>NC_084967.1:4272703-4899489 GCF_949316205.1 Platichthys flesus | reverse complement strand
AACCATTAAGACATTAAGACCTGCAAATAATTTCTGTAAGTATACTCAAACTAAAGTGAAGTCACAGACAGTCTTAATCATTAAGTGTCTTCATTATAGAGCCAAGTGCTAGCTGCTCCGGCAGGCCAACAACAAATTTGTACAAAAGTACTTGTATAACACTATCAGATAAATGTGCTTTGCATATACTTTGAAGGTTTAGTGCTATTTACATCATGTCAAACCAAACTGCATCTGTACAAATGTTATTTTTCTTATCATTAAACTGGATAACCAAATGAAAAGCCTGCAGTTGTGAAGTCACTGGTCAACAATATAATGAGAGCTTGACTGAGGTCGGGCATTTTGAAGCCTTTGGCCTGGTTTCCTGATCACAGTTCATTTTCTTATTATCATTTGAAGACAAGTAAATTAAACTTGATTCATGATTAACTTTGGGACAGTACCTGTGCTTTCAGACGTTGCACTGCCCGTGCCCGCTGCCATCCTCGAGTCAGACTGGGACAGGGACGAACTTCCTGCCGTGTCCTCTCTGCTGGATGCCTGGAGAAATAAAGACATCTTACACAGAAACCAAGGTTTCACCTTTTTCTGAACCGTGTATTTAAACCCAAGATTACAGGTTGTACAAGAAGTTTACCCCTTATTCATTTCTGTAATATAAAGAAATTTCAGTCACTCACACTCCTGCTGGTTTGAGGGGAGACCAGTGGACATTTCTCCTGGGCCGAGCCAAACGGACTGGAAGCTCCGCTTGATGGAGAAGAGTTCATCCTGCTCAAGAATACAGCAGAAAAATACAAAAATCACTTTTCTATATTCATACAAGACAACAGCGGGGTCTGCAAATTGTGTACTTTGGTACACAACTTGCTGTCGTCATCACTTTTAAACCTATTAATAATCAGCTTATTAAATCAATTCGTCAATTGTCTAAATTGTTTAACTGCCTGTCAATAAAATAAATAAACATGTGTCAAATGTTCCTCCATAAAATGGGATTATTAGGTATATTTATTGATTTGTTAACTTTTTTATAGCCCTGCAGTTATAAGAAATTGCCAGCAGGAGGTGCTGCAGCCCCATCAGCACACCTACTTCTCCTGTCCTGTTCCCCTGGATTCATTCAGCAGCAGCAGGACAATGAGCCCAACACAACTCAAAGCTAAACTTGTTGAGTCTCAACATCAGGGGAACATACCAAAAACTGGGATATTCTGAAATCTATGTACATTTTTCAAAAATCCAACTCTAAATTGAGATGCTGACATTATCATTTTTAATGGAGAAATAGTTTTATATGCGAAACAGATAATTACAAATGTATATACACTCCATGTACCTGTAGGTGTCGATGAGCTCATTGGCGATTTGGGTCCCGATACTGCCTGCGTAGATCATTGTGCCCAAACCACTGGAAAGGCCGGGAATTATGGGTATTTGCTTAGTGTCTTTTGTGAAGAAAAGGAGAAAGTTAATCATTGTTTGCATAATGTTAAAAAATACATAAACAAGAGATAAATGCCATCCGAATAAATAATCTGTATTTGTTTTTACCTTGAAGCGTTTTGGAGTCGACTGCCTCATCCTCATCTTTTGTGTGACCGTGCTCCCTGCTGGTGAAAAGAAGTACACACTACTTTACGCATGATTATAGTATGTAGTATGAATAAAGTATATATAATGTATGGTAATATGAAGCAGGATGTGGACGAGGTCAACAATTAAACGTTTTCCCCAGGGTTAACTAGATATTATCAGTTGTGTGAAATCTAATTCAAGATGCAGCCCTGCAAGTCATTGGAAGGGGTAATTCGCAGTGCTTTAGGGGATGTGTAGTTTCTTCACTCTTCAAAGATTTTCTGAGATGCCACTTGAGAAAAATGAATGGGATATTTACTTCCTGAACCGGAACCGTTCTAGATGTGGACGGTCACTATTTCACTCTCTAATGATTCTGTATCTAAGGTGTTGTGACACAAGGACGTAACCATACCCTGGTGGATGACGCAATACTTACGAGAGGACCCTGTTTGAAGACACGATAAACTCAACTTCTTTGGTCCATGGATTTGTGAAACTAAACCACTGACTCTGAAGCAAGACATAGGAGCCATGTTTTGTCTTGAACTTGTAGCGCTGTGTCTCAATCTTCTCTTTGCTTCGAAGAACTGCCGAGAGATAGGACACGGGTGTCAACACAAGGCACAGAGAAGATCACAGAAATAAGATACTGTTGACTAGAGAAAAGGTCACATTCTGTAAAAAAAAAAAATTGTAAGCATGTGCTGCATTTTCAGGCATGATAAACATCTTGTGTTGAGCGACGATTATCGCGTCTAAATTTGAATCTGATATGGATTTGTAAGGCGTGCTGTCTTTGCTCCTTCACCTTGCCTGTGTGTCTCTGCGAGGTGCTGGAGGTCGTCCTGGTGGAAGTACTCGTAACACGACGTGCCGAGAACTTCCTGCGGCAGATAACCGATGACAGTCGTGGCTCTGCGGGGAAGAGGGGATGAAAGTTTCATTACTTTTGCCCTCTCCATCTCTCAGGTTAGTGCCGCTCCAAAAAACAAGTGAGGGTGGAATGAAAAGCGGATGCTGTTTAAATGAGCCTCTCCACATGTCACTTATGGGGTATTTGATGAAAATGATTCACCATATTTGTGGCGTGAAATTATTTCCCAAAAAATGAGGAGAGATTCTCATGTGATGCCATCAAGATGCACATCTCCCTCTAAGAGACAACGGCAAAGACAGAAGGGATTATCTCCACTGCCCAGAAATCCACCTCATGCTGTACGCCCAGAGGCCTCCTCGTCTCAATGCCCCCCCCAAACAAATCCATGCCTCAAGACAGAGAGATAGATGGTGCAGATGCAGGTAGATAGAAGTGGGGTAACTCACTGTTGGTCTACAAAAGTGAACTTGCCGTCGATCGCACAGCGGGTGACGAACTCGGTGGGCTTGACGGGGACGTCTTTGGGTTGGTGGTGGGAGACGTGGGGATGGAGGCGGCACACCATCGCCAGGCAGGACAGATACAAGGTTTCTTTCTCGGCCTCTCCCTCCAAGTCCATCTGGCTGCTCGGCCAACTTCGCATGTATCCAGTGCAGTGGAGGGTGCAGTATCTGTAAGAGTCTGTCATTCGAGAAGAAAGTCAAAATCTGGCAGTTTAAAGGCATCACTTCCCTTCCTGCAAACTGTAGTGCAGTTTCTGAGGTTTGCCACAGAGTGGTGCCACAGACCCTGTTTCTGCAGGCACCAGTTAGGTTCACAGTAAGTGGGGTTTGCACCATCTTGGTACTTTGTGATTATACAATGCTGTTACACTGACCTCCTTCCCGTTCAGGACACTCAGTGAGACCGACCCACATTGAAAAAAAGTAAGTAAAGTAAATACCATTTTTTTGTATTTTATCCACAGACGGTGACAACATAATTAATTATTTACAATATTTAACTAACCATCAATGTGAAAATTAATTTGTTAGGGACGGCGATGTTTAATTTCAACCTGTAAAGTGTGATACATGGATGGGGAAAACAAATATCAGTAGTTGCTGTGGTTAATACTGTAATAATAAGCAACTGCAGAGATATGAAAGTAGTATTTCTTCATTCTTTCTATTGAAGCTGAGGTCATAGGACTTATAGTCAGGCTCACCTAATTTAAATCCAACCCAAGCCAACTAAGTGGCGAGAGGGGACGAGGCGGTCGCAACCCATCCACGCCCTCGTCCGCTTCTCCGCCAGATCCTTATCAGTTCATTTCTCTGTTCTCTACTGGGCAATCCAGGCAGGCCACAAACCTGCCACTATATTTGTTTGCTTTTCACAACCTGCACGAACAGCGAACTCATTGACCGCAAACCTGTTTAAATATCGTCTGATCTTTGAACACCTATCCTCGATCCTCCTCCTCACCTGTTTGAGTCAAAGAGTTCATTTCTGGCAACGTGCGGTGATGTTTTTATGAGTCAACAGAAGAACATTACAGTTTTGTTGATCACTGAAAGTCACGATAGATGAACAGGCTCCACCCACAGAAACTCAAACTACAGTTGCTGCTTCACTGCTGTTGTTGACCGACTGAGAGTTTGATTCAGGCCGCTCCTCTTGGCGTAACCACATGAACACATTGTAGTCGGATCAACATATGGGACTGATGGTGGAGAACACCTTCAGGCGTCTCAGACTGAACCAAGTTGAACCCTAAAAGCTGAATTTCTCCAAGAGATGTTACTGTTGTTGTGTGAGCCCACCTTTCTTTTTGAAAGAGCTGGGCATCGGGCGTTTGTCCTCGTGGTTGCCTGCCAGCCGACTGTGCTTCATGCGACAGAAGAAGGCTCGCCGTGCCCCAGTGGACAAGTGGGACGAGCTGACGGGGCTGTCGGCCTGGACCTGAGATCCAGCTGCAAACAGACAGGCACAGACAATAGTTATGATTACGACACAGTGCTCATTCTCAGCGTGTCTCAACTCCATTTCCTACAGCTTGATTAGGTATCTCCACCTCTCCAACCAGACATGGTGAAGATACTTACTTGTTGCATCAATGAGGCGTTGGCGAGGGTGCAGCTCTGCAGACGACAGCTGTTCCTTCACCTTGTTGATGTCTTTGGGGTGGATGAAGTCAAACAGGCTCTGCCCAGTCAGCTCCAACTGTGAACCCAAGACACACATATAGTTACTAACATTCAAATCACATCTGTTTTACTTAACTGTCTTTATTTAAGTCACACGAGCAGATTTGCTTTGATTCTGCCACCATTTTCCTACAGGATGTGAGAGATAAGGAGATACCTCCCTCTGTACATATCAGCTCCACAGACAGTAAATGTGTAACTGAGCATTACATGTAGAAGTCAACAAAGTCGTAAAAAAAAAAAGGGCAGCAAGGAGAATTATTATATATAGTGTAATGCAGCATAGGTGTAACAAACCTGGCTAAAGTTGAGGATCTTGGAGACGGACTCGGAGAGGAAGAGGATTTTTGCCCGGTCACAACTTACAACTAACAGGAAACCGTCTGCAGCCTGGAAGGAAAATGGGTGGATATATAATTACATATTAATAGACAGACAGATGAATGTATATATAGAACAATACTTGTTGGGGTCCCATATGACCACGTACGCTGAGCAGAAGGTGCCTGAGGTCATCTTGAGGCAGGATGGAAGGCTTGTGGTTGCTGTCTGTGAAGGCGCCGCTCCCCCCAACTGGAAAAGAAAAACAGTGAAGAGCAGTTTTCGGACTGATCAGAAAAGAGATGTTGCTGACATTTCAAATCCCCAGGTGGGTTAGGAGATACCTTTGAGGCCTTTCAGGTGGTGGACGGTCTTCCTCAGCACAGTGAGCTTGTCCAGTCGTCGAGTCAAGGGCTGACAGGCGGGGATCATGGCCGACAGCTCGTCAATGAGGTTGTTCATTTTATCCCTCCGCCGCTTCTCGATCTGCCGGTGAGGCTCCCTGTGGATAATATGCAAATACAATAAATGGGGTCAGCCATTAGACGGTCTGTGTTAAATAATTTAAATTAAAGACTTTGTGTTCAAAATCCTACCTTCTGTGTCTGATTTGGGCCGGGAAAAACTAAAACCTGATTCTTATAATGCAGGTATTTAAAAATGGTGGAAGCTGTTATGTTTTAAAATAGCTACTGATGTCACACATTAAATCTACCAAACTATTCCACAAGTGTCTGTCTGTCTGTATTTGGAACACATCACGTGAACTGTTCATCTTCACACGTGGCATGTGTACTGTAAATGGTCATTGGAAGTGCAGTGCCAAATTTAGTGTGATTTGGAGATGGTAGACGTTCGATCATTATTTTGTTTCCCCATACCAGACAGACGCAGACACAAAGGTGCTGATCTCCGTCATGGCAGCAACATTCATAGAATGCCTTTCTCGTTAACAGGTTTTCTGCATCGTAATAGCACTGCAGATAAACCATGCGGGATGAACACAACACATTTTCTGACTACTTCCAGTATGCAAACAATAAAGAGTGACAGTATGTTGTAGAACTGTTTAAGGAGCACTCACTATTAACGAGGAATAATTCTGAAGTAGCTCCAGAGTATAAACCTGGACTAAGCTAACAGGCAGCTTTAGAACACACACTGCACTGGTAAAACAAATCAGAGCCACTGAGGTTTTTAAGTATTGAAATATAGAATTTAAAAAAGGCAGTGTAATCACCTGAAGCATCTCATTTTGACTTGCTGATCCTCTCCTTCAGATCTAAAGACAAAGATTTAATAATATCGGATTTGTCATTCTCTCATAACACAGTGTGTGTGTGAGTAAAGAAAAGAAGGAAGTGTACCTGCTGAGGTCATCTTCCATTTGGAAGTCAAGGCTCTGCCTGTAGGATCAGATGGGACACGTGTATGTACGTACATGTATGTAGTTTATTGTACAATGAGAAGAATGGATGGTGATCAAGGTGTACTTCGCTGAGAAAATGAGGTAAAATGACACAGATTTTCATGACAGACACATTGAATCAACATAGCGCTGCTCTTACTGTACATGGTCGTCTGACCTCTCCTCCACATCTCCCTTTCGTTTCCTTGGCAGCTCGACAGCTGGCAGCGACGGGCCCGCTTGCCTCTGCCCTTCCTCCTCTGCAGCAGGATCGGATACAGGGAAAAAAAAGAAAACATCACAGTGACATGAGACATGGGGGAAATAAATACATCAACCTTGAGATCGGCTGTCAGATGCTTCATTAATAATTCACAATGTATAAGACTCGCTCTGCCAGGAGGGTTTGAATCTTTCGTAGCACATATTTAGCAGCAGATGAGAAAATTCATCAGGAAGAGGGAAGCTGACTTTGACTCTGACTCTCGTGCAAAAGCCTCCATCCAAGTTAAAAACACAAACAGTTTTATTTTGATCGTTTGCAAACTAAACAACAAGTACAAGAAAGCATAGAACTAGAGATAATAATGGTAAAGATAGGATTTTATCTGCCAGTTTTACAATATTAACTTGGACACTGAATTAAATGTACATTTAAGCATTACAGTTGATTTTGATTGTCGTCAACTTTTGCATGTAGGTATAAATATCACTTTATTTTTTGGAAAACCAAGATGTAAACCTTTGAGGAAAACCTGACTGAATCTTTCCACGGGTACAAAACACAAACTACTTATTCACATGAAGCTTTTAGCCAAAGGAAAGTTCCATCAGTAGTGGACTTTTTTAGATTTTAATCCCTCACGAGGAGTTTAGTGGGTCATCACTGATGCAAAACTGGAATGTGGGAGTGAGCGCTTCATGCTGGCCCTCCATTCCACCCACCACAAGCTCTGCACATCACCTCCAACGTCACACTGTTTCCAAGTCAGTTTTTTTCCACCGGATCCCTGTGCCAGCTGAGCGGCTGAAACGTGCCGTCTGGGAGGCCACAGGGATGTCAGCTCTGTGCAGAGACGGTCAAATACATGAGTCACAAGAGTGTGGAAGAGAGGCCCAGCCTGCGAGCAGCACATGACGTGCCAAATACTGACAGACACAAACTACGCATGAAATGACCTACATGCACTTCTTTATGGATATATATATATATATATATATATATATACACACACATCCACACACACACAATTATCTATACAACCAAACACTCTAAGAGGATTTACAGCTCTTTAGCACTACATTTTTCAAAGGCTGGAGAGACTGTAAAGCTGTTGTGCACAACCTTCAGTCTCAGGCGTACAACAGCACTTCCTTTGGTGGATATAAAACAGAGTTGACTGTTCCAAGGCCGCAGTTTGGAGGTCTATCAACAGAACCAGGCACAGTTCCATGGAAACATTAGTGCTAAATGTCTGTAAACACTGACTGGCTTTCTCTCAAGCAAGATTCTAGGAATTGTAATAAAAATACTGTGATCAGGAATAAACCTTCTGATTATTATTTGATTACATTTGATATTGTTTTGACGATTCATCAGCATTTGGTTAACCCTAACTCCCCATCAACTTTATAAAGCTGGAATCAGACACACAGCGCAAATCCAAAAAGACACCAAAAACTACAGCAATATAAAAGAGTTTAAAGAGAGAGATGCAAAATGACACAAAAATGACAAGATTTGCATAGCAAGCTTGAGGAGACAAAAGAGACATAAAATGACTTCAGCTCAGAGAATTGATCCACCTGAAGAGTCTTATACCTTTAACTCCTAAATTAGTATGTGCAGAAATGTTTCACACATTGTATAACAATAAATACATGTATTTTTAAATGGTGTTTACAGGCAGGGAGCTGCATATGCTAGGGTGCAGGAATATGAAAAAGTGTATTGGAAATTAGACAATAGTAGCAGGTTCTATGCCAGCACTTATAGTCAAACTATGCAGGAAGCTTTAGTAGAAAGTGTGTATGTAAGAGTCTGTTATCCATTGTCATGGAGAAGGCGCTGGTTTAAAACATTTCTGAAATACCTCCATCAAAATATTTCCACTCAGTGAGAGTTAACTGGCAGCTACCAGACTTGTAGGCTAAACTTGAAGAGCAGAATTTAAAATAAAGTGTTGAGATTCAGTGAGGGGCTTAAGTGTTTTTGAATCTTCCCTGAACACAAACAAATAATATTAAAATGACAACATAAGCTGTTTATAGAGTCTCATGTACATGATAGGTTATGTTTGCACAGACTATCAGGGGGATGTATTAGCAAGTAATACCAATTTCACATATAATCCGACGTGGGAAGCTGGAAGTGAAAAATTAGTTTGATTCGCAACATTATTACGCCTCATAGTGATTTGTAACTTCCTGCAGGAGTAGTTCACCTTGTGCTCTGACCAGGTCGTCCCACCTACCTGATTAACAAGGTGACCACTCTTTCCAATAGGTAGCTCCCTATTGATGTACAGCTTGCTGTCTATTAAAGCCTCTATCTTTCTCTTGCCAGTTTCTCAATAGGTTCCTAGACGGTGCATGCAGGGTCGCTTGCTGGACCAGCGCCCCCTGCCGCTCGGTGAACGCACCGCTGCTCTACTGTTCTACTGACCCAGTTTTGAACGGAGCTGAACGGGACTTAACTACAGCTCCGAGAGGGCAGTTCGGTGAAGGATGGCCCAATAAAGACGAAGCGTCCCTCAGAACCAAAACACTGACAAATGAGATTTAAATGGTTAATGTGATACAATTTAGTACGGGCCAGGGAGGGGAGGAGTTGTTATCTTGTTGACAGTCACGTGCTCGTCCTCCCCCTAGTCCCGCGGCACCGACACGGAGCGAGGCTACCCCCTCCCCGCACGTCCCGCCGGAGACGAGCACGTAGCACAGAAAGATGAATGGACACCGGTACACGCGCGGCGGCCGCTCACCGGCTACCAGTCGGTGTCTCCTCAGCGGCGGCGGGTTCACCTACAGGTGCAGCGGGGAGCCCCGCGCTGCATTAGCCGGGATGCTAACCGTCACTGCGCTGCTAGCCCGGCGGCAGCTTCACAGCAGCAGCCGTTGGTGCTGTCACCGGCATTGAATAAAGTTGTACAAACAAAACAAACAACAGACTCAATGAACCTCGTTTCTCTATCATGTCCGCGTTGAGCTCAGGGCGCGTGTGAAGAGGCGGAATAACTTCAGAACTACTTTCTGTCAAGTAGCGCGTTTCCTTCTGCTTTGATTTTCCCAGCTAGGTAAAGACACGTGATTTAAATGGACGCAGCGATGACAAACGAAGCAGCGGAGACACCCCTGCCCAGAGGTAGTTGTTGTTGTCGCCTTCTTACCTTCTGGCCTGCCCGCCGTCCCCTCGGAGTCGCCGGCCGACATGCCGACGGACTGGAGCCGGTGTGCCCGCTGCAGGCTTCGGAGCGCCGCGGCGCATGTGGAGCCGCCAGCTGTAGTAGTGGGGATGGGGAAGGGGAGGGACGCGCCGCCGGTGTGTTGTATAATTGACTTCATTTTTCACCCCCTCGTCACTCTCCTCCTCCCGTGTGAGTTCTTACAAAGGGAGGGGGTGGAGGGGAGGGGGGGCTTGCATGTGTGAGCGTGAGTGTGTGTGTGGGGGGGAGGGATCCATTAATTTCCTTTAGGACGGAGGAGAACTAGGAGGTAGAGTGCACACTTGTCTGCTTCGTCGTGCCCTATGCACGGTTCATCCATGCCCGTGATGCCAGCTCCGTCCCATTCACCTCGTTCCACTCATGAATCAGCGTCTCGTCACTTTCATCAGCACTAGACAGGTCACGTGAACATGATGGAAGCCCTCAATGATAATCAACAAATACATGAATGCAGTGTCGATAGCTTCCGTTTACATATTTCCATATGTTCAAATATATAAATTAAATTAGCCTTGAATGATAATTTATGTGTGATTGTGTTTATACACACACATACACACACACACACACACACACACACAGACATCCATATTTAGTTATTTATTTATAGTATACTGCTACTTTGTATGCTACAGTGAAATATCACATACCATTGTTATACTCAAATTCATATTCCATACCATACCTGCATATATACCTTTAACTGACTATATGCATATGACATAAAATTGCAAAAATATACAGAAATAAAAGCATGAAAAACATCAATAGTAGCAGCTAATAACTATATGCAAACTGTTTGTATGCATCTATTTCTGTATTTCATGTATAATGCACAAATACAGTATACATCCTCGTGCAAGCATCTCCTGCTACTGCACTTTACTCAAGTAGATTTCTCTACAAATTATCCACTGCAGTAAAATATTTATATTATATCTAGATTTATGTTTATTGCCTGCTGCTGTAACCCAGGGATTTCCCCCGCGTGTGTTCAATAAAATGTTTCTTGACTTATTAAAAACTCAAACCCTGTTGGCGTTTTATAATCTGCACGGTGAAGGTAAAGCATCAAAGGGAAACAACACAAAGAAAAGGGGACTTTGCGTCAGAATCAGAACCAAATCTGCTTTGCACTTCCAAACCAAACTATTTCTACTTACAGGGAAAGATTGTGTGTGTTTTTCATGAATTAACTTCACACATAGTGATGCCACAGCGTTGCATTTCATGAACTTTAATGTGGGGCGAACATGTCTAGGGCTCACCAACTACTTTCAAACTATTTTATTCTAAGGGTGTCCTCTTTTGAAATAACAACAATAAAAAACGCTCATAGTGATCCATCCTCTCGAGCGAGGACGATCTTTGGCCCTCACCTACATAGTGTAACTGCAGACTTCAGCACGAGACTTTATGTAAGCGAGGAGCCCGCACGTGCCACGGAGAAACGTGTTGACCTATATATTTTATAACTTAGTGGTCACGTGGCGTGGGTTGCCTCGTTAACCCATTTAAGGAGCGTCCGCGGAGAAAGTTGCGTCACTTGTGCACGTCCACCGGCCCGGAAACGTTGTGAATGTTGGGGACACACGCACGTAGATGACGGAGAGACGATGGGAATAAAGTTGGTTTTGGATCTGGCTTGAAATTCCATATGTATAAATGTATATTCAGAAACATTAAAACATTATTTGTGTTCATAAAGGAAATTGAGAAGCACAACTTCTTCCTCACAAAACAACAAAATACCGTAAAACTATGAATACATGCAATATTGTTTATCTTTATTTGACTTTTCTTTTTTACTGCATTTACTTATTCTTTGCTTCTGCATTCCATGTTAGGTTGAATTCCTTTATTTTCTCTTTTTCTGTTTATTTTCTGTCAATGATTCACCTGTATGGGTTTTTCTCTGTCATCGCCTCCACGGTTTGAAGTAAAAGATGAACAAATATATATCTTTATCTATATAGTACTTCACAAAAAGTTATTGTGATAGTGGAATTATAGCATTGCCTCTATGCAGATGTATAGAGGGTCACAGCATTATTTTATTGTTTTATTTGTTACATATCTTTGTTTTATTTCTATTATTTACATATTTGTAATTTTCTTTAATAAAGAGGTCTCCTTTTAGTTTTTTTTACACCTTTTATTTCGCTTAAAATTGTTTCAAACTGTGATTTTTACTTTTAAAGGGATATATTTTGATATAGCCTTTGTGTAGTTTTCCAATGTGCCTGCACATTCATCTGTATGATAGGTGCTCTATAAATAAAACTGCCTATAAAAAGTATAGCTTAATGAACTATTGCTTTGGGTTGATATGCAGTCAGTGGGCAGTGCAGTGTTGTTTGACAGTAACGGGGTCATGACATGAACATCAGGTCAGAGACTTTTAACAGGAGCGGTTCACAACCAACTGAGTAACTTGTTGTTGGCTTACTGCAGTAACCTGATTTCTTGAATGTGAACCACAAACCAGGTTTCCTTCATCGGAATAGGCCATTAAGGAAACCCGGTTAACTGGGTGGAGAAAGAAAATAGTTGAATTCTTGACCACTCGACCATGTAACCATGTTTGTTAGGAAGCTGCAGCTCCACGTGAAAAGACAGATGTCATGTGGACATGTGGGTGTCCTCCTTGTCTGTGCAGCATTCAAATCAAAGCGCTGTGAATAAATGTTGTTAATAGTTTTCTACAAGAAAACATCAATCTCTAACTTCATATTAATCATTACAATAATAAGCTATTTAGTGTGTATTGTTTAGGAGTAAATATGATTGTGTTATGTAGACTGATCTCGAATTTCTACTATAATCACTGCACACATTTTTTTGCAATTATCTGTAACAATTAATTTGATCAGTGATTTTAAATTGGACTTTGTGAAGATAGAAGCATTTAAAACAGAAATAACAAATCAGACATTAACAGCACATGTGCCCATCTCTTGTCAGCTGGAAACTGCCATGGTGCGTTTTAAGAGCTCCCCCTAGCGGCACAGTTGGCGCTTGCAGGGACAAAACCGATAAATTGTTGCACTGTGGGGAGGCAAATCTTTACTAATCTTTTTTCTTTTTTTGATATGTTAAGGGTAAACAGGTTTGGTTAAAAAAAGTTAAAATGATTAGCCTGGTAGAGGTTCAATGAAAAGTTTTGAGTCACAAAACTTTTTAGCAGTATCATCAAATCGGCAATTTGTCAAATCAGAATTATTGTCCAAATTAAATCCTTTCCCTCATTCAGTGATGCACAAGCTGATATTCATGCTTTGGTCTCCATTAATATGGATTATGTGACTCATTGTTTGCAGAAGTGCCACAGGAATGCATCAACGGCCTCCTACTTGGTCAAAATACTGCGGCTGGACTTCTTTCAAGAATATGAACATAAAACATAAAACCTCCGTTCTCGCCCTATGGCACTGGCTGGAATTGATTTACACGGTTTATTCCTAGCTTTTTAAAGCTCTGCCTGACTTTACTCCCTCTTATATTGCTGACCTTTTAATCCCATCCACACCTGCTGGTACTCTCAGATCTGCAGACCAACTGTTGCTCTCGGCTCCCAAGGTAAGGCATGAAACCGGGGGGCGGTAGAGCTTAGGCTCCACCACTATTGAATAACTTCCCACTGGGAATCAGACAACAACTTGTACACACTCAAAGATTTCAGTTTAAGTTCTGGGCAAAATCTGTCCATTCATTTTGGGTTCATCTTGCTACCAAACCAGTAAACAAACAAAACATGACCACCTTGGACTCAAATCTTTTAAGTGTTAAATTTTTTATTATTTTAAGCATTTTATCTACATAAAAACTCACCAGTGTGAATGAATATATTAATGAACTTTCCCTCCTTCACCTTACAGAAAGCTTCCTTCAAGTGTCTACAACAATATGTACATCATTACACCTAAAACACATCGCCGGCGGAGGGCTTATAAAGTCTTGATTACGGGGAGCTTTGATTCTTGCTTTTACAAGGGGGGGGGGGGGTTACACATTATGAGCTACATTGCTGCGCTCTGAGTTTTCCGAGGCAGCGAAGTAGGTAGACTTCTTCAATCTAAATCTAGACACTAGATGTGAATGAGTTACATTTTAGTTTTGTGTCACTGGCTTATATGCATTTTCCTTAATCTGAGTTGGGAAAATGTGTTCTCTAAATATCCAGACATGACAGATTATGTGATGTTGTAATGGTTGGTCCTTCAGGAATGAATTATCTGGACAAATTTCTCGAAATCCCTATTTCTCACCATAATTTAACTCCTCTCAGATAAAGTGGCGCAGCAATGGAATTCAAGTCCTCTTTTATATACATATATAGCATTGTGTGGATCCCAAATACGGTATTTACCCTCTTCTTACTTTAGTTTTTTCTGTGGATGTACTTGAAAATAAAAGTGTAGTCAAGTCTCTATTACAGCACAGACGAGTTTGACAAAGACCAAGGTGACATGTCACCTCACAACAACAAAAAATCACAGATTATTCTACCACTTCATGAAAATGTCCATTATTGTGTGTCACTTTAGCTTCATCACACAGTCACCATCCAACATTCGTTTTTCATGGACCACCTCGGTTGGGAGACGAGGTCTATCCTCATGCAGCCGTTGGGCCCTTTTCAAAGTATGATCTGTATGTTCCAGTGATTAGACACAGCCAGAAAATCTGCAGCGGTAGCCATCAGCAAAATCCCCCATTGTGCACCAGTCCCTGCTACTGTACTGCTTTCAGCTTCCATTATATTTCTGTTTGAGTTAAACCCAGACTTTGGGATGTTTATAATGGGATAAAACACCATCAGGTCAGGGATGTGAATCTGATATGATCCAGTAATTAAAGGGGGTTTCCACATATTTTATTAGTTAGTTTACTCCTAATTGGGAGTATTACTGGAGAATGGAAGACACATTTACTAGTTATAGAGGGTTAAAACAGCAGAGTTGGAATCATGGGATTCCTTGGCCTCTGCTGCATCAATTAAATATAATTTTACTATTATTAGTATTATCTAATCTTTTTCAACTTTATAAAAGTGCTAAATCTATGGAGAATCTTTTTGAATCCCAGAACAACCCCAAAAAGAACATCATCCAATTTCAATCCTCTGAATGTAAGAACAAAATCTCATGAAAAATAATAAATAATGCAAAAATATACAAGTATCTGCCTTCAGTTGACCATACTTTGAATGCTATAGGTCAATTTTGTTGGTGCATTCGTAGTCAACGGGTTTCCATCAGGACTTATTGGATGTAGGTTAAACAGATTAAATTGTAAAAAGGCGGAGGCTGGTGTAGGTGTAATTTAACACAACACTAACATTTTCCACTGATGAACCACTTAGTTCCTTCAATTCCTCCCAAATCAGACTGTTAATGTGGGATTCTTATGATGGCTACAGCTTAGTTCAACGTGGTTAAGTCTTGACAGAACTGAGAAACGTCCGGTCCCCTGCGCACACCTTTTTCTTTGTCGGAACCAAAAGGTGTGTGTTTGTCTAAAAGGTAGTTTGAAGTTGAGTGCAGCAAGCGACAGCTACATCTGAACATGTGTGTTCAGATCAAGACGTATGGCGATCACAGTTCTTTGGTTACTACGTTTAGCAGACGTGATGATGATTTGTTATCGTGGACAAAGCGAGACCTTGCGTTTGATGTTATTGATGGTTTTTTTTTTGAAGAGAAAGAAAAACAAATTAAATACAGCAAATGGAAACTAAATTCATTATCAACAATGAAAATTTAACCTCAACGGAAGAACATTTTTATCATACATGCATAGATTTCCATGACATGAATCTGTTCTTATTATATTTCTCTTTACTCGCCAAACAAAGCGAGGGTTTGCTTTGACGCAATACTTTCTTTACGATCGCCTATCTAACTTATAAAACCAAGCTTTTTCTAAACTGCCTTTGTTTTATCACTCAAATAATGTTTCTCACACGCACATTTAAAAAGCTGAATGAGCACATTTAGAATAATTTCCCTGTGTTTCTATTCTTTTCCTTATATTTCTCTCCCTCATTGCCTATATAACTAATTCTTGTTATTAACGTCCTTCTGACTAATTCCGGATGAAACCTCTAACAAATCTGGTTAAATATCTAAAGGCACTTTGCATGTTTTGTCCGTCTAAGAAGGAAGCGATTGGCTGCCAGACTCATTTGGAATCCCAAACAAGAGAGACATTTATTACAATAGCACTAATCTGAACCAAACCATGGGCTCTGAAGGGAAGAGACACTCAAGCGCAATTTGTTTGGCACCATGTGACGGGCAACAGGACGATTCCAGCATGATTTGACTTTTTACTTGTTTGTTTTAGATCTTGTAGCCTTTTCAATCATATTTATACAAGCTTTCAGGTGGTACAAAAAAAGCTAAGACGCTTTAATGTCAACCTCATCCAACACTGTGAATAAGTGGCACAAACTCAAAGATAGAACCCTAAATATACCTTACTCTTTTTCCCCATTAGGATCCATGAGTTATCTTTTGAGAAATGAATGAAAGGGTTGCAAAACACCCATTCTCACAATGTGACAGAAACTGAAAAACAAATTCCCTCATCTGCACCAAAAATTAACAGATTCTTTCGATGGATTCTTCCAGCAACTTCTGCGGTAATTCAGTAGTTTTTGCGTAGTCCTGCTAACTCACAGACAGACAGACTTATGAACGCAGACGAGAACATAACCTCCTCTGTATTATTACACCTTTATATAACTGCCAAGCATGTCAACATATTGCAATGATGCACACATACAGAGGTTTGAGCAGCTATCCTTATTAGGACTTTGCATTGACTTCCAGACTTTACCACTAAGCTTGACCATGGCCAGTTCATCCCTGACCCTAACCTTAACCTAACCACAATTCACATCTTAGCGCTAACCTTTGTCTTTATTGTTTATTGGCAGGTGGCAAGCAACATCACCGCCATAAACCTTAATCAAGGTTAGGTTTACACAAACACACGTTTGTACTCCTATCTTAGTGAGGACACTCATTGACATAATTCATTCCCTAGCCCCTTACCCTAACTAGATGCCCAACCATAACCCTACCGCCTAAATGACTTTAGATTTTTTTTAAACAGGCCATGAAGGTTTATGCACAAGGAGCTCTTAGGGGAATTCTCTACGTAGGTGGTCCGCTGTCCCCCACCCTAACCATCCCAAACCTTTACTATCCCTATCCCTAACCCTAACTAACCTTAACCATTGCCTTAGTAGCATAGCTGTAGAACCAGTCAAGCCACCAGGTAAACCAAAACAAGATATTTCTCTGGGCTAAAAAAGAAGCTTAAGGTTTTGTGAACTGTAGCAGAAATAAAAACACCAGAAATCATGCTGGAACTTTCCATCAGCTCCATGTACAGAGTAAGGGTGAGTAATAATCCAGAGTTTGACTACAGTGTATAGAGCTTGTTCTCAACATCAAGAATCCGTTGCATCAGAGCCAATTTAGCCATCAGTGCTGAGACGTATCGATGCAAAGATGTCGAAGCAGTGATTTGTTTTTGAGCGTCACTCCCAGCGCCGCCATTTGAATGCTTTTAGGCAGCGAACCAAATCTCTCCAGAAGCAATGTGCCGCTGATCATGCAGATATGCTGATTTAGTGTCCTAGGTGGTGAGGTGGCCTGAGAGCTATGGCTAGAGACAGCACAGGTAAACAGTATAAACAACCGAGGTAATGCGGTAATGCTTTTAGGAGTTCTTGCGGCGGCTGAGCAGACCTAATAAATTGTGATGGTTAAATTTAGACTGAGAGGCTGTCAGCGCAGCCTTCAGCACCAGCGGGGCTCCAGGGCCCGACCCTGTGTCCGTAAACGTCTGTTTTTGTTTTTTTGTTGTTATTTCCTCAACGACTGCCTCCCCCTGTTTGAGCGCATCAGGCCTTCCCTGCCTTCATGTATGTAGGGATGGTGCCTCGTTGGGTCAGACCCTCGAAGCGCTTGTACGTGTAGTTGAGGAACACCCAGTCCTTGGACTTGAAGTCTGGCTCAGTCGAATTGGCTGTTCACAAACACAAAAATAAGAAAAGGAAAGGATTTTTATTATAATTTTCACTTGAAAATTAGGAGCCAACAAAAGTATTTATGGGTTTGATCATATTAAACTTTTTTATACCTGAATTCAAACATTAATTTGAGAAAAGATCGACCTGTAAAGACCCTTTCGTATTCAAAATATTTAGTCTAAAAGCACATCAAACTGTCTGAAGTAGTTTGTTGATCCAGCAGAGGGCGATAACTGTGAGCTTCACTAGTCCAACGCCCTCTTGAGTCATCAGTAGAGACAGTAATGCCTTACAAAAAGGTTTTGATATGTAAATAGAGAATGCTCGCAACCAAAGTCGGCCTGAGCTGACAATCATGACACCAGAGCACCTAAGAGGCTAATATTTGAACGACTTGTGTGTCAGGTCTAAATCATTTAAACTTGATTTGTGGAAAAAGTGACAGCTTTAATAAGTTCAGTGGCTCAATAAGTTCCTTTTTGTCAAGAATCTATTACTAAGCAGGATTAATGTTCTAAAAAACAATAAGACATTTTCCTTCAGTGCAGCTAGAGGAATGCTTTCTACAAACCTGGCTGAAGGATGTCTGATTCAGGGAATTCATCGAAGTTGGAGGTGTCATCAATACTCTTGATTTCAATAGAGATGGCTGCCGGCCGCTCCCTGTGGAGTTAACACAGAGGGATTCATGTACACATTGAGGAGGAGGGACAAAATCAGAGTAGTGGTTTTCCAAAAGAAGGTGGAAAAACCAAACGCTTCCTGTACCTGATGTGCTCCCAGTCCACTGACTCAAAGAACTGATGACTCTTGATCTCTTCCACGCTCACAGCTCCAACCCTGTTCTCATTGTCAGTGCAATACCTGAAACACATAAACACACAGCAGACTGATCATACAACTGCCTGATAAACCTTTACATACAAGTTATAGTGACAGAAAAATCTGATTCTAATATGCAGTGGAAATACCGACATTTTTGGCATATGGCTTTGAGGTGTGTTTGAGATAGAGTTAGTCTTAAAAGTATTTTTGACAAACCTTAATATCAAGTCTTTGGCCCTCTCTGAGATGGGGACTTCAGGGGGGAAGACGAGCGTTTCCTTCCAGTTCATCACCTTCCTGTACGTCTCCTGCGGCGTCTCCGAGCAGAAGGGTGGATAACCTGAACACAGCCAATGGGGCTTTTAGGAAAAACCCTATTTTTCTCATTTGATCAATTTGATAAGGGCCTTGGCTGTACTGTTCCTTTGTACAAAGTCTGACACGGAATGACATTAAAATTCCACTGTGGAAACAGCACATAAAAACCTCATCAGGAAAAACCTCTGGAATCTTATCTTTCCTAATTGACATGCTCGTCTGACCCTTCTGTGTGTGACACATCTTTTTCATGTCTGAGAGCAGCTCTACAGACAAATGCATGCTTACCAATGAGCATTTCATACATGATGACACCCAGAGACCACCAGTCACACAGCTTGTTGTATCCCGTCTGCAGGAAGACCTCAGGAGCAATGTAGTCTGGCGTTCCCACAGTGGAATAAGCCTGAAAAGTTACATGTGAAAAGTGGGTTAATGTCCAACTTGTCAGTATTACACTTCTTGACAAAGTCTTGTTGCAATTCAAGCTCTTCCAAGCCACCAGGCCTGTACTTGGTCAAGACAATGTTTCTCTGGAATACCAGAGCCATTAAAATGATGAAGTCTTACCAGCTGCCTGCGGTTCTTCTTCCATGTCTCTGCTTTCCTCTTGGAGTTCATATTTTGAAAGGCTACAAGGAAAAGTCGCAATTGTTACAGTATATATTTTTTAAAGAGACCAAAGCAGAATCTCTCTGAAATATTTTATATAGCATTTGAATATACATCTGCATTTGGATCTGGTTACATTAGTAATTGACGTTAAATGTGGATGCTAGATTTTTGAACTCACAGAAATCACTGGGTGGGTTGTGGGTCAGGTTCCTGTAAAACTCTGTACGATGAGCTTTTTTCAGTCCCGTGCACAGGCCGAAATCTGACAGCTTCACATGTCCCTGAGAGCAGAGAGACATCTGATCAATCATCTGCGGAGAGTCATCACGCATACAGATGAGATTTGTGGTGAGTGTGGTCTCACCCTGGAGTCCAGCAGCAGGTTGTCAGGTTTGATGTCTCGGTGGATGAAGCCCAGCTGGTGGATGGAGTCGATGGCTAAAACTGTCTCTGCGATATAGAACTGCGTGGCTTCTTCTGACAGAGTGTCCTTCTTCATCAGCAGGGTCATCATGTCGCCTGGAAACAAGCTCACAAGTCAGAGCTAAAAAAAAATTGAATTTTCTACCAATACATGACTTGTTCATGCTGGACACTGATTTATGCCAAAGTTCCGAAACACTCAACCTATTGTCACTTTCCGGTTGGTTTGATGTGTATAAAATGTGAGAGAGTTTAGAGCGGGTCTTAAAGCAGCTTTATAAAGTGCAAACCTCCAGGCAGGAACTCCATGATGAGGTAGAGGTTCCTCTTGTCCTGGAAGCTGTAGAACATCTTGACCACCCAGGCGCCGTCTGCCTCCACGAGAATGTCCCTCTCTGCTCGAATATGAGCAACCTGCCGGGAGAGGGCAGAACCTTTAACAAGGTGCCTAACGTCTCCTGTGAACTGTGGTGCTGACAAAATGCTTTACCTGCTCCTTCTCCAGCATGTCTGCTTTTCTCAAAATCTTCATGGCGTAGATGTGGCCCGTGTCCTTTTTCTGCACCAAACGCACCTGGAGGAGAGGACATCACATTTTAAGACAAGGATAAAAGAAACATACAAGTAATAGATGAAAACAATTAAATAAAAGCCATCGTTTAAAAATAGACATGATGTTTCAGCTCTGAGTTCCTCGGGTTAACAGTAAACTCCAAAGCCTGGTTCTAGAAGTACAAGTCTCATTAGTTTTCTAAATAGAGATTTTGATTATTAGCCATAAAAGATGTCAGACTCACAAGCTACGAGATTGAGATAGTGTAGGAGTCACAAGTCCAAAAGATATCAACTGACTTTTAAGAAAAAAATGTTATATTTACAATATCAAGGAGATGTACGACACTACCCACAATCCTCAGGTGTAATAGCAACGTCTGATTGGTGGAGCTTGCTGTTACCATGGGAATGTTTACCAAAACCATGGTACAGGCTACAATCGGATACTTCAGTGTTACTACACCACACTATATACTATATCCAACACTGCATACACACTAGACACAAACTACATTCTATTATAACACTATATTAACAACCAGCTTTAATTTAAGAAGAAGCCTACTGAAGGGTTTTGGAAAGAGATTGATTGAAATGGTTTATAGAATGTGTAGTTCCTTTAATCTTATAATAATTATGTATTATCTTGTACCTTAAGCTTTTTAGGTCCCAGCCAGCAAAGCACTATGACCCTTAATTCACTCAAGTGTGTCAGTGCTTTGCTTGAAGATAGTAGCAGCAGATTTACTGTATCAAATGAATAACACTTAGAAAATGAAACTAACACTGTGGTAACACTGTGATGAAAGTGACCAGACTGGTTCCTGTCGAGGTAAGAACCACCGAAACCAAACACACTGTCCTGATGACCCTTACTTGACCTGAGGAAATCAAAGGCTCAGTTAAAAGGCCTTCAACTTTTCCACCCTTGTTTTTATTTCTCTTTTTTAAACATACCTCTCCAAAAGCACCTCGTCCGATAACTTTAAGAGACTCAAAGTCGTCCAGGCCCAGTCGCGTCCTCTTCAGTCGCAAAAACTCGGTCTCCTTACGAGCGTGCTGCGAGCGTCGCATGACTTTCTGCAAAACACAAAAAGATCCTCAGTGATTTGGATAAAAAAAAGAGAACATTTAAGAGGAAATAAACATGCTGTACCTCATCGTCTGGTAAACCTTCATCTTCCATTACCTTCTCCAACTTTTTCTGCCTAAGGTTAAAAAAACAACAACATTGAGTGTAAGGTATACAAATTAACAATGCCTGTAACATATAGAATTTGCCTTGTTAATTTACAATATAAGAGTGAGATATTTCACAGTAGAATCAAACAAGGGGGGGATCAGGTGACCTAAAGCTTTGATCAGATCTTGAAAATGAATCCCCTCTCAGTTTATGCAGTGAAGAGTGCGTGAGCTGAGACACACTGAGCCATGTTACCTGGACCAGAGATCAACTATCAGGTAACGTGTGAACACGAGAGGCAGATTAGAAGGCGCCCTTTTGTTTTGTTAACACCTGTGTTGAAACACCTCTGCATTGTTTCCTTTAGCAGTGCTGGAGCAAGTGAAATTTGATGCTTTAAACAACATCACAGCTTCATTTGCATGCAGGGCAACTGAAGTCACTGGCTGATCTGTCGTAGAAAGGTCTTGAACCGAGTTAAAGGTTAAATATCCAGGGCGTAAAATAAATAATTTGGTTTTGTGGTAAAATAGACAGATATTGGTTTGTGAAAATCAGATGGTATCATCACCCAAGGCAACTTCTATTTGATATATATAAACTATGTATGAAAATGTTTAGCTACATTATAAATGGAGTGAGAAGTAGAATAATTTTCTATGGAAACTAAGCGTCTTATTGGAGCCAGTGGAGACGCCCTCTGCTGGTCATTGGAGAGAATGCAGGTTTCAGGCACTTCTGTATTGTCTTCACTTTCAGGACCTGGAGTATATGTCCATTTCATATACAGTCTGTGGGTTTACCTCATCTCACGCTCCTCATGCTGGGTGAGCAGAGTGCTGTAGAAGTTTTCCAGCGTCAGCTTGGCCACAGTCACCCTTTCTCGGGTGTGGTTGCTCATGGGAAGGGTCGCTGCAGTCCCTCCCGTCATGGCCACACTTTCCTGTGAAAAACACAACAACATATCCGTCAAGTTCCTACCACCAATAGCGTGAGGTGATAGTTGGACTCGGGATTCAGTCTTCTATAATATTATTTTAACCAACCGGGGAAGAGTTTGACTTCAACAGAAATTTCCTAAGAGGACAGTTACCAAAGTGCAGTTAATTTCTATTATAGCACACCCTCACTCAATTCATTACACTCACACTGTTGTGGTGCTACAGCCACACTTGATGTGATATGACCAGAAGCTTATAGTGGTTGTTGTAATCTAATGTTCATAAACTTTAGCTCGACATTATTGTGCAGCTGTTCACCAACTTCCACTCCTCTTTTCTCGAGCTAGTGTGGTGCTACGTCTTAGCATTCATCAATAAAGCTTTTAACCCATCAGCATTTTAAACATCAAAAAGGTATTGTACAATTTAATCACCTGACAATGGCCCTGTGGCTACATCAGAAAACATTTGCTCCTTCTCACAACAAAACAACACTGCCTTTTACACAAGAACATGCTGATAAACATCAATATGACACCTTCTGCCGTGACCGGTCCTTTATCCTGCACTCATCCCTTTTGGTTACAATGATGAGCGTTCAGCCAACTTGCTTTAAGAGACTCACAGAGAGTTATGGGCGGAATTTGGTGGCTGAAAAGTCAAGAACCCTTGTTTGTACATTTGAGGACTTGCAAATAAAAGAATCAAAAAAAGAATAGTCAAAATTGGTGACATGAACAGGGTTATTTTACCTTACGGAAAAGTTCCCTCCAGAAACATTATTACCATTTTTACAGGCTGTAGAAAATAAACTGAATGGGTTTATTACGTGACATAATATGAAAAACAGAATGTTACAAGAGAAGTTGTAACGTCCCAAACTGATAAGCACAGCACGACAACAAGCAGGGAAGTTGATAAGCTCTGAATCGTAACCACTGATAAAAATGCTGCAGACTCATGAAATCACGAAGCAGTGCAATAAAATCTAAGAGTCAAATAAAACTTAATGACACAGCAGTAAGCAGTGCTACTTCCAGAGAAAGCAGCAGACACTAACACTGGATCACCTGCTTTGAACTGAGCCGTCATGAGGAAGCCAAACTGAAGATAGGATCACTGGCAGGGCCTCATGTTGCAGGTTTTCCTGGTAGACGTTCAGATAAACTGAAAAACATTATGTAACAATTAACTCCACACTTCTTGTGTGTTTAAATTTAAATTCTCACTGAGCAGCCAAGTGAGAATTACATTTCAGTGAGTGCAGCTCTGCAGCAGATCCCCTAACCACAGACTGAGATCTGGCAACATCAGATCCTTGGTAAGTAAATATTCCTGTGCCCCCAGAGCATGGACAGGGTCCCGTGCTGTGGTTGGCTCATGGTTTCACTCCTGGAACCAATCGTTGTTTCTCAGAATGCATTCCTGTGAATTCTTCACAGATTTGGATGTAATCAAACTAGAAAAAAAATCTATTAAGTACAGAAAAAGATCCAAGAAATTCCCTTGAAACCTGAGAAAACATCCGATGTTGATTATACTGGTGAGAAAAAGCAAACGCCATGATTCATTTGCAAGATCAATGCATCACGTCAGAGCACTTCCGTTCTAAGCAGATAAATAGAGATCTATACAAGTATTTCTTCACTCACTCCTATGAAACGATTGTTCTCTCCCTGGCAAAAACACAAACATGGACATCTTCTAGCACTTGTGTGGGTAGGAATTAAACCACACTGAGTAAGAGTAGCACACTCACATGCTTGTGAGGTGTACGTCACAAACAGTAGTGGGATAAGCATGAATGACATTGTGAACTAGAGAAGGTCAAACTAGGCACTACTGAATGAACTTTGATTTTCTTCTTCTTTCATTAATGGCATATTAACATGATCAGATTATGAGCATCTTATGTAAAAGAGGGAAAGAGGAAAAGGGTGGATGTGTATATTGTCCAATTATTTCACTATTAGAAAGGGTAGGAATTGGCTTGATTAGCTCAAACAGGGATAAAATAGCCCTGCAGCCCACAGACAGGGCTCATGTTTAGTCTAGTCACTGGCTCCTTTCCCGTCCCGGCCTCAGCAATCGCACAACAACCAGACACTTCCTGACTTCTGAGGGGAAATCTCTGAATCACTTCTGGAGGCTGCTCGGTGTGGGAGGATTAAATTGAGACAGTTAAAGGTCTGTATTTACATACCGCTTTTCCAGTCTTTTCGACCACTCCAAGTCCTTTACAGTACAAGTCACAAACCATTCATGCACTGTTGGCACAGCTGACAGTATCTTGCCAATGGAGCTTTGAGTGGTCATTAGGACTGGAAATGCATTACATAAATATAGACCATTTCTCTAAATACAGAAATAAAGATAAGCTAAGCTGTGGACATGCACAAAGAGACTCCCATTATTGTTTGTTCCCATTCCGCAAAAGGTTAAGATTGTAAATAAATAGGTGATAAAATGAAAGGTGACACTAAATACTCATCTATGAAGTTCTTCACTGCACCTTACAAGTATCATGTGTTGAGGTAAACAATGGTTCATTTGTTGAGACCCCCCCCCCCCCCCCCCCGAGAGAGTCAGCATGCACAACTGACTCCTTCCACTTGTCACAGTAAACACTGGAAACTAAATGGACTGAACGAAGCTAATTTCATTAACGATGGCTCAGTTCCATTTAAGGGTCCCAGCAGCACCAGTGGGCCTGCATGTTAAATACCAGGATCCGGCAGCTTGTTTACCTAAATGGAAGGTGTTCATTTTGAATGTTGTCACAGTGGTCTATACTGGTTTTTCCACCAAAGTGGAAAATGAAGCGTCATTGAAACAGTTAGAAACATTTGCGTCACAGCGGAGTCAGCCGGGCCTTAAGCTCAGGCTGAAAGGATCCAGTTTGGCTCGACGTTAGCCAGATCCACCCCACAGCTAAACAAACACTGTTACCTCACAACACTTATAAGGAAGAAAGCTGGAAAGCAAGCTCAATATTAAGAGACTAAAGCATGCAGCCTTAGAGCTATGGGTAAAATCTGACAATTGAAACTAAGATCTACCAATAGTCACCAATTATTCAAACTTTGTTGTAAAGAAATAGAAGATTTTTTCTTATTTAAAAGCTTCAAACATTCTTAGATCAGTTATGCTATTTCAGATTACTTAATGAGTCAGACTCATAATGCCTCACATCTATACTATTCTCTATTGGATATGAATATGAAGTTAAATGTCGCAGAAAATTCAGAGTGTAACTATTTCCCAATATGGTGGGTTTCTCAGTTTGGTGCGGTATAATATTCAACACTTAACATCTATATTTATATCATGGTCACTTAAAATGGTTACAGTGCAATATTCATATTTCCAGTATGCTATCTTGTAGTATTATTTATATTATGGTCACTTACTTTCTAATTATTTTTAATTATTTTCTGTATCATGGTCACTACTGTTTCATATTTTCTATGTTCATTACAATAACACTTAACATCATTCCACTTTATCCCCAGCACCTGCTTTTTGTACAGTGTCTGTTTTTGCAGGTTGTTTGTTTCATACTCTTATTATGTGTAGTTTTAGAAGTGTACATATTGTGATCTCTTTCTTTTTTTTTTACAGTGCTTCGACACTGTTACTTTAATTTCTGTTTTTCTATTACTGCTGTAACAAGTGAATTTCCCCATTGTGTGGATAAATAAAGAAATCTAATCTAATACGTATGTTTCTGGAAACCCGGAGACACACTCCACCCTTTAAACACTCTAAGTGACTGGACAGGAAACCCTTTCCATCCTGAATGAAAGGACTAAGTCATGACTCTGCAGAGAGGAATGGGGCACAAACACACACACACACAAAAACTGACAACTTATAATATTGACATAAAACAACTTCTAAATTGATTAATTCATGGAAAATCTATGAGAAAAGCGTGTGTCAATAATTCCTTAATATTTTAATCATTACGCAGATTTCTTTCTAGGGAAATATGTCCATATCCACAACTATTAAAAAAATGTAGGTGGAAATCATAGACTGGTGGTAATACTTAGGAACATTAATCAGAATTTGCTCCTTCAAGGTCAGTGCCACCATTGTGTATTGCAAATTTTCATTTACACTGTGTTTTCATCCTAAATTGTATTGAATTTAGCTTCAAAGTGTTTACCCAGACTCAGACACTTCACCAACCCGCCATCTGTATAGTGGTGGGTATATAACGAGTGAATTTCCATTTTTTGGTGAACCCTCCCTTTAAGCGGCCACCTCACACCTCACTCTGTCAGAGCCCCTGCAAGGAGCCACTGCAGCTCCGCCACTGCTGCCTCGGACGTGATGGGAGCTAACGGTATCACACTCTGACATTTCTCTGGACATTGTAAACACTGGCTCAGTCGGACGCTGGCTTGAGTTAGCATAGCGGTTTGTGTGCTACGCGTCTGTCTGGCAGGTTCCATCCCCACAAGGGATTCAATCAAATCCGAGAGTGTAAACAAAAGTAAAGAGGTTTTCGTAGAGACACATTTGCACCTACCTCCGTGTCCTGCTCCAGAGTCAAAGGTGGGCTCTCCGCCGGCCACACAGGTGAAGAAATAAAAGAAGTAATCCGGTGGGTTTTGTGACGTGCGGCTACAGGCTCCAGTGCACCGCTCGTCAACACAGACCTACCAGGAGAAACAGCTCACGCCAATCATAGCAGAAGCCCCCCGAGGCTAACGACAAGCTAACCCGACAGCCTCAAGCCTCCATAAGACACCTCTGACCTCCGGACTGGACGCTGCCTCCGTCTACTGCGCCGTAAAACCACCGTGTGAGGGACAGCTGCTTCCTGGGGACCACTGGCCTCATCCACGTTCTGGGCAAACGCAACGGCGTCAGAGTTTGAGAGACGTTCGCGCGGACCAATCATCGGCCAGCATGTGGACCGCTGCTGCTCGCTGGCCAATCATTTAAGGGATGGACATGAGATGGACAGGTGTATCAGCCAGTTATAATATTGTAAATCTCCCCGGGGGAGTTGCGTTGATTTGGGTAGCAGCATGTTAATCCCACCCAACTATGAGAGAATAAAACAGCTACTGGAATGAGAAGGATTATTGCGCCATTGTTTTGATTATTCTTATAAAAAACACTTAATTTGCTGTTCTGATATTTTAGTTTGAATTGTATTAAATAAACACAAACATAGAATAATAGTATAATAACTACAAGAGGGTGTCTGAGGTCAATCAAAGGTCGGATTGAAATAAAAACCTGCAGGTTGTTATTGATGTTTATAGAACAAAATTATGTTTATATTAGAGTGTCTCTGGTGTGTAAATACAACAGACCTATTGTACTGTATCTTTACATCATGGAGATTTTTATTGGACTACTTGAGCCTAGTGGCAATATAAGAGATTAAAACCAGTGTACAATGTGATAATATAACAATAAAAGTATGATAAGGACCCAGGCAGGCCACAGCTGGTTTTTAAATGCTTTGAAGGCTAGATCTGAAACCTGTGGTGTAAGGATGACGCGTTTGGGCCCAAAATACATCCAATGTGGAGACGTCAGATCACGCTTCCACAATTAAAAAAAATAATAATATTGTGATGACTTGTTTCCTCCAAACATCCCAGGAAAGCTTCTAAGAAATGCAACCACCTTATCTGGCACTTCCTTCTAAACTGAGAGGAGCAGGATGCAGCGAATAAATGACTCTAATTACTACATAATAATGTAGACTACGAAGCTGGAACACCAACAACAATGACTTTCTGAACACAGTGAGAGTCAGCACAGGCCAGCGGGTGAAGTCTCTCCTGTCACCGGTCTCCATATTTGGACGGGTTGAGTGCTTTTACTATTGAGGCCATGATGTCAACATTCACAGAAGGTGGGTTGTAGTTTGCTAACACTTCTGGGTGTGGTGTCTGTAGCAGACAAGGCTGTTTCTATATTTCTCACATCAATGGGGCCCACTGAGCTGTGACACAGCAGCTATATTTAGACTTGGTTCTATAAACGCTCTGGGCCACAGCCCATGGTTTGCAAAGTTCACTCTGAAGCCCATCAGACCACCGAGACACATTTTGAATAAAAATCAAGACCTCAGAGCCCCACATGACTTTCAATGTTTGGGATCACGACAACATTACAAAATTATCTGTTTATTTTCCTCTTCTATAAACCTCACGGTTGCTTGGGCTTTAGAAAATATTCAAATATATATATATATATATATCACTAGAAAACACATAAGAACTTTTTAAGTAATTTAAATACATTTATGTTGATGGCACTTTTAGATGCCAGTGCTTCTACCTTCTGCAGCTGTCTGAATTCTCAAACGGAAAATTAAAATCCCAATGGTATATTTTTAAATCATCAGCAGATCTCTTCCCTATTTCTTTCAAAAAAACCCTATACAATAACATTCTGTTAGTCAGTGTTTTTTCCTCTTCTTTAAATCACCTGGGGTCTTCTCAGGCTGCTTTGGTCTTATAAAATATTCACAAAATAACAATTTCTTTTTTGGAAAATTCATTAAAATGTTTTAAGATCTTTTGATATAATTTAGAACACATTTCTGTAGATTATAAAATTTAAGTGCCAATGTTTTTAACTCACACAAATTTCAGATTTCTCATACGGGAACCTAAAATGCCAGAGTTTCATGTATATTTTTAAAACATCAGCAGATCTCTTCCCTCTTTTATACACCCCGGCACTATTTTTATTTTGCTTATGCAACCCTTGGAAATATCACAAAATATTTAAAGAACAAAAAATGTTGAAGCTGTAGGCGTTACACTGTCATTCTCGTGTTGTATCTAAGTGTTAGCTTTCATTTGTTTCGATTATCAAGTGAACAATAACAGAAAACAGTTACCCTGTGAAACTGAATGAGGATGAAAAATCAGTTCTGAAGGTTGGATTGTTGAGGTAATTTGGGGGAAAAGGAAATTTAAACAAAGTTGCATTGTACATAATTCATACTGAAAAATGGGACACTAGTTTACCTATAATTGTTTCAAATAGTGAAATCCACAGTTTGTTGAAGCTTTATTTAAAAAAAGAATAATGAAAAAACAGACAGCTACAGAAAACAATTGATATCATATTGAGCAGCAAAAGGTGAATTATGGTTTTATTCATAAATATCTACAAAAGTTAATTGAGATGCAACTCAACATATACTGTACATAAAACATAAAAATCCTTTTAAACTCCTTTCTCACCACGAGAAAGTAGTTTTCCACATGTGTATGTGAAGATGTCTTCTTTCAGCCCTCTCCTGTTGGTTTTCAGGCCAAGGACGTCTGTATCTGTAAATCTTTCTCAGCCAATTAACATTAAGGGCAGAAATATATATCATTTGGAGATCAATATATTCTGTAAATATCCAGACCTGTGAGAGAATATCGTCCGCACCACTCTGATCAGCGCTTAGACACATCAGGCCTGTGTTTGAGGCTTTCATCTTTACAGTTTGGCCTCTGAAGGTAAATATAAAGAGTCAAAACATGAGTGAAATTGTCCAAAGGTGTAATCCATGTGTGGTGGGTCAGGATTCGGATGGTGAAGGCTGGCTTGGGGCTCCATTGCGGGTGCGGAGCTGAGACTGGGCTATGTCAGCCAGAGCGCTCTGGATCTTCTCCAGCAGCAAATCGCCACGGAAAACCACGTCCTCCAGACGAGCTGCCGCATCGTGGTTCTCCTCCTCCAGCTGCCGCAGACTGGCCGCCTGATGAGGGGTCACAGCAAGTGAGAAGAATTTAAAACTAGAACAACACCCCTCTACCAGGCCTAACAGTCTCTTTCAAGACGAAACAAATAGTACATACTCATAGATATCAGTTATCTAAAAATGCCTGATTTCTTTCAATGAGGTCAGTGAATTTTCCTCTTGGGAAAATTGGTGACAATGTCAAGAAATGCCGCATCTTGCAATGTTAAAGAAAGTGGAGATACAACTACTGGATCTGAAAAAAAAAAGCGCACATGCGCAGTTCCCCTTAACTGACATTTAAAACGATGAAAAGATCAGGCCGGAAGGACTTTGATATCTTTTTATAGCCTGGCCTGCACCATGGGCATCAATTAGCTTACTTTATCAGATGCTCAGTCAGTTCTTTAGAGAAGAGTCTGTGGTTGTTGAGTGTTACCAGAAGCTTTGAAGTGTCACGGAATGTGGATCCTGACCTGACTGATCGATCCTGACTTGTCTTTCAAGTCTGAATGAACCAATTCACTTATAATGAGTGCATTAAGTTCTGAGACTTTTAAAAGTAGAAGAATGTCCAGACATTTGCACGTAAATACTTATGACTCTTGCTTTTCCTGTTAAAATGTTTTTATTGTAGTTTTCCCTCCCTAATAAGGGCTGAGGATGTTGCACCTTGTTAGGCCCTATTACATAGTCATTTGTTAAAATGGACTAAACAAAAATAATTCAATTAATTGGACATTTGTGGTACTGTAAGTTATCCATTTTTACGCTAAACAATAGTGACGACAATCATTCTGTAAGAAAAAAAAAATAAGATACATGACAATAACATAATAAACCATAAACTAACTGAAAACTTGAATCCTTGTGTGTTAGCAGCCGCTAGGATTCTACAAATAATTGACCAGAAGAGCAGCCTGGAAAGAGACAACAATAAAGTGGTTGTTTATTTAAAACCCATGAGCAGGCATCACTCTGCCTGTCAGAGCCAGAGCACTGACACAGGAAGCATCTGTCTGAGCGTTCACCTGGCTCCCTCTACAGGCCAAAAGCTAGAAATACCAGCTGAACGTTTGTGCGTTACCTCTGTTGAAGTAATGGCGTTTGCACATTTAAACCAAAGTCTCCCTGAGGTAAATGTTCCATAATGACCATGTCAAAATGCAAAGAAGCTGGGTGTAGGAAGAACAGGTTAGTAGATCCTACCGAGTTAAGACTGCCATTGAGAAAATTGTCTATGTGCTGACCTGCAGAGCTGCTGTGGACTCCTCACTGGGGAGAGAGTCGATTAGTACGTCCACATCTTTGGCTGTTCTTGCTATCAGGGCTGCAAACAGCTGGGCATATTCTGGACAGATGAAAAATAAATAATGAATACAATACAAGGTGCAAGGTTAAACATAACTGAGGGGCGCAGAGCTACATTGTGGTTACTCATATCTCAATTTGATACAGATAACGTAACATATATGTAATAATTAAATGTGTCTTGTGTTCTGTGCATCTCTCACGAGACCGAGAGTAACCAAACATTTAGTGGTGGCCAGTGACATTGTGGCGGGGGCCACAAGCAAATAAATGTATGGTCGCTGTTTCATGACAAACAGTAGCAGGGCAGAGGACTTCAGCTGAGTAGGCGGTCCGTCATATGAGAGCCAGGACATATTCAGGTTAACACAGCGTAAAGAATGGGGCCACACCACATCATCAAACAACCTAGAAATGTGGCTGCAGTGATCAGCTTTCTGGAGACATTTGAACTTAGTGCTGTCCAATGATTGGATCACTCAGGACGGATATTAATACCAGGTCTGAACTGGGTCAGAAATCTGTAGCTTCCTTTCTTAACCAATAGCAACAATGTCCTTGCACCTGTACGTCCTGCAAATTCATAATATCACAGACTGAGGTGGAAATAGTATATTTTGTGACAGCATAAACTTGCTGATTTCTCATTTTAATGAGAGTTATGAGATTATGGAATAAGGAAGATTTGCATCCCAGGACGGGCAGATGAATCACCTTCGGTGGGGTTGGCGGGCTGGTCCTTGTTGATGGCCGTCTGGATGTTGTTGAAGGAGGCAGGAGGCGCACATTGCTGCAGGACCCCGATGGCGTTACAGAACTGATCCGCAAGCTGCACACACAGAACAACACAGTGTCACTGAAGGGATCTTCACACGGAGACACGTGTTTACGTCTGTGTCATTCTGCGTCACACTGAAAACTCTTATCTGAGAGTGAACTTGTTTAACGCTGCGGCCCCCTGGTCGTTAGCTACCCGGTGATGTAGCAATGTTAACGGGTTAATAATCCGAAATGCTTCGCATACTAATACACATTATTCAACGCCATCACATTATTTGACAAGTAAAGTTCACTTTTAATTGCGTCGCCGCCTATTTCGCTGTGGGTTCACTTTAAAAAACTCAAAAATTCGTCTTACCGAGTTGACAGCGTCTTGAAGCTGCGTTAGCCTGTCCGCCATGTTTCCTGTGAATTGACCACATCTCGCGAGAGTGTCACGGGAGTGTAAGATCTCGCAGGACTTGACGTTACTTGGAGGCTTTAGTTGACTATTTTCGTTCAGATTAGCTGCGGCTACTTGTAGCAGCTCCAGGCTGTTTACATCCAACAAGAGCAGCGCCCGGCCAAACCGGTCCGTTCAAATCTCCGTGCGCTACAAGAGACAATAGAGCCGCATCGCCAACCTTGATGGGGACCGATGACAGCCTGTAGCTAATGTTAGCTACCAAACATCAACAGGAAGCAACGGCTAAGCTAAATTGCAATGTCTTGCACTTTGAGCTCCCCAGGTACAGCAGTTTATTCTTGAATTGATTTCCAATCGGTCTAAGTATGAGAAATGACAGTTGTACCAGCATGTTAAGAAGATGAGCCTCACGTGAATTGTTATTAAAGCCTTAGCGTGGTCTATTATCAGCTATTAAGTTAGCAAAGACTCAGGTTTGTGTAGCCTTCAACGCAGTGCTACTTTAAGTCTGTTACATGAAGTAGAATAACGAGAGTGTGTATTTGTATTTAACACAGTGAAGAAAAGCCTACCTAATATATCACTTACAACTGAGTGATGTAATCTCGAGTGAATCAGCTGACACAGCAGCTGTCATCCAAGGTGGGACGAGGTTAGCAAACCGACTAAGTAGCGTTCGTTGAGTTGTTGCTCAGTTCTCTGTACTTAGTTTTGGTCTTTGTCAGATCAATCAATGGTAGTTCCATTCATTCCACTGACTTACCGGGCCCAATGTTTGAGACGCACAAATGTGGCGCTTCAGTTTCGATTTGTGTCTTTTCATGAGGTCAGAAAGTGATAGAAGGGATAGATTGAGGAGGCATAAATGAATCTTGTCCAGATAACCTGAGAGAAAGCTCAATAGCAATGGATGGACAAGATGGATGATATGAACGTTTTCAACAGAGACATAGTGAGACAGAAGGAAAGAGAACGGTACTCTTGCATTATGACATAATTCGTCATCAATCATTTATAATGCATTTAATTGATTGGTGTTTAGGCTACTTTGGTATTTAGTACACTGACATATCTCTGATCAACAATGGCAACATTATCCAGTTACAACGTGAGGAACCCACTCTTCCTTTTCAAACTCGAAGCAACAATGCTGCTCTTGGTAAACTGTCATAGTTCCTTCTAATGATGACTTGTATTTTCCTCAGGCATGAACTGTACCTTGGAGAAGGTCTTGGCAGACGCCAAATCCTTAGTGGAAAGGCTTCGTAACCATGACAACGCCGCCGAGATGTTAATCGAACAAACAACGTCCCTCAACAAGCGAGTGGATGCCATGAAACAGGTAGGGTGTCACACGTAGCCTGGTGCTGATTAGACCAGACTTCATTTTATAGATATAGATTTTATTTAAGCCAACAAAATAAATAGAAATTAATCTGATCCAGCACTATTTTCCTGTTGTAATCTTTATATCTAGCAATTTAGACTGCCGATTAACAGTTGGTTTGTTTCTTTCTTTTTGGCAGTACCAGGAGGAGATTGACTCATTGAACCAGGTCGCACGACATCGGCCTCGTTCCAGTCTGGTCCTTGGAATCCAGCAAGAGAACCGTCAGATCCGGGAGCTACAGCAGGAAAATAAAGGTTGGTGTGTGGAGTTTTTTTGTTCATGAAGAACACAGAGGATATAGTGGAAAAATACATAGACACACAGTTGGATTCATTATTTTAGAATTGCAATAAGATATAAAAAGAGTCAATGCCTGTTTGTCGTTGTTACATCATGTGTGCAAAAGTGGATGGATTTTCTAGTAGGAGTCTTTTTTTCAAGTGTTTTCTCTTCTCTCTTCCTGCAGATCTGCGGTCGTCGTTGGAGGAACACCAGTCTGCGTTAGAGCTCATCATGACCAAATACAGGGAGCAGGTGTTCAGGCTCCTCATGGCCAGCAAGAGGGACGACCCTGCCATTGTGACCCAGTTGAAGGAGCAGCACACCACGGTTAGTAACAGCTAGCTATGGCTGTAAGTGACCAGTAATATTGTGAATCTCTGTTAACCTTTTCTCAATCTTCTCCGTTGATTGTGAACTGACAAGATGCACCCCTGGCCTTTTGTTGATGAATTTGCTTTGACCTCTTTTTGTCGTTGTAGGAAATGCAAGCACACATAGACAAGATCAACGAGATGGCCTCTGTGATGAGGAAGGCGATAGAGGTCGATGAAGGGCAGATATGTGAAGATGAGGAGAGGATTAAACAGCTCGAGGTAAAAGCAAATCCTGCCAAACCTGTTGCACGGGTTACTACCATTCCATTTTCAGATGCACATGAAGAATCAAAGTCAATGTGCATGTTACTCTTTGAAAGGTGTGACCTATGTTTAGTGACACTGCGGCTTTCTTAAACCCATCATTTGTAAGCACAACATCAAAACAGACCAATTTTGAGCTTTATCATTACTTTGACATGCAAGATTTATTTTTACCAGCTACTTTCTAGCTTTGTTTGTTTGCTATGTGTTGGATGGGCAACAGTGTACACTGAGTGAATCAGAACAGGGAAGTAATAAGTCCCAAAATCTCAAAAGTGAGCTGCGAGATGCCAAAATGCTCCGTAGAGCTGAGAGATCATTCTTTGTGAGTTGACACGAGCCACACACTCCTCTGTGCACAAGGTCATTTGATCAAAGGTCAACTAAAGCCATTAGATCTTATCAGCTGCTGTTAGTAGATGATGCTGCTGTAAAAAAGTTACAGAAACTAAAGGACCCAATGCGACTGAAGAGAAAAAATGTCCAATGTAACGACCGCAGTGTTATTGAGTCCAAACAATTTCCATCACAGAGAACTCACTTGGTTTGATGAGTATATGGTAGTGTAAAGTTTGTGTTATATTCGTCAATGCAACTTACTTTCAACCGCCGATACGCAACATTAGATGTAAGAGATGTTTGCTGTTGTGGTTGTCCTGTTCCATCTTAACTCATGGCTGTACTTTCCCCTGTGTGTGCCTTTCAGCTGGAGAACAATGGACTTCGAGAGCTGCTGGGGATCAGTCGCGAAGCTTTCCTCCTTCTGAAGAGAGAGGACGCATCAGAGAGCACGTCGCTGTCGCCGCTGCTGACCAGCGCTGACGTCAGCCTACGGAAAAGTTAGAGCCTGACCCCCGGCCCCCTCCAACTGCTGCCACTATTGTGTATAGTATGTACAGTCCGTTGCCACAAACCACTTCACCTTTTACCCTAAAGACTCTTAACAATCATCCTCCTCGTTGTGCGGCTGTATTTACGGCATATTGCTACGGAGTTGCATCCCCGTCTGGTGATTGAGACACTGGCAGTGTGCACACATCTTTCTTTTCTTTCTTTTTTTAATCGTTGGTACTTGTGTTGTGTTATGTTTGTTCATCAGCATGCATGGACCTGTGGTGCCTGCGAGGTTTGAAAGTGTGAATGAGTAAAAGAAGGGCTTGAGTTCAAATAAACCTTTAAAACATGAAGTTGTCTCTGCTGTTATGGACGTTGTGTGACACAGGTCTTCTGTTTGGGCTCCCTGTGCAAGTACTCCACTTCTCACTTTCACTACGTGTGTTATTGTTCCACACTATCAACGGCAGCTTAAATAGAAGGAATAGAAACAGCGTCTGACATATTATGGTGTAAAATCAAACTACCCCTTCCGCAACTTCTTCTTTGTTCAGTTTATTGGCGGGAGGAAACCAACATTCTTCTTCTTCATTCTCGAGCCAAATCTTTTTCTTCTTCTTCTGTGGCACATTATGGTATTTATTTTAATAGCTCAAAAACAATTCTTTAAATGTAACAAATAAAGTAAAACAGTGTTTTTCCTGCTTTGAAATATCTTGTGACTTTGACGTTGTGTTTAGTTATGGTCTGAGAGCTGGTGTCTGCCACTTCTCCCGAGAACCACAAAGTTGGCCACAGTGTGTTGGCTGTAAGTGGCCGTCCACCCGCTATTCATGCCAGAAACAAAGATTTTATCGAAGCAGGGGTCTGTTAGGAAATGTCTTTAAGTGATAGTTCACAGAAAAATGAAAATGCAGTCACTATCTATGGTGGTGCAGGGGTGGGTGAACAGTTTCAGTCCACAAAGCACATATGGAGTTTGTGTGGTAAACAGTGTTGCAACCAAATCCAATGCAATTGAAATAAATGGTGAACCACTACTTGAAACGTAAAAAAACAGAAAAAACATTATGTCTCTAAACTGCTCTTGTGGTGTCATCCAACTATCCGTGGATTGCTGACGTCTAAATTCAACTCGAAATGACATCCTTCACACTGTTTTTAACCTAAAAGTCCTAAGATATCCATCTTAGGAGCTGTGTTCATGTTCACATGTGAAGCCGTTTCGAGTCGAATTTGAAAGTCACTCGGATGACACCACAGGAGAAGTATGGAGGAAGTTTATGTTGTTTTGTTTACGCCGAAAGAAGGATTCCCAAGTTACTTCAATTGAATTGGATTTGTCTGCAGCACCATTTAGCCCTGAAAGATGGTTTCTGGAGTCTTCACCCACCCCACCATCGGCGTGGATTTTCCTTTATTTTGGAGGGTTAGGGGTTTGGAGGAGGAGGGGGGGGGGGGGGGAGGAGTTATCGCGGGACAGGGGGCGGGATTCTCGCGGGTCCAGCAGTCAGAGCGGCAGTCGGTGAGGCGGTTCTCCTGGCTCCTGTGGCCGCGGGACCTGTCTGTCCGGCCCAGCATGTCGCTCATCTCTCCGCGGGGACTTCTACCCAGACACCGGAGACAGCGGGGTCCCCAGCGATCTGACTGACGGACACGGTTGAGGAGTTGTGGACACGAAGCGGCGGATCATGACTGTCTGGGCTCGGTCTCCGCTGCTGCTGCCGCTGCGGCTGCTGCTTCTTCTTCTTCTGCCCTCGATGCGTGAAGTTCGAGCTCAAGTGGAAAGTGAGTTGCTAAAGCTAACGATTTTATACGCGTTCACTTTTCTGTTTTATCTTAACACATGGTAACTGTGTGACGAAAGGAAGGGTTGTGGCATTCCTAGATAATCTTTTCCGTCTGTCACTGAAGTGTCATGAGCCTTATTGTTGTGTAGCTAGCGAAATATTATATTCCACTTTAAGCTAGCTAGCTGCGTCTCTGGAATATACATGTCGGTATGTTTATATAACTATGTATGTATAACTATGTATTTAGGTGTAGCTTTATGTATGTCAAAAATCATATGTTCCCTACGGTGGCCGAGGGAGCTCAACGCACTCCACATGCATTTAACAGCTGACAACAGCCTGACAACAAAGGTAGTATTCATAAACTATTGTGGTTTATGTGGTGAGAGTAAAAAATCAAAGTTCGTCCAGCACCATGAGTTTTGAATCACGTGAAGGTAAACAGACAGTGTGCATAGTGAGGAAAACTCGGACAGTGACAGAGCAGCCTTGCCCCTGATATCCGAGATCCAGATAACCAAGAGGTAAACAGAGTTCAGATATCTGAGACCCAGATTAATAAAGGTAATAAAGATAACCGAGAACCAGCCGCAGTCAGCTGAGGTGATAAATACTTCACCATAAGTAACCACTGATCTGTGCTGTTGTGGAAGTTATTTAGATTATTGGGATTTCCTCAGGAGGAGTCAATGTTTTCACTCCACTTGTTGTTCTTTACCAGAAGTGAGAAGCCTCTGAAATAGCACAGAGAACATCATGATATCACTACACTCTGAAACTGAGACTAGATAAATCATTTGAGTGTTTAGAAGCTCTTAAAGACACTGACACAACCATTCAAAGAGTCAGATTTAGCTGCTTTTCTGTTGTGATGGTCACAGAGGACTTCCCACCTCACCATCACTGAGTGGTTGATATCTAATCAATATTCCTTCAGTGTTTATCTATAATTACCTCAAAAGTGACACAGGTATACAATACATAGATATTCCAGTCCAGCAAACAGAAACGTGTGTATCTCAGGCAGCACGTGTAACCAGGAACAAATCTCCTCCATGTGCTCCAGTGCTTTAGCTCTAATACTTAACATTCTTGCTCTTTACACGAGAGACAAACGCACGGCTCGAAAACAATAAGGACATCCACATGAACAAAGCTAGTTTGTTTCACGTTGCAGTGGGACATGTGATAAAATGGTTACAGGTATTTAAAAATGCTAGGAGGTCATGTTGTGCAAGTTATGTGCTGTACACACGGCTACTTAAGACAACAGCCACTGAAATAAATCAGAGCGATCAGCTGAAGATAAACAGCGGTGAGAGTTCAGTCTTACAGTGTCGACCGGAGCTGTAGAATGGGCCCCCGATAGGGTTGAGGGGGTCAAATGATAAATATGCTGCATAATGGTGTGGGATAATATTCCATGTTTATTTATTAGTCAAGCCTTCCAGACAGATAAACTGTAGTTTAGTTGGAGCGGTCATGGTGTTACACAACTGATCAAATGTCACTGCTTATGCACACATTCCACTGAATGACAGTTAGTGGTCATGCAAGAGTTAATACATCTGTTTGTTAATTAATCTTCACCGTTTGATTTGACCTAGAAAAGAACACAAGAGGAAAAACAAAGTTTAGGCAGAAGGGCAGTGGAAGATCGGCTTCAACGTTGATGTCCAGAGCAAAGATCATTGGATAACAGCTGATGGTTGTGGTTTAAAAGAATCTGATCATTTCACTGAAGGTCGAAATCGTTGTTCTCCTTGCCATTTTATTTATCTAATTTAAATTAAATGTCAAGGAGAATAAAACTATCTAGAAGCATCGTCAATGAAAAGTTGACATGTTGGTTAAAGGTTGGTCAGTTTGTATCGAGCTATCAAAGACAACAAACTACTGATGATCTGATGAACCGACTTATCTGAAAGGTTTTTTTTAGCAACGACCTATTTTACAATTACATTTTGTTGCTTGTCTTTAGTAGGAAATAGTGTATTTATTGTGTCTGGTTACAAACACACATGGACAGATTTGCGTGTAATTATTGTGTGTAATTAACGAGCATTGCACAGAGTATGTGGGGCGGAGGGTACATGATAATGATGGTGTAGATGTTGCAATCGAGCTACTGAACTAAGTGAGACCCTTTCCCCCTCTCTCTGCCACAGACCGTGTGATTTTCCTGCCGGGAACGTTCCAGAACGTGAGCGTCTCCCAGAATGAGACGGTGCAGGCCGTGGTATCCCGGATCCCTCCCGAGGTTGCGTTCATCACTCTGCAGTTTCACACGCAGCACCGGAACGTCACGCTCTCCTACGCCAGGGTGAGAAAGCATAACTGCCACAGCATTAAACTGACCGTTTTCTCACCTTACCCTTTCTCCAAACTGTCCCTTTAAGCTCACTATAAAATCCAAACCCTCCCTAACATGAACACTATAGCTGTATTAAAACAAAGACATAACAAGGTTTAAATGATAGTTCAGTAGATGCTTTATACAGGCACATTTCCTACTTCCTACTTTGCCCCATGAATATATTTGGTATAATCCAGGACAAATCTCACATTTAGTCTGGTTATATATTTGCAGAAATCACAGTTTTCTGCAAATCACCGAGTAAATATGTCACTAATGAAGTTAGGTACTTTGGAGTATTGGACACGTTTCTCCTCGGATTAGGTTAGTGTTTGTTGGTCTGGGCTGATGCATTGCCACTGAGAACTGAAAGGTTTATAGATAAAGTTCTGTTGAACTGCGATGAGTCTGATGATACCATCAGCCGAGCTGGCTCAGTTTCCTTCGCGTCTGTGTATCTGCTGCCAAAGCTCTCGAAGCGCACACATGCTCGCCATCGACTACACCCAGTACCACATTTCAAAATGGAAAGCTTCTGAACATGTGGGGAAGAGGCAGTAAAGTCGACTTTATGGACGGTGAAATGTCATAATGTATAGTTTTTCAGTTAACAAATCGAAAAAGAAACTATGAAATTTAAAGTACGCTTCATTGTGTGTGGACATGCACTTTCTTCTGTTTAATGAATGAGGCTTTGTGAGGGAGGTCGTCTGACCCACTGGGAGCTGTGACAGTCAGCTGATCTACAGTCTACTGGTCATGGGCTGCGACCCTGAGGGGGAAAAACCTCTGGCCTCCGTTTGTGTTGGCGCGGTCCAGAATGGCAAATCGCCTAATTCAGTTTATTTTTCCCTTGCGATGGAAAAAGCAGCAAAGAGGAGAAAAGAAAACAAATTCATTTGATTGAAGACTTTTCTCTCTGGTAGAAAATGTCCCTCCCTGGAAAGAAAAGACCCTGTTGATGCAAAAGAATCACAGTTTCAGACCAGGAGTGGATCACTATCACTAAAACACATCCAAATCCAAAAAGGAAATTCAAAGTGAAAAGGAAGTGTTATTTTTTTTTTAACATGCACACAAAGCACTGCAGTTTCCTTTATCTTCTTTATTTTCTTAGACTAATTTCCTCTTTATTTTTCAGCACTCTCTCAAAGCGGTGAACCACAAGTCCTTTTCATACGTTTGTTATTTATCTTATCAGCCATCGTGGTTAAAGCTGCCAGCGCTGACTTTACATTTCCTCTTCTGCTTTTTTCTACAAACCAGAGAGTGTTGTTTCAGTACAACTCTTTTATTTGTGTTTACCATAGGGTTTTACTCTACCAGATAAACAACAGTGTGTGAAGAATGTAAATCAGAAAGCTACGACTAGTGCTGTGGAATCGCTGCTGTACCTGTTTCCTGTCGGTGACTAATGTGTGATCCAAACTGTGAACCACCATTACGTGTGTGTGATTAGTGAGGGTGTGAAGTTGCTGTAGCTCGATGGCATATTCTATGAATTCAGTGGAGACCACAGCGAGTGGAGCGTCTCTGCTCACGGAATAAGTCTAGTGGAATGCAACCGAGTTGTATGAGGGCTGAGAGTCATAGTTATAGGGCGACTAGAATTGTCCCCTGAGAATGACTTCCTGCCGTCTGCTGTTACCTGATCTAAGTAGAGTGTTGACGTGTTTATAAACCTCGTCGTATTGAAAAGGCAACGCACACGATGGATTCTAAAGTCCTGTACAAATGTGGCTGCTGCTGCTGCTTGGTGTTCACATCAATTTAAGATGGTCGAAAACATGTTTTATGACATGTATTTTGTAATGAATATAAGCTAATAGTTATTGAATCTAAACTTATTCTATGGGCATGGGTATTTTTAAGTGTTTAAACCCTTGTCATCTACCTCCCGGAGTTAATAATGATAAAACATTATATAAGTATGTTGTTTTAATGCTCAAAGATACAGTAAAGGAATTAAAAAAAGGAATAACTATAAATTTGAAATACTCATCATAATCTCACATTGAAATATAAGGTACATGTGGTAATTTAATAATAATGTGTGTACGACAGACCATAAAATGTGCACACAGGACTGAAGTGCCAGATTAGGGAAGTATCTGCAGGTTTTACAGAAGTATTAACTTGGAAACGAAAATACACAATAAAGTGTTGATATCAAAACAGACGCTCTATTGCAGCAAGTAGACAGGATTGAAACACATCTGCCTCTAATGTCAACCCACTCTGTCCTCATTAGGCTCTGTTGTCCTACTGGTGATATAGCATCTGTCAGGCTTTATTTTGTGACAGTATTTTCCTCTGGTAACACATATCCTGTTTGAGTAAGCCAACTAGTTCATGTGCACTGGGAGTTAAGCAGTTCAGGATGTGGTGGACCGATTGACACATTTCAATGATTGAGTCATTGTTCTGTCACAAACGCGAGCAAGAACATGTTTGGTTGAATACTAGGTATGAATGAAGTTTGACTTTGAACTCTTTCATGAGAAGAGAACTCCATTTCTCCATCGTCATATCAGCGTATTTCGATGAAAAGTAAGTTTTGGTTCATCTCAAACCTTTACAGCCTCCCCACTTTGTCTGGAGCTCCCAGCCCCTAGATCACTGGTTCCTAAAGAACAAGTAACACATGGACATGAAAGCTGGTGCGATACTGTGGCTCATGAATGATGACGTTAACGTTAAGTTTAAAGTTTAAAAAGTATAGCTGATGTATCAGGGTTAGCAAAAACTGATTATTATTTTGTTAGTTTGAACAGTTCATTGTTGGCTTTGTTATATTTGCGAGATTTGACGACAATAAGAAACATACATTGCCAAACTCTATTAAGTTGAGCCTTGGCTGAACCTGTGGATCTGAAATTGTCCAGGTTGTTCTGCCAATGAAAAGAATGAATTTAATTCATTGCATGAGTTGTTCAGTAACTAATAGGATTTAAGGCGATTGAAGGTTGCTTATTAAAAGTCATTTCTAATGACCGACTCATGTCACATAACAAACACACAAGCATGTTGTTGACCCTTCGCTCGCCTCAGTTTTACCGGCTTTTTCCTTCATGGAAGCTGTTCAGAAATATGTCTGTCTTCAGGGGGTCGACTGCAATGTATGATAATCCTCAGCAGGTGATGTTCTCTGCGGGTCAGTGACCCAGTAATCCATGGAACAAGAGCTGAGTGTGCTGTGATGTTGGAGAAAATATTGTGTGTATCTGAAGAGATTCTTAACTTTTTTCCTCAAGCCCTGGATCTGGTGAAAACGTGACTCTGCCTAGTTGTTTAGCTAAAGACCTGCAGTAATACCAGCATTCCCATCAGCCTCAGCTGTTCTATAAACACAATAAACATCAAACCTGGTGATCATCAGCACATGAGCGGTGGCATTATGAGCATTTTGCCATGTTTTGTATTGTATTTGTGCATCTGCTGACAAACCAATGTGTGTGTGTGTGTGTGTGTGTGTGGTCTTCAGCTTCCGGGCCTGGGTCTCTCTGTGACTGCTGTGGACTCTGGGCTCCTGTCCACTCTCGAGCCAGGCGTGACGTCCCTCTCCCTGTTCCTGTCCACTCTCGACAGTGACACGGTGGCGGGCACTGGGGTCATCCTCCCCTTCTCCGGTGCAGGTAGGTTTTAAAACACGTCTCTGGATGTGAGCTTGAGGCCATTCACCCGCTCTGATTGCCTCACAGGGAAGTTGCATGCTGTTCATGAAAGCTGTTTCTGTGACACAAAACACTGAAGTATCTCGTGACAGATTATTTCAACCAAAGGATCCGGGACACCAATAATCAGACCTTTTTTTTTATAATGACGTTTACATGAATTGTTAATAGAACATTCCATTCATATTCCTGTTTACATATTACAGAGCCCTGAGCGTCTTCAGTTTGACTAACGGATAAACTTAACACCCTTTATTGATATTGGATATTGAGCTGCAAAATGCAACTGCACCACTAGATGTCTCTAAATTCGACACACTGAACCTTTAAGTCCCAGTATGACCTTATTCAGGTTAATGTCATCAGAAAATGATGTTGACATGGCAGCATCTTATTCCCATTATGGTCTTAATCGGGTTTGTCTTGGAATGTTGGTGTCCTTATAAATGTAAACACTTAACTACCGGAAATTTCTCCTCTAAAAACCATGCTTGCCAGTGGCATTACAGTCCAACCGCTGGTTTGGAGCATTGAAGATTAAATTAAATCCTGTAGAAGAAAATCACAGTTTGATCTTGGTGAAACTAATATACTTTAAAGATCTGAAATCAGATAGTTTTCAGTACGTAGACTCACAAACGCCTGACCTGCATTTTCCAGTATTCAAGGCACAAGCCCTAAATTGTGCATGGCTGCTCACATGTCTCAAACAATCAGGACGCCACTCAGCCTTCGGTGTTTTGTTTTTGTCTTGTCCTTACATGCCTCATGAAATCTTGACTGATCAACATGTCCCCTGCTTTAGACCCAGTCCCTGGAGCTTGTAACATCGAGTTCAACCTGGACATCGACCCGAATGTCTACGTGCACTACAACCTCTACGAGACCACGATCCGCTTTGCGCCAGCAAACCTAGGATATGAGAGGTAACGCTCCACTTCCTGTGCAGCCCGTTCAGCCGGGGGCAACGAAACCTCTGCACCCACACATCACGTCAGACACGACCCGTTGTTAAACTGCCAGGCTGTTCATTTGAGGCGAGAGCGCTCTGTCACACATAAACACGCTCGCCACCTCCGCCTCCCCCCCTTTATTGTGGCCAGACACACCAGCTTTGTTTTGCAAGAACACCTGCGTCTTCGAACCAAATAACCGGAGGACCCCATCGCTTGTTCAGTCATTTCCTGTTTATCATTACCTGCCAGTGTGAAGCTGTACAGAGTCGTCTAGTTTAATTTGAATTGTCACTCTTGGCTCTTCAGCGCAGTGTCCTTAGAGGTCATGTCTTTGTGGATGCTTGGGGGGGTTGGTTATCAGCTGTCATAATGTGGAACACTTATTTTTGTGACCTTTTTAGAAATTCCAAACACGATGCGTGCAATGTGGCCGATTGAGTTTTCAGCTCATTGCCAAAAGCTGTTTGGACAAATACTAGAGTCCTTGTTAACTGTCTTCGATTGCCGCTCACTTCACGTTGCACGCCGAGTGTGAAAGTCGACTTGTCCGACATGGCTCACCGCATTAATGTGACCTCCTGATTTTAAGCCATAGCGATATATTTATTGAAAACTCGTGAAACGCGGAGTTAATAATTCCTGCAGTTTCAGGGTCATAAAATCGTCCGCCCTCATGAAGTCTCTGGCTGTGACCAAATCACTGCAGCTAATTCTGCTCTCTGGGCTGACAGACAAAACATTTTACTTTCATTATTTCTGATTTGGTCGCAATTAATATAAACATTGCCTCGTCATATAACTGTCCCAACTGTACAAACCAGACTGATTATTCGTTAGAGTTTATTACTGTCGGGTTATTCAAGTGACTTGCAGTGGTTCGTTACCTCTTACTACACAACTGAATCGTTTCTGGGGCTTATACACTCTCATACATACAATCTTTCAATAAGAGAATACCCCCGACTAACCTATCTGGTCTCCAAACTATGTATCATTATGAAAACACCAAGGAGAGGAGACACGCTGATTCTGACTAATACACAGAATGACACATCAGGCTGGAAGAGGTCAAACGCCTCAGAGCAAGTTTCCACTTCTCTGCCTTGAGATACGTACAGTACATAGGTGTTTGTGTGTGGTGTATTTGTTGCACCTTGACTGTCAAGTGCAGGATTCAAACATGCGCCAACAAACCATCACATTACAGAGAATGACATCACATACGGACCAAATGATGTTAAGGTTCAGTTTCGATGTCCCCCCCACTCGTCCTCTCTCTCGCTCTTCCTCTCCCCTGCTGGTTCTCAGGCTCTCTCTCTCTCTCTCTCTCTCTCTCTCTCTCTCTCTCTCTCTCTCTCTCTCTCTCTCTCTCTCTCTCTCCCCCTCTCTCTCTCTCTCTCTCTCCCTCTACCATTAGATGACATTCAAACACACTTATCTCATTAGGTTTAACAGAGACTCTTGTTTACCAAAGCTGGTCAGTCTCTGGCCTGCTGTGAACTCCATTGTCAACTCACAGGAGTTTAAAAACCCTCCCTGTTCACCGGGTCGCGTCCACACGAGCGGGACAGTGGATCCTCTCACTCTCCCCAACTCACACGAGAAAAAAGGCCCTGACATTAACATTGATTTAATTTTATCCTCCCTGTGTCCGCTCTCTGTCAGAGGTGACACTCCTCCACCCTGCGACGAATCGACAGAACCCGCCACGCGCTGGCGGCTGCAGTACGACATCTACCAGTACTTCCTGCCTGAGAACGACCTGTTGGAGAGCAGCCTGTTCAGGGGCATCCAGGCAATGGCTGACACCCAGGGCATGATGGAGAACGGCAAGCGGGTAAGCACCGTAAACAGAGGGATTCAAAACAAATGGCAGAGAAGAACCAAGCACTGATGCTTCACCGCGCTGTCTCCCCACAGGTCCTGACGTTGTTATCTACAGACATGAGCATGGCAGTGTTCAACTCCATCCCCGGCCAGGGCGTCATCTACTCGGTGGTCGTCAGAGACCCTCAGTTGAACACCTCGGCCTCCTACGTCCCCGTCCACACCTACGCCTGCAGCTTCGCTTCCACCCTGGACGGCTGTGAAACTCTGGGTAAGTTCCTGTGTTATTCCTATAGAATGAAATGTGCTGTTTCATTATCGCATCACTTAGTCTTGTATTTGTCATATTCATTCAGCAACAAAACATTTAAGGATATCAAATCTTGTGATATTGCAAACTGTGTGTTTTACTTGTCGGTTTGATTGACAAATTCTGTCATTAACGGCAGGAAGCCTGTTCCAGATGGAAGCTGACTTGGCAGTTTTGGATGTAGGTTTTAATTCAGATTATTGTTTTACATTTGTTCTCAGGAAAAATATCCACCAAAGTGTTTTTCACCATCACGGGCTTGGCGGGCCTGTTTGTCTGCTTCTTTGGGCATCGCTTCTTCAAATGCGGTGAGAAATCTGATGATCTACATGTGATTATTATTAGCACATTGACACCGGAGTCAGCCCTTATCATCAAAAGCTCTCAAGTCTCATTTCCTTTCCAATTGCCATCTTCATCTTCATCCTTTCCTTTCATCCCGAGATATTTGCGTCCTTCCAGTTTAACATCTGTCACTCGGTAGAAACATCCTCATTCCCCCTCAGATTAATTTCCGGACCTTTTCCTGCCGTATTCACGAGCCCAGACAGAGTTCCATAAAATGTCTGGAGCTACTGACTCAGACTTTTATGTTCTCACATTCAGCTCAGGAAAATTTCGACCGTTCAGTTCATGTCAGGAAGCAGCTTAAGTGTTTTGGTTCTTATGTTAACAGGATCTGGCAGCAGGAGAAACTATAGAGAACAGTCTTTGATTTATATATGTGATCATTAATTAAGGTCCACACACTCCATTTTGAGTTTTTCTTCAAGGTCAAAGAATGGGAAACTGTTAAATTTCCTCTAAACTACATTAAGTTGAGTCACAGTTCACTTCAGGACCAACAGATTGCATCAGTGGGGTCAGGTCCTTGCTTGTGTCCTAACTTCCTCATGCATCAAACAGAAGCCACGCTCTGATGTGCTGCAGATTCAGTTTAACAAACAGCTTGTGGATCCCTGTCATTTAATCCCATTCAGGTTTTCTTTGTTTAATGCATTTAAGAATGAATGTTTTCCTCAGAAACTCGGCCTGTGGGGCTGGAGCAGTAGGCTGCCTCTCATGTGATCTCTCCCGCATGAGATGATGAAATGTATTTGTTCCAAACCCGAACCCGTGACTGTGAGGCTGCCAGAGCGAGGGGCCGTGATGCAGCGTGTCTCACTCTTTTATTCCGGACCATGTGGTCTCATCCAGCTCCTGCAGCCCAGAATCTTAATCCTGTCATATCTTAACATTCCTCTGCTTCCTCTTTTCTCCTCTTCCTCTCTGTCATGCAGAGTTGTTTTGTATGGGCTTCAGCTTCTCGGCCTTTTTCTTCTTCGTGCTGATCACCAGGACGACAGACCTGACCTATGACCGTGAGTTTTTCCAACTTCTGTCTCTCCACTAGAGTCAAGTCATAATGGGACTTGGGTGCCCCCTACAGTTGAATCAAACCACACACAGTTGCTGCGCTACACTAGTACATTTCATTCCAAAATCAAAGCCCGCTTCTTGAGTATTGTCTGCTCTCGTCCCTCCACAGTCCGTCTGGCCCTGTCAGCGGTGATCGGCGTGGTGGGCGGGGTCCTCCTGGTGATGAGCTGGTGGCGTTTCGGCTCCGTCATGATCTGCGTCGTCGTGGTCGGCCTGATGCTCGGCTTCCTCCTCGCCTCCACTGTCCTCTTCACTCCTCTGGGTAGGAACAAAGCGGCGTGTGCTCCCCTCGAACAGATCAACGGGACCGAGCTGTGTGAAAAAATGTAATAATTGTACATCCTGCGTGTTGTGACGTGTCTCCAGGTGACATCGACGTGTTCAGGAACTCGGATGTGGTTTTCTGGGTGACATTCTGCTGCTTCCTGGTCATCGTTCCACTCTTCTTTGTGCGATGGCCCAGAGAGGTAACTCGTCATCATTTGAAACCACTCACCACAGCATTCGAAGGATTTCATGATATCAGTTCGGTGCCATCTAGTGGCAGGAAGAAGAATGACACTGTGATCACCAACAAACGAAATAGTATTGAAAGTTTCTGCAGGAGCACCGGTTTTATGGCAATTTAGGTTTTGAGCTGAAAACTAAGAAATATTTTCAAAAACTACAATCGTTTTTTAACTTTTGTAAAGACACAGGGACTCTTTTACATGCCTTCATCACATCTGGTTTATTGCAGCAGCCTTTGTGACATAATCCTAGTCTTTACACTGACTCCCAGTCTGTTTTGGATTAGATTTAAAGCTTTTACTGAGGATTTATAAGGCAGCACATACTTTTGTTCGTCCCAGTGACCCGGCTGAAAATCAGTGGGGGCGGGGCTCTGGCAGTTGGCAGTTGGCAATTTGCATATTTCTGTTTTCACATATCTTATTGGATTCTATGCATCACATGGCAAATTACATTGCATAAATTAAGACGACTCCAGCATGCGACTAGAAATAGTCACAGCATGTAAAAGCCAGGCTCCATCGCCCTGATCCCAAAATGAGACATGAGTGGAAATTTCAGCAAGTAAGGCGAACCATCAAATTTCTCAAAATGTTGGAGCTATTCTTTTAAAAAGCTCGAATTTGCTTAATTATTTAGTAGCAGTGCTCCCTTCTTTATCCTCAGTTTCCATTTGGGAATTATGTGAAAAGCAGAATTGCAGACGTGGATAGAAAACTCACCCAAACAAATCTAAAGCTATTTTCTGATTTGTATATATTTTCCTATAAATTGTTTGTGTTTCGGCCGTGATACTTAATGAAATCATTTCAGGGCAACATCGTCACCTGTGGCGTCGTCGGAGCGTACGCTGTCATTCTGGCCGTGAACGCCTACATGTACACCAGCCTCTCCTACATCACACTGAACATCCTCAAACGCCTGCAAAACAACAACTTCAGCGCCATGTTCACCGACGTGCCGTTCCAAACCATCGGTGAGTCCACGACCAAAACCAAACGAAGGGTTTTAAACTTCGTAAAACCAAACATTATTGCTCTCACAATAATTTGCACCGTTTCTTTTACTCATGTGTCTTTCGCCCACCAGACTACATCATGATCACCGTGTGGGTGGTGCTCGGCGTCAGCGGCGTGGTCCTGCAGCTCTACCGCGAGCGCTCGCGGCCGTTCTTCCCGCCCAGCCCGTACCTCATGTGGCTGCAGGAGCGGGAGCGCCGCCGGACCAACGTGCTCGACCCGAGCCACCACTTCGCCCCGCTGCCCAACCGCCTGCTGGCCCGAGCGCGGCAGCTCACCAAGCGCATGGAGCCGGCCGGAGAGCACACGCCTCTACTCCTGTGAACCCTCAGCGCCACGGTCGTCTTCTGGGTGAAGCCAGGTTTCACGTACAATAACACCCCTGGGATGTGTTGTTGACCAGCAGAGGCTCAGACCGCCACATGGACGCCAGTGAGGTGCTGGTATTGTTCCCCTGTCACTAGTGTGGGGATTTGACCCCACACCAGCTGACACAGAGAGGGATCATATCACTGACGTTCTTCAGGTCGATTCTAATTTTTAAAACGAAGTTTGTGACAAGCCACTGCCAGTTTTATGAAACACTTCAAAGACATTTTATGCCCGAACGAGAAGAATATGAAAAGTTGTTTTGTTTAATAACACATATGCCGCTGTGGATGCTTCGTGTCGTCTGTCGCTTCTAATCATTCTACTGTTTGCACTGAGAGTCGAGAGGCATTGTATCTCCAGAGAGTCGCATTAATACCACCTACGTTGTTTTTTTGTTTTGGACTTGTCATGTTTGCGTAGTTTGGCTTCAAACTACTTTTCACACTTTGATATTAAGAAACACGCCATGTGATCTGTCAGCAGGACACGAGGTAATGTAGGGGACAAGTTATTAAATACAGTTTATATTTGATCATTTACACAAACCACTTTGTCAGAACTGATGCTCCTCCTGTGTTTGTGATTGGACTCTTGAGTCCTCTGGTACTCGGCACACGCGATTGTAATGTTGAATTGTACCTTGGTGGTAACAGCACTGACTGACTGTTGATCTGTGAATGTGCCGTGACTTCTCTCAGGGTTTCACACTCGGCTTTTAGACCACGATGCACTGAGGGGCGGCCGGAACCTTCGACCCGATCGATCAGCACGTTCGGGTCCGTCAGTATTTTATTCAGCGACTGAGCTGAGCGGTCTGGTCTCATGACTTTTTAAAAGAAAACAAACAAACACACAGAATGTGTTGAACAGTGAGGTCAACTGTAATTTGTAATTTAACATGTTTTGATATTTAATAAATGCCTACTGGTATAAACGTGTATGTTGGTCTTTCCTCTGTGTGAGTGTGTGTGATAGATAGGAAAGTACTTTATTAGTCCCACTGAGGACATTTACTGTGTTACACTTGCAAAAAGGGAATAAAGAAATACAATGTAAACATAAAGACCTCTAAAAGGAAGTCCTGCTTTTGCCTCCACTGCACCGGAAATCACTTTCATTTTCTCCAAAGCAGGTGACATTTATTCTCAATCACTTATGCTTCCTAAATGGACACATTGATCCCTGAAGTTTAACTGACCTAGTGTTATACTGGGACCATTAACTGTTCCCTACATTTGTTTGAGCAGTGTATATCCCTTCACACTGTATTAATACATCTGTATATTTACCTTAATTTGAATAGTAGAACTGTTTCCTATTTACACATCCAGTGGAATATCTGTAAAATGTATCTGGATATGCAGATCTGGACTCCAGAAGATCATTTTTCTGTATTTTTTTAACCCTCTTCTGTTGTAAATGTCACGGACTCCAGTTAGTGGCTAAACTGACAAACAAACCATTTAGCAAAAGTAAATCAAGAAACTAAACGAGTTGGAGATCTCAGTCTAGAACAGAAGAAGAAAATACTGAACACAGTGGAGCTCTGCACTTCCTATGAGGAAACATCCAAACTGTCAAGCTACGAAAACAGGACAACCCAGCCCACAGTAAAACATCAAACTAAACCATCACAACCCAAATCTCTGAGCACATGATGAGAGACAAGTGAACTGATCTGAGGACAGGACTGGGCCAGTGGCTCCCAGTGAGGCAGAGTCCCACACTGTGGGTCAGTTGAGGCCTTTTCACTGCTCTGGTCTTCGCCTCTCTCATCAGCTCCCCTCATGGTTTTCAGTTGCTGCTCTGCTGCCAAACATGAGGGGGAGAGAGAGAACCAGACACAAGCACAAGCAGCGGTGTATTCATTGAAACGGGACAATAACAATAGGGTCGACATTCATTAGGAGAAAAGCATGGACAGCAATGCAGGATGAATATTCATTTCAAGTTTTTCAAGTCTTTAACAAGGGACCATATAAAATGATTTGCTCTGATAGACCTAATTTGAAACAGTGAACAGTGGGACGTTGCTTCTCAACACAGATTACACATCCCCTTGAATCACTTGGACACACACACACACACATGCAAGCACGCACACACACACAGATCAACACATTATCCCAATGTACTCATAGAAACAATAAAGCAAACTTTAATATAAAACATGGAGAAATGTATTTGCACCAACTTTTTTTAATTTATTACAAAGGCAACGTAATACTATATTATAACTACTACATAAACACAGGAGAGTATTCATTAATAGATCAATTACTTTAAAGTATTTCTTGACACTAAGTGGTTAGAATACTGTTAAGATTCAAATTTACTGCACAGCCAAATCTTCTTGACTAGTTCAATGTTCAACCCTAACCACTAGATGGAAGCACCGGTTAAGAGGCAACTTTTTTGAGTGGTTACGTTTATTCTAATTAATACAAAACGTTTGTATTTAAGTTTAATTATGAGTAAATTGTCTCAGTATATTGTCTCATCAATATTTTATAATAGATCCTCTGCATCTATTTTATAAATGTAATGCACTTTTTGGCTTTATATTTATGTTAATGTATAGGAGTTCTTTCTGGTTTTGTTTCATTAGCTAATTTCCGCTATTGTGTTTTTTCTTTGAGCACTTTTGATGACCTTGATCAGTTTTTAAGGCTTTAGAGCAGAAAAATCCTCAAAAACAATTAGAGCAGCGTGCAACATGGACAGGACAAAAGAAAGAATGTGTTTCATGAGACAAAGACAGCAGGGCCGAGATGATTTCCTGTTTAACACACTTGTCCATTTATTAATCAAAACGACAGAAAGGAACAAGAGACACAATCGACAGAATCAACATTAAAAAATGTGACAGAACACAGAGTAAAGTGCCAAATAAGAAAAAACAAAGCCTCATTGATAATGTACTGTATACACACACACACATACGCACCCACGCACACACACCACATAGAAAACTAGATTTATTTAACTCACACACACACCCACACATTTAGAAACCATATAAAAAGTCTACACCGAGTAGATTCTGCTTTTAAATGAGTTGGGCCTCTGAGCGGCCGCGTGAGGGTTAAAAGAAGAAAAGAAGAAGAAGAGGCGTCTGATCAGTAGTTCATCTGAAGCTTCGGAGAAACTGGAGAGTCATGAGTGCTCGTACACACTGTGCAATTTTCATCACTTACAACCATGAAACACCCCGGACCCACCCACCCACCCACCACAAATCCCCCCCACCCCCACCCCCACCCACCCCTCGCCCTAAACATCGTCTAATACATTCTAATGCCGCTCAGAAACAAGAGAGAGGGGTTTCTGATGAAGGCACATGACAGGAGAGGACCGCTTCCCGATGACGCGTCACTCGGCGCCATCGGGACAAACGTCACCACCAGGATATTGTCATTTAAAAAAAAGTGTAACTGACCCCCCCACCAGTGGAAAGCCTGTTCTCACTGGCGAAGGAGAAAATAAGGATTTGTGTTCCAGTTGTGTCACAAAAAAACAACAAGTTTGGTAACATGGAGAAAACACCGCAATAAAAGGTTCACCTAAGTGCGTCATGGCTGTGTCCTGTGGCCTCGCTGAATAAAAAACGCTGAGGTGAATATTCTACGAACGTCTGTTGTTGTTGTTTAAAAGTCACACAAATAAAATGTAACGGCTGTACGCGTGTAACGCAGGTGGAAATGTAAACATTGTGCAAGTTGTCGTGTTTTATCGGGATCATATAAAAGAAAGAAAAGAAAGAAAAAAGAATTAATAGAAAGAAAAGAATGAAAAGAATGAAAAGCAAGAAAAGACAATTAATTCGTCATCAGAAACAAACAAATTACATCTTTGACCCTTTTGGATTAGAAAAATAAAAGACTATTAAATAACACCAAAGAATCATCAACCAAGACCAATTAATAAGAGATAAACTTTGTAACGACAATTATTGACAAACGTTAATTTATCCGTTTGCTCGAAGAGTCCGAGCTCCACCAAGTGCTGGTTTGTGAGGAGGAGCCGTGTCAGCAGCCTTGTGGTTTTGGCAAAGTCTTTCCCAGGACGCCGTCTTACGTCCTCTGCCGCCTCCTATTGTTCATTTCAAAATAAGGCTCGTCCCTCTTGGCCTTGCACTGTGGGGTCTTCGTGCCGACGCCGGGCTCGGCCTTGGCGGCTCTCACGTTGGGGCTGGATTTCGGCGGGGCCACGGCTCGTCCGGTAGGAGGTTCGGCTTTTAGAGTTGACTTTGTGTGGGTGGGGTTAGTCGTCGCGGCGGCGGCTTGTTTTCGGCCGGCTGTCTGAGATGTGGCTGGTGTTTTCTGATTTGCTTTGCTGGTGGGAAAGGGGCCGGTGGCGCCCCCTGGGACCCGCCCGGGGACAGCAGCGGTACCTCGTGGAGGGGCGGCAGCCTTGGTGGGGGCCGGCCCCTTGGCTTTGGCCTCTTTGTCCTTTGGCAGGGAGCTGGTGGGTTTTGGCAGCGCCGGGGAGGCTGCCCGTGAGCTTGAGGGGGTGTTGGACTGTGGCGTCGCCGCTCTGGAGCTCGTTGCAGCTGCGGCTCGCGTGGCCGTCCGCGCTCGCCTGGCGGCCTCTAGTCGGAGGCGTGAGGCCGGGGAGCCGGGGCGGCGCTGTGCAAGGCGAGAGCGCTGGCTGGCGCCCGTTGGGGGGCGGGCATCTTTCGGGGTGGGGGCCCGTGCTGGTGCAGTGACGGGGCGAGGCACAGTGGTGGTGGGGGAGGCGCAGGGACTGGAGGGTTTGGGGAGTTTGGAGGATGGCTCCGGGCAGACGGGGCTCCTGGGCTGAGCGGCAGTACCGCGAGGCGACGGCCTGAGCTTCAGCTTGGAGGCGGGAGTTGGATCAGTGGCGACAGATGATGGAGCTGATGTTGGAGTCAGAGCTCTGCGGTGAACGTGCGCTCCCTGACACCCCAAACTGGGAGACAGTTTGGCGGAGCTCCCCACAGGCGTGGAGGGCAAAGAGGAGGAGCCTTTGGAGACGATGGGCAGGGGCAGCTGGGTGGGCTTCCTCGGGGAGGAGGGCGTCATCTGGAGGTTCTTCTTGGCCGCCGTCGCAGCACCTCTCCTGGGCAGCGTGGGCGTGCAGGCCGGAGAGGAGGCGTGGAGCCGACCCAACTGACCCGCAGGCGTCTGCTTGCAGGCCGAGCCAGAGGAGGAGGAAGACGAGGAGGCGGAGGAGGAAGAGGAGGAGGACGAGGAGGAGATGAGGTCGTTGACGGCGGCGAGGGGGTCCATGTCAGGAGGTGGAGGAGGGGGAGCTGCGTTGCCGTGGTGGCCTCCCAGTCCGGGGGGGCCCTTCTGAAACGCCAGGATCTTCTGCTCCAGGGTGGTGAACTGCAGCACCCGCAGAGGGTCGTACTTGGTCAGGAAACCACGCAGCGTGTCCCAGCCGCCGCCCACACGCACCATCACGTGTTTACCATGAAGCATCTGAGGAGAAGGAACACATCATCCAATGAGGGAACATTTAACACAAGTCTTGACAAATCTATGCGACACATTCCTGGACACTCTCTACATGTTCTGTGCAGAGCTGCAAACGAGCTCTCTCCTGGACCCGGGCCCAGTGCACCACTAACCATGACGTAATCGTCCGACTCCAAGAGCCACAATTGGGTAACAAGCTTGCATGTGTCCAATCACAGCTGCGGGTAAAGTCATGGAAGACCTCTCTCAGAGACACACACACACAAACTGGCAGGAGCCTGTGTTGACAGTGAGCATCCTACTACGCACTTTAATAGGATATAAACAGTATTTATAGCCGTACACACTACAACTCGTGCACGTACCACTGCCAATTCCATCAGACGCCACGATACTGATGTTATAGGTTTTCCGTATTTCAAACATTATCTGTGGATTTTAAAGTCAATATTGGTTCAGTACAGTTTCTTTCGCGACTTCTTCTTAAAATAGATATTGAGCGGAAATTAAAATTCAATATCAGACGAGGGTCAAAATGTAGTGAAGCACATTCACATGGTCACTGCAATTAAAGCTGGGGTTGGTAATCCCTGGAGAAGCAACGCCTGCTAAAAATAAATATATTAAAATATGAAACTGACACATCCCAGCCCCTCCCATCTGCCCTCTTGTCAAAGTTACTCGCCCAAAACACAGGAATGTGCAGTGAGTTTTCTGAAAGCAAAGCACGCCTGCAGCTGCAGAGACCATGTACTCTGCAAGTAGTTTTTCTTTCAATACTTTGAGTATATTAAATAGCAAATTTTGTATTACTTTTACTTGAGTGAATGTGGTACTATTACTAGCATACATTTCTGTCTATTTATTTGTACTTTTTACTTCCACTTACTTTTGTTTGTCCATCTCTCTCTGTCTCTCTGTGTGTGTGTGTGTGTGTGTGTGTGTGTGTGTGTGTGTGTGTGTGTGTGTGTGTGTGTGTGTGTTTGTGTGTGTGTGCGTGTGTTTGTGTGTGTGTGCGTGTGTGTGCGTGTGTGTGCATGTGTGTGCATGTGTGTGCGTGTGTGCGTGCGTGTGCGTGTGCAGCTCTCACCCTGATAAAGATGGTCTTGTCCCCCAGTCTGTAGCGTCCCTCAGACAGGTACTCAATAGAAACCCTGTTGGAGCAGTTGCAGGGCGGGTCGTCCATGCCGTGCTCCTACAAAGCACAAACAGAAACCCGTAAGGACGCCACATCACAGCTCATTCATTAACCCACTGGCAGCCATAATGACCACGATCATAAACATATGCCATCTGACTATCTTAAAAAGGCGCCATCTCCGTCCTCTGGCAGTTTTCTGTTTTGCGCACGGCCGTGATTAAAGACGCCAGCGTTTTATATAAGTCACCTCAGATGACTGGAGAACGAGGCCCGGCACTCGGGGACAGAGCGCCTGCTGTTGTAAATGTGAGCATTAATGTAATTACACCCACTGAGTCAGGCAAAGAAATGCAACTGACAGGGTGATGAGGCCACACGGGACTAAAAATAACTGATATGAACAGCATTTGTTGTATAAGCTGCTTACGTGTTAAAGTGCAAATACGTTTGTGAACAAATATACGAGTTTGCTTTTGCCCAAACCGCCTTCCGCTTCAGTGAGGGCAGTTATTTTTAGCCCAGCTGTCTCCTCTGGGAATAAAACCCCCAACCCTGACGGAGCGCGAGCCACGTTTTACCCACCGAGCAGGACGAGGGACTAACCCACATAGCCCCAGCCCCAGCCCCCCCCACCACATCAGTTTGAGTTTAAAAAGTGTTCAAACCACAGTCGGTCGCGGCGGCGCACGCTTATGGCTGAGTGACGAGCGGCCCGGAGGTCACGTGCGGCGGCAAGTCACACGGCGTCACGTGGTCGGCAGCCGCGGTGCGTCACGTGCCCTGTGGGGGTGGCAGTGAAGCAGCAGGAACCACTGCCTGCTGCCGCCATCTTAGCTCGGCCTCAACTGGGTCACACATGCAGCACCTGCGTGACGCCAACGTGATCAGCTGCCTTTGCATATGACCGGGTTCATACACTTGACCAATGGGTTTCCATGACTTTTCCATGAATTTTCAATAACTTTAAACCAAATTTCCATGAACTAAAATTTTTGTGAAATCTCGGTGTATACGCGAAAAAGGGACAAAATGTAGTACTTAAACTAACAATGAGAATTCCGAGGAGTACAGTATACCTTAAATGACACAAACCCAAGTATGCCTGCTTATATTTTGAGCGCATTTCTTTAAAAGCATATGAATTATTTAAAACTCAGCGTAAATGAACGACATGAAGATATGATAACAAAAAATCTGTGACTTTTCCAAAACTTTGGGGATTTTCTTTTTTTTACCTGACTTTTCCAGGTTTTATATGACGGTAGGAACCCTGATACGTGGTGATGGCGAGGGGGAGGGGGGGTCATTGTTTTTGTGGTTTTAACATCCGCCCCGAGAGATTCGATCACGAGTGTACAGCTGAACCACTTGTGTTCAAACCTGAGAATAGACAAACGGGGTCTAACAGCATGACTATGACAAGCGTCTGCGCTCACTTCCTGCCTCCAGGTGGTCTCATATTCGGTTTTCTTTTGAATAAATGCACGGCTAAGGAAAACCTGCTGGAGCTCATGTCCTGTTCACAGTGAGAACTCACCCCGGGCTGGTAGAGGCCGCCGTGCTGGCAGCACACGCTGAAGGTCTTGACGGCCGGCGGCGGCTCCTCCGTCCGCAGCAGCGTCTCCTCCAGCTCGATCTCCTTCTCCAGCTTGACGAGCACCGGGGGCTCCACGCCGTACCTGAGGAGCACAGAGTTTAAAATGCAACGTTGACACTGAGGTTGCTGCTGTTAGTATTTCAAACGCCTTCCTGTGCGCCGGCAGACTCACTTGGAGACGACGCGGCCGATCTCCAGCAGACAGAGACACACCTGCCGAGGCTCCTTGTGCAGCACTGGGGCAGAAAAGAGATTCAGCTTTTAGATGAGGTGGGACACGTGTTAAATAAATAAATTACAAAAACAACACGGGGACGTTATGAGCACACAAGATAAAGTTAATTATTCCCCGAGGAGAGTTTGGATGATTCACGCAGAATATCACAGAGCTGTGGGGGAAGCAGTGCAACTTTAAAACCACTCAACTTACATACATTAAACAAACAATATATAAACATATACAAGAACGGGACATTCTGTTTCTGTACAAGCACTGGTGCTGATCTCTAATCCACAGGCGTAGGGCTTTCTTTCCAAGTCTGTTTTTTTCCTTGCAGAGCCATTAGCAGTAATGAAGTGATCCCCCCCCCCCATACACAGAACTCGAGGGGATTCTACCCACAACAGATCCGATTAAACCATTAACAAGTCGGGCTTAATCTACGGAGTTATTATGAGCTTAGAGCCGACGTCTCGTCTGTCTCACCCTCTCGTCTGATCGTCCCACAGTTTAGATAAATATGCCGTGGGGTGTTGTGTACCGACCTGCAGGCACGTCCTTGTAAAAATGTTCAGCATTCCTTCAGATTGAGCGCAGGACACAACTTTTACTTGCATGGTGGACTAATTTTTGACTGACACTCGGCACAGTCATAAAAGCTTAGGAGTGTTTTTTTCCTATCGGTACTGAAAAAGGTATTCAGTAATGTGACAGTGGCCAGGGCAGGAAAACTCATCATGATTCCATTTCCATTTTTTGGGGGAATTCAAAAGCTTGACATGACAGGTGCAAGACACCGATTTGGACACGTGGCCGCATTTTAAATTTCATGGAATAAAAGATTCACCAGACGATTAAAGTGGGATTTCTGCTTGCTCTAGTGAACTGATAACTGTTTTAAGAGCCCCCCCCCCAAAGTTACATACAAGTGAGAATGAAAGAGGCCCCATTATTAACAACTCACAATGATCGTGAAGCTGTTATTTAAAGTGGAGTAGTTGCATAATGTTGAGTAATAATGAAGAGAAAGTAACAGTTGTTTCGATTTGAACGTCTTATTTGGAAGATAAAATCGAATTCAAAATGTTTATATAGCTCTTCATGTTGCCGTGCTCACCGAGGCCCTCGGACTCGAACAGGTACGTCTCCTCCACTCCGATGTGTCGACACCAGGCCAGGAAGTTAGCCGTGTTGTCGCGGGCGAAGAAGGAACCCGGGGAGGCGTCGCGCTTACACGCCACCTTCCTCGTGGGGAACAGCTGTCAGGAGAAACACACACATCATTAACAATTACTGTGGTATCAATAAGAGCGAGAGAAATAAACTGGATTTCCATTGTGCCTTTATTAAGTATTTTAAAAAGCAAAATTAGCAAATCTTGAGTAATGTTGAGTATTGCAATGACACAAAACAGATAAAAGTACAATAAAAGAACATTAAATCAAAGGAGATTTAATGTTCTTTTATAAAAATATACAAATTCTAGTCCTTAAACTGAGTTAATGTGCAGACACCCTCTATAGAGTAGTGGATTTATCATTTAGTTTCATTAAGTGATTGTGTCATTTCAGGTAATCACTGCTTCTAGCTGCCTTTTCTGTCTGGATTTCGATGAGTCACCTTTGCTGACAGGTGTCAAGCCAGATGTGTGCAGTACTGTCATGTCTTATAAGAACAAATAACACCAATGATTTTACAGAAAACATCTTCAATCCTTAATTCCAGCAGGGATTCGTCCACACTGACCTGCACAGCTCTCTCTCTCTCTCTCTCCCTCGCTCTCTTTCACCCCAAACGCCCCCCCCCCACGTGCGAGCATGAAAGCTGCCCTTTGAACCAGGTGTCCGGAGCTATTCTCGTCGCTGGCGTCTGACTCACCTTGCCGAGCGCGGAGGGGCAGATCTTGGTCTGCAGCACGCCGATTAGCTGGCACAGCTTCACGCCGTTGTTCAGCTCCTCCATGAAAAACTCTGCTCGCACCTCCTCCCCTGGAGAAACAGACGAGAGCGCAGCGGAAGTTTTACAACATCGACTGGAAACGATAATGAAATACATGAAATGAATGCAGCTAGAACAAGCAGTCAGAAGAGCGCATATCTCTGCTTTTCTCATCTAGATCCATGAATTAATTCCCAGGAAATCGGTGAAAACTTCAAAATCTCTAAATAATTAAGAAAAATGGAAAAAGGATGTCCTGGATCGACACCATGGGTTCTCCCCTGAGCCAGACCACATGCTTCAAACAACCATAGTGGTAATCCATCCAGTTGTCTTAAAGTTAAACTGCTAAATAACGGACAGACAGAAAGGCCAAAGAAAACACTATCTCCTAGGGGGAGGCAAAAAACATTCTTCTTCACTCTTTTAGCTGTTTTTTGAAATACTGCGGTGTCTTTTGTTGTAGGACTAGAGGGGAGTAAAACACTCCGCGATGCTACAAACTCCCCAAGGACTCACAGCGGTCCCACGACCCCTTATTGTAAATCACCGCCCATAGGAAGCTCAACAAAGGCCACTGGGTCCGACTTGATTCACGCTGGGAACAAATTCCACAGCGGCCATAACACTAAGCGACAGAGATCGTTCCTCGGAAGTTTATTTTCCCGCACAACAACCCGAAACTCGACCCGCGGCGCGCCACCTGTTTCTGCAGCACTCAGTCAAAACCTATCAGAACGTGGGATGCAGGTCATCGCGGTCACGGCCAATTACACACGTCGAATTTCGCTACCTGCCCACATTCCTCGTGAGGGAAAAAACTACATGTCGTGCTTTTTACAAGAACAGTTTCAGAAGCCGACAATAGAGTCAGCTTCGATTTCCTCGCGGCTCCATTGTGTCACATGGGACAAAAGATGTGAGTATAATGGCAGAGGCAGATGAAATGAGGGGTTTCGTCCCCCCCCCCCCCTCCTTTTTATGTGGTTCACTGACATCCGGCTGGAAACAGCAGCATCAAAATCCAATTACATGGGAGACCGATGTCAATTGTGCTGTGCTATTTCCCTCGCCTCGAGGGGGAAACTCTTTGCATGCATTTGTCTACTGTGGATTCATAAGTTTGGTTTCCCATGATGCTTTGGTTATTACAGCCTCAGAAGAGAAACATACGTCAAGTGTCTTTCAACGACTACTTGCCCAACAACCCCCGAAATGATCTCAGGTGGTACGCGGCACTTACCCAGCATGCCGGTGAGCCAGATGGCCAGATCCTCCTGCATGGGCACCAGGTTGGCCTCGTGCCGCACTGCCAGCCACTGGTCATACTGGAAGACGTCCGTGAGGCCGGGGCCGTGCCGCTGCGCCAACGGGCTGCGAGGGCTCCGGGGGCTCAGCAGGGGGGCGTCAAACTTCTCGCCGAACCACACCTGGAGAGGAGAGGAAGAGAGAGGAGGATTAAATCCCCGCCATGTTTAGAGAAACAACGTTCCCTACGTCCCCTAGTTTGGGATCCACTGGATAAGGGACTCCCTCATTCACGGTGCTTAGGATTGTAAAAGTTGCTTTGGGACTCAGGGTTGATTGTTTGAAATCAGGGGAGGGAAAAACCTATAGAATGTATTTCGGAGTGACCACACTACAGATTGACTCTAACCCTAAATTTAGGTTAGCAGTTTCTCGTCTATAAGCCGACACATCAAGCATTATCGTACTCTAGTTCCCACTCAGTCTCACACTGCGGGAGATACGACCCATCCATGCACAGAAGAAGTATCAGGTCTGCCGTTGTAGCACACTTCCTCTCTACTCTCAGCTGGAGTTCACCCACTTCCAGGTAACCACTGTACTTTACTCCATTTCAATACCACACACACACACACACTCAGCTTTGTCCCCCAATGTGCACTGCTACGTTTCTTTTCTTTTGCTTCAAATCCAATGAAAACCGAGTCAGTTCAGAGCCGCTGCACTCGACTGCTCACGTGTCCAGCGCTGCTCCACAGTCTGGGGCCCGGTGCCTGGAGCGAGCCGCTGATCCTGGATCTGGACCACGATGTCCCATCATATCCATCTCTACTGTCACACACACACACACACTTCCTTCCTGTCTCTCCTCTCTCTCAGAGCCCTGCACTGTCTCTAACACTGACTCTTCACCAAGTCTTTCAGCTCGAGGAGACAAAATCATTTTGGGGTTTTCCAATTTATAAATTAATAGCAAACTCTTAATGTGAGGCATTTTAATCTGGATTTAAAATGAGCCTAGTGTGGAACTAGTGTCTCTCAAACATCTAAACAGATACAGAAAAACACAAGCATCTGGTGGATTTGTTGTTGTATTTTCAATTTTTTTTTCTTATTGTTCCCAGACAGCAGGAGGAGCTATCTAGAAACCAGCAGCAGATGTGATCGACGACTCGTCCAGACATTACATAACTCCCTTATGATCCCCCCCTCCCTCCTCCGCCCGTTCCAGTTTGTTAACATCTGTTTAAGATACAGGCTTTAATCTTTGTGTCCGTCACATGTCATCGAGCGATAAATGAAAGGACTCTGCTTCCGCTGGGCTGAGGGGCGTCACTGGGGGTATTGTGCTTTGGACAAGGCTGAGTCTCATAGACGCCTGGAAATTCATCGCAATGCTTCTGCGTACAAACAGGAAACTTCAGAGACAGTCAACAAAGGGGCCGTTTGTACAGTGATGTACTGATGCTGATGCCCCAGGCTGCACCAACAGCAGTGTGTGTGTGTTTGTGTGTGTGTGTGCTGGATATATGATATTAGTGTGATATTGGACTGTTTAGCCGTGCTCACACAGTGGTGGTGGCTGGGTTAAGGAATTATAGCAACAAAAAGCTAAGTAAACAAGTTTATGACGATCTACATAAGTGACAGTGATTCTTAATTTATTACGATTATTTGGCCGTGACTTTTAACCTTCAATCTAAAACCTGCCACTTTAAAATATAAACTTAAGCAAAGAGTCAAAGAATTTCATGGTAGTTTTTCACAAAACACAAAAAATGTTGAGCTTGATCGCTGGGCTGATAAAAATCGTCCGATGAGCCTTTCTCAGACTTATTGGTATCAGTGTTTATGTTCGCGGATATGAAAACTATTCTATAGAATCAACAGTGCAGAAAAAAAGCTTTGGCAGTTGGAAAGGGTGTCATGATAAATTGTAGTGTAGTATTATTATTATTTATTTTTAGATATTCATAACGATCATCAGTGTTTAAAAGATGTGCATTCATTTTCTCTATTGAATTTTGAGTTTTCTTTTTACTCATAGTAATTAATACTGTTTTTGGGTTAAACTGAAAAACATATAACCCAAATCATGTTAATTGAAATAAAGAAAGATTTAATGACGTCTTCTAAATGGAACCTGGAACTTTTTACTTCTAAAAATTCGAAACAATGCAGAAACCCTACTTTTTTTATTTCCTCATATGGGTCAAGCTCCCAGGTGACTTGTTCTCACATTTCCCATCGTGCAGTTTAACTTTGTCATTTGTTAAGTTTTGTTCATTTTGGAAAACCTGCCTCCACAAACACAAAAGACGACATTCAGAGTATTAACTCCTTGCGATCAGTAAAGTACACTTCATGTGTGTAATCGGTGGAATGCTCCTTTAGCGCACAACTCTTAATCAACTTTGACTTGTTGTTGTGATTCAACTAAATTCATTGTTGGTGACACCAGCAGCCCTCAAGCGCTTACAGTAGGGTCAAGACAAACAAACACTCAGATCAGACATCAGAGAAGACGTCATCAGTTTTGTGGGACCACATCAGATGTGAGACTTGGGGACGCACACACACACACAGAGACACAGACACACACACACACACACAGAAGTGGTAAACAGTGGTTAAAAAAAACTAAAAAAGCACCTGATCTTCTAAACTGAAAAAAGATCATCTCACATCAAAAGAGCAATCCAACAACAACACACCAGTGTATATCACATAACCCGGTTCAGGAGGGCGGCGGCCTGCAGTGCTCGGGAGCCCCACGACATATGTTGCCTTTCCTCGTTATCCGGCCAATTAGAAAATAAGGCAGCGTAGTGCAACGTTCACAAGTTACGTAAAAGACACCGCTGCGATTAGAGACCAGGACGGACTGACGGAGCGGGGGGGCGGTTAATCCCACCTCGTACTGTGTCACCTGACTGAAACACAGGTTCACAGAGAGCCTTCAGTGTTTTACACAGCACGCTAACGATGTAAACGACAATCAGCATTGACCCGAGTAGCGGGGGCGTTCGCACTTAATCTCCCTTTTCTTACACCACCTCTGTCCTCGCTGGGAGCAGGAATGTCCACAGAGGTAATCCAGCGGAGAAACTGAGATTTTTTTAAAGCAGTTGGATCTGATGCTCTTAACACGAGCCACTTATGGCGAAGGGAGGCCAAAGTCCCCTGAAACAATGGTCAATGGCAGGAAGGTCCCGGGGAGAAGTGGATACACACAGAAACAAAAAGGAAAAAGACTTTCATCTGTATTTTCCTTTTCTTGTGTATTTTCCTTCCCCTCATTATGTAAGCTATTCCTCATGACTATCATTTGTTTTCATTGTCAGGACGCCATCTTTCACACAAAGTCAGTGACTCATGTATATGAAGCCTGTAAACAAGCCAGAGAAGTGGAGAAACACAAAAGCTTTGTCAAGTGTTACATCTCAAGCTTTACCAAACGGCTTCTTCATTACATTTTAAAAAGGAACCATCTTTCAATTTTCTTGAGCCAATCCAGTTTTTCAAACCTTCCCATGCTCTGTCTCTTGACCTTTGACCCTTGAGGATCATCCCTGAGTCGGGGGCTGTTTGGTTTTGGTCAGGCTGAACTAACACGGTCATATCTCTCTATTCAAAGGCTAACAGAGCTCCTCCGTGATCCTCATGTCGCCTTGGCATTAATGAAGAATGTGCCGATGGACGGTGGGAGCACTGCTCCTCCAAGACATCACTGGTAAATCAATGTGTTTGTGTGTGTGTTTCCTCCTGTGGGTCTCTCTGGAGGTTTTCATGGTTGTGCTCCATTCTGTCCAGTTCTTCTCTTCAGTTCAAAAGAGACCCCTGAACATATCTTCTGCACAGTGATATGAGTTTGGACTTAAACATGAAGATGCTCCACAAGCAGGCAACAACGCTCCCTAGCCCCTGCACACATCCCAGCCACTTTCACACCTACCCTGTTGGTTTGGTCCAGAGTCCAGACCTTCAGACTTTTTAGGTTAGACCAATTAACAGCTGTGAAATGTGCACCTGACCAATGGATTAAGTCTGACCCAAAAAGGCGGTCTCTGTCCAGATCAAACTGTCTTTGGATAGTTCAGGACTTCTTGACCAAGTCCAGGAAGTTGAGACGTAAACAGAAGAAGAGAAAAAAGATGCAGAAGCCTCACTTTAGATAAACAGAGTTGTCGAGTTTTGCAGGATAGTTTGAAGTCTAACACAAAATCCTTTATTCCACTATTATAAATGCAAAATCAAAACTAACCAGATCAAATATAAACTATGTAAAAAAGAAATGACACTTGGTCCCGACTTTCAACAGACTTACCTTACACCTGCACGACCCTGATTAGACACAGGTTCTGGCTTTCTATGCCTTAACTTTAACTAAAAGCTGTGTTGCATAAAAAAAGTGCACATATGCCACCAACTCTTCCCTGAGGGCCTTTGTTTTCAACATGGCTGCACAGAGTGTTGGGAGTGGGACCAGTTTATTGGATGTGACCGTGCTCTACATGGGCAGCGAAGCTCTGAGCGGAGCTGTGGAAGTCACTGCAGCATCAGTACAGTTCAGATCTACAGGATCAATATCCTCACAGGGAGACTATCGATAACAAGATATACCAAACTAGTTTTTGTCTTTTGTTGTCTGTGCTTTAAATAAATATTAATTAGTTAGAGCCAGTCTAATTTATTGTCCAATGAGACTTTAAGCATTTATTTTTGCTGAAATTAAAATGTATATTTTACAGAATATACATTGCAGAAAAAAAAAGAAAAAAAAGAATGTTTATTTTCTTATTTCAAATCTATATTTGGTTTTATTAGCTTTTTAATTCATAGATTTATTTCTAATAAGGTTTTTGGTTATCAAGCATCAATTACATATCTTCGAGAGAAGGGTTTGATAGCAATTTAGGAATAATTTTCATTATTTTTAAATATAGAACTTTATACATCTATTGATGAAACAAAAACAAAAATACTTTACTCCCCAATATCGGTAACATAGCCTCATATATATCCAGAGCGGTCAGGCTCTACTCTCAACTCTGTGTCGGACTATTTTAGTACATTTTCTCCCCACAGAAAATGTTAATTAGAAATATATTGAATTATACTATTGAATATTTGTTATTTAATGCTAAGGAGCTGCGCTTATATTAAAACACGTCTAAACTTGTAAAAGAAGACAGGAACACTTTTTTCAAATATGAAAATAACATTCAAATCTGATACGTCTGACGTTTCACAGTCCATCACCAACTTCGGTGGAATCTCTTTACAACCTCGATGACTTATCAGAATGAGTGACAGGTTTCCTGCCACATGCTACGTGCACGGCCCTGAGATACATATTTTGCATATCCACAGTCTCCCTGAAGGGTGGGTGGGGGCGGCCAGGATCATCCAAAGCAGATGACAAAGTTCTGCCATGTGACAAATCTGCAACGCGATGCGTTTGTTGTTTTGGATGTTGGGGATGGCTCGCACTTCGTTGCTGGGAGGGGACTGGGAGGAAAGAGTGTTTCACATTCCACCCTCTCCCCCTAAAAAAATGTGGAGAGGAGGAACTCCTCAGGGTCTCGGCAGTGGAACGTCAGACATGCACAACAACGACGAGGCGGCGTGCTGGAACACAGGTGGGCCCTTCCCAGCTGCCGAGTGTGAGACACATGCCTGCGGTTCTTTATTTAATCCGAATAACTCTGGTAATGTCGGGGAAGTTTTTCTTCAATTTGGCACACAGACTGTTGAGGGGATTTATTGCTTGCACACTAAGAATGGTGCTGACTGGCCTAAAGGGGGCGCTGTAATGAGGATTCGAAGTCAGGTTCAGCCCTGATGGGATGTAGAGATTTCAAACTTTGTGATGACATCCAGCTGCACATGCCTCAAATCCAAAACGTGGGTGTGAACGTGCAAAGGGTGATGAAATCCAAACGGTGTCATGATTCATGAAAAACAACATCTGCTAACCAAACACTGATTCGGCCACGTTGATCTCCAGCTTGGTGGACTACATGACCCTCCCCAACCAATCACAGTGCGCCTCGTGCAGCGTAGACGGGGAGGAACTCACCTGGATGCCGGTCTGGACAGCCATGACTGCGATGACTGATTCACTTCTTCATCCTGTGGAGAGACGAGAGAGGACTTTCTGAATACAAGTTGCACATGATATCTGATTATGCAAGAGGCACTTTGTTGAAATTATAACAAATAGATGACTTGATACGGTTCATGAGATAATCAATTACAATTTTCAAGCGGAGTCTTATGGAAGGAACTCATAATGACTCAGCGGGGGGAAACAGAGTAGTTACAGTGCTCGAGAATCTCTCCTCTCCTGAGACTGGTGACTACCGTGAGTCGTATCATCACCCTGGAGATCCCAATGACAACCTCCACAGGAACAATGGTCAAATAAATAAACTGCAGCTCGCCAGGAAATAGTTACAGTTCATGACTAATTTTAAAACCAGAACAAGACAACTAACTAGATATAGTTTAGCTGTCAAGCTTTCTATGTACTGGTGGGTAGATTTCTGAAACTGGACACAAGCACTAGTTAAGCCTAATCTTTAAAAAGGTCTAGATTGTTACTCAACACGCCGACTGGACAGCGGAAGTAAGACAAAGCAAACGCAGGGGATATCATGCATGGAGCACATTTCATTGTCTATTCTTTTATTCCCCATTGTGGTATTTTATGCTGTAAATTATGCTGCCTAATGGGCTGCATCCCTTGTGGGATTTATGAATATATAATATAAATCTCCTTCTGACCAATTTTTAAATGCATCCCAATACAAAATTCAGACAAATATATTGAGTGAAAACTCAGCTGCAATAACATTAAATTGACAGATTCCACATGGCTAAATAAAAAATTCAATGATTCAAATACAACCAATTCCGTTCCCCATCCAGCCACACACTGGAGCCTGCTGACTCGGGTCATGACAAAGCCAAGAGAATGACCCGCAAGATTAACTGGATCCACACAGTGACTTTTAAGCCTCATTCAACCATGATTATCTCATCAGTCTCTAAACAAATTTCATGTGTCTCTTCTATTCTAAATCTAATATATTTCTATTACTGTCACACTGATTCTCATTGAAAAAAGAAGCTTCCGATTCCAGCACGGAAAAGTCAGTCACTTCCGTTTTTTGTCAAATTTACTGTGTCATGAGCATGTAATCAAGTTTACAAGGAATACATTCAAATTTTGCAGGGTATTGAAATGAATACCATGTAATGAATAACAGCCTGTTAAACAGGATATAAGCTGCGATCAGGCACACAGGATGTATCAAACAGCCTCCTGGGTAAAAAAAGAAGAAGGGAGGATTTTGTTTTTGCTGGACAGAGTGAGTTTGAGTAAATCAGACTTTCTCACGAGGAAGCGATGAGGTTAGTGCGAGTGCTCCTCACTGGCCTGTCCCACACAGGATGTGAAGGATTACCCCCCCCCGACTCTCAACTGTCCCCGAGGGTGTGCGTTTGACAAAGAGAGGACGGCGGGTGGGGGGAGAAAGTAATCACAAGCGCCTAGATCCTAATAACACTGATCATTTGCTCAACACAGCTGAGGCAATAGTCTGCCGCTGGAGACCCCCCGCCCCCAGTCCCCCTCAGTCACACCATACACAAACATCAATGCTGAGCCAAGGTGGGTCGGTGAAACTTCTGCACTGCTGTAAAAATGTTCTGGTGGTTTCCACCGATGTCAACACGCACAGAGCGAGGAGCATTCTGAGCCACAACTGCCCTCAGAACCACGCACACAAAAAAAAAGGAAAATCACATCCTCAGCTGCTCATCAAAAGGCACAGAGAGCTGTGTGCAGTCATCCGACACCAGATCTGCAGCTGGGATGGGAGAAGATGCCAAGTCAGCGGCCAAGGATGGGACAGGGGACACGGGAAGGATGACAACACGAGACGACTTACCTCGGAGAACAATAACAGTGCGGTAGAGAGCGAGGGAACAACTGGGATCAGCCTCAAGAGCGCATCCTCGCCACTGGTAAGCCCAAACCCCCCACTTTACGCTGCTCTTCAGCACTGTCCAGCCAGAGCGGCTCCTGCCTCTGTGGTTCCACGAGTGAGCGGGGAGGGAGAGGCAGCGAGAGAATGACAGGGAGGAGGGAGGGAGGGAGCAGGAGGAGGAGGTGCAAAAGGAGAATCCTGACTAATGAAGTGGCTACGCTCCGCTAAGCTCTGCCGACCCCCCCCAACAATTCTGTCACAACGGTACCCTCTCACAAAGCCTCCATTGTTTTTTTTTTAGCTTGCCACCCTCCCCACATCGCACACACACACAAACACACGTCTTCTCATCCCCAGATCCAGAAACCAAACCAGGAACTCCCCAATCAGGATGCGATGAAACAGAATGAGATGGGATGGTTAGAGGAGATGAGGTGGAGGGTTGGGGGTACCTCCACTTCCTTTTTAACCCCCCCCACCCCCCTCCAACGCTCACCACAACAGCCCTTGAACCAATGGGCAGCAGAATGTCATGGGTAGGAAAAAGGAAAAACAAAAAAAGACAATGGCTTCGTACTTTGGTGCGTTTTTGAAGTTGTCAAGTTTAGCATGTTGTGAAAGATTTGGCCGGGGCGTGCACGTAGAGAGGGAATTACTTTGAGCGCGCAAAGTCCAAGTAACAAACAACAGAACACATGACGTCATGCCGCTGAGCCACATGCACAGATGTTGGCCTTCCACAGCTGTCTCAACCAGCTCTGTTATCTGAACTACAGTGTCGTTTGACTGAGATGTGCTATTCACACAAGGCAGGTTGACCCCCAGCATCTTTGGCGCATCCATCAATCAACACCTGCAAAGTATGTTTCCAGAATCAGAGAATGCAAAATACAATTAAAAGCGCTGTGAGGCAAAGATTCACGCACAAGACGGAAGACAAAAGGGAGTAAAACCCTGAAATCTTCACCGGACCGATGTTTAGCTCTAGACAATAATTCAAACTCAAACCGATGAAACCACAACAAGCTTCCTTTTGAAATTTCAGTCAGTTTTAAGAAATCGGATCTGAAATTCTGGAGAATAACTCTTGATTTGTAAAGGACAGATGATGGATTACCTCGAGAACTTTCTAGCTCAAAGCTTGATCGGTCTTGATCAAGTCTGAAAAGAATTCAAGGGTCATTGACGTTTTTTTCAAGTATTGTTGGGAAAAGTCCTCAAGGTTACAAATCTGAAAGAGCAGAGCCGCTGACAGAATGAGGACATTTAGGGTTTTGGAAGAGAGGAACAATGCAGAAAGGCTCTGTTTCTTTTCAGCATGTAGGCGTTCGTCAAGGGTCCCACTCAGCAACGAGGGACCAAAGGGCAAATCTTTGGCTCTGGACTCCAGTTGTGTGCATCTGGGGCCCCGGCAGACCCTGGAGAGAACAGACTCCCTACAGGGACCAAAGGCTTTCAGACACAGTCAAATGTCAAACACAGAGGAGGGGGGAGAGAGTCGCAGCCAAAAACAGAGAGGCGAGGACAAAACATGTCTCACAGTTGTTGTGGACTTGGGAGTGGTCAGTAGGAAAGTTCACGGCTCGACACTGCGACACTGACTGCGACCACGCAAATTCCCCACGGGTCAACCAGAGGAAGAATGTCCGACAATGCCGGCACTATTCTATCGTTTGTCCGTAACATGCATGTTCTTCCGCTCTTTCAGTAAATCAGATTTCCGCCCAGAAGACTTGAGATCATGCTCTAAGGGTCCAAATATGCAGCTGAGCCTCTTTGCGGATCATCTTGCATCGTGAGGAACAAGTTGTACATGATGAGAACAATGTAATTTTGAGGCATTTCTGCAACCAGAGCAGTGTGCAAATTTGGAACATTCCAAAAATAATTACAGAACTCAACATTGCCCAAGCATTAGCTTTTCCTCAGGTGCACGTGTGCCATTCCTATATTTCTAAACCCCCGTACGGATTAACTGAGCTAATGAGGCACTGAAACCCGGGACACAAAAGACCCTTCTCATGTTTGCCTTACCTAACCTGTATTTCTTGTCGTGAGTAACATAAAGGCTTTGTTTTGGGTCATATCCCCTCGGGAGAACTGCTATTTCCAGACTCAGTGGACCCGATCACTTTAACATCAGCTGGCATTTCGTGTGCAATATTTAAAAAAGAACATTGCAGTGTTAGATGCAGTCTGAACCGGTCCCTGGTTGTGTGTTGTGTAACACCGAGTGGGACAGTGGTAGCAGCTGAAATTCAAAATAATTTAAAAAACATGTGGTGTTTGGCCCTGTGGGGACGCTCATCCACGTGCAGGCAGAGATGTTACGATGTGATGACTGTTGATTGGACTTTGTGTACCCACAAAGATATATATCATTTGAAACACATCTTTTAATAGAACATTTCACTTACTCATAGGGATAGATATAAACAAACTGTGACAGCTAATTAAGTCAACTTTGCTCCTTTTTTTCCTCTGCACAGGGCATAACAAATAATTTACTTCCTGCCAGGAAAGGGTGCCAAACGAATGAGTGGAATTTCCTTTATCCATGCACATATTAGGTGTATAATTAACTTTTACCCTATTAAAGATCTAGTCCGAACTTCCCTGTAGCCCGGGCCAAACATGGATGCTGTCTGTGTGTGTGTTTTGAGGGTGGGGGTGAGACATCTGCCCGCGTGTGTTCCCCATGCAGGTCGCTCCTCTCTCCATCTCGCTCTCGTCCCAGCCGGTAATCATATAAGAGGATCAGGGCTATTCCAGACAGCTGAGCGCATCCACCTCCACAACAAGTCGTCATCACAACACACTGCGGTGCACCCATGCAGCCTGCAGCGCATCCGGCAGTACATGCACGCACCCGTGCATAAGTGCAAAAATGAAATGAGAACACATTATATAATGAGTTAAAAGTAGAAGGTTCAAGTGGTGATGTCACTCAGATTTTCCGCTACATGGATCATGTATGTGGAGTGAATAGAAACAGTAAACGGCATTAAAATAAAGTTTTTCGGAGCTCAATCGTGTTGTTTTTTTTTACTTTGTGGGAATCTCCAGAAGAATTGCTTTACTTCATTATTCATTTCCCTGAAGGTTGGAGCAACTGGAGCACATGATAAAGACAGCATGTGTTCCACACAGCTTTCCCTCCTCTGTTGTGCAACCAACATTTCTACTGCACATGTCTTTCAGTGGCTCTAATACATGGGCGTTGCTTCAGCCCAATGTTATCACTGAAACAACTTCCAAAAGTGAAAATCTTTGGCTGCACTGTTCATCAAACTGCACATGACGGAGCCTCTAGGTGTCAGTTGAAGTGCTTTTATTGGATAATCAAGCGATGCCTGGGGAGAACTGCGTCCGGCAATTTGTGAAGCCCCCTGAAACAAACAGTCCGGCACTTTTTGGACGACTAAGGAGATGAGAGAGAACTTGGCTCTCAAGCGCTTTCTCTGTCTTTAACTCTCAGCTACTCCCTTCACTTTTCATTTTTACAAAAAAACGTGGATGGTTTCTTGCAGTTTGCCATTATCTCCTTACATTGAAGGTGTCACAACATCTCTCCGATGGGAGGCTTTTCCATCCATGTTTTAATGTGGCCGTTCAGATCAATACTGCTCCACGATTAAATCCACCGCTTCTTAAACATTAGATTTTACACCTGAAGGGTCAAATGTGTGTTTTGATGTGAAAAAGAGCATGGCTCTATTTTTAGTGATTGAATTCGATAACATGAGCAGGCAGAAACGGGTGAGTTACATCTTTTGTGCTTGTGTCCCCAGTACCCGTGATGTGAAGTGGCCGTGGGCCATCTCCGAGGGCCACTGAACCTCCTGTGCCCTTCCAGCTCCCTGCAGTCCAAAGCGGTTCTGCTGGAAACGGCCTCTCCCGAGGGAATACCAACTCCTCCTCTATTAAACTCCTTCCTGCTGAGCCCTTTGTGTCTGGTCTTAATTACCCTGTCGGAGGAGCGTTTCATTTAGAGCCTGGCCTCCCCCTTTTTGTTACAGATGGGGCCTGGCTGCACTGTGCCGAGAGGGAAATCCATTCAGTGGTGGGAGAATGAAAAAAGTAAATATACTTCAATAGGCGGCTGAACAAGTGAGCTCCGCGTGATAATAACCCTTTACTTTCTAAAGCAGTTCAGTGCTCTGTGGGCCTGTACAAGCTTGTTCTTCAAGGGTTTCCATGGTTAAAAAAAAAAAAAAGACTACTACTCATTTAAAAAGGATTAAAACATTTCTTGGCCTCCATCCGGTTGTCCTTGTTGGAGAGGTCTGTCCTTAGAGGTGAGACAGTGGGAGTAAAGCCCATCTTAAAGGCTTGAATGGGTAGGACCCACCTGCCAATCCCATTTTGATTTGTTGATGCTAATCCACGGCTCACTACACACCACCAGGCCTGCTCTGGGATCTGAAAGCCCCTCGGTGCTGACTCAGGATCAGGCCTCCCGCCCAGCTCTCCATAACCGTGATGAAGAGAGGAACCGATTGAGGCTGATTCCAGGTCGGCAAAAAGAACCCATGGGTGTCTACGGATAAAGACCTCTCGCATGTGAGATGCCAAACAAGATCTTCCTTCAAGTCGAGACATCAAACAAACAGAAGATACAATCAGGCACGTATTTACCCACAATACGTTGTGCACAACAACTTCCCACCTTTATCTCGACTGTTTTAGAGCATGACAAAATATAGGCTGTTTATTTGGGCAACACCCCCTATTTCACAGGGCTGTTCCTCCCACCGTCAATAAGAATGGATTAATCCTGGTATCCTGGTTATTGATTTAGCGCCTTTCTCCTAATGAATGCAACACCAGTGGTTGTCCGACAAATGAGAACCTGGTCAGACGATCGACCGAACAAACGACCACTCGAATGGGAGACTACACCCAACAAAATTTGTCAGACACAATGATGTCTTTGTATTGAAATTAAGATGAAATGCTTGTGATAACATGTTTATTCTCATAAGCAAACAAAACCAGTCGTCGCTGGCAGTTAAAACAAATAGGATGTAAAACTTCAAGGTTTCAAACACAACATCTACGGATACAATTTTATAAGAAATACTTTTTAAAACAGAATATCCCAACGATGACTCTGATCATCCCATCTTTCGATGACAGGCAATTCCTCACCACACTTCCAGCATCAGCTGTTTAGACATGGATGAATGGAGTGTTTAATGTACTCATGTGACTCATCACATGAGCTGTTTGGAGTCTACTGGGTCCCAGTGACCTACATGTGGAAACGTATCTTCGCGAAACATAACGTCACTACACGAACAGTAACAAACCAGTTCTCTCATACGAGTATTCCATCTTGGTGCTGCAGTGTCTGTGAAGCCTGATCCATCACTTTAAGCAAGTATTTCCCATTTTTTTAATTTCCACTCTGCATGATGTCAGTCGGCTGAGTCAATCAGCGGTGCCCAACACACACAGCATCCTTTAAGCGGCAGCAGGTCTGGCATGATGCCCAATGTTTCTGCTGACCTCACACACACACACACACACACTCACACACTCACAAACCTACTGCATGACATCACTACTTCAGTCGCCACACAGACTGGCCGTTTGAAATGCGTGACCACACAAAGACAACTTGATCGTCGATCTTACATCAGCTGTAATTTAGAATGACCTCGCAGCTAATGGTCAACCCATAATGCATCACTTCATGTGTTCATTCACTCCTTGAATGAACTGGGACGTAATAACTGTTGACAGAGTGAGGCCGGGAAACTGACGGTTAGAGAGACCTTTTGGTTTCCGAGGTGCCATCTTTCTAGCTGCCAAAACTCCCGATTTCCAGGGTGTCCTAACGTCTACTGCTGTATATTTACAAACAGTATGTGAAGCATAGCTGAGCTTCTTCTTTCCAGTCAACATTTAACTTTAGCATTTAATTGTATTATCCTTACCTATGAAATGTGCAGTGTGACATTTAATCAGTCGGCTCACAATAACTTTTGCTAATAATGAAGGATTTTTTTTTAACCAACAAACCGAAGTGAACCATGTCCAGGCAGTTGACACCAGCGTGGTCCTGTAGCAGGTTTGTATCAGGGTCAGTTCAGATAAGCCTGTGGGGCCCAAACAGCCACTTTGCCCCTTCCCCACTCTTCAGGGGCCAAAGAGATGAGAAAGGTCAAGGGGCCAGGGAGCTCAACCTAATTAGTCAGGTTGTTTTGTCACATAATAACCCTGGTTAGTGTATTTGTGTAGGTGATAGGGAGGGGGCAGGGGGCAGGGGGTGGGATTTAAAACGTGGGGCACCTTTCACCTTAATCAGCCTCAGCGGTGCTAAGACATGGTGGGAGGAACACGGGCCCTTACATAAACAAACTCATAGTTCCATAGGAGACTGTTTGCAGGAGGGTTTTATCGATACACTTTAAAGTCACAATACAGTGGAAAACAGAGGGGCTCAATCCACACGGAGCTGGAGCTGTGCTGATGAGATGTGACAATATCAGTGAATATAAACAACTTGTGACTTTACTCTCCCTGCTATCAGGTATATGAATCAGACTTTTAATAAACAAGCCTCCACATGAGAAGTTGATTTCTACAATGTTTGAATAAAGCCGTTTTCACATGTTTAAACTTGTGCATTAATTGATGAATAGATAATAGGAGCAGTCCCATCCCATGCAGGACACCATCACAGCACCTGCTTCAGCTCAGACTGATCCAGGTAAAGTGTCTAAAGGTCAGTCCTGCCACACACTGAAAAATCAGGGGCCAGGCAAATATATGGGAATGTGTCAGGAGCTAACCGTCTCCATTTTCTATCTGCCCAAATCTGTTATGCAGTTTAAAGTGTATATATTTTTCACTTATATATTTGTTCTCTTGTGTTTTACGCTTACTCAGTAGTTACTGGAAACTGTACCCAATCCTAAGAAATAAAACAAATCTGTGACATGAGCTGGTCTGCAGACACAGTTCACATGACTGAGATAAGTTGAGTTCAACTGGTTCATCAACACAGTCGTTGTGCCATATGCTTTAGAGTCCAGCAGCTCGACCAGAACTGGTTTAATGGACAACTACAGAAGTTTCACCAGTGAGACTTCAACATTTAGGATACTACTACTTTGTTAAAGGACCGATATCTCAAACAAGTGACTGAGTAGTAAGTAATACTAAGTATTGAATTTGGCAGTCTAATCTACATTGCAGTAACATTCAAATTTAATTGCAGATATATTTTTTTACTGATACCGTCCACAATATGAATAAAGCATGACGGTAACACTTCTGTGACTATTTACAGGAACTACATGTATCCACCTAAACAATAACAGCTCCACACACACACACACACACACAAACACTAAACAGTAGATGAGACAAAGAATACTTAATGAGTTAAAAATGCACGTGGGGACATATGGGCGTGCGATGCGTCGTGTGGACACAATGGAGATGATAATGAAATCTTGGATTAGCCCTCATTTATTGAGGGTGCAGCTTACAGGAGCAGAATGAGACGGGGGTTAGGGTTGTTTGTGTGTGTGTGTGTGTGAGCGCGTGTCCCAACATCTTTCGGGGCCTTGGCCACTCCGAAAAACGCCAGGCCTGATGCCAAAGATCAAGCAGATGGCGATTATGAAGATTGCTGAAATTGAGGTTGCTACTCACGTGTGCACGTTCTCATTAAGGGCTTCGCCTGACACACGGTGATGCACTGTTAACCGTTAAGTTTGTTGCTGTTGGTCTGAACCATGGTGGGAAACTTTTCCAACAGAAAGTCACAGGGGTTCATAAGCAGTCACAGCAATTAGATAGAACTTTAGTAAGTGCCATCCCTCTCAGGAACAGACTTTTCTGTTCCAAGGCCAATATTCTCAACTGGAAAACAACACTATATCAACAACATGACGTTTCCTCCTGCTGACAACATCTATTGATTACCATGTATCATTTCCTGCTTATGTGATATGGTCAAATACAACTATCCAAACAGAGCTGCACTGGCTTTATGTAAATAATCATTGTATCATCTCAATCATCTAAATAGCTACAATTTACAATTAGAAACTGTTTAGAGGGTTTGACCCAAGTGGAAACCCACCGTGATGTCACCCGTTGGTTTGTGACCTAACGCTTTGAAGCCCTGAGTTTGGCATTTTGTCCATGTTGATTTTGCGTAACCAGAGGTTACCATATTTGGACGAGCGGGGGTTGAGCCTAGCTGAGAGGGGAGAGACACTGCATGCCCACCTTCACCTGTGACCTGCCCCCATTGGACGATACTAGCTGTCAACCATCGTCGTCTATTTTACTCTATATAGAACCATAATTTACTAAATGGACATCATGCTGTATTGCAGAAAACTTGAAACCAGCAACAGAGACCTTAATAGACTTAGGAAAATGTTTACTGACATTATAAATCAAATGAGAAATAGGCCATTCGAGGGAGTACCGGTTTCAGGCACTTATGCATCGACTTTACTATGTCCATTTTTAAAAACAGCTTTTGTTTTGATCACTAAATTGAAGTCAATAAATATTTGACCACTTGGGGGAAGCTCATCGAGCTGTTAACAGGACCCTGACACTAACATTTTATAAAAGGCTAAGATAGTAAAAATCACCAATGATACTTCTATCTAGATGTATCGCATATTTACCATTCTGTTCAATATGAGATCAAACCAGTTGACTGAAGTAAACTAGAAGTGTAAAAAAAATCCAACACTGGTGAATGTGTTTCCCAGTGGGCACTTAGCTCTGGTTAGAAAACAGGTTACGCTGATTTGTTGTGACTTTGCGATTAGAGAAAGTTCAGACTAACGAGATTTCATTTGGGGCGAGTAAGAGAATTAACAGCGGGAACAGAACTGCTCAGTGTCATAGCATCAAGAAACACAACAGGTTTTTGTGTTCACATACAGCTTCAACGGACTTGAAAGGTTGCCATGATACCAGAAGTGCGTTGACCTGATCACTGACTCTGACTGTGATGTAATACGATGCAGCTCCATTTATCAGGGACCGGAGCGGCTCAAGCCAGAGGGGTCACAGCCCACCCATCAGCTAATTGTCCTCCAGGCCAGGATAGAGACGCTGGAAATTACTGGATGCGAGGTTGATTGTAAGCAATGAGTGTGGGGGACAACACAATGATAGGATTGTTCATTAGGAAGAGCCCGTGAAGGGTGAAAGATAAACATGTTTTCCTTTAAGTCACAAGTTACAATCACATCCAATTGGAAAGGTAAGATGCGACAATGAGCTCACATGTTTTCTCAAGCTTTTAAAAGTTTTCTTATACACTAGTATTAAGGGTTTTTGTGCAACTCTGGTTGGTTTAAATGTTCTTTACAAACAAACGTGATAATAAATAGCCTGGTTCTAAATTTTGCATATAATGGATGAAGTTAAACAAAATGGGCATCCTTCCTGATTATCACGCACAAATCAAAAGGTCAAGAGATAAATTCTGGCCATTGTAAAACAATCCATTAAAATCCTCATAACCAGAGTGGAGATGGTGGTTCCCTGGTGAAATCCCTTTCTGCAGGAAGCACCTGCTGAGCCTTTGCTTCATCTCTCTTCCTCCGACAGGAAACCAGGGATGTTCCCCCTGTACAGGAGGACTTCATAAGAATGTGTCCCTCCGGAGTGTGTGTCCTGCCACAACAGGGGCAGCAGCAGGAAACAAGCCTGTCCAAAAAGGGAAGTTTCACCCACAACCCTCACCTCTCTTCTGCTCTTCCCAATGAAGCCACGTCAAACACAAACATCCACGTAACCCTATGTCATCATCATCCTCATCATCATCTGCCACAGCCTCACATTATTACCACCATGCATCACCCTGAGCAGACCTAGCCTTCGTCGCATATGTGCAGCACCAGTAAACCACTGATCCTCTTACCCATTGACTCTCACTTGCTGATCAAGGGTCACTGACTGGGAGCTGTGGTTTTGGTTCACTCTTACTACCCGTCAAAGTCAATGAAAGTGTCACTATGCAACAGTGAAATCTGCCCAGTGAAGGGACTGTGGACTGGTTTAAACTGCAACTGCACCCTAGACACACGTGAAAAGGTGTGACACGTTTAGTAAACAATTAAGCAAGTCAAGGAAATCATAAACCAGTGAATGGTGCTAGTTAGAAGCTTCAGACAGGCAGGAAGATGAATATATGACGGGAGAAACAATAAAAATATCCCTCTTAACTTCCTCATACTTTAGATACAGCACTCTGTTTAAACTTCTGGTAGCTTGTCTTCACTATTCTCAATATCTGATGGGACTTTCAATCTATTTCACAATTATTCTAAGCACAGAATTTGCTACTGTTTGTGTATTTTCTTTGGGAACCATGTTTCCAGCTTCCACGAGGCTCCCTCATGGATTTAGTGGAGAATGAATCTGCTCTCTCTCTCTCTCGCTCTCTCGCTCTCTCCTGGACAAACTTTCCCCGTTTCGTCCCCTCTGAGATAAAGATGAACATAAAGAAAACCATCGGTTTGTGACTTACCGGAAATGTTGGAGGTGTAAAAGTCTTCAGGCAGAAAGTGTTGTGGTAGTTTGAGTCCGTTTTTCCTCGAGGAAAACTTGAGTTGCTCCTCCTGATCGACTGAGAGGAGTTTGACTCATGCGCTTCTCCGCTGATGTGTGTGAGAAGCGCTGTTCGAACCAGCCAATCACAGCACGGCTTCGGCTGGTGGGGGGCGGAGTCGCGGTTTTCACCTGAGTGTCATTTTACTAAATGATGAAAACCCATTCATAATAATAACAATAAACTTCTTAGGAAGTGCTCGCATACAGCTCTAAACCGTCACTGTAACTGGTGATTGAGAAGACCTGACAAATAAAAAACTGTGATTGTTTTCGAATACTTTCCTGTTTTCTCTTTTGAATTATTGGGTCTTTTTTTTACGTCAAGTGTATTGATGTCACTTGAGGTTAAACCACTCCAACTCAAATATACTTTTTTAAGAATTAATGTATTTATAAACCATTATATTTATGATCCCAAATTCCTGGAGGAAGTTTTCTAGAAGCAGCAATGTCATAAAGCTATGCTATGTAACTTAGTCAATATACATGAAAGGTGAAATGTTATCACTCTATTCAAACATATTAATGCATCATTATTGCTGATGAAATTTGACCTTGACATGTCCTACTTACAGACTAAGCGGGATTCTAAAGTAGAATAAGAATTTTAAACTATTTGATATATTGTTTCTGCAACGAGGCATCATACTTTTTCCTCATCCTCAAATGTTTCCCATGTAAAAATATGACTTTGTAAATTGTTGGTTTAGCTGTCAAATCAATCAATTCAACTTTATTTGAATGGCACTTTTCCTTTCGGTTAGAGTTACACAAGTGACTGATCATCCAGCTAAGACAGGTTGAGACCAAAAAAATAAAACAATATCCAACGACTATATAGATTCGAAAAGTCATAACAGCAAAAATAATAATAAAAGCATAGTCTGGTTAATATATTTTAAAAAGGGAATAAATATTAACGTTGTATAAGAATATAATATGTTTAATAATATTAAACAAACTGATGCAATAAAAAAAGAGCACGCTTTACCACACAGATGAAAATAAGAAGTCAAGTCCAAATATCATTAATTAGAGGCCGGGCTGTACAGTACCAAGAATTCTCTCATGTCCTGAAATTTGGAACAACTAACAGACTCATGCCAGAGGACCTGAGGCACCACAGTGTATCATACACTGAGCATGTGAGACATGAATACACTGGGGCAAGACCATGAAGTGATTTTAAACACAGGCATCCAAGGAGAGGCCTTTAAAACAGGTGGGATGTGTCAGGATGGCTGTGGCTGAGGGGTAGAGTGGTCATCCTCCAACCTGAAGGTCGGCGGTTCGATCCCCAGTCTGAACAATCTGCATGCCGAAGTGTCCTTGGGCAAGATGCTGAACCCTGAATGGCCCCCCATAGAATAACAAAGTGCTGGGATAGATGCACTGTATGAATGTGTGTGTGATTGGGTGAATGTGAAACTGTACTGTAAAGCGCTTTGAGTGGTCATCAAGACTAGAAAAGCACTATATAAATACAAATCCATTTACCAGGACACAGTTCTGATCCAGCTGAAGATTTATAACATTTTTGTGTTACAAGAAATTAGAGCGTCACAGAGCGTCAAGAAGGCTCGACATAAAGTATGCATCCGTTTTTCTATGTCAATGAGAGGAAGACAAGGCTGCATTTGGGTGATGTTTTCATGTTTCATTAAAGTTGCATGGTGTAGTTTTTGGGGTGGGGGGGGGGCTTTTTCCCTGGTGACCCCTGAAAACAACAAGTGACGCCCCCTGGCTGACAGAAAGACGACGATGTTGACTTCCATATACAAAAATCACCAAAATCAAGTAGACCAAAGGAACCCTGGCTTGTTTCATACAGGGAGGATGGTGAGTCTCTCCAGGGGCTTATGGTTTGTATCGTGAGGGGGGAGGATAGGTTTGTGTTGAGTTACAGCCGCACCCTTGCCATTGTGGAGTGGTTCCATGGCAGCCTCTACTACAACCTATTCTTTTTGTTATAAATACTAGAGGAAGCAGTCTTCCAGCTGCCGAGCCTGCCTCCCTGCCTGATGACCCTCTTGAATTCCCTGAAACTGGATATTGTTCTGCCGTTTAACAAGTAAACACACACAACTACAGTGGATGGCAATAGACAGAGACTTTTTATTTGAGACGAATGTAAACATAAACTTTAGATAATAATTTTCCTGGATGTTACATATTGCATTAATGTGCAAATTAAACTTTTGGGCTTGTGGACCTGAGGTTAGTGAGCTTGTAGGTTTTCTACTGCCATAAGCTATGAACCATAAACAGCGTGTTAGGTAAGTGGTACTTTTTTAAACAACAGGTATTGAATGGATCCTTCACCCAAGAACAAATCGATAATGCAGATAGCAAAATCAAAAAATGAAAAAGATTTGAGTCCTACTTTCTATATCGTGCATTCATTTCTGAATCAGTGATTCAAGAATTCCACCCCTACAGCAAACATACAAGAAAATCACCACCATTCCTTTTAATGTCAATGCACTGTTACATTTTATTTAAGAATAAAATGTAACAGTGCATTATAAAAGAATAGAAAATGAACGTTTACTACAACACTACAGACATCATTCAACCTTCAACGTCTCAGACCTTCATTATCTAATTAGGGCTTAATGGACTCAGGCAGGTCATGAGGACTTGTCAGCTGAGGATAAATTCTCCGAGTCCTCAGACCTTGTGGTAGCACTCAGCAGCCGTGGACTCTCCTCTGAGCAGCTGTGTCACCGAGGATCTGAAGACGAAGCTAAATAATGTTCTCAAAGCAGGTTAGGCTGTAATAGATAATCACAGTGGTAGTATCTGGAAGTTTCCATGCACTCTCTAAATGTCATTAAGAAATTGAGTGGAGCTGTGGAGGTCATGACAAGATCAGGATGACCTGCTGTGGGCAGATAGATTTAAAGAGTGCAGCATTTGATGAAGAGAACACTGCAAATCAATATATCCCTCTTGATGCTTTATGGTACAGGTGCAGAACACCTATCTATTAATATATCCATCCATCCATTCGTCCACCTTACTAACCACAGGTCTTTAATAGGATCCAGGCCTTTTGCCCACCAGATATTTGTCATATACATTTGTCATGGTTGGAATAGTACAGGTGTTACTAAATTGTTCAAATTAATTCAGCCACCGTTCATTCAGTGAGTTACACCTGCTTTTCCTTGTGGCATTTTTTTTTTGTAAAAAAAAGGGGATTTTCAAGTCTCTTCCATGTAAATTATTATTGTGCAAACTCTACAAACTCATGTATGAGGCTGGTTGGTACGATGACCTGCTGAGAAAACCTTGCATTTGACCCCTCAGAAATCAACCCTGAAGTGTCCTGAGCAAGATATTCACAGTAGGAATTAATTTTGAGATTCCTTTATATTTCGGCTTCCCCGAGATTACACGTCAATCCGACTGTATGGAAGACTTGACTTCTTCCTCCTTGGAATCTCCACTGTTGAGGCTTTTATTTGAGTGTAGGTGATGCTCTTTCCTATAACTGTGGTGGTTAATGCTGCCGGTGCTCGAGACCAAACTGAAACAAACAGTTGAATCTAGAATCGATTACTCTCTACAAAGCAGCTATGTTGACATGTTTGTAGGATTTTATCAAGAGAACAAGTCAAACTGGCATTACTGAAGGCTCCATTCATGCCCTTCCTGAATGGAACAGAGTAATTGAAAAATGACCTTGTCAATAAATTGCATCAACAAAGCAGCACAGGATAAAAAGCAGGAGGTAAAGTACAAACATAACCAGGGGGCTTTAACACAGAGGGGCTGAAGCATGGAAACATAGTGGCAGATGATGACATTATAAATGTTCATAGTTGTGTTTAATCTTCTGTGATATGCTCTGTCCCACTTACATTGCCTATATATACCAATGTGCTCTACACACAGATGCCTCATATAGAGAACAAAGCACACAAAAAGACCAATGTTTTTTATAAACCAATCTGGGAACTTTCTTTGTAGTTTAAGATCCAGAGATAGTTCACAATAAAACTAAAATGGCAAAACCCATGTGCAATCTGCACCTACGAAGCCATGTTATCATATAATACAAATGAGAACGCTGTCAATGAAATAATACTGGGGATTTTATAAAGACTCAATAAGGTCCAGCTGAAGGACCCAGCTCCCATGTTTTAAACACAAGTGCCACCTAGTGATAGGAAGGTGAAACTGAAACACTTTTTAATCTGACATCTGCTAATCTGGTTAGAACCCTAATATAATAACTTGGACTCTCACAGGACTTGAACCTGAACATTAAGTTATTCTCTATGTATATGATGGAGGAGCTGGTCTATACCCAATCAGCCCTCAGGTCTGCAGTGTAATAGAAAAAACAATCAAATATTAGCTGTCAAATTTTATATATATTATTATTTACTATTTCAATGAAACTTGCTCTGCTATAGCTGATCAAGAATATAAAAGCAAAGGAGCAGGTACCCAGGGAGCAAGATGTGGGATCTGTAGAGTTCCAGCACAAAGAGTAGCTTTTAATCACCTGACCACCTGAGTTAAGAACTTTAAAATATAAACCCTCTTACAGAAACATTGTTGTGATCAACATTGATTTGAATATTGAATGAGTTTAGTTTCTACATAATCCCTATTATCCACAAATACACAGCAACAGTAAGTAGTTTCTTGTTTTTCCCTTTGTTCTATTTACTTAAAAGCTGATCTCTGGATGGGGGCTGCAAATTATGTTCAGATCGACACCCTGTACACTCTGGATCAGGCTGAATTGTCCTTGACACAATACAGTTACAGTTCCACGTTATGAGTTGCTTCATACACCCCAATAACATCACTTAGTATAGATGTGTCACATGTTCAGGCTTTGCCTTGTTGAGTTAATACATCAGCCTTTAGGTCAATCTGACCAGCAACAGCACTTCGATCTGACCACAACATAGAATAAATACAGTGCAATGTGTTATTTTACATTAGACATGGGTAAAAGACCAGATTTCTATACTTAACATTTATCCTTTTAGAGACCAAACAGAGATCAAATTCTTATCTTTATTTATATAATTATTTATTAATCAATATGGGAACCAGAGGCAGAATCACATTTTTCAGTATTTGTGCCATGTGGTTATATTCATATCACCTTGGATTTTGTCAGCAACTGACATGAACTTCCGTCTCTAGAGGGATCCCTCACTTGTGGCTCTATACGTTGTTTTTCCTGTTGAATATTTTTTGGTAGTTTTTCTCACTATAGTTGCAGATTCAGACCTATGAGGTAAATTATGAGTTTGGAATATGGGCTTTACTAATATTATTTTTTTGGCAGGATTAATGCCAATGCAATGAATTGGTCATTCAGCTCATTGTGTAATGTTTGTGAAGGCGAAACGTAACTTTACTCTTAACTTAATACTTCCTTAAAAGCATCAGTCACATGTCCTTATAATGTTAACAATAAATAAACACATTTAATATTAATCAAAATGTGTCTGATTTTAATGTTGATATTTATGTTAAGTCCAGATTCATTTTAGGAACACGTAGTCCTAGATGCTAAAAAAAACTTTAAATTTAAAAAGTGCATCTGCATTACATAACTTTTGCCTCTGTTTGGATCACTAACTTCCTCCTCTAATTTCCCAGCAGGCATCTTAATCCAACTGTGACTGAATCCAGTTGAGACGCTCTCAACTGATCCTCCAAGTACAATATGTTCCCAGCAGACGGAGGTGGATCCATCACATAATTTTACATGTGAGGCGCAATCGCCAGAAGATGGAGCCATTTTCCACCAAATGGCCCAAGTCTCCCCCCGCCTCCTCCTCAGTGCTCCAGAGGCACCGACCTCAGGCGTGGAGGCTGCAGGGAGGTGTAAGGACGTTACATGCAGTTTGCCTCCCACTGGGATCTTTTGTCTGGGTGCTTGGAGGCAGCTTGGGCTCACTGGCCCCATTTGCGCCATATGCCACGAGAGGCCTTGCTGTCACATCAGATGAGGACCTCTGTGTGATGGCATAACTGACCATGCATCCTTTAAGTGCACATTTACAGTCAATGCACACCATTCATCGTTTTTTATGTGCACTTTAAAATGGTGGCTGGGAAGAGGTTAAGAAAAGAGAAAGTCAACCTGTTTTTATAAAACTGATTTTGTGTTTGTGTGTGCATTGTTAAAGCATCAACTCATAGTATCATACAATGGTTGTCATCTTAATATGACATGCACGCTCTGTTAATGAGAAATATATAATGACTGCATTTCAGATTCAAGTGGATTCTTGGGGACTCTGGTGCAGATTGTAATAATCCACTAAAGGTCAAAGAATGCATCTCGTCTTTCACAGTTTCACCTACATTACACGAAAGTTGATTTTATACTATTCCTGAAAGCATGCTCTGTCGTAAATATCATGAGCGGTTCAGATTGCTGTGAGTTGAGACACAAGGGAACAGCTTGAAATCTTATCTTGGAAATCAGATTCATTATTATTGTTACAGCCTTTGCATATCTTTGCCCTAGGATTCTCCTGCATGTCATTGACACAGTATAAATTAAATGTACAGGTTTATTTTTTTTATTGACATTTCTGCTGCTCCAATCAGAAGCCCTAAGAATGTGTCAATTAACCCCAACAAATATAAATTGACTCTCTAGAATATGCCAATTTATGTGTGTAGGAATACAATAAACCCTATAGACCCTTTGACTCCAAATATGTCATTGAACAGCTCAAAAATAAGAGATTCTAGATCTGCACATAGATTACGCCGCATCACAACATGAGCAACACATTTAGTCATATTCTAGCAAAGCATTCGCCATCGTATACAACCGGAAATACATTGTATTCAATCTATAGGATGACTAAGGCCCTGCTGTCTCCTATCAGATTGATTATATGTATGAATGGCTCATTTGTCCGCAGTGATTCAGCCACAGCAACGATGGTTATAACGAAGCTGAATCTTTATAAATAAGGACAAATCAAGTTAATTAAGAACTTATTATCATATTTAATGTCTTAGCATCTTTGGCCCAGAGGATACAGACAGGCTCCACCATCAGCACATCAGTTATTTAATCCAACAGGGATCATCAGCCAAGTTGATAACTTATTTCCTTAACTAGACATTAGTCGCACTGTTGTTTAAATGCTGTTTAATGTTGGAAACAAAGTGACTAGCTACAGATGCTACTTGAAGACACATATGGTGGCTAACTAGCCTGTTAGCTACATCGTAAGTGTTTCGCAGCAACTGAAATATGTTCCCTCTCTTGCTGTTTTAAACAGTTTGTGGAGTCATTCATTTGAATGTTCACAAGTGAAACATCGCATTTGCTTCGAAAGCTTCTGTGTAAGCTGCCGAAATCCAGAGGTAACCCAGTTAGCATCGCTAGCTGTGTTAATACAGGACAAAAAGCTTACACGCTAACGACAGCCTCGGGTAAAGCTAGCTTCCAGAGCTAGCACCCCGGGGGAAACTAACTCAAAATACGGGTTAGCCTGGCTGGTCAGTGGTGCTAGATTGTAGGTTAAAGTCCCCGTCGGCGCGGAGATGTCTCCCGGTAAGTGGATTAACACAAAGTAGTCGGTGACCGGTTAGCCGGCGCCTGCTAAGCTAACAGAGCTAGCTAGCGCGCCACCGACTCGTTGGCCCAGAATTCGGTTGAAGGGTGCGGAGCCCGAACAGGCGTGAGGTGAACTCCGGTGTGCCGCAGTTTGTTTGCAGACGACCGGCACACTTTATGGGGAAACAAACGCAGGGACGCGCACTTTTCCGCTGTCTAGAGTCAAATCCTCAAAATGGGGTCTGCTAACGTACGTCTCCGCCATTTTGTGACAGGTTTTTCATTGTGCAAAGGGGTACGTGTAATGGTTGAATGTAACCCCATCAAGAAGATATCCTCCTGGCAGTTGGAGGGAGAAGGGATCTGGAGTAATTTTCAACCTTCCCGGGAGAATAGAGTCGGTCTGAGGTGGTCAGCAGGGGACAGGGGCGGCGAGACATCCAAGTTCCCACCAACAAATCACTATAAAATGTAATAGTCTGCAGGGATCATCTGTGAACAAAAATCAAACACTCTGACATCTATCGATACAAATAGATTATTTAAAAAAAAATTACACCTGTGTGAGGTTATACATTTTGAATTGACATTTATTGATATTTCACCAAAATAAACAACATTGCAGCCCCCATCAGTCTAATAAGACAAATCAAGGGTGTTATAAGAGTTGTACAAGGGTGGGAACGCTAATATTCACTAATATTTATACTCTAATATAATATTGATCAGTTTGACATGAGACACAAATATGGGAAACTATTTTTAAAAAGTCAGAAGAACAGATTTTGGGAAAATATGGAAATTACAATACAAAAAGCCATCAGTGAAGGTAGATTATCTCAGGAATGTGAATTAATGTACTTAATGTGGCTGTAAACACTTTGGATTGGTCTGCTGACAGTAGATTGTTTATAAAACATTGAAGTCATGAGGCCTACGGCCCTCTGTTCAAGACAATTATTTCAGAACTGTGTATTAATGTAGAAATAATTTAAATGTAGTTGCAAACACGTACATTAGCCTGCGCAAAATAAATTTGGATGAAACGTAAGTAGTACGTAGTACAAGTAATATGACTGTCAACTTTGTTTTTATTTAGGAATGTGAATGAATGTCCTGGATTTTCAAAAGTAACTGTAAACACGTTGACGTCCAGTAAACACTAATTACTCGTATTGACAGATGAACTTATCTTGTATGATTGTGAATTTAAAATGTATCTATATATTACATTTCAGAAGACTGCCTTACTTTCTGCAGTGCTAGTTTTAAGTGTCCACTGTGATTTTTTTCATTTATCATGAACTTGTAACAAAGTGACTATAGTTTTTATTTCCTATTGGAGCTAGTGGTCAATATCAGTGAGCCTAATTTCCAATGCAGCCATAAATATCCTCAGGGTTCATGGCAGCCTTAAATATAATGTTTTGTTCCCACTAAATAATCTTTAGATGTCCTTTTTGGGGTGGGGGGGTTAACAAGAAGGCTATAGTAATTAGTGCTATCCCCTCCCCCCACGGGACATTGAACAAGTACCTCCTGACCCGTTTTCCAAACAGAGAGGCGAGTTGTCAGACGGTCCCTAAAAAAGAAAACAGTCTCTATTGTTCCAACACCCGCTGCGCTCTGGACGGCTGCGCTGCCGCTGGTGGCCACAGAGGGCGCTGCACGCATGGCAGGCCGGGCTGCGCGGCCTCCACATCTTTTTGTCTGAGAACTGGATCCTCCGCCGCTCCACAGTGTGCGCGATAGCCTCGGAGCCGCGTCCGCAACACACTGTCAAACCAGTCCGAACGAAAACCACCGCGACCGAAAGCATTAATTCAACACCGTCCGTCATGGCGCTCCTCATCTGCCGGTAAATCGCTCGTATTTGCGACTGCTCGCTGGAACTTAGTCCGGGCTTGAATCGGGCTGGCTCTCTGTGTGCATCAGTCTTTATTAGCGAGCTGCCGCTCTTCTTGCTATCAGCTATTTCTTTAACTTTTTAAACACTCAGCTTCGCGAATGACTGAGCGCCGGCGGAGTATGGGATCCTTGGTGTCTTAAGAAGCGACTGAAGTGGGCTTTAACCGTTTTTGCATGCAAAAACAATGGCAAATTCGACGGGGAAAAATCTACTAGATCAGCGGAGGAAAGGACAGGCTTTCCTGGACGAGCTGCGGCAATTCCACCAGAGCAGAGGGTGAGATCGGGGTTGCCTTTCTTCCCCACAAATATAACTTCAAATTCTAATCGCCCGCCACTGCTAGCGAGCCAACGCTGTTATTTCAACATATGTGCGTGTATTTCTTGTGTTTTCCATGCAGATCGCCGTTCAAGAAGATTCCTATCGTGGGTGGGAAAGAGCTGGACCTGAATGCTCTCTATGTCAGAGTCGTCGCTTTAGGTGGATTTGCTAAGGTGAGTGGGAACTAAAAGTGGGGTTTTTCGCCACACTCCGCCGTCTGTGGACTCCCCGGCGGACGGCTCCACAACTCCGTGCGGGCAACCCGGGGCAAGTGGAGCCCTCCGGGAAGGAACACGTTAGTGGCTCGGTGTTGGCCTTGTGCTAGTTTGCCGTGTATCTCTATGCAATGTGGTGGCTTGTGTTGTTGTGCGGTTTGAATCGAGAGTCCCGACCGCCTCGGAGTCAGAGTGCAGTCGGAGCGACTCAAAATTAGCGGGCACGTTTAACATCGATTATCGGCACGGAGCCCGGCCTCGGAAAACACCGCACGGCACACGGCGCGCCGCCCCGGGCTTTCACCGGCAGTTTGCAGCCGGGGGGGGGGGAAGCTTGGCTTTTTCTTTCTCGCCATAGCCATCTTTCTTCGGCTTCATGGCTGATCTCAAAATGTAGGCCTCACAGGCCCGTGCATGAACGTAGTACACGGCAACCAAAAGCACACTCTCCGACCGAGCGCTCGCCTCGAGCTCGAGCGTTTTTCCCACGGACACACTTTGTTAACAGTTTAGCCTCGTTAGCATTTAACGGCCAAATGAAAAAGTGAAGTTAGCTTGTTAGCTTTGGTGCTAACTAGCCCCAACTGTAACGATAGTATCTTTAAGGCGGTTGTACTCAACCGAGCTGTCCAATGTAAATATGTTCGCTTAATAAATACGCTGGCGGCTAATTAAAGACTTTTTAGCTAATCAGCGGGGCTGGACTATTTCGCCACATTTGGCATTTTTAAATGTTTCCAGCAGTTTGGTAAAGTTATCGATTTGCGATTGGGATATTGCCTCGTAGAGGGGACAGCCTGTAGCAGAACAGATGGTTGCAGGGTAACCGCTCTTTTTTTGTGTTGCCGGTGTTTTCTTTATTTTCTCCTACACTCCCCCCTGTAACACACTCATTTCCTCCTTCCAGGTCTCTGACAAAAACCAATGGATTGAACTCGGGGACGACTTTAACTTCCCCAGGAGCTGCTCCAACGCTGCATTCGCTTTAAAACAGTACTACCTTCGGTAAGTAGCGCGGCCACGCAGCTCCCATCCTCTCAGGTACCATGTGGGAAGTGTTTACAAATGTGAAGATGCAGCAGCACCCAGCCTCTCGGTCTCCTATGCTACCAAGCTGCTCTGGTACAATATTGTGGCAGGCAATGCAAGGTCTTTATTGTGTTTATTTCCCCCCAGATTGGCATCTATTAAATCACTTATCTCTGCCACATTAAAAGAGCACTGCGATCTGTCTGTTTTTTAACAGAACCCATTTGTACAAGTGGCTCCTGTATTTTTTTCCCCCCCCAAATCTGCAACATAGTTTTGCAGAACATTGCCAAAGAGTGTCTTTTGTCAGTAATGGCTCTAAACCATAAACTACTCCTAGGTGTTGCAGCGACAGGGCATTTGGGTTTCATATAGCTCTAATGAGTGAGATCTGGGTGCTGTAACGTGTTTTTGGTTGTGCAGCTTCCAAATGTAAATGCAGTCAGCTGCCAGTGATGGGAGCCTGGTGCACACGCTGCTCTCCTCAACAGCTGGCGTTTGTGGTTTCGCTGTTGCTGCGCTCCCCACACTCCCCCTTTCTTCCCGCCACCTCGTGCAACGATTGCACCCATCAGCAGCACCTGCCTGCAGGGGATAACACCTCTGTAGCAGCGAAATGCTCGTAGCTCTCTCATTGGATAGTTGAGGGCCAACTGCAGGTCACTGGTTGATAACACGAGCAGATCCTAATTATCTGTGCATTTATACCAAGCGTGCCCTTCATGGAAGGCAGGCGGTCGCAAGCTGCGAGCGTAGCAGGCAATTTGATTACTAACCGTACACAGCCCACGAGACCTGTAGCTCCTCAAAAGTTCATATTTAACCATCAGTGCTGATGGCAGTAGAGAAACACCTCAGGCCCATTTGTGCTTGCAGTGCCGTTCTAATGAACTTATTGGGTTTGAGTTGTCTGAGAAAAGCACTGTTATCCTATTATATATTTAGTGCGAATGACTGCATTCTTTAGAAAGCATGTTTGTAGACATCTGCCAGGATGGAGGGTTTGTGCACGCGGTTGAAGCACCTCTAGAACAAAGGTGTTGGGTTTCTAGGAACTGATTTATGAGCAAAATTATCCTCACAGGCTCCATGAAACATGAACATTCAGAGGTGTGTTTCTGTCTTAGTTTTACCGGCTCAGTGTTTGAGTGTGCATATCGACTTGTCACAGAAAGTCAACCGACTGATTTTCTAAAAGATTTTTTCTTCGTAGGACACAATAAGGCCAACTACTGTTTCCATTATCCTGTGTAAGACAGCCGTTTATAAATACCAGCAGGCTGATACGTCATTGTGCAGATGACAAAATGAGGCAGACAAACATGTAGAGCCATTTATATCATGTCTGCTGGAGATATTCAATATTCACTTGTGTTTCACAGACCAGCTACCTTTTTAAAGGCTGACATGCTGGATATCGCACTTGTCTCGCTGCAGCCTTTGGAGCGGCTGTGAAAAGTTTATCTAAGGCAGCTCGGTGCGGTGGATGTCAGCGGTCCTGCCTCGAACAAGGCTGATAATAAGAGGCTATTCTCGCCTCCTCCATACTGCTGCTTTTTGTTTTTTTCTTGCTGACATGAGTGTGTGCTATAGAGAAATGAATTGTGTGTGTTTGTTTCCTCTCCTTGTGTCCAGTTTTGCCGTGCAAAATGGGACAAGCTGTGTAATCGCTGTGGGAGGCATTTGTTTGACCAAGTTTGCTGTCATCCAGCAAGTTCAGGGGTCACAGCCAGTTACACAGTAGATATGCACTCAGTCTGGAGTTAGTTGGTATTCACTGTCCATCTCAAGGACACTTAAGCTTGATGGAAATTTGCTGATATCAGGTTATAATCCTGACCATCTCTAACCACTGGCTGCTTGGCATTTAAAGCTCTTTACACTTTAAAGACTTTATTATCAATGTGCTGACAGCTACAGTGATCTTTAGCTGTCTGTTGTAGATAATGATGAAATATATTGCGGTAGGGATCCCACTTGTAACTCTTCTGTCACTGGATGGTCTGTTGACCAGGTTTCCCCTGTCTGAATGAATAGGATGTGGCTCTCTCCGGTCAGCACTTCCCACTCAGAGCAGTGTAATGAGCAGCGCTGGACTTCAGTGCCAGTTCCTGCTGCCGTCTATTTGATATCTGAATGTCACTCTGCAATAAGTGAGCAATGTCGACCAGATAGTTTTTTTTTCTTTCAAGCGAGTTTTCAACTTGTTGAAGCGCTGCTTTGACAACGCTCCTGCCAGTGGTGCTGACTTCATGTCAGCTTTGGGGGCAGAAAGGATTCCAACTCTGGATCAAAGCAATGGAAGCAAATCCCACTGACACAAGAGAAATTAAGATGTGTTTTCAGTTGACTTCATGAGGTTGAGGGAAATTATTGATCAGTGGGACCTATAGTAAGATGTTGTCCAAATGACACAACAGAACAAGTCATATGGTGAAGCAGCATGTGAACCTTGATATTAAGAGCATTTTCAGGAGTTTTGGAAAGTGCCAAACATTGATCATATTGCAAGTATTACAGTAGAGAAACATCTTTAATGGCGTACACATGGTGTGTATCTGAAGCTGAACTTTTTGCCCCAGATCTATTCCTGTGACTGCGGAGAACCTTTTGCACAGTTTCCATAATTTGACATACATTTATGCTCCACATCTGTACACTCTGCAGTCTGTTTCTCTGGGTTGAGTTAGCGTTACTAAAGGCTGCTTCCAATCTTCGTGGGGCAACAGAGTTCTGATTTTTTTTGTTATTTTTTTTTTTTGTTTTTTTAGTCCAGTGAAAACAGTCCAGTTCATCTTGGCACTCACTTGAAGTAATTTTAGAATTAATGAAAGTTGTTTTGAAATAAGGCCTCTGGTGTAGCTACAGCCTGACTTGACTTCGACTTCTTTTTCCAGACTACAGTGTGTTATACACAGAAGCAGAGTCAGTTGACAGACACCCTGGTTCAACCTTTGTTTGCCCTCTCCTCTGCATCCCCATTGGGAGGAAATCAGGCCCAGGAGGCACTGTAATCTAGGAACCGCCCACTAAATGCTTCGGTGTGAGCTGAAATGCTCAAGTCATCGATTGTTTTTGTTCTCCATGAGGTTTTTACACATGGTTGGAATTGTGTAATGGAAAAAATTAGAAGTTCTTCTGCCTTGTTAAACAATTTGAATGGGGGACTGTTGTTCAGAGACTATTTGAGGACATTTTTTAACTTCAAAACCAAAACTTGAATTGATGTGCAGAGGTGGAATCTATTGAAGATATTAACTTATGTCAGATTTCTTGCTATATTATGAGCAAGTTACCCTTTTAGCTCCGCTAGCAAGGACAGTTTTTAACATCCCCAGTGATTAAATATAAAGAAACCAGCTTTTCACAATTTCTCTTTCTGCTGAATCAACCACTGCCAAGTAATCTTTCTTTTTTAGAGTTCAACCTTCTGCTTTTGAACAGCTCAACGATTATACCACACTCCCACTACCATTTGCACTGTGAAGCAGATGCAACTACGCACCAGCCTTGTGACCCCACTGCTAGGGTCAAATTTCTCATGACCCCAGCAATTAGACTTTGTGTTGTTGTCTGACTTTGGCCATGTCGTCTGTTTCTCTCAAAGCATGAAGGGATCATGGCCCTATCACCTAACAACTGGGTTATAGTCTGCATTTCTTATATTATATATTTAAAAATGTATGTTTAGAATATTTCTCCCCTAGAAATCTCTTTGGACCCTTTCTGCTTATCAAACACTGCCCTACGAGTTTCTGAACCAATGATCGGAGAAGCCCTTGAGTTAACTATCGAGGCTGTCGAATAAAAAAAAATGCCTCACACAGGGAACCCATCAAGAAAATTTCTGATGCAAAGGCATGTCTCTTATTTAAAATTGTATAAAGACCAAGACAATGTTTGGAACACCTGCAAAAAATTACAGGTTTTGAAAAGTAATTGAAAGCCACTCCCTCTGAATACATCTACTCATCTATTTGTGTGTTGAGGTAATAAATGAAGATAAGGTGGTTAAAGCTGAATGTGATGTCAAAACATCAGATTTTGTCCCTTTGATTAAAGGTGACTTGTAATTTCACAATTTCTACAAAAACCGGGGGGGCGACAACATATTTCTCTAAGCTTTTCTGCGGGGAGTCTGTTAATATTCACACCCGGTTATGCCAGTTACCATCATGCCTTTTTGGTCCTGTTCTACTTCCTGTGAGAGCCGGTAGATTCTCCTGCTCCTCTTGAACATCTGGATGAAGTGGTCTTTGATCTGGTTTGCATTAGCTGAGTTATTATTCCCCCGCCTCGTCCTGGCTGCAGCTTGGACTTAGAGATGCTCAGTTATGGAGTAAGAAAAGGCTCTGTGGACTAGTGTCTGTTCCTGCTTTTCAGTGCAGCATAATAAAAGACTTTGAGGTCCTATATTAAAGACAGAGTGCTTTGCATCTCTTCTTTTTTTTAAGCAGGTCTAGATGCTGAAAGGCTAAACCATTGAAAAATTGTACACAGCCTGTGTTCATAAACTGTCTCTAAATGAGCCGTCAAGACTTCCTTGAGGTTGTGGTGTCATAATTAAAGCTTGAAAGCTACAAGACAGACAGTAATAATAGTGACCAGTATTTTTAACTTCTTTAATCTGGATTCTCGCAGCACTTTAGGCAAAATTGAATCTGATTTCACCCCGACTGCTTAACAATTACCTCAGAGGTGGCCTTCCCTATTAGCATTTGATGGTGAGTTTTATTAAGACCACAACCGTTCACTATTGTTGACCCGGCCTTGCGTCACTCGGACAACAGAAAATTCATCATGGATTCAGGGACCAACAGTAAATGCTATGTTCTTGCTAGAGTACCAGAGAGAAGTGTGAGAGATAAGATGTAAAACCATATTGAGATAGTTCAGCTTTGAAAAATTACAAGTATCATTAGGCTATCAACACTTCTTATCCGTTTGTGGGTCGTGGGGGGAGCTGGAGCCAATCCTAGCTGACATTGCGTGAGAGGCGGGGGTCCCGGCTGGACAGGTCGCCAACATACGACAAACATTTCACACTTACAATCACATCTATGGTCAATTTAGTTTACAATCAACCTAACCTCATCTTGCATTGGACTTTGGGAGAAAACCACAAATATCTTCTAATGGATATCAGTATTATAGTTAAAACATTGGAGGGAAAAAAATGGAACCATTATAAAATAACGCCGCTGTAGCACCAACACCTCAATGCTCTTGAGAATTCATGTTTTTAGCCAGTGTGTAATTTGACCTCCCCTCCAGCATTGTTGGTCACCAAGCCTAATCTCCTTAGCTCAGTCTCCTTGCTAACAAGCAGATGGACACATCTGCCTTGTATGCTAGAATCTGGCTGTACCACTTCAAATATATTTTTGAATGTTTGCTCTGGGTGTTGCATAGCCCCCAGCTTTGCAGGAAAAGTGTTCTGGCTTTACTTGCCATTTATCTTTTTTATTCATATCACGTACATACATATGTTTCTAGCACTGTGGAGATAGGAGAAACCTGTGGGTATATTTGATATGCAATGTATACACTTGATGCAGGAAATCCCTCGTGGGTTTATTGTGGTATCACCAGCAATGAACCATGTATGATAGCTGTCATTTTCTCCACACAGTCCCTAATATCATTTATTATTTTCAAAAATGCAAGTAATTCTAAATTCACAATTTAATGCTAAAGGAAAACACTATCATATTGAGCATTTTATAATTGTATGTCTCAAAAAAAAGCTTCATTCATTATGAGATAACCTGAGCCAGATAACTGGTGCAGCAACCCACTTTTATGTTAGTAATACTAAGCAGTGAGAAACACGAATCAAGATAAGCAGGCGGCTGAAAGAGTGAGACTGAGAGAATGTCAGGGGAGACTAGGTTAACGCTGGTGGTCGTCCAAGTCTCGAGGTGAGACTTTAACTGTCTGTTTTAATACCTGCCAACAGTTGCATGCTAGCTGTTAGCATCATGGGCTAGAATGTTTACTGTGGCTTGGCAGGTGACAGTATCAGCCACTCCTCGACTCTGTCTCCTTGTGGACTCGTCTCTCTCGTTCCGTCCTGTGAAAGCCCGGACGTAATCACTGCTATCCAGCTTCCAACACGTTTGATATTATTGAGGCGGCCCTGCTGACTCTTCAAACAGTTCGAGAGGTTATATAGAGGATCTGTAAACCCCTCACATTACCAGATAATCTGGGCTGAACATCAACACCGACCGAGGTCCCAGACCAGATTTCTCTCCCTACTGTCCGGAGGGGCTGAATCGGGAATAGATCGGCCCAAAATCTCGTGTAGTGAGCCTGGCGCAAGGGAAATGGCGAAATCCCCAAAATAAATAGCAGCTGCAGGTGGATGGGATCAGCATCTCATACATTACAATGAAGCACTGAGGGACAGGATTAATGTTTGGGGTGAAAGGGAAGCAAATTCAACACTAGCAGCCCAAAAATAAGTGGAGCCTTCTCCTGAATTCAACATCACAAAACGCAGTGAGTGAGGTAGAATGCACCTGTGTGGTCATCAGGAATATTTCCAAAGAAATGGTGCACTTTCACACTGAGAAAGGAGCTTTGCATAACCCTTTCAAAAGAAAAGCATGTTTTTTTTAGTAAAAGCCGTTGGCCAACGCGTTGCTTCTCACTTCCAGAAAGATGCAAACATTTGAATTGATGCAAAACATTTCCTTCTGCATAAGTGTGTGTTGAGAAAATGCTCAAAACCCCTCCTGTGCCATGGAGACACACCAACCTGATAACTGAAATAGAGATGTTAACAATCATGGTATTTGTTTTTACACACGTGTTTAAACACTCTTACGTGGGTTTTCTACTCTTTGCATCATTTGCAGTCACTCAGGGTTGCAAGCCTTGTATCCTAAATACGATGTCAGTCACCTTGCTCTCTCTTTTTTTTATTACCATGCAGCCACTTGACATGTGCTTTCTGTGTTGTAAACTGAAATGTACTATAGCCGCATTTTCTCAATTGGCTCTGCTGTGAATAAACTTTACCTTCTATTATTGACAAAGCAAACCACCCACAGCCTGCAGTGTTGGATCCCAGGAAGCATGTCTGTCCAGAGCTCGGCAGTGGGTGTGTGTACATGTCTGCGTCCATGTCCAGCAGGGGGCATTCGACTCCCACACACTGACACATCGAGGGCGTTTGGGCAGTCCGGCAGCTGAGAGTAACCGTAGCCAGTGTCTGCACTGCTGGGATCCAGATGACTGTAAATAACACAATATTTAATGACAGGGACAAGCAGTTGCAAACAGACAATCTATCACTTCTCATGCTTTATTTGTTTCCCGACCGTTTGCAGCGTTTAGAGGGAAAAGGTGCCTCTCTATTAGTGATGATGCACACGTTTCCCCCCAAAATACCGTTAAACGGTGAAATCCCAGTGGTTTCTGTTGGGTGGTAATCGGATGCTGCTCAAGTAGGAGGGGGTTGATGTTCCCCTCATCATGCATGTCTGAAAAAGGGGAAGTGCTGCAGTAGACCCCCCTCTCTCCCTCCCATACCTCCACCCGAGCCCTTTTTTCTCCTGCTCGTGCCCAGACAGCGGTTGATGACGCTGCAGTTGGGACCGCGGCAGATCTCTCCCGCGCTCTCACTCTCCTCCTCACTCTACAAATGAAGGCTGAGTGTATTTATAGTCCAGAGTGTCACCCGGCAGCCAGCGGACGGGGGATTACCTTGGCCGCGATGAACAAGCAGGGCCTCATTCAGAAACAGCCGCTTGCTCTGTGACTCACGGCCACACATGCAGGGTTCACCACACTTTCACTGCTGAGGTATTTTGCTGCATGTGTGTGAAAGTGTGTGTGTGTGTGTGTTTTTGTTTGCCTGGCAGATTCCCACGCATCACAATTGGGTGCTAATCAAATCCAAGTAAGTCTGCTGGTTGGCAGTTGCATGCTGATGAATGATCTTTTCCCCCAAGTTCAATGCTAGTGCCTCAAAAATGAGAGTTTTGAGTTAATAACGAACCGCTAGTTTGATGCCTGAACACAGCTGTTTGTGTTGCAGCCAGTTCACTTGTTTTCAGTTTCCACTATTCAGATGAGTGGTTGTGGTGTTTTGGGTTGGGCGATGTGTCTACCCAACTGGCATATGATGTACAGTGAATCATCATGATGCTGGACTCAGAATAAGGACTGGCTGCCATTCCAACCCTGATGGTGAAATTCCAATTCAAGGTTTGAAACAGGTTTTGGTCCTGTTGCTCTTCCCTGGTTAGCCAAAATCTAAAAGGGGTATTCAACCTGATTTATTTGTTTTCTGGCAACTTATCCTCTGAAAAATATCGCTATAAAGATTATGTAATGCCTTCACAATGACTTAAACACAGCATGAACCTCACAGATTATTCAAGTTAGAAAAAAAATGCAGAACTTTAAAATTGGCCTTATTTTCAAATGCGTTGTTTTACATTTCACGTTTCACATCTCACACAGTCAGTACTAGTGATGAAACGGTGTCCGGTTTCACATTATACCATGTATGCAATGTTCAATATTTAAATTACCATGGTGATTTGGTTGATAGTGTAACAGCATGAGTGCCTCTAGTGCTTTGGCCACAGCTCGCAAATACTAGTAAGTGCGTTTGATTACTTATTTAAGGTTTCGTTCAGTTAAACCTGCATTATGTCAAGGTTTGTTTATAAAACAAAAGCTTTGTTGTTTTTGTATCGATGATAGATATATTATTTTAATACAACAATTGGTGAAATACCTCCAGTTTGTATCGGTACAGGAAGTGTTCAGCAGTAACCATCATCATAATGCTCACTTTAATCGTGATAACTTTCACACCATTTTATTTCAGCACTGACTCATCAGCCTTCCCGCATACAAAGTCTCTTTGCTCATTTTCACTGGATCATGCTCAACTGAACAGTGTTGAGTGTTTTGAAAGAACCACATGTTTGGCAAGAGTCTTGTTACTGACTCAAACCATAAAGCAAATTTCTAAACCAGTAGTGCCCAGTGAAAGCTCTGGTAGCTCTCCGATTATATTTCAGAACTAATCCCTTGAACTGTGTAATTCACAGAGTAATAAAATGGTGGTCTCTCACCATTGACTTTTACGCTTGTGTACACAAGGTTCCCGAGTGGATTCATATTTTATCTTGGATTAATGTTGACGTGTCATTTCTCAACTTAAGTGCGTGTCGCTGTGATGTTTCTGCACTTCTCAGCAGTCGGACTGTATGGGAGAGTCATTTCCCTCCCATTGTCTGGACAATGCTCTTTGTCTGATCAGCCATGCTAAATGTCAGCCCCCCCGCTTTACACGCACTCGTTCATTGGATTTCTAGTTTGACTTGAACGTCTTTCTCTTTAGCCTGATTCCCCCCCAGTGTAGTCTGGTGCTCCACAGATAAATGTTGTGAATCATAAGCCACAAATGGTTGTATCTTTGACACGTGAGTGTTGTCGTACAGCTCGCTCTCCAAAGTGAGTTTTGTGCTTTCAGCGTGTCGTCTCCTTGACAATACGTGCAGGTGTGGGGCCTTTGTGGAACAACATGCTGCAGTAAGGGTGATTGACTTCACCCGTTTTCTCTATCTGAACAGCTTAGAGCTCTGACTCGCGTCCGGTGTTTCTCTGCGTGATCTCAACAGCAGATTATAGTTTTTTCTCAATCTGTTTGGGAAAGCAATCATTATTTTTACGTGGCGTTTGTTCAGCTTTGTTAAATCATACAAAAAAAATACTATATTACTAAATTCTATAGGAATTGGAAGAAGGGGACTTTATGGGAAAAATGTGCCTTGAAGGGTAGCTTGTGTCATTATCCTGTGTCGGTAAACTTACAAATATATATATATTATTGATTTAAATTTGGTATTGTACACGTTAAGAGATGAAATGCAGGTATAAGTAAAATGACAAAGGTTTGAAACGCACATACTATGTCATTTCTCTGTCCTTTTTAAAGTGTTTTTCATGTTTTGCATATAATTGCCGAATTATAAAAAGATGTTCCCTCGTCCCTTTTATTATTGTAGCAGTAATTTCTTTACAAGTACAGAACAAAATTCATGTATAAGTTCAAGGGATATTATACAACTTTAACCTGATGATTACACTACACAGTACACTGCCTGCATACATTCCCAATAAGTCCCTCCAGTCCTTGAAAGAATGTAGAGCACAAATTCATTCCAAGCAAGTTTTGGCTCACGGTCTATTTATTTTTTCCCCCTTTACAGATACTTGGAGAAGTATGAGAAAGTTCACCACTTCGGCGAGGACGATGAAGAAGTGCAGCCGGGGAATCCCAAAACGTCTCTTCCAATCGGTGCAATTCCCAACTCTTACAACTACCAGCAACACGTTGTATCAGGTAGGAAGAGACGCCCTCAGTGCGGGCACTGGTTCACTCTGTTTGTGGTTTTCTGTCTCACTCCGTTTCAGATGCACACGTTCATCCTGTCCCTCTGTCTCTTTCTGTCTGCCCCCTTGGTCAACACAGACACTTCAGTACATGTGATTACAGCAAGGCATCCCTTCATCAGAGCTGTGTTAGATTCATGGGAAACCGGTCGGCCGACAGGTCAGGTTAATGCATAGAAACGAGCCTTGACAACAGCTTTTTGTTTCAAGGATTTTTTGATGTCGGTTGAATTTATTTCATAAGAGTATAATTAAGGAAGGACATCGGTCTGTGTGTTAGCTTTGTGGCTAACTACTTTAGCGACAGATAAAGTGCAAGCATTTGTTTGGTAGTGGCTGCCAGCGCTCTACTGAGAGGCAGGGAGAGGATGAAAGTGCTTTGTTCATTTACCCAGAACCTCTGAGTAACTGTGTTGCGGATCAATGTGAAACTTCGCCGCAACTAAAGCAGACCGAGCTCAAACAGCTGCTGTCAGGCTTACACCAAAAGAGAAATGAGGGGCAGATCTTCTCAAAAATCCCAATCTTGTTAACACAATCAAGACCAACAGTCTGTACCGTAGACTCCAACCAGCCTCTGGGCTATTTACACCGTTTAAAAAAACAACAACAGTATTACATTAAAACAGTAGTGGATCGTACAGCGCACATTGTCCATAGCTTTGAATGGCTCCATATCCAGATAGAACTTATCACTGCTTAAAGCTGTCTTGTCAGTGATGCCTATATGTGCTGTCCGGCCTAAGATACAGATGAGCAGTGTTTTAAAGGGAGCATCTAGCGTGTCATTTGAAACAAGTGCAATTCATTTGTCGTATCCCCTCTAGAGGAGCAGCCCTTGTTCGACATAGTGTACAAACTTTGATTTGAGAAATATTTGCTTTTGCCCTGGCGTGTGAATAGGCTCGGTCATACATATCAAAGATCAATTCCATGTGAGTTGCGCTGCGATTTGCGTCGCCACTGGAAGCTAATGTTTTATTCACCTACTTGCTCTCACAGATTCGAGGTGATGGAAGGCGAAGGTTCGTCACTGATACGTTTGCGTATGTGGGACCAGGCCATAGCTCACTCTTATTGCAGCAGTACATGAACTGCATCAGTCAGGGGTCAAGTCCGGACACTTAATAACGGAGTAGAGTGCCTGTCAGGTTTGAGTAATGCTCGTTGGTTTTGTGTCTCCTTGCCCCTGTCGCGCTTCACACAAACTGACGATCACATTAATTTAAGTTATTAATCGATGATGTCGGATCATGAATCCAGATCGTTCCGGTCACTTTAAAACCAATGCCCTGGCTGACCACGTCATGTCACGCCCCATGTTGCGTGGGAACTGTTAATGTTGGTTTTCTACTCATCACTGAGCAAGAAAGGGATTAGGTATATTTCCCTAAATGTTCTTTATTCCTCTAGGCTTTAGCCAGTTAATGATGGGCTGAGGTAGATCACGTTACCACTGTGTCGCCTCCAAATGAAGCACTTTCATGTGGACTCTCCCCTCAGAAGGGATGGGATTACCATATTTAACCATGGGTACTTTCAGGTGTGCTCTAAAGTTTTTCTGCTCGACTTGTTTTCTAAGTCCTTGGCTGTATGCTCCACCTGCTGTTTTTTTGCCACACAATCTCCATGGTGATTTTTTTTTTTTTTGATTCATAACATGACTCAGGTACGCTTGAACTTCAACACCAAACATCTGAACATCCCAACGGCCTCGAAGAGGCTTTCCATTCTCTCTGCTTGAGTGAAGCCTGGTTTTCACACGATTCTCGCAAAGTTTAGAGGCAGGGGAGAAAAAACGGCTCTGTGTTGTTTTCCGTTCACAACCCAAGCAGGAGACCATCTGCTGCAGCTCAACTCTGCTGTTTGTCCTCTTCACGAGCCTCCTCATTGCATTGAACATGTATCCCTTTTATTTCTGTGACTCGTGTAGCTCTGTCCTCACCTTGCCGTTTTTTAAACCGAGGCTGTGAAGAATACTGTGATTGCTGGGGCCCTTTTTTCCCTCTCTTTCAAGTTGCCTCCACACATCTAATCATTGCTGAATAAAAAAAATTTGCTCCAAACCCAGCCATGCTCCTGCTTTCATGATGAAAGAGCAGCCTCCGAGTAGCCACGTCGTATTTCAAAGTAAATGATTTTGTGCGGCGGTCCAAGGCCAGCCTCTTGTCTGTGTTGTCGGATCGTGCTCACACGCAGTAAACGCGAGGTGTCCATTAGCCTCGCAGTGTTGTGGAGCTGACCGCTGAGCTTCTCTCAGAGGTAATTGACTGTCCTGCCAGCGGTTATTGATGAAGGGAAGAAGGAAGCACTTGTTTTTTTTTCCCTCCTCCACCTGAGTTTAGATCCGAGCCTGCAGCCCTTCAGTCGCACGCTCGTTTCTCTGGCAGTCAGCCCGCTGCCTGCTGAGCTGTTTGACTCCGACACATGTCCGCGGTGGGAACAGACGCACAACAAACAGTGGTGAATCTAGTCTGTGGCTTGTAAGGGTATTTCTCTCCTTCACCATTCAGGCATTTGGGTTTAAAGATTAAAGCTGCTATAATTAAAATAAACAGTGGATCACAAGCAGCTTGTATGTGGCAGGTGTTGCATGTCTGTATTGAATTGTCTGTATATATACAGCTCTTCTAGTGTTGATAAGCACTCGAAGCACGTTACTGTACAGTTTTGTCATTCACCCCGACCTCACACACTGTCAGTACTTCTGTTGGGGGCTGCACACATAATGGAGCAGCCTGGGATCGAACCACTGACCTTGTGGTTAGTGCAAGACCCACCTTACCTCCTGAGTCATAGACGCACTAATTGATAAATTATGTGTTCAGCTAATCAAGGGTGAGTCTGTACCTGGGGACCAGATATACACCGCCAGATAATACTAATGCTGCTGCTATAAATACACAACTGTTTACTTAAAGACCACAACATACAAGTGTTGTATTCAAAGCTGGTTTTCACTGTCCCCAAGTGGACAAAAAAGTTACTGTAGGTTGAAAACCAAATTGCAATATAGGCAGGAATACTTAAAATAGTTTATTATGGTTCTGCAAATCCCATCTCAATAATCAGTAGGATTTAGTGCAATTCTGGATTTTCCTGGCTGATAGTAATATTAAAATTTGAAGTTTAAATAATTCCACAACTATGTTGATAGTTTAGTTTTTTACATGATCTTTTCAGATTTTAAATATATCTAATTAAAATTTTGACCAAGATGCATTCTGATTGTGACACTTATTTGACAATTTGTCTGTACTCTACATACACACAGAGCTTATATTGCTGAAGTAGGCTAATGGCAGTTAGTGTATTTGACTGGCTGATTTATAAGTCTAACTCTGATGCATGACATTTAAAATGAGGACTGTCTGTACTCCAGCCTCTGAATTTTAAATGTAACCTTAATAGAGCGGGGCAGCAAGGTGGAAATGGTTTAATGTGGCTTGGCAGGTTCAGTGATGTCTTATTATTTGAATATTGGAAACCACCTTTAGAAGCCTACACTGCTCATAAAGCCGGGTCTGTCATATGTCCTCTGCCCCTCTGAGTGGTGGCGTCTTCAGGACGAGCACAGACGTGCAGGTTCTGACTGGAGCTGTTGCTGCTATAATGGCCAACTCTGCTGAATTACATTTTCAGCATGGAAATCAAATTCACTCAGTGGGACTCCTCTCTTTTTTATGATTGGTTTCCAGAGGCAGCGTTTTCCAAAAGTCCTGCACCAAATTGAAATGTCCCCTGTACGGGAAAGTGGAGCCTATGCACAGAATATGATTGGTAGCAGCAAATCGAAAACTGTTGCACAGTGAGGTTTTGTGGGTAATCGTTGACACAATGACTGCACTTCCACAGACTGGATTATCTGTCACTTAGAGCTGCTGAATAATAAAACAAACAGCTATTTAGTATTTAGGATTAGGCGTCTTTCAATTATAAAAACCCAATCATGGGGGGGGGGGGACTGAGACGCTAACACAAACACGATTAAAAGTTCCCGAACATTCACGTCCCCTCAGTCAGACTCGGCTCGGCTCATCAGACTCACTGGAACTAAAGATAATTTTTTACCCGACGAAAGCCTGTTTGGTTCAATCTCACTTGAAGGAGGAATCTGAGTCGACGTGGCGGAAGGTCTGCAGAGGCAGGAGTGACAGAATTGGGATTTCCCTCCTTTTCTGCACCTCCGTTCTGTGGCTGATGTTAAACTCACCTGCTGTGTCTCGACCTGCTGTTTCTCCTCTGACACACGGCTAGATGGTGGTGTGATGCCTCTTTTATCTGCTTTGAATACAAAAGAACTGCGTAAATCACGGATGTGGGTCTTGCAGATAAATCTGTTATTTCCGGAGTCCGACCTTAAACTGTGACCCATCTGATAGGGGATCTTGACGTTGACATCCAGGGGTTATCTGTTTATTTTCACTGTTTTTTGCCCTTTGCCATTCACATGCCTGATCTATTTTAGAAGCCCTGCTCTACAAAAGTAGTTCATTTCGATTCACATCTTTTTACTTAACCTAACTTGAATGTATTAACTGCATGATAGAATGTTTTAGTAGCTCTGTTTTGACAGTAAATGTTTATGTGGGTGTCGGACAAATCACTTATCACACTGATATGTATATGTGTATCAGGGTGGCCGCAGGTCCTTTTTAAAAAGTCTTAAATTCAGTTTTTAAACTTATAGGCAATTCTATGGTCCTTATATTTTTTTTAGGGTGCATTTCTCTGCTCACAACCAGACTGAAGAATGATCACTTCTGATATGTGCTGCGTTTTTAGGCAGTAGAGTCTAACAGACATTAACATGTTTACTATTTCATTTTTTTTGTGTGTGTGTGTATTTGCCTCACAAGTTTGGTCTAAAATTGTATTTAAATTCAATTTAATTTCAAACCTAAACAATTCTTAAATTTAACATGTTTACAGCTGATATTTATTGTCCAATACATCTGTATAATAACCCTGAGTTTCTTTTCTTTCTTTGTCTCCAGACTATCTCCGCCAAAGCTATGGACTGTCTACGGATTTCGTTCCACCGTGTGACTATAACAAACTGGTGCTGTCACTCCTTTCGGGCCTACCCAACGAAGTGGACTTTGCTGTTAACGTTTGCACGCTGCTTTCCAACGAGAGCAAGCACTCCATGCAGCTGGACAAGGACCCCAAACTGGTCACGTTGCTGCTGGCCCACGCCGGCGTCTTCGACGACTGTACGTTCCCGATTCCTCACCTCAGCTTGTCCTTTTGAGACAGTCATTTCTATTTAGGGATTTAAATAATTTATTTGGGCTTCACCACTCAAAGAAACTTTGTTATATTTATACCTTTTTTTTTTAAATAGAGATTTTCTGCTTATTTTTTAGTGTGTTACAGCTAAATGCAATGATATGATAGAAATGGTTGTTTGAGTTCACATGTCCAAAGTTCATCATAATCATTGTAATCCTAACTTTCTTGAGAGAAACCTACTTTTCTTTTGTATTGCCCAACCCTAGAGAAGAACAATTCCCCTGGGGTTGGCCCTCCCCCTTTTCTCACCTCTTTGTTTTAGGATCAGTGGCACTCTGCACTGAGCACCACCTCCATATAATGGAAGACCAAGGAATACATACAAGTTAAAGTGAATCTAATCCTCTACTCTAAACCTCCCTCTGTAGCGCTAGGCAGCTTCTCCGGGGTGTTCGGGATAGACTGGAAGGAGAAAACCTCCCGGGACTTTATCAGGGTAAAGTTAAATGTGCTTTTTCTATCTGTGCGTGTTATGTAAGTAGTTTCTGTTCAATGTGTCTCATGTAAGTATTACAGATAGAAATGAAATACTGCTTTCACTAAGAAACCACACTTTGTACAGTGTGAAGATTGGTTATCACTCCTCACAGAGCTGTTTTCTCTAAGGCATCTTCACACAGAATGTTAAGATCAATTCACTTTGAATTCGGCCCAGTTCAGATGGGTGGTCAAGTCTTGACTTAATAATAACGATGCAATTTAAATACTGCATTGGGCTGTTTCTTTTATCCTCGGTCCTCGGCTCTGTCCTCTTGGCTGTGAGGTCAGAGGTCACGTTCAGTAGGAATTTCGCATATTGAAGTGTGACACTAATGCAATAGGCTTTAATGTGGGTTGTCAAAGAGAAGTCTGGTCTTCTTACGCAGGCTGCTGACAGCATGTGGTTGTTTTGGTTATGGGAAAATGTTGTATTTAAGTCCTTGAAAGTATAAAATGGTGTTATTAGAGTTCAAATTTTCAGTTTATCAGTGAGTTAATTTGACAAAAATGTAAACGGCGACAAAATGTCCTTGGTTTCAAATCCAAACAGCAGGCAACAAGACATTTCTTGCGGTCAGGAAAAAGTAACAGTTAGATAATTTTGAGTTGCTGCCATTTTTATATTGTTACTTGCCATAGTATTTCCTTATGCTTTAAATGTACTTACTGAGCCGTGAGCAACTTGTTTGATTATCATCAAGGTCATATGTTGGTCTAATTTTATAGTAGCTCCCTTTGGCTGTAATAATTTTCTCAGTCGGAGTGTAAATGCTAACAACTTCTGTCCCTCTGCAGTTCTGGAAGGAGGTGGTGGAGGACAGGGAAGTCAGGGAGCTGATCTGGGACAAGAGCAGTCAACCGCAAGGTAAACATACTTTTTTATCTTACACTGGTAAAATAAGAGAAAAGTGTATGAGAGTACATCTCTGAATGTTTCCATGTTATTTTATTGACGGCAATAAGGCTGTTTTTGAGTGTAGAGATGTTTTTGCTGTTGCTGCTTTTTACAGTATTGTGATATACCTCTATTGCGAGCTGGGATTGACATCTTCATGAGAACACAAAGCAATGCACCATATTTCAGAACCACAGTTCTTTTGGTTTGTTTTTTGTCCCTCTTACAACACGTGCACACACCCTCATGAGGCAAGGAGCTCATAGTTTCCCCCCGTCTTTTCTCTTCAGATGGGACGTCGTGTGTCGGGCGCTGGGAGAGCCTCTTCCACCCGCCGCGGCGGGCGGGCATCAACGACATGGAGGCCCAGCGGGTGCTGCAGATTGCCGTTATCCTACGAAACCTGTCCTTCGAGGAAACCAACGTCAAGCTGCTAGCGGCCAACCGAACGTGCCTGCGCTTCCTTTTGCTCTGTGCCCACTGTAACCTCATCTCACTCCGACAGCTCGGACTTGACACGTTGGGCAACGTGGCTGCCGAGGTGGGTTTGCTATTCAGTATTAGTTTTGGGGTCGAAATAGTGAAAACTGTTGTTCAATGCTTCAAAATATGTTGTCAGGTATAAGTGATCCTCAGGATCTGGGTCAGTTCAGTTGTGGAGTAAAAGTGAAACGGCCTGAGGAAGATTTGTATCCAAATGTAGGTTAGTGTGACACATTAAAGTGTCTTGTCTTGAGCCAACACCTCCTCCAGAACAGACGGAATTGGAGCCTGAGATGAGTCATTCCAGTTGATGAATGATATCTGTCTCTTCTGTCGGGGAAGAAACCTTAACAGCATATTACTTAATTCATTGCAGCGGTGTGCACAGGTTTAATCCATTACTTTGTAAAGCGCCTCCCCTGAGTGGCACAACTACAGCCAGGCAGCAGTAACTATGTACAGCAGGTCGGTCGAACTCTGGATTTTCTACAGTTGTTGAAGCAGCATGCATTAGGCTGTACTAAGAGAAATACTGTCTGTTTAGCAGCAGCAATGATTAGCACATGTGACCAGGCCTCTGCGCAGATCATTAACTACAACATTAGCTTAATGTAGCTGCAGCCTCCAAAGAAATGAGGACTGGAACTCACAAGCAGTTCTTTAGTTGTCACATATTAATTTAGCTGAAATATGTTTTATTAGCAGTTACACACTGAACTCAAGGTTGTATGCTGTTAAAATAATATGCCGATTGTTCAGTCAAAGTGAATGTATCACATGGGTTTGCTTCAAATTGAGGTTCATTTACTGGTAGGAAATACATGTAAATGAGTCCTGTATCTATTTTTAGAAACTGTATGCATTAGGTCTCTGATATAATCAGTTCAGTCTTTGAAGTGATTAATTGGATGGTTGGGTGTAGGGCACATTACACAGATCCAATACTGCAGAGCCTTGTGTCACGTCTTAATGCTGATAATATAAATCCAACTGGGGCACTATTATGTTGTGACCAAGAAGACATTTTTTTATGTTTTTTTGTACTGCTAATCAGCGCTCATTAACCAATTGTTAACCATTAACTGACAATATTAAAATGTCAAATACAAATTCACTTGCTATGGGGTTGGTCTGGTGCACAGTCTGAGCAGGTATTCTCCACCGTGGGGTCTCTCAGTTCACAGATAACACAGATGTCTAAGGATTTGTTGAACAGATGAATGGGTAGTAAAACTGGGTCAAAATACCTATTGCTGGACATTGGCCTGGACATTCAACCTGCTTTTTAAATTAAGTAACAAGTGTTCTCTAATGGTTGTGTTTAGTTTATATTCAGCGTTTTCTTCACAGCCGGCCCAGAATATCATTGTCTAAAATATTTATAAAGAATGTTGCAGTTGTTGCCTGCTGTCTCGCTAGTTGTAGTGATCTTTGAAATAAACCTTGTGTGACCTCCTGTAGCTCCAGCTGGATCCCGTTGACTTTCGGACGACTCACCTGATCTTTCACACCATCACCAAATGCTTGATGTCCAGGGACAGGTTCCTCAAAATGAGAGGTGAGTGCTCCGGTGACTCACCGTGGGGACTTGTTATGCTGGGCACTTTCTGGAATCGATCCGATAAATATTCAGTGGGTTAACTTGTCAAGGCTGGTGTGTGAATTTAATACGAATGTGTCCCTCAGCCATGGAGATCCTGGGCAACCTCAGCAAGGCAGAGGACAACGGGGTGCTAATCTGCGAGTATGTGGACCAGGACTCGTACAGGGAGGTAATCATGCTCCTCACCCTGCCTGACCTCATGCTCCTCATGGCCTCCTTGGAGGTGCTGTACCTGCTGGCCCAGCTCGGAGAGATTCCCTGCAGCAAGATCGCCTGCGTGGACCACAGCATAGGTGTGACTTTTTTTTACTTTCTTTCCTTCTGCCCTTGAACTCTTGTATTGATTAATTGCTCTTGTTGGGTTTGGGCTGAATTTTCTGCTTAATGGCTGAAATGTGATTGTGTGTTTCAACCTCTGTGCTGACATTTGGCCGTTTCTCCTTCTCTGGTCAGACCTGTTAGTGCGCTTGGTATCGGTTGACCTTCACACGTTTGGACCTGACGCCCTAACAGCGGTGCGGCTGATTGAGCATCAGGCCAGCGCTGACCAGGCAGCCGAGGTGCGACCGCAGCTGGTAGAGCAGGTACCTGCCCCTGTGCAGGGAACACCAGCACCTGGTGAGTGTCTTTACCTCTACCCAATACGTCAGTCACACATGGTCTCTCACACTGCTGACAGGAGTTGGGTCCCACCGTCACTGATTATTGAATTGTGATGGAGTTTTTTCACACTTTGTTGTGATTTGAGTAGAGTGAAACTAGGTTCGGACAAGCTCAAGTCTCCAGGTGCTGAGTATTGTTCTTTTATTTATCCATTAAATTTGTATTTGAGGGAATTCCATCCGTCTCAGAACTTAAATGTTTTGAATTAGTTTTTCTAAACAACGTGTTCCACTGGAAATGTTTAGTATCTTTCATCTACACCTATGGATTGCTAACCATCACTTGTATATATAATATTTTGAAATATTGCATAATTTAGTCTCTCTTAAAAGAAAACGTCTTGTTTTGTATTCTGACTTCTCCTAAAGCCCAGGTGGTGCACCTGAAGAGGTGTGTCTATGCAAATAGGATTTAAAAATTCAATGTAAATAAGGCAACAGACAACAAGGCCACAAGCACCAATAAATCTACTGTTTGCGTTTGACTCTGTGTGTTTTGGGCCAACAGACGCTAAAAGTTGTTCAATCATACACGTCAGGCCAGAGGCATCGAAAGAGTCTGTAGTCAACAAATGTGGAATCACTGTCGGCTTTCGATATTTCACTTTCAAATTATAAACTCACCTGTTGCTGAGCCACACAACATTCCAACATGGAGCCCTGTGCTGTGTCAGTCAAGTCTGTCATGTTCGTTGCCCAGTCCTGGCTCAATTTACCGCTGATTGTTTACATCTATAATTATTTACATACTTTATTCCATTGTGGTACTGGTTGCCAGAATTGTTTAGGTATAAAAGATTGAATATATGTGAGTCATAGATATCTCAATAATGCACACATTATTGGGCAGGTCTTAAAGCACCCAGTGTGTGAATTAACAGGTGACCCCTGGTGGGATTTACACCTGCCTAATCTTGGAGGTGTAAATCAAGTGCAGTCAGTGTACTCTCAAGGCTACTAAACTGTCAGTGTGCTGACATCTAGTGGACAGCTGGAGGAGCACCACAAACTCGACACCTTTGAATCAATAGACAGTGTTTTTCTTATGCTTTGCAGTGCTTTGTTTCACCAGTAAATCAATTATACAGAAGCCTTGAATGTTTATCTTGTTGTTGTCTTTGCAGTAACGAGGGTCCCAGTTCAATCCACTCAACCACCATCTGGTATTGTTGAACTAGACGGGGAGAAATTCACACTGCAGTGGTAAGATTCATTCTTGCATAGATATCTGGAGAATAAAGTTTAAATGTCATTGGGGATAGTGGGAGATAATAATATAAATTCTTTTTTTGCGTGGATGATTAACCTCTGTTCACGTTTCTCCAACAGGCTAAACGCACACTTCGAGACAAACTCTGAGGGCTCCGTGTCTCGGTCAGAAATGTACTCGGAGTACCTGGCCACGTGCAGTAAAATGGGACGAAGCAACATCTTGAACTCCACCGGCTTCCTGAAATGTCTGCGGTGAGTCTCTTTTCCTCCCTCGTCTGGTTCGTCAGTCCCAACTAGTTAATCCTCTCACTTTTCTCAACAGCAGGTACTGCCTTTTGTTTGTTTTAAATAGCCTGAGCAAAGTATAGCTGTTTTCAGTTTGGATAATGGCAATCATCCTCCAGGTAGACTCCAAAACAAGGAAGGGAAAGCAGGTTTTATTATTTATGCTTTTTACGCAGTTCTTAAAACGTGTGTATATTATGGGACAGGAAGTATTGAATGGCCTAAATAAACTGATGAGCCTGTGCACAACAGATCCCTAGACGCACATGTATTTATAGGAAACTATCCTTTTTACAATAAAGCACCTCTTCTATATTTCTCCTTGATTCTATGTTCTACCTTCTGGTTAGAACAGAACATTTATGACCTACATTTTCATATTGTGATGAGACAAATGTGATCTAAATAGTTTGGACAACGCCAGTGAATGTGTAGCTCGGTTGCTGCACCTTTTAACATTTAAATCCTTGTTTCCCTTTGTGATAATCTTCTTAATGCCTCCACAGGACTGTGTTCCCCAACCACACGATGCGGCGGCAGGATGAGTCCAAGACCAATGGCCAGGTTCACATCCTCCTGGTAGGGCTAAGGCGACGGTCAATCCCCCTGCCCATCCAGCTGTACTACCAGCAGTCGCTGCAGCAGCAGCATCCGGCAGCAGTTTCTCCAGCACCTGGAGACCCTCAGGCCCCAACATCAGGTAGAACAAGTGGAACTAATCCTGTTTAGGTTATTTCATTGGATTTTATCCAAATGATTAAGTATTCAGACTCTAAGTTGAGTGATGTAGCTAGAGAGACAAGGTGAATCAAGGTAATCAGGTTGGGTTCAATCAAAAGAAACAATAAATATGCCGATTTGAATACAGCAGGATCCAGGTCATCCAGTATTGAGAAACATGTGACCCTCAGTCATTGTAGCTTGAATTGAATAGAGCAAGAAAATCAACCAAGCTCAACAAATGTGACCTGCTTAGTACTGATTAGGGAACAGGGTTGCGTTTAATTAAGAGTCACTGGTGCAGTAGTAAATATTCAACTAGTTTAATTTTTTTCAGTTTCCTAATATTTCATAGCCTGATGCTTTTCGTTTTGTCTGATGTTGGTGTGTGTATGATTTTTTGGAAAAGACTGTTTTTAAATTAGGAAAACTTTGCTACCAGACATGAACACGTCTCTCTCTCTCTCTCTCTCTCTCTCTCTCTCTCTCTCTCTCTCTGTGTGTAACCAGGCTTAACTTCCGGACTCATTGTTGGACCGACGTTTGTCCGGGCCCTAGGACCCAAACTCAGCACTGCTGTTGCCGCCCCCTCCATGGCCTTGACCGCACAGGAACCTCCCCATTCAAGCCACCCGACTGTTTCTCGCCACCTGGTTTCCCCACAGGTGGCTCCAAATGCTCCTGCAATGGGGCAACAGCAGGTCCGACCTGGTCCACTGGTCCAGATTCCCATGTCGGTACAAGCCACTCAGAACCACAGCCCCCAGAGTCCACAGCAGCACTCCCCCATGCTCCCCACCGGAACGCCAGTAACGTTATTTCAGCAGGTACCACAGGGCCATATCCTCACCACCAGGGTACAAAATGTGTGCCCTCCAATCGCCCAGCATCCTTCCCTGCCACAACCCTCTCCCCTTGGTGGAGCTTCCCCGATGGAGACTGCATCGGCGCCCTCCTCTTCCATTCAGGTGGGGGCTGGACAGGCTTCACGTGTCGCATTTCAGAATATCGCACCCAAACCAGCGCCAAACCAGTCAGGTGGACATGCAGCCACGATAGCGTCTCCCAACCAGCAGCAGGCGCAGAGCGTAGTAATAGTCAGCCCCAACCCCCAACAGAGCCCTGGCTACAACCCCGCCATACACCAGATTGTTCTTGCCAACCCCTCCGCCATTCCCGTTGCCCAGACTATCCAGATAGCAGGGCATCCCGGAGCTGCTTCCAGCCCCTGCCCACCCATTTCCTCTCACTCCAGCACCCAGTCCAATCAAACTGTCAGCCAAGCACTGTCCATGAAACGGCATCAACAACAGCAACCGCTCCAACTTATTTCCCAAGCTCCACCCTCACAACCTACCTCCACTGAGTCCAGCTTGATCAAACAGCTGCTGCTTCCAAAGCGTGGGCCTTCTACGCCGGGAGGAAAGCTCATCCTACCGGCTCCACAGGTGCCCCCTCCCAACAGCATGATGTCCTCAAGTCCACAGGTCATCTACCAGACAGGCTACAGCTCCCAGAACCCCTCTCCTCAGCCTCAGCAGCTCAATGTCCAACTGGTTCCTGGCCAGCTCCCTGCTACAGGAGCTCCAGCCCTCCAGACGGTTCAGCTCTTGCCAGGCCAGCTAATTTCCACGAGTAGCCCAGGGGCGGCTACCATCATCCAGGGCCCCACGGCAGCTGGACAAGTCACATTCACCGTGGTCCCCAACACTGGCTTCACCACCTCTGCCGCTGTCGCTGCTGTGGCTCCCGTCGTTTCCCCTCCTCAATTCTCCACTGGAACTGTGCCCCACCACACCCCAGCAGCTCCCCCGACACCACCGCCACTGCCAGCTCCCCTCAGAGGAGATAAGATTATTTGTCAAAAGGAAGAGGAGGCCAAGGATGCCACGGGGCTTCACATTCACGAAAGGAAGATAGAGGTGATGGAGAACTCCTCCTTGGCGGAAGGAGACTCTTCCAATGGCAAAACCAGTAACGGCGATGTTGCGGCAGGCGGGAAGCTGGTTAATGGTCGGAAGTGCATGGAGTCTAATCTACCTCCATACCACTCAGGGAACAGCCAGGGTTCGCTCAATGGCCCGGCAGTGGAGAGTCACCCTGCGAATGGGAAGCAGGCCCTCTCCCCCTGCCTGAACAGCCCTGTGGAGGGCAACACTGACCCCAAAAAGACTCTTCTCAACGGAGTGTGTGACTTTGATCGGGTTGACAGTGCTGGCAACTTAAACAAAAACATTCCAAATCACATCGCTTCCAAACAGTACTTGGGGAACGGGGAGGTGGGCCCCTCTGAAAAGAGTCATGGCCCTGACCCTCCTCTCCCAAGTCCTCCTCTCCCCCAGCAGGACACTGCCAAAGCCCAGCAGGCTGAGCGCCTTGCTAATGGACCCCAGGCAGTAGGCAATAGGCTTCCCTCTGAATTAACCAATGGACCTTTGATGCTCGGCCACTCTGTGCTCAGACAGCAACTGCACCCCAACTCCTCCCTCCCCCCCACTGTCACTGTTACCTCCCAGAGTCTTGCTGCCTCTCCGTCAAATGGAGTGGCCTCTGAGGCCCGAGGCCTCAAGAGGCCAGCCGAGAGCGAGGACCGCAGCGCAGCGGCAGCATCCTCGGGGATCCCCAATAAAGTGGGAGTGCGGATCATCACCATCACTGACCCCAACAACGCCGGCAGCAGTGCCACCATGGTGGCGGTGCCAGCAGGAACAGACCCAAGCACAGTAGCCAAAGTAGCAATAGAGAAGGCCACTCAGCAGAGGAACTGCTCAGCGATGGAGGCAGCTGGCTCGACGGTGAGTCTCTGCAGGGTAGTGTGACCAGACATGCAATACACAATATGTCCCAGACACACTAGGGGGGAGTGTTACCAAGCCATTTATGTTTTCTGTGAATATTCAAATGTTTTACTGTTCAGTTTAAACAGGGTATCTGCGGGGTCTTGAAACATATTAAAAGGTGGTATATTCATTTAGGGAAAATCAAGACCCTTAATTAGACCAATTTATCTTGATACTGTAATTTATGGTATTGATTTGTGGTTTTGGGGGAGATGCAGTCATGAGACGTTCACATTAACAATCATTGTAATGGGTAACGCTAAAGCTGAGCTTCATGTGTAAGACATTGCACTCAACACATAAGACCAACGTGAAGCTTGTGGCTTTCTTGCATTACTCTGTAACCATTGCCAGAACCCAGAACTTTGCTCTACACTGCCACCAGTGGTCAGAAACTGAGAAACACTTTTTACTTTTGATGTAGTTCATGTTTGATTCTGAGATTAGGTTGCATAACAAACATTTTCAAGTCCTCAAACATTTAGTTGGAGCCAGACAGTCTCCGCCATAATTTGTAAAAATCTGTTTGTGTGTTTTGTATATGATTCTGTTTAGAAGCAGCAGGATCTGAATCCTTCCATGTTTACTGTTGTTATAGTGTCGCTCCATCTATATAGAGTAATCGTTTTGTATAGTCCTCTTTATTACTGCTGCTTCGTGGTTTGGAGTCATGTTGTTAGTCAAAAGAGTGTGTGCATGCGCGTGTGTGTGATCACTGGCACACATTTATGGATTGGTTGAGTTAATAGAACAAAGTACTAGTTAGCCGTGACTTCAATACTTTAAAGCTGTGAAGTTCACTGTTATAAATTAGTGGTATATATGCTACACTATTACTACATGCATGTGATGACACAGGCTGTATGGAAATTCGAAAGCTGATGACCTGTGCTGTGAATATACATCTGCATGAGTTAATTTACATAACGGATAATTCCGTTGGAAAGGAAGGAAGAGACTTGCTGGTGTTGCTCTGGGAAATGGTTTGCTATTTATTGCTCAACTGAAAAAAAATTGTCGGTTGAATGTAAAGAATCTCATTTCCCCCTTTTTGTTTCTGTGACTGGAGGCGTCTGCAGTCCAGCAGATAAGTTTCAAAATCAATCAAGGCGGTGTGGCCTAGTGGTTAGAGTGGTGGCTCTCCAACAAGAAGGTCGCCGGTTCAAACCCCACTCTCATCCGTCCTCAGCCAAAGTGTCCTTGGCAAGATACTGAACCCCTAAATTGCCCCTCATAAATGTATACTAATTGTAAGTCTCTTTGGACAAAAGCGCCAGCCAAATGACATGTAATGTAATGCAATCATAAAAGCACAATTCAAAAATTAAACCCAACAACTGATGCACATGTGGAGGTTAAGAAGGTGAAGCCAGTTAAGACCATGTGGCTCTCACCGATACCCACCTCCTATAGTGAAGCTTCTGGGAGAACAACTTCTGACAATAGACAGTCAGAGGTTACATCTCAGTCAACAAGTACACATAGTTATTGTTGTGTAGGATGTATCAGCTGGGCCGTTTCTATTTGCAAATGTTGTTTAATCTTTATGCCGACCACCACTACCGTCTGTTATGTATGGTGGATATTGTCCTTCATTGTCCCTTGGTTCTAATGATCCGTCTCCTCTCCACAGCTGACCGGCACCCAATCCCCGCCCCCTGCATCCCAGCCTGCACCAGCGGGTCACCACAACCCTCACCTCCCAGCACAGCAAACCTCTGCAGCACCGCCAGAGCAAAGCAGGAAACCAGGGCAGAACTTCAAGTGTCTGTGGCAGTCCTGTAAACGGTACGTGTCGGTGCAGGCTAGACAGGCCGTTGCTTCTTCTAGGGCTGCAACACCTAATGCAGGGGTGTCCAAACTACGGCCCGCGGGCCATCTGCGGGCCGTAATTGTTAGTTTTTTTAAACTAACAATTTAGTAGCACTTAAATGCCACTTAATTATAGCTCTCTATATTTTTGCTCTATTTTTTAAGAAATTGTACTTTCTTGTTTCTTGATGTTCTGGGTTTGTACCCTTGAATTCTCTTATTGTAAGTCGCTTTGGATAAAAGTGTGAGCTGAATGAAATGTGAAGGACTATGGCCCACTGTATTGCAGCTGTCCCTCCGAATGAATTATTACCATCTTTAATTCAACGTTCAGAAAGCTGCAGTTCAAACTTAATGTAAGGTATCTTGAACTTGAATTATGAACTAGTCAGAATTAAATTGTAGATAAATGTATGTGTATATATATATATATATAAAGAGTATTGTACCCTCACCCCAGGAAGTTGCTTTTTGAATAAACTGCTAGAAAGGACAAAATGTAGCTTTGGTCTTTTTATCCAATACATCAAAAAAAAAAAAAAATCAGAAGAATAATCAATTATCAAAATGGTGGATGCAGCCCGAGCTGAGTCACTGAAAAGCTTGTGCTGATATGTTGTTGTTTTCATTCTCCAGGTGGTTTGAGACGCCGTCTCAGGTGTTTTACCACGCGGCAATGCAACACGGTGGAAAGGAAGTGTATGGCGGTCAGTGTCTGTGGGAGGGATGTGAACCTTTTCCCCGGCAGAGACTGTCCTTCGTCACGCATCTACAAGTAAGACCCCTACTTTCCCAGTAGTGTTATCACACCTGGATCTGATAATACCACATCAATATGAAATTCCAACAAGATGATAATGAAAAATGCTCTGCTCTTTGTTCCCCAGGATAAGCACTGTTCTCGAGAGGCTCTGTTGGCTGGACTCAAGTTAGAAGAGCAACAGGCACAAAGTCCCAATCAGACTTCTTCCCAGTACGTACACCTTACTAAATAATTTAAATACAATGTTGATTCATGATTAATGCCTAAAACTATACTATATACTGACTTGTACACTTGAAACTTACTTAGAGTCACCAATAAAATATAAGATGGTTAAATGTCTATGAAGGTTTTTCATTACTGGAAATAAGAAGCCATTTAGCTGATCTGACTGTCTGGCTATTTGTTACCTCAGCTAAAACCAACTCTTTTTTTGGTTCTACAAAATCTAGTTTAAAAAAGAGTTAAAAGGAATCATCTGCCTTTTTAGAAAAAACAGCCAATTAGCACAGACCATGTCCAAGTGAAAGAAATGTACTAATGGTAATATTTTGACCAATCCCACTAATGTGCGTGCGTGTGTGTGATGTGTTATGAAGGACTCCACCAGTGGCAGGCAGTCCTACAGCACAGCGTGCGCCGAAAGCGATCGTCAATCATCCGAGCGCAGCTCTCATGGCCCTACGCAGAGGCTCTCGAAACCTGGTCTTCAGGGACTTCACTGTGAGTGGAACAGGGCTGACCACAGCCACATTTCTGCCTTCATTCTTGTGTGTGACTCACTAAGCTGTTGGTTAGTCGGGGTAGATATAAGCTGCTCTGGAGATTTTTAAATCCCACTGTTTCCATCACCTTCCGGTTCAAGCACAGGTCGGGATTGACTGGAAGTAATTGGAGGAGTTTGGTCATTTCCATGTCCTCAGTGAATTCATATCTGTGACTCTAACTTTGAATATAGTTTGTCAATTGGTCATTAGGCTGTATGTGCAATTAAACAATACTTCACCCACTGTTTTTTGTAATAAGCATGTACAGTAACTAAAGAAAAAATGTTAGTTTTACTTTTTACATGTGTACACAGGTGTCTGTCATTAACTGCAAAACCTACTTAAAACTGACATCCATGAATATATCGTTTTTTCCTTGTTCTAGGATGAGAAAGAGGGACCAGTGACCAAACACATACGACTAACTGCTGCCTTAACGTTAAAGAACATCGCCAAGCACTCTGACTGTGGTCGCATGTAAGTTTCCTGCTGGTTTCTTGGTGTACTGCAGGGTTTTTGGTGTCAAGACGTTATTAACCCATTAAAACCTAAGTTGCCTTATAAGAGCGATCCCTAGAACCGTAGCATTGTTTGAAAACAACAACAACCTAACCTTTAATTTCTCAGTCCCTAAACAGATATAGACATGAGATAATAAAACAGTTTCATACCGAACTGCATTATTATTTATTTTGCTAATACCTGGGTGTTTTGAAAGAAGATGTCATTGTTTCTTGAATACTGTTTCTTAAAGTTTCTGCCTTGCTCTCTCCTTTTGTCTCAGGTTGGTAAAGAGGCATGAGACGCACCTCTCTGTGCTTGCGCTAAGTAACATGGAGGTTTCCACCACGCTCGCCAAATGCCTTTATGAACTGACGCGCTCGCTCCAGGCTTAACGCCATAAGGACAACCTCCACAAGCCACAACTAACCCACCAACCCCATCCCTCTCCTGAGACGAGAGGGGGAGGAGCCACCGGTGAGCCGTAGCGGGTTACGGCGGGTCCACAGGGGAAGCAGAGGGTGGGATCCGCAACAAAGACCCTCCTTCTGCTGCGCCTGCCACCCCTCAACCCCCTTCACCTCCCTCCTAGCCAACCTGTGTTCCAAACGCCCCCTCCATCCACACACAAAAAAACACACGCACACAAACACAAAAACTGCCACCGGGGTCTTCCACCAGCTGCCCACCAGGGGGAACTCTTTACGACTCCTTCCCCCAAGGGACTCAACCGCCGAAACCCCAAACACGAGCACATTTTGTTCAAGGTTTTTGTTGTTTTTATTATTTTTTTTCTCTTCGTCCCATGAACTGATGTGTGCGTTGATGCGAGTGGCTGTCGACTGAAGAGGACAGGTGGGCAGGGAGGCGGAGAGGGGGCGGGGCCATGGTATGCGTCCCCCAGGGTTGGGTGGAGGAGGACTCAGCAGGCAACTGGCGCAGAGATTTGTTTTCTTTAGAAACTTGGTAGCTTGGTTTTCTTACTTGAGTCAATATATTTTCACTTATTTATTATTGAAATGAATACCATTACAATTAATGAAAAGAATCTTGTAAATATGTTGTGAATATATATAAAGAAGATCCTCTTTCATGCCGATGCAGCCACTGGAGAACTTGCTCTGTGGAGTAATAGAAGCATTACTTTGGTAGGATTGAATAAAGTAGTATGTTCCTTTGTTTTTGTTTGTTTTTTTTGCTTTTTTATGATCCCTGGTCACTTGTATCTAATGTGATTCTATACTCAGCAGTGGATGAATGTACTTAAAAACCTGTAAATACTTCTGCAAAGGTACTGATGCTGTAAAGCTTAGGGAGGGGGAAAAACAGTTTTTTGTGGAACTGTGACATTTTTTGTATTATAATACCTTGTAGAACTCATTTTGCTGGCTGAAAGAGTATGGAATAATATATCTCATGTCATTTTGTAGAAGAAAAAAAAATATTGAAGGTATTCTCTTTCCTTCCTCTTCCCTCACACACCCTCCCCCTCAACACGCACACACAAGTGACATATATCCACTGTAAGCGTTTTGTCATTGTACGGGCACAGTGCGCGTACCAAAATTCTTTTGTATTTGTAAATTGGTTTAAATACATGGAGTTTTTATACAGGTTTTCTCCTGTGTTCTTTGCTTTACGTGCAGGTATGATATTTTCTTCACTACTTTTTTCTATCTTAATATAGTGTGGAGTTTTATTGTACTATTTTTTCATTCTTAATACCATGCCACATTCCGGCTCATGTCCTCAGACTGTCCTCTCTACCGTGTGTTGTGTAACATTTATGACTGCCTGTCGTATTAGCATCTGACCGGGGCAACCCAACCATCCTCATTTCTGCGGTGTCAGTAGGATGTGTGACTATACATAGACCTAACAGTCTGTTAGAGATTGGCTTTATTTACTTTGGTGACTGTTTATAGTTTTTAAATAAAACACTGAACATTTTGCTTTGGTTTTTCACTTGCTTCTTCCTTTTATTTATTTTTTTTTTACCCCACCAAGCTTATCCCACTTTCCTGACTTTTCATTGAAGCACATTCAGAGAGATTCCAAATCAGGGGTATTTGTGCCCCAGGCTCTATTTGTGCAGATCCTGGGGTGGAGGGTGACGTTGAAAAGACTGAGTAGTTCAGATTGTTTGAAAAACTGTATTAGAGATTTGATTAAAAATAAATTGATATATGAAGCTGATTGTAATATTTGGTATACCATGTGTTTTGATTGGATGCAAGAGAAAAATGGTCTTAAATGCTTAAGGTCATAATTAGAAAGTGGAAAGAGCTGAAAAAAACTTCATTAGCAGCCTTTGTATGTCAAAACATGTTTAACTTAAAATCTGCCAGATGTTTATGTAGCTAAAGGATAAATATAGATACGCTGTATGGTTGAAAAAATACTAAAAGTTGCCAAATTGATAAAGGTTTGCTAAAATACACTTGTTCAAATATATGGGTATTGATAAATGTATACCTTAGTCAAAATATAGCTAATGGTGAAAAATGTGGCCATGGTAATGTCTCATGTTAAGTGGTTTAATGAATGGCTGTAGCTGAATTAATGAATTACTTATCAAAAGGTAATGGATTAATTTAAATGGCAATAACTTACCTTAAATGGTCAAAAGAGATTGCTCTAGGTAGAGTAATTGTTAAAATGGCTCTTATAACAGGGTGAAGTGAGGAGTAAGGTTGTTAAAAGTTACTTGAAGAATCAAATATGAATATTTAGTTAAAAGTCATCGATAAATTAATGGAATACCAAAACTTTATATTTAATAGACATAAAATAAGTGAAGCTAGCTGAAGGTAGCTGATGCATGGTTATAGTTATTACCATATACGGTACATTTAGATCAACAATGTGTCCCATTATCCAAAAATGAAGCTGGATAACCTGGAGACGAATGCTGCCATCTTAGACTTTGGGAAGTATTCAGCAAAACAGTGATCAGGGATGGAGCTGTGATGGCCACCAGGGGGCTGTTGATGAGTTTTGGTTTAACTTATTGAAAAGCAGACATGTCGTCCATCTTTATATACAGACTATGGTTGAATTTCCACTACCTGTACTGGAAGAAGTATAAATACACACTAACCAAACTGATTCCAACACTTGAAACATCCACTTTAATATAGGTAATGGGTTTTAATAAGTTTTAGTTTAGTTTACACCAACAGAGGACAAGACTTTCACCAGCCTCACCAGGCCTCCTGTGTTCTGAGCTGACTCGGAGACGTCTGAACAGATGCCAGTGTTTTTAATATTCATCGCTCAGTTGTCATGGTTGGTAGTGAGGACTTCAAACAGCCCTCAGGTCTGTTTTGACCTCACAAGCTCTGTTTACAGGCAAAGCTCAGCCTCTTGTTCTCTTTAACCACTGAACACTTTCATCGTTTCTATCATTAGAATTTAATTTTTGAAATGACTTTTGCTGAGCGATCCACTTCCCACAGCTCTCGAAACATATTTTGTGTTTCAATGTACATGTCAGAGAACTTCCTTTGTTAGTGTAAAATCAGACATTTTAGTGTTGGTTCATTTTTCCTCCATGCATGTTCCTCAGTATTCGTGGTATATCTGAAGCCGTGTGCCAGCAGTGTTTTGTGCACTTTTATATGAGATGACTCCTCCGTGGACCCACTTAAATTTTGTTTTATGCTATCCTAAAAACATGAGAATAGCTTATGATGTCTTGTGTCAGCTGAATGTAGGACTCTTCTTTGTGCCCATTAGGAGATGTTCTGTTATGTTTTTTCTTGTCTAGGTTCGAATCTCAGCCAGGGGCTTGTCTGTGTGGGTTTTCTCTGGGTACCCCAGCTTTCTCACACAGTTATAGAGACATGCAGACTGTAGGTGGGAATGCGAGCATGAATTGCTGTTTGTCTTTAAATCTATGGACAGACTAACTAGATGTACCCCACCTTTCACCCATTGTCAGGTGGGATTTGCCCAAGCCCCCATGTAACCCTTGATGATAGGATATATGCAGTATAGATGATGGATGGATGGATTGATTCGCTTTGATGGGGACTGAATTGATTAATGCATAGATGGATGGATGTGTCTTTGATTTGGACTGGATAGATGGATGGATGTGTCTTCGATGTGGACTGGATGGAAGTGTCTGTGATGTGGACTGGATGGATGTGTCTTTGATGTGGACTGGATGGAGAGATGGATGTGTCTTGATGTGGACTGGATGGATGTGTCTCCGATGTGGACTGGATGGATGTGTCTTAGATGTGGGCTGGATGGATGTGTCTTGGATGTGGACTGCATGGATGTGTCTTTGATGTGGACTGGATGGATCTGTCTGATCGGGACCAGGATTTTGGACCATCTCAGCTACACTTACCATTGTTCATTCAGCTATCTACTGTAACTCTTTCAGATAATACACATTTTTTAGATCGAAATAGTCAGGTTTGATAAAAAACATCTGGTAAAGATTAACTTTTGTTCCTGTTCTTAACAGTTCATATAAATCTAGTTTGCTGATGTGTTTGAAATATCAACTAGCAGATATGAGACAACGATCGCATCAAGTCAGTCATGTCCTCAGTTCTTAAACCTCCACCTGTTGCTGTTGTACTGTGATCGAACGTAAACGCCACCAGATGGACAGAATCCGCTTTACCTTGTAATTCTCGGCGGGGCCGGTTGGTGTCGCCACTCGCAGCGACTCTCGGGCAGACCGCGAGACATGTGGCTGAGACTTTCTGAAAGCTTCGCTCCGTTTTTAGCCCAAAACACTTCTGCGATAGTGCGAGTGATCGTTGCTTCATAGCGGAGCTCTGGACTCTTAGGAACACTTTACGAGCTGCAAACCAGCCGCAGGTGCACTCACAGGTGAGTAGCGACTCTTGTCACCAGCTAACTGGAGCTATATGCTAGCAAGCTAAAAGCGACGTAGGCAGGTGCTGTTGTTCAAAGCGGCTAGCCAGCTAGCCCCCCTAGCTAACTTCACTGCTGCCGCTAGCCAGGCTAGCTAACTTGTGACCTTCATTGCAATCACCGTAGCTAAGATTAGACGCTTTTTACCCGTGTTTGCTGTCGTGCTAACAGCAGCCAGCTAGCTCGCAGGTAGCGTTTTAGCTAGCGATAGCTGCCTGGCTAAGCGACAACAACCGTGTTGACACCGTCGTGTTGGCACTGGTTGATCAAGTTTGTGCTAATTTTACAGTAGCCAGGCCGTGTTTGCCCCAAACAGCAGCAGGCATTCACCGCTTTCTATCTGCCAGCCCAGCTCCCCTTTAACCACAACAACCTCCTTCTATTCATAGAAGTTACCATGAGGTGTTCATGTAACCCCAGGCTACACATTGCTGGAGGATTTCGGGTTTGCAAGTGATCCGGGTGTGTTCAATGGGCAGCGGATAGATGACAGTTTGAGCACAAGGACTGGAGACGAATGGCCTGTGTTGACCGGGACTACTTTAAGTGTTTTTGAAGTGAGGGCCGCTGGTTTCCTCTCTCCAGAGCCACCACTCCCAATCTGTTGTGTTGGTTTCACTTTGGCTAATAACTCGATCGTCACGAACGAAGCGGGAGAAGCAGAGCCTGGATCAGCAGAGCCTGGATCAGCCATCGCAGGGTTTAAGTGTCAGACACCGGACTCCTGCTGGCTGTGAGCCCGCTGCGGAGGTGTGATGGCGAGCGGGACTTGTGTTGCTTCACCGGAACTCGGAGGGGAACAGGCTCGTTCCTGCACATTCGATCCCAAACATCCCAACTGATCTCAGCTCTTCACAAAATCGTTATCAGTGTAGCGACCTTAACAGACACTGTTGCCTAATGCAGAGTATTCAATCGTAAACTTCCAAGTTCCAAATTAAGGGTTGCATCCACCAACATTTATATATTTATTATCATCTATCTATGCCATATGTGTTTCTACTTGTCCAGTTTACAGTTTAAATGATAAAGCTCATACATACTGTAAATTCCCCATCACCACAGCCTGGTCAATACATCCACAAGTCGAAGATATCAATTAAAATTAGCTTTTTACAGATGTATAATATCAGCAATCACAAATACATTGTGATAATTCATACAATAATACAAACCACTGTATGGCCAGGATTTAAATCTGTAGCCTATAACCTTCCCTCTCTTTTATTTCTGTTCATTCACTACAGTTTAGAACAAGTAATAGTGTAAAGGGTCTATATTTATTTAGATTTAGTTTTGTCTTGATAAAATCACATTACAGTACAGTTTGATCATTCAGACCCATGCATTGAGTTTTTGTGCACTCACACACTGCATGGACAGCACAGTAGGGCTGGACAATACAACAGTAGCGATATTATCACGGTATAACTTTTCCTACGATAGAAATTGAAGTCATGGTCGATGGAACTCGTTCCAATTTATGTTTTGACTGACAACACGAAGAGCCAATGAAAATGAGAATAGCACGTCACCAAACCAATCATGTGGCTGGAATAGCGTTATAGCCACGTCAGGTTGGGTTGACCCACACAGCACAGAGTTTAGGAGCAGCCGCAGCAGCAGCTCACGAGTTAATGTTTGTGCTTCAGCATGGAGGTTGAAGACTGCATCGATACAGTGACAGAGCATAATCGATACATGTTTTCCACTACATTCATTGTTTTAGCGGGTTTCCACTGCTGAATTATTATAACCACTGCTGCTTTAGGATCAGGACAGAAGCTGATTAGAGGTCCGGTCATCCTGTGTTGGAGTCTGTTTCCTCCTCACTCCCCCTCTGACCTGCCCCCTCTTCACACTTTAACAATGAACACCCTCCCTGATCACAAGTTATTAGGACGTGTATTGTAGAGTACTGGCGTTACCTTTGTTTGTTTGATTCACTCGAGAGTTTATGAGACACACGAAGCAGGAATTACACACGTTTTACTTTAGAAAAAGTGTCTGTTAGTTTGTCCACCAGTAAAGACTAAGGTGTTTATTTGTCATCTCTAAACAAATGTTAAGGCTCCTATAAATTTTTTTTTTTTTTAAATCAATGTCTGAACTCTGTGCAAAAAAAAAAGTCAATGTGAATATTTCGACTCGTATAGTTATTGTGATATGAGTCGCAATTTCGGTGTCAAATTTAGGATATCATTTTGGCTGAGAAAACGCACTGAACGATACTCTATAGATGTATCACAACATGCTTGTTTATGAAATCACACCACTGTGATTCGTAGACCTCGGAATTTCTGTACAATCCACAATGCTTTATTTATGACACAATTTACAGCTCCAGTTCACGTGATGTGCTTAGTGTACACCTCACATTCAGTTAGCTTCTGGTTGCATGACTGAACAGGAGACGGTTTCCCTGTGCAGTGGCTGTTCTTTCTGTCATTGTGACAGAATCCTGGTGAGGTCATGATTTGCATTGAAAGCAATCGATGCAAATGCTGTGAAGCATTTCTGAAAATGAGAAGGCTACCAAGGACGTTAAAAACTTTTTTATTGTCAGAACCACACGTATAAAAATAACAGGCAGGCCATGCTGACCAGTCTCAGCTCTTGTGGTCTCCATGTGGTATCTTTGTAGCCATCTTTGTAAAAAAATTAAGGTTGTGCACATGAGCCAGGCCTGCTGCGTAGCTAGGATGACTGTGTAGACTCTGTGACGGCTCCTCTTAACGTAGCACTTTAAACCCGGCATAAGTGGCATAATACTGGAGGGAGGCATGAGGTCGGAGTTTGAGGCTCCCCTCTGCTCTTAAGAAACATGACTTAGTTTGAAGGTTAACTGCAAATAATATTATTAACAATGTCATTTTAACAGTCATCAAGTGAAACTGAAAATTGGATCTTGCCAGATGTAATCCATTACTATGGGTTATAGGGCTGCACGATATATCAAATTCATCTTCATCGTGATATCAACACGAGCGATATAGGTGTTGCAAAAGACGTTATTGAACTGTGATAACTTGTGTTCCGTCTCAAATCGAGTCAAATTGCATTTGTTTAGCCCAGCTCCACTGACATCTCTGACTCACTACAGTCTAAAAGATGACGCCAAGATTGTCGCCACAATATCAACACTGATTATCACATAATCTGTACTTTTCTTAATTAAATCTGTCTTCAGAGCAGTGCACGCATTCATCAGCTCTCCCGCTTGTTCTCTTCCCCTCTCTCGCCCTCGCGTTCTCACACACACACACCCACACACACACACACACACACACATTGTCTGATCAGACACACGTGTAAACTCAGACTGGGTTGAAACAACAGACTTTGTAAGCTTGGTCCACGGATGTAGAGCCGGAGGAGATGGCGGCATGTTGGGTTTGGTTTGACGCAGATGGCCCAGTGCACAGCGCGGATGACGTAGACACAGAGAGGAGCAGTAAATTACTGTCAGAGCCGCTAAAAGCTGTAAGAAATAACTTTTCTCGGCCCAAACATGTATGAAAAGACCCCAAATGAACACTGTATGTGGATTAGTGGAGCTGTGCATGGCTCCTGGGTGACTGCCCCGGACTTGCTGGCGGTTTGGCCAGGCCGCGGAGCTGTCCGTGGTCCCTGTCCGTGATCCATGCGTCCCTAGCCAGGTGGAATTATTTCAATAAAACCATGGAAATAATACATATAGCATTTAGCCTATAGCATTTTTTGTCAGTGCCTCTATAGTCTACTTGCTGTATGGGGTCTATGTAAGCAGTTGCGTTTAATCAAATACTCAGGAGTAGGTGCAAGCCAATCCAAAACACTTAAACGTTACAGAGCAGGCAGCAAGTGAACATTGTGTGTGCTCATCTCTTTTTGTGCACGTCTAGCAGCTGGCTATGTTGTGTCCCGAGCCCGAAACTAAGATTGTTGTCGTTATGACGATCGCGCCAGTATCATGCGTCGTGCACGCCAACTGTCGAGCCTCAAGTCAACAAGTCCTGCTTTAGAGGTGGTGCGACTGTACAAGTCACTGAAAAGACAACGCTGACACTGATGAAGATGCTTTATGAAGAAACAGTAGTTGCTCTCTTGTTAAAAGCTTGTACAATTGTCAGGTCCTCCTCATCTCATCACACACTCCCACATATTTACGTTTGCTAGCTCACAGCTAACACACACACTCACTACTTGGACTGTTTGAGGAAAATGAGCACGAGCAGTCCAGCTGCTTCTGTGAGGCTGAAAGTTATTTCTGATATGTGGGAATGTGGCACAGAAATCAGGGTTTTGCAGAAACTGCTGGTGTTGTAGAGTTAATAAATACCGTTCAAACCTAACTTTTCCTGCTGCTTAGTTCAGAGTGGGGTCACATTGGGATGAAGCTAAGCAAGGTAGCAAGGTTACATCTCCCCTTTCACATTGTTCAGCTGGTAATAGTGTGAGGACGTTGGAATTGGCTCTGAAACCCGGTATTAAAGTGGTGTCGGGGCTAACTGGTCAAAGACTGTATGATTGATTAGCTCGGATGTTATCTGTGCTGCCCAAAAGGAATGAATGGAAGAGATTTCTTATTCATTGCTGCTACATAAGTTATCTTTCCCATCTTTTAGCCTTTCCACACAATAAGTAGCAGTGTGTGTTCTTCCCAAACAATTCAACCTCGGTTTATCAGGCCACAAAACCTTTGGTCCATTATCTTTTGGTCTTTTGAATTTGTCTTTGGCAAACATTCGACATGCAATTATGTTTTGTTTTTTTTCTTCTTCTGTACAGCACTGATGTGTGTATGGTAGACTCGGAAACAGTGATGTTAACTCAGGATTTTTCCCTTTGGTTGCCTGGACTTTGCTCATTGGCTGATACTGAGCATCGATCTAATACCAGCGCAGTTTAAAAACTTGTATCACATTTTGTAACAGCTCGATGCTATTAACCCTGTGTAGAAGTGCTGATTGCTGTCGTTGTATGGCTTATTGCTATTGTGTAATTGGCTAATGCCACCCCTCGAAAGCGGGATCATGCATTCGACACACATAGCTGTTTCACTTGTCAGAGCTTCCAGTTTGAAATAATCCCAAATTGCTGAAGTGAGCTACCTCTGGCTTCTTCACCACTCGAATAACACTACTCGTCAGTGGCAGTACAGCCCAACTGCTGTTTTGGAGCAGAGAAGAAATGATTTATGGGAAAAGAAAGTTTACTGGGAGGGAAACCAATATACCTAGGTACATCGATTTGCATACTTGCCAATGCTCAACCAGGCACTCTCAGCAGTTGAGGCATTTCTAATCGTACCATTGTTAATGTTAATCAGCTCTAGTGATTGAAGTCTGCAGCTTTTACGCTGGGGTTGTATTTACTATATAAGGCCACTGATTGCTCTGCTTTCTGCCTTTGAGCCATCTGAGCAGGAAACCCAGTTGTAGGGAGTTGTATCTCCATTTATAGTCAGCTTTTAAACCGTGGACAGATGAGGATCTAAACTCAATTCAGATCACTTTGGACTTTTGCAGTATTGTTTTGGTGTGTTTTGCTGCTGTGATAATGCATTTAATTCAGATAATCAGCTGAACTCCTCTTTTTGTATCTATACTTTCTGCTTCATTTCTTAATTTTGTCTCCTTCTCTCTGCGTTGTAGGCGTGAGCAGGACAGCTCAGGACCGGACATGACTGGAGCCGGAAGCAGTGAGTAATATTTTAGGCTACTGTTGTTTGAAGTATCATCCTAGAAAATATCCCATCTGATTCTGTGTCTCCTCCCCTGTATTTTTAGGCGGCCAGGGTCCGCCTGATGGGACGGATCCTGAGGAGGCAGAGAGGTGTCCTATCTGTCTGGGCTTCCTGGCCGGAGGCGAGCTCGCCATGCCTGACAGCTGCTGCCACGTCTTCTGTCTCAGATGCCTCCTCACATGGGCAGAGGTAAAGAAGCTGTACAGTAGTCGTGAGCTGAATACTGACCAAAAAGCATAATTGTACTGGATGGGATTTTGTTCCCACCACTGTTTATTAGAATTAAACACACGGCATTGGCTTTTAAAATTGTCATAGTGTGGAATTTCTACAATACAGAGGCAGGCATCAGCTCGTTTGCGAAATGTAATTTTTTTTGTACAGCTCAAAATCATTGTTTATTTGTTAAGCAGTGTGCAATCTTATTTTAAGATTTGGATGTGTTTTACATTAAAGTTGCAGATGGCTCCTTCCTGTCCGGTGGACAGAAGACCTTTCACTAATGTTTACAGATGGGACGGGAATCTGAGCTGTGTTCAGGTCAGTCGGATTCATACCTGCTATTTCTCTGTCATAGCTTAAGATACCAGGGTTGCTGGTCTTTAAAGAAGATATCCCCTGGCCTGTTTTCAGCGGGAAATGTTCTCACTGACTCCCACTTGTCCTCTGGCTCTGTAGACAGAATCTTTTTGCATAAAGCTTTTTGTTTACCTTGCACATTTTGAACAACTTAAAAACTGCAAATTATATGGTTTTGATGCAGTTACTTGTCAATTACCATTCATTGTGTCTCTGTGCACCAGCCATGCCAACCGTCATTTAAACACAGAGCTTTGAATATCCATTGTTTCAAACTGTTAAACATTTTAGCCCTAAAACACAATCTTCTTCTGTCCTTGCTGTTTAAAGGTTCCTGTGAGGAAGAGAACAACTCCACTTGAAGCTGAAATTTGCTGCTGTAGAAACCCTGAACAAAAAGTCTGTCTCAAGTGAGTATCAGCTTTTGTAAAATGGAATCATAAGGTGTAATAGTCCTTTTTTAAGCCGTTGAAATTGGGGAAAACAGATGTAGTAGTATCTTTCTCTCTTGTTTTTAGGATTGATTTTGATTGATTTTTAAGCACTTTAGTTTGGAAACCAGTCCCTGAACAATTTAGGTGTTTTGTTTTCAGAAGTAAACCGGCAAGAAGATTGAGACGGCAAAAGGCAGAGAGGACAGCAGATGCCATAACAAAAGGACTTGTGAGGAAATGTATGTCAAAACCTTTCTTCACACATTTACATAGCTGTCCTACTCACATCTCTTCAGCAAGATCTAACTGTCTGTAAATGTCTGTTCCAGGTAACGATGAAGACCCCTCGTCTCTGAGCAGAAAAAAGGTACGTTCTTATTTTGGTACTTTTTGAATGTCATATATGCGCATTGCTTGACTTTTACTGGAATGTAAATGTTTGTATTTTCTCTAGGTGCGAGGAACAGAGTGCTGCACTTGGTCACCCTCTCCCTGTGTCTCATTAACCACCACATCAGCACAGGACATGTAAGCTGCACTTCCCTGAATGAATGTATTATTATAGTATGTAATATATATTCTGATAAATTATGACAAGAACAGTAATGCTGTGTGTGTTTGGACTAAGGTCCTGTAGTGTGGCCTAGTTGTGAGACAGTACAATAACTTGCTGTTCAGTGAGGTCAATAGGTCAGGAGAACAGTGCGTTTTAAGCAGGCCCCCTGCTGGAATACAAGCCACATTGCCTGCAATGGTCTATTTGCAATTTGAATTCCAATCAGTTAGTTTGACCTAGAAATTGAAATGATCATATAACCGCAGTTGATAACCACAGTATAAAGCTCATGTTAAAAACTTGTCCAGCATCAACCACAGTGAGTAATGACATCCCACACAAAGGTGCACTATGTACATAACATAAATATGAATTTATCTTATATCGGAAAAGAGTCTCTTGTTGACCGGCGCAGAGTAATACTCCTAGATGCAGTTGCGCTGCTGAGAAACACTGAACCATTATGATTTGGTTGATACAGTCCAGCATTGACCAAAGTCAGCAAGTCTCCAAGATGCATGAGCAGCAAGCTCTGCATTTGTTGTGTATTTTACAAACATGGCAGAAGAAGCGGCAGGCGGGGGGGCTGTAACAGCAGGAGAAATGTTAGTGATCTTTGGACATAGCTAGCAAATGCTAACATCCACTGTCATAACATTGCATGCGTTTAACAAACACTGATATCGTGTCCCGACTCTGACATTTGGGGTTCAAGTCTTACGCAAAATATGAAAATACTCTCATCATTTTTATTGATAGTATATATTATGTCATTTTAAAACATGGTGACATTTCTATAGCTTGTGTGTCAGTAAGTTTGTAATTTACAGCACATTTCAACAAACATTCTCTTCAGCTAAAATACGAATGGTGCAGCTGGAGCATTTGTGAAGTACTTCATAAAAACAACTAACTTCCTGTCTTGTTCCTGCAGTGCAGAGCCTGTTTGGGTGACAGAGGAGATACCTTACGATGCTGGTTTCACACCGTGCAAAGCCCAAGTGCAAGACTGTCCGTGGCTGTCTCCTGCTGCTCCCATCCCTGTTAATGGCACCTCAAGGTAATGAAAGCTCACCTGAACACTAGCAGGGCACATCATCTCTCTTTAGGAACTCAGAAAACACTTTACAGCTGTACAGGGGACTGCTCACACAAATTCCAGGCAGGTTGGAAGCAGTTTTCTCTTTAATGTCCAGAGCAGAATAACTTCAGTTGGAGTTTTGTGGCAGAGATATAGAAGCAAGGAAATAAAAGTCTCTGTCCTGCTTTTCCACTGTCCAGTTATTCAAATGTTTGACAGTAAGTCACACAACCACAGAGAAGAGCTGATTCCTTGGTTCAGTGCAGCGAAGCACGTTTTATTCTCATACTTTGGGACGGACATTTTACTCATCGCTGCGATACGTAATCAGCATCAGGACTTTGGAGGCCCAGTATCAGCTCAATAGCGAAGGGATGATAATAAAATAATATGAAATTATGAAACATTATATAAGGCTTAGTTTACATTTATTCAGCCATAGATGGAAAGTCTGGCATTACCTTTACCCTCGTCTCTGTTTTACAGGCGGAGTTTCCATCCCGCAAGTTGGAACCACAGCCCATTTCCATTTGGACTCTGCTCATCTCCCTTGACCTCCAGCTCACTGTTCAGCCCCGGACATTTTGGTGAGTCACATTGGACACATTGTGAATATCATTGGAGTTTACTGTGTTAAATGTTAACAATAGATTTTGAGATTGTTTGAACGATCATTGGAGCGGTGTGGTTGTCATTTTTAAAAGTTAGATACTTTCATACTGAAAAGTTTACTTTTTTTTCCAATTTAACCTTAATTTTTTTTTATCGGAATGTCTACTCAGATTTATTTATATAGCATTTTAAAATACAAACATTACACAGGAAACAATACAGGTATAGATAGAAGAAAGTAAAAACAGCTTGAGAGAAAGATGGAGTAAAGGACACACAAGAAAACATTCTAATGCGAATGTAAAAAGTTCAAAAGAGAGACATTAGCAGTTAAAAACAAGATTACTAAGGTAGTTCACTGTGAAAAGACAGAGAGGAAACAAGGAGAGAGAGAAGGGGGGGGGGGGGGCTATGACATGCAGCAAAGTCCACAGCTGGAATTTAACTGTGGATGCTGTGGTTACGTGGCATTCACTGTATCCACTTGGCCACCGAAGCACTCACACACACACACACCCCATAAGTTTGCATACTTTGTTTGGAGAAATGCATCATAGAGGGGTAACCTGAGATTTATCGTTGAAGCATACGGAATTATTTAAAATTGGCCATTTAAAATTATTGATATGACGTGAATGAAAGATGCATTTGGGAGTTTCACCTCCTGAAGTTGACATGAAAAGATCACCAAGAGAGAAGATGGATCACTTTGTTGGAGTTGAGAGTTCCCATCAAGCTACATTACCATTTAATTAGCAATAGCTGACATAAGCGATTCCAACTGATTCTGTGAAAGTGCCAGTCAGCGTCAGCTACAAAAGGGAATCTGAATGTGTGTACATGGCTCTTATTTGCCAGTGAAAAGGGTTCTTGATCATTTAACTTCTCTCCCACAGTGTTTGAGGGTGTTGTCTGCGCCATCACATGTCCCAAAGGAGGAGAGAAGAGAGGCAGCCGAGCCTCAACCTCCAAAGCACCCACCAAAGAGACAGAGTCTCTACCGACCAGACGATCCGGACGCAACAGTAAAACCCAGGAAGAGACTCCAGCGACTGACCCGTCATTGCCGCTTCAGTCCAGTTCATCAGACTCTGACTCGTCTAACAACCACCAGGCTGCCAAGCCGGCCAAGACTTCTCAGGCACCGGCCAAGAGGAAGGCGACAAACCGAAAGGCCAGCGGCAAGCGGAAAGCCACGAAAAGAAAAAAGCGCTCTCCCGAACCCATTAGCATTCTGGCCGCTAGTGAGGAGGAAGAAGAGGCTGACGGAGTTGACAACAAGGAGAAGGAGGAGGAAGAAGAAGAAGGCGACAAAAGTGATGAAGAGCAGGATACAAAAATATCAGAGCAGCAGCAGCACTCTGATACCGAAGGGAGCCTCAGTGCAGACCAGGACGGTGTCAACTCTGCTGACATACGTGCAGAATCTCTGAGTAACGACGTTGCAGAGGACAGTGATGACACTCAGGAACCACCTCATGAAAATGAACAAGAACAAGAAGAAAAGCCAGATGAGATCGATGATGCGCCGTACTTTCCCCCTGACTTGGCTGCTCACAGCCCCAGTTCATGCTCCGAGGGCGACGAGAGCAAGAAGGAGGAGGAAGAGCCACCCAGCCCAGCTTCCTCTGGAGACAAGGACTATGAGAAGACTCCTTCACCCTCTGACTCTCACAACGCTCTGCTGGAAGACCTGACGTCTCCGTGCGCCGATGAGCAAACAGAGCAGGATGATGAAATGGAGATTTCAGAGTCCGAAGAAGCCAAGGATAAGAAGGCTGAATCGTTGGGGAACTTGTCAGAACCTGGCTCGCCCCCTGCTGGAGACTCAGAGGAAAATGTAGCTGATCCAGAAACGAAAGCTTCTGATGACACTGACTCTAAAAAGCTTGTTTCCGAAGCGCAGTCAGCCGGTGACAGTTCTGGGGAAGAAACCAAGGATGACGGTCCATCCAAGGATGATACTAATGTCATCCCCATGGACTGTAGTTCACCCACGAGTGACCATGGTAATGGTGCCCTTTTGGATCTGCCGAAGGAGAGTGCTGACACAGCTGCTGCGGGACCCCCGCCTTCTGAAAGCCAAGTCACCAAGGGCGAGACCAAAAAGGACCAAGAGGAGTTGGAAAAGAGCCCAGAGAGGAAGAACGGCAAGCAGCGGCGCTCTCGCTTCCACTCCTCGACCTCCACCTGGTCACCTAAAAGAGAGTCCAAACGTGATTCTTCCAGGCGCTCGCGCTCACGGTCCAGAGAGCGGGATGGCAGCCCGCCTTCCAGCCACTCGTCCCGGGCTCGCAGCAGAGAAAGAGACAGGGACCGGGATGGCGAGAGAGACCATTCTAGGAGGGAGCGTAGCCATGAGAGGAGGAGACGGCGATCGAGGAGTCGCTCTAAATCCAGGTCCCGCTCTCGGTCCAGGTCTCGATCCAGAACAAGGTCCCACAGACGGGGGAGTCCCGAATGGCCCAACTCCAGAGAGCAGTCTCCTCAGAAGAAGGAGCGCAAGGGCGGATGGAGGTCAGGACAGAGTGGTGGGTCAGGTAGTGAGGGACGGCGGTATCAAGGAGGCGCTGGCCGCTTAGAAAATGGTGCTCCTGCTGAAGGTTCCCCTGAACGCCAGAGCTGGTCAGATAATCCTGACTGGGTTACAGAAAAGGCTCGCGAGGACGCTGAGAGCAGGAGCCGGCAAATTGGTCCACGCAACAGTGAAGGGAACAGAGGGGATTCACGAGGCAGGGGGGGCCGGGGAGGGTTTGATCGGGGGCGCGGTGCAGGGCGAGGCGGTGGCAACCGTAGCTTTTACAATCAGGAGGAATCGGGCGATAGCCGCTGGCCCAGAAACAACTTCTCAGGTACAGGCAGCAATTCAGGGAATGATGCATACAGCCGCTTCAACGAAAACCGCGGCGGTGGCCGGAGGAAAGACATGGATCCAAACGACTCCATGGCCGATCGGTCGGGATGGTCATCAGCATCCAGCTGGGCTGTCAGGAGATCGCTTCCTGCCGACGTCCAGGACTATTACTCGAAGAGGGAGAGGGGAGGAGCAGGAGGCTGGAACAGATCCGAGGAGGAGCAGCCAGCAGCAGCAGCAGGTGAGACCTCCTCTGTCTTTGCTTGGTTATTACTCCCAAAACACTAAAACACAACCTGTTACTGCTTGAGAAAACTGTTCCAAAAGCAGGCCATGAATCAGCCAACTCTCCTTCTAAAATAGCAGCAGAAGTCCTGTCTTCGATGCTCGGAAAGGAAGATCATTTTAGTGCTTTGAGGTTTTGGATTTATTCCTTTGAAAAGCTCTCTTGTATAACTCGCTAAGCATATGTCTGATTTGACTTATATAAATACACAGCAGCCTAAACCAGCTTCAAAATCTGCACGTTAGATCTTTTATACAACAGTTTTCACTTCATCTCCTTTGCTCCCCAGATCTCTCTAAAAGCGACCCTGCTGCCCCGGCTGTCCCAGGTAACGCTCCGGTGCCGGTGATGAATGCGATTCCTCAACTGAATGTTCTCCACCATCCCTACCCCGTGCAGGGTCAGCGAGGAGCCCTGCCCGTCAGCTTGCAGCCAGCGGCATCATACGGCATGCCCCCTCAGGTCCCCCTGCACCTCCACCCTGCAGTGCCGCTGCTTCAGGTGCCCGCTGTGGGCGCTCAGGGCCTCCCGCCTCCCCCTCCGCCGCCTCCACCCATGCAGCACGGCAGCCAGATGGCAGCAGCTCAGCCTGATGGCCACATGACTCAGGTATATGAAACTGGGATACAGGCGGGAAGGGATTAAGTTCTCCATCCTGCATTTCTATTAGCATTAAAACTAGATTCAATAAGCGAATAAGATGCATGTATGCAGTTCTAATCCAGGCTTTATTCAAATGTATTGTTATTTCCTGGGTTGCCTTAGATGTCGAGTTCCATGATGGGTTATGGGAAACCTGCCCTGCTTCCCACCCCTACCAAAGCTGGTGTCGCAGTGACCCAGATGCACTCAGCACAGAGCCAGATGTTCCCATCCTCTACCACTCAGTACGGCCATAACAAGGCTCACGCCGACAGCTCCAAAAAGGAAAAGGTTCGTTTCAGCCGCCTGTCTGCCCACCTCTCCATGAGAGTGTTCTCTTTCCATTTCTTTGTCTCCATTCATCCTGTCGTCCTCTTCAGAAACAGCAGATCCAGGAGAGAGCTGTGAATGAAGTGAAGAACGCCATGAAACCTTATTACCAAAAGAAGGAAGTCACTAAAGAGGAGTACAAGGAGATCGTCCGCAAAGCAGTAGAGAAGGTGAACGCTTCGCTCTTGAAATTGTAAAATGTATCAAACTTTAATCAATATACATTTTTTAACCTCGCTGGAAGTTAATATCTGATATTAGGTAAAAACACAGTTTATTTGACATTTTGCTGTGTTCTCCTTCTTCTTCTTCAGGTGTGTCACAGCAAGAGCGGTGAGGTGAACTCCAGCAAGGTGGCCAACCTGGTGAAGGCCTACGTGGACAAATACAAACACGCCCGCAAGAAATGAATCTGTGGCGTGCTGTTGGGGCGGCGATGCCCCTCGCCGACCCATTCAGCTGCTCAAGTGCAATTTCCTCAAGCTGGAATCTGGCCTCCAATCTGAGAGAGGACGGAGCGTCAGCATTTTCATTTTTTTTGGATATCTGTACCTTTTATTGAATGAAGATTTTTTTCTATAGATTTTCATATTTTGTTAGAAAAAGAATGACCCAATCAGAAATTGTAATGCAAGAGCCCTTTATTTTGCATAGATCGTGTGACTTGGGAACTACTGTAAGGAGCGCAGGATGGCATGGGGCGGGTCGGGGGAGAGGGTCGCTCGATACTGACGATGCAACGCTCAGTGAACAACGTTAGATCATGTAGAGGAGAGCCTCTCCCAGGGTGCCGGGTGGTACGATCAACGTCTCCTCCGCGGACTCCTGATCACTTAGCTTATTGATTCTTGTCAATGTTCTTTTTTAAATATGATATAATATTTCAGAGGAAAGCCTAGTTTAAAAAAAAGTGCATTGCCTTTATTAATCTCTGTGTTGCCCCAGTGACGGGCAGGAATCTGATGAGTGTGATTGTAATCAGGGCCCTGATTGGTCGATGAGCGGGATGGCCAATCAGCAGCGAGTGTTCAGCGGAAGGTGCAGGTCCCGGAGGGGGGGAAACCCAGGTCAGACTGACCCCCACACCCTGCCTGAATGTGTAATAACTGTCAATGCCAGAACATGAACTGTGCAAAGTATCCAGAGAGTAGTGAAATAAATCAGCTGCTTCCTGATGCCCCGTGTGTTTGTCACCAACGCCTCCTTACCACCGGAGGGCGCATCCTCATTTTTGTCTCCGTCTTTGAGCCACAGCGTTTGCATCTGGTGAACTGCATTTCCCAACAATCACCTCTCAAACAACTACTGCTGTGATGTGTGTATTTTGCTTTGGTTTTCTGCACAGGGTTTGTCTCTGTGCCCGTTAAAACCACCAAGACTCCCTAAATCATCAAAGGAAACAACTACCAGACAGGAAGTGACCAGCTTCCATGAAATAGATTTACAGTGTCAGAGCACTGCTACAGTACAGAGTATTAATCGTATCGATATTTTACATCTAAATGTGCCCAACTACTGTTTTCCACTGAACACGGGTCATTTCAGTTCCTCAGACTGAAGGCGGGTGGACCTGTGTGTGTGTGGGGAAGTTAACATGTTACTAGACTCTGAACTAATACACGATTTCTACTCTGTCTTAAAATGTAATCATCTGAATTGTAGGCTTTAAAAAATATCTTGTACGAGGTCAAACACATTTAGGTTTTGGTCTTAAAGCTGTTCATGTTTCCTTTTAACGCTACTTTTGTTTGCTTATTTGTCCACAACGGAAGAGATGAATACAAACACCCCAGTCAGGATTTATCTCAGCACACTGGGCTTGGTTATGTAAAAGACTAAGATGCCTGTAGTTTGAGAGAGAACGTTTCCAGCTGTATTTCACTTCACCTTATATCCAGTTATGGGGAAGTTTGAATAACTTGGGCCTCTGATATTCATTCATATCTGTTGAAACTGTCATAAATTTAAGAATAGTTTTTTGTGTGTGTGCAGAATTTACTCGATAGACATCCGATACTACAATACAGGTTTTCTCTGTAAAACTAACAGCAAATGGTTTGGTGTTTGCGTCCCCCTTGTAAACCGTGGCAGAGCCAGCATGCCGCACCAGGGGCCTGAAACAGAAGCAGCTGAACGGATCACAGCCATGTTGAACATTGTTATTTACACCTGACGTGCAAGAGAAATCGAAATGCAACAACACGAACGAGGGTCAGGGATCCGACCACAGCTTCTTCACGCAGTCCAGAGCGTCGGGCCCATCAGCCGCTTGAGTGAAGTCCTGCATGTGTGTTTGCCTTGGGTCTCACTGACTGATGACTGTAGTAACTTGTGCAATGCAGAATAGTTTCGCCAGTTTATATAAATTCCCTGATAATGACATCTTGTAAGCGTGAGGTTTGTACCATAGAATGCACATAAAGACTTTTGACACAGTCTATGGGTTGTGTTTATACAATAGTGAGCAAACCCTGCGTTTATTCACATTTATTATCTCTAATCAATGTTTGATATTCAGACCTAATGTGAACCTTTGATTTTTTTCTGTTCATTATAGTGATGCATTGGTTCTAGTATTTAGGGGCCAATTAAATAGAATAAATCAAAGGCATCTTAGAGAACACAGCAGATATTACTTTTTTGGAAAGTTATAGAACTGGCACTTAATTCACAGTAAGGGTGAGCAGCAGCCACACAAATATGTTATTAGATATGTTTAAATTGTAAAAGGGAGTTGAATGAATGAAGATGTGATCTCCTGTTGACCACTAGGGAGCAGTGTTGCCTAGGGTAAAGCTTATAAATACAGTCTATGGGGTAAAGTGATTTTTCCTCATTCCGTATTAAGTATGAATAGTAACAAACCCAACAGTAATGACAAGATCTGTCTATCTGTAAAAATCGGACTATATGAATATATATATATTTGTTTTATACACTCAGAGATGTAGTAGTGGTCTTAAAGTCTGACGTCCACCTGACCAGATATTTTGAAATCCCACTCCTCGTCCTGAAGATCATCTACGGACCCACCGAGTAACATCCAGGTCAGTTTTAAACTTGGTGTCGTAAAACAACACCTGCCCAGAGAAAGACAAGTGGACACGGGCCATGTTTTAGTTTGTGTCTGGTCTAGGTGGTCAGGGGGGCTGATCCAGGTTCATGGTCAAGGCCACAGTGGAAAAATAAAGAGGGGAAAAACATGTTTTCTTAATACTTGGACCTCCTCCATGTACAGTCCTAATGCTGGAAGTCTAAATAGAGGTAGTAGAGGTTATACCATGAACCTATTAGTTTAGTTAAAGATGCACAAGGCTACCTTAAAGGTTCAATTACCTCTGCCAAGGATCTTATCTTTATATCACTTTCTGTCTGTTGTTCTTTCTTTTGGCTGAAAACTACTGACTCAGTTTTATTGTAACTTGGTCAAAAGATGGGACACGAGCTGAGAGAGGCAATCGTTATTACTGGGCCACTTTCTGTAACATTTGGAATTTTTGTGAAATTCTTCTTGATTTCTTGGGGGGAAATTCACAGATCTTGATGAAAGAAATCAAGATATTCAGGAGATGGATTTCTATGAGTCTGTGTAGTTTGGTGCAATTTGATTAGTTTGAATAGTGTGTTGGTCCTGGCAGAGGTTGGCGGGTTGCTGAATGACATTCTGGTGTTTGAGCTATGAGCGAGATGTAAAATGCCATTAAATAAATGGGAAAGATTTATTTTTATCCTTCCTTATTCTCCATAAAAACACTTTTAAAGTTTGTGTTATGATTGTGTTAAATATGGTGAAAAGGGGGCAAGAGGCCGTGGACCAGACCTTCGAAGTTCTCCTTCAGCTGCACGATGGACCTGGTCAGTCTGAGCTCAGTGTCCTCGATAAACCACAACCACAAACCCTGCTCAAGAAAGGAGGGACACAAAGAACACCAACAGCCGATGCCATAGATTATCTTTGATTTAATTGGACATTAATTACAGGATATACATAGTGTTTCATTGAAACAAGAGTGTAACACTGGTGGGCAGAGCCCTCTTTGCTCCTGGGGTCAAGAGACAGCACACGTTGCCTCTAAACCAACACAGGCGCACAGAGCACTCTGCTAATACAGGTTGTTGTTCAAAGGGCCGAAACTGAAGCAGACTGCTGCTGCCCTCTCTCCCTGTGGTTTCCACATGTAACAGTTTTCACAGACTCGACACAGAAGGATGATCCAGGAGAATTCAGTCAGTCTTAGTGGAGACGAGCGGCGCCGGCTCGTTTGAATCAATGCAAATTAAACATCGCAAATCTCACCAGCCTTGGGTGCTTTGCACTTTTTGTTTTACAGCACAAATTCGTTATCGTTTTAAAAAAAAAAGTTATAACAAAAAAAACAAAAACAAAGCATATATACAGTTGAACTCAGTAGACATATATATATTTACACATATATATACATACAATATTATATAAATATAGTAAAATAGATTAAATTACATTGATTTCACTGTTTTTCCATAAATAGATATTGGACAATAACAGTTTGGTGATGTGTTAAGTTAGTGTTGGAAGCACACAAGGCTCACGACCCAACGGGGTGATGGCCCGCGTCGAGCTTTCAAGTTCTTCAGTGTGAATCGTTTTATTTCGGCAGAAAACGGTGCGACCGTACCTAGAACACTGGGAATCTGGTGACAGACGCTCTCCTCCGCCGTCTCTTTACATGTTTGGTTCTCAGTGTCGAAGAGCACACGTGACTTCTACGTTTTTAGGGTTGTTTTTTTGTTTGTTTGTTTTTTTGCAAGTTTAACAGGTACATTAAAACCACTGCATGTGGTCAAATTCAAGCTATTCTCCCATAAAGAAAAAACATTTTTCAGTTTCCCTCCCCGCCGGCCCCGGAGCAGGGGCGCAGCGGGGACAGGTACCGAAGGCTCGGCGGCCTCCAGGTTTTTCGAAGCAGTAGTGTCGCCGCACACACGCCATCGCAACCGGATCTTCAGCAGGTTTGAAACGAGTAAATACAGTTTGAGACGAGTTCCCTGTGTGAGATACTCTGCAGCTCCCAGTGTTGGGCTTGAAAAGGCAGGTTTTGTTGACTTACACTATGTTTTACAAGGAAAAGCTGACGCTACACGAAAGGTGACAGAGCCCTGGTAGGAGGCCTCACCCGGAAACACTCACAAATCGGTGGTTGTTGTTTTGTTTTCCACAAGTGTGCTAAACAGTAAGTGCTTTTCAATATACAAAGATGCTTTACAAATACACTTTTTGGCGAATGGAAAAAATAAAAGAAACAAATGTTGGAAGGAACTTAATTGTCCATGAGGTGGATTAACCGTTCAAGCCTCGTGTTGATCTTCTGGAGGCTCACGTGCTTCTCTCAGCAAGACCCGGCTGGTGCCGAGCTCTGAGGTCACAGCCGCAGTCGAGCGTGCACGTAGCGCCGCGCCTGAGCGTGAGCTGCATTTTTGACGATGTCGCTTCTGTCATGAGGTACCTTCAAATATTTGTTTTCAGCTGTACCAGTAACTACAACAAAAAACCTTAAAGAGTAAAAACGAGCAAAAACGACAATGAAAAAAAGCTACGATAAAAAAAAGAGAAAATAAAGAACACCATCTTCTTGGCCTATAACAGCATACTGTACAAAGTTTGGATACATCCTCATGGAATGGCAATGGTTTGTTGCTCAGGAAGTCAAAGCCGAGCATCAAGTAGAGTTCTTGTGTTTTTCTTCTTTTACGCTAGGGTCTTCATTGGTTGCGTGGTCGCCGCAGTCCAGCAGCAGCAGCGTCCTCCTCTTCTCCGGGTGGCCGCGGCAGCAGAGGTGGAGTGTCTAGTGTCCGTTGCCTTGTGTGTCTGCGGCGTCTGTGGCGTTGTGTGTCCAGTCCAGGATGATGAGGGTCATGCTGCCGATCATGACGATGAGGCCGCACACGAGGAAGGCGGTGGCCTAGGGAGAGGAAACAATTCCACATTTAACTTATGTGTTCGACCACAGCGACCAAAGTCAACAATCAAATGGCTTTTTTCTCTCTAACATATGAAGCAACTCTTTACCCCGATCTTCTGCACAGACTTCATGGACTCCTTCTTAACCAGTTTGAGGTAGAAAGCCGACGGCAGGATGAAGATGAGCATGGCAGCAGCAGAGGCGCCTGTTAGGGGGAAGAAATGTGACATTTTAGTCATAAAATTCTTTACACGCAAGGTGTTTTTTTGTTTTTTTTATGGCGTAATGACAGATGCACACACCGATGAAGCCGAAGATGTCCCTGATGGAGGGGACGAAGATGACCAGGCAGTTGGTGCTAGCCAGCAGGACCACGGTGATGATGGTGTGGCGGATCCAGCTGAACTCCTTTGAGCTGGACAGGTGCTGGTTGATGGAGGTACGAATCTACAGGGAGAGGGAGAGGCGGAGAGGTTATCCAACATGGCCGACCGCGTTCCACCAACACTGGCCGATATATTCCCGGAGCTCCGACACTTACAGGGAAGAGCACCACAGGGACGGTGAGGGTGACGGCGGTCAGCACAGCCAGACGCACGATCAGCAGGATGATGTCGGACTTGAAGTATTTGGAGTAGGTGTGCAGAAGCTCGGGCTCCACGTGGGCTGTGTGGACAGACAAGTTTAGACAGGAAGCACTTCACGACGTGAGACAGCTCAGTTAAAACATTCTTTGGAAAGAGCCTTTGTCTTAAGGAGGAAACAGGTTCGGCAAGTAGCTTGTAGTTTTTATATTTTCCTTTATGTTTAGTGTTCCTTATCAAATGTTAGCGTGCTAACCTGTTAGATGCTATGATAGACCTGCTAAAACATGCTAGCCTTTTTATTGTTTATTTTTAGTGATTATCATCAAATGTTCGCAAGCGGACTTTTTAATATATTTAAAATATTACACCTGCTAAACATATTAGCGTTGTCGTTGTGTTGTTTCTAGTTATCAGACATTAGCATGGTCAAATGTTGGAAGCTATGGTAAACATTACACCTGCTAAATAGCAGTATTATCGTTTGCTACTAGCTAAAAGAGAAGCTAACACGGCTTCAGACTCTTGTGACACAGGTCAGAAAATAATAGTGTACTTTTTCCCCCCTGTAAATATGAAATATGTAGCTCTGTTCATGACATATATGCACATCAGTGCTTCCTGAGTTACATTAGATGTGTTGCTTCTGTCGCTTTAAATGCCTTCATTTGGGATCGGCTGCCTTTTCTGGCACCTTCTGTCGGCCGACTCCCACCAAACAGGTTCGCGGCACACGTCAGTGATTTCTCAATCTCTTGTTCACAACTATTTGCAGGGCTGTCGGCCTTTCGTCGCTCTCTGTCACGCCTCTTGTACAGTTTTGTTCTTCCAGGAACTTTTCTCTGTGTACGCTCGGATGTCCCAGCAATGACAAACAGGGACACAAACACCCCGGCCCACTGGTCAGCTGCACGAGATATATTTTTTCACACTCTTACGTAACAGACCTCCAGTCCTCTCCTGTTTTTTTTCTGTTTTTTTTATTGTGTATTTAGTTTGGACCTGGAAGCTTTCTCCCTTAACTTTGACTTATTGATCCGCTCTGACATTAATCATAAAGGGACAACGACTGCTTGTACACTCACACCAGTATCAGTTCAGCTAAATATGAATGCAGATGTATTACACAATTCAACTTACAGTTGAAGGTCAGGTATCCGAAGAGGGCGGCGAGCAGATACATAATGAACATGGCCAGGAAGGACACGTTGGCAACGCCCTGCATCTTGGCACGGGACCGGCTGTTCGGGAGAGAGGAGGTTGTTTCATTTAGAAACACAAGAACATAATAATCTCGGAGATAAAGCCACAAGTGTGAAAAGTGGCAACATGCTGATAAGACAGCAGCTGTGGATCGTAGGTTGGAAGCACTCACTCCTTCAGCTCCTCGTACATGGGCAGGATTGCCGGGTGGCACACGAAGGCGAAGGTCAGGATGGGAACAGCGTAGACAGTCTAAGGGGGGGGGGGGGGTTAACATGTTAGTTATGATTTGACTACTTTCAGTTCAAATTCAAACCCTCCAGAAGTTTGCGTGTCAAAGATCTTCACCTGTGAGTTGAAGACAAAGTATTTCGGCGTGCAGTCGTCCTCGCTGTAGTCCACGGCGGTGGTGTTCAGCTGGGCCAAGGTGACGTTCAGGGCCTGGGTCAGGTTCTCGGTCAGACTCTGTTCAGTGAGAGGGCACGGGATCTGGAACTTCTTGATGATCACCTGGAAGACAAGCCGGCAGAGGTCTTAATCGGCTGAGGCGGCAACGATTTTTTGGCTGAAATCGCATTTATCATGGCCGAACAAAAGCTCCACTGAGAGATGGCTACTGTGGGAAATCAGTTTAGGGACGAATCCAGATGTAAAAGGTGCCAAAGGTGCGGAACATGTTTTTTCTGAAGTTTTACGACACAAACTTTTTTGCATTTTTCCCATAAATGGATCCCCACTGTTCCCAGTAGGGAGGAGCCACACGTTCTGTGGAAAAACTGAACCGTGTTCTCTGACTCATCTGCAACAGCCGACTGATTCATGGGCTGTGTAGGAAAGACGTGTGAGCTAGTGTTTGTGTTTTACTCACCACAATCAGGAAAAACAGCATGCAGAGCAGGGACAGACCACTGGTGTAACCAAGGTAACCTGGGGGGGAAGGGCGGAGCACACACATACACACATGAGCTTCTGTTTTCATGAGAGGCTTCTATTTTAAAACCGTGGAATGCTCCTTTTTTTTCCCCTTTTATCACTTGACTTTGAGTCGTGAACATTTGAAGACTTTTTCTTGAAGTTGCTGACACACACGTGCAAGTGCATGGCCGACCCATATCCCAACCCTACTTAAAAAATGCATCTGTTTTCTCAACACACACACATACACACGGCTTACCCAAATTCTTGAGCAGCGAGAGGGGCAGGATAATGCTGAAGGACACTAATAGCACCAGGTAGTCTCCGTTAGTGTACCACTCCCTGGAACACAACAAAGAACAACACGTCAGTGAGAATAAATCATTTATTAACCAGCTCCGGAACACTGCTCTCTGTGTACTCTCTCCGTGCACTCTCCCCTTTAGTTCACATATCTTAGTAAGGCACTGTCATCATGATGTAGCTGAGGATTTATTTTGCTTGGTAACTTCTGTTAACTTGTTATTGTTGTGTTACGCGATTTTACACATGAACTTCAGGTTACTTAAACCGATATCACTTTTTTCTTTTGCTGTGGTCACAGATGTTAGCATTTTGGTGTAATGTTGCATCTAGTGTTCTGTGGGCAGGATAATTTGAAAATTCTGTTTAACTTGCTAGAATTTGTTTTTTTCTTTCAATATTTATAATCTTTCATTACATAAGCAACCTTTTTTCTAGATTCAGTTTATAAAAGTCCCTTCTGAAATGTATGTAATACTAGGTTACGCAAATAACAGATGTTTTTTAATCTATCATTTCCCCCCCGCTATATTATATTACGCAATTTACATTGTGTGTATCTAACGTTAGGTGGATCAGCTTCTACTTTGTTTAAGATTGACTGTGCAACCAGCAGCAGCAGTAAATCCGACAACAGTAAGTTCCTGTCAGAACGTGCCTTCACATCCTCCTGCAGCTTCAGGCCCGATCAAACCTCTCGGCTGCTGCTCCGACGCGCGTTCTCACATCTGAGCTTTACCGCCATTTGTAAAAAATAAGAAAAAACTGGCCCCGATGCAGCAGGATGACTGCATCGCTCGCGGAAATTGATGAAAGAAAGCAGCACCGAGGACCCAGACCACATCAATTTTTCAAACTCCCAGCGAGGCCGCGGTGAGCTCATCCTCTGTCATACTCTGTCTCTCCGCGGCACGGGCAGCCTCTTCTAAAAGGGCTCTTTGAAGGGCCACGTGGAGAGACGGAGCAATGAACGTCCTTTTGGAATGTACAGACTGACTCTCCACCACAACCCTTCAACCCTCTGCTAACAGAGAGACAAAGACGCCTTCTCCAACACGCAGCACTTGAAAAACAAAAGGAAGCCATTTTGCCTGATGCGCCGCTTCACCTCGAGTGCCTCTGTCATTTAAACTCTGTTGTTCTGCCGGGATAGAAACCCAAAAACATTTCTAATCTCACCACAGCCCAGACTCTTTGGAGTTCTGAATCTAAAAACACCCCTTCACATGGGTACACTTGTTTGCATTGAGGTCATTGTTGCAAATCAAATTATCTAATGGTCAGAGCTGGATTGTAAAAATAATTTAAGTCAATGAAAACATGTTTTTTTATTTATGTTCTCCGCAGGAACATGCTTATACTTTTTTAGAAAGAAGTGAATTTACTACAGTGTCTCTTTGATTTGTGCAACTTGGGTGTTTTTGACCACTAGTGGCGCTGTGGAGCAATGTTTGGATGAGTGTTTTGTTAACTCAACTTTTGTCGTTTTTGAGGATACACAACCCTGAAGTCACTTTGACCAGTGCAACTGTGAGCGAGACAGTTTGTTTCCTGCTTCTCTAAACCTGAAGGTGATCACAAGTGTTTTCTGTGACTCACCCATTGCCTGCTCCCAGAAAGGTTTGAATGACGATGGGCAGCTCGTATTTGACGATGTAGAGGTAGCTTGACATGGCTGTAAAGAACAAAATTGCTGTTAGTATATTTCCCTCATGTGTGTGTACACACTTCACAACAGAAACAGTCTTTGTCGAGGGGGCAGAGTTCTTACACATAAAGGAAACAAAGTTTAACACATTCTCGTAGAACCACTCAAGTTTCAACTGGAAGTTCCTCGAAATTCCAAAAACACGTACTTGTTTTCGTAAGCCAACATTTCAGGGTTTTTTTCTCTCTCTATCCTTCCACCCACTCAGTTTGGATACAGGGTGACAGTGCTTCTAGCTCGGGGAATAAACCCCGTGGAGTTACACAACACTCATTAACTGTGTTCATGGCTCTCACCTCCGATGTTCTGCATGGTGATGGAGCAGGAAGCGGCAAGTTTCCCTGGCAACCCGAAGGCTTTGTAGCCCAGCTGCTCGTACACAAGCGCACCTTTTGAGGAAGAGAGAAAGTGAGATTTAGCATGTTGAAAACCTACAGAAGCCATTGGGACGATTTATATGCATGAATGTGACGCACCTCCTTCATTGGCCGTCTTCAGCAGCAAGTGGACAGAATACAAGGAGAAGATGGCGACGGCCACGAGGAGAATCCTGTGAACAGAGAAGATGCAAATGATGAGGAAACAGATCAATGATGAAGTGCTGCGTTGTTCAATGACACATTTAGCCAATGTGTTGAGAAGGTCGCACTCTACTGCTGCAACTGTAGAAGCTGTCTTACACCATCTTCTCATGTAATGACTCAAATCATATCTCTTTGTTAGAATCTAACATGAAGAGGCGATCATTTTCGCAAGTCATCAGGCGTGGTGAAATCTGGAACTTTGTCTAATTTCATAGGCCTGATCAGCAAAGACCTTGAGGGCATCACCACTTTGCACGTTGTCCGTCACGAGCGTCGTGGGCGGGGGTTGCAAAGGACAAAACATCTCCCGGTAAGGGATCCTCTTAGCACCCTTGGGATGCTGCAGCGCCAGCACTGTGCCCCCGGCGTATTAATAGTCCAGGTGAAAATAATCTCCAGGTCACTTGAGACCTGTGTGGTAAAGACACAGCGCTTCCTCCTGGCATCAGAGCATCCAGCTGCTCGGCTCGCCTCCACCTGCCTGCCACTGACCTCATGATCGTTCGTATCTTATCACTTTATACACTGAGACTCCACAAATATATACTTTGGATGACCTATTCCAGGAGTGAGTTTGTTCTGCGAGAGGCCCGGCTTTGTGTGGACGTAATTGCAGATAGGAAGATCAACCAACATCGTTTCGAAACGCAAACAAACTTTCTCGCTTAACTTGTGACGAAGCCTGATATACAGATCGGATTTAGGAATGAGGTTGCTGTTTGTTTTTTTGTAATCCGCTCACTTCCTGTAGATGTTGGGCCCTGATTGGTCGGCTGCTTTCAGACAATGAACCAGACTCTGCTCAATTCATGAGCTCCTGGGAGTGTAAGTGAGAGCTCCCTTTACGTAACCCTGGCCTGAATGCAACAGGATTAACTCGGCTAAGCTGCTTCTCCTGCCACCCCCTGTTTACTAACTGACACACTATACTGTCAAACTGGTTGGCACCGGAAGTATCTGCTTAGTCTACTACTCAGAGTACAGATACTTGTATTTGGTCATTTTTTCTGTTTCTTTGGGGGGGGGGTTCTCAGGCTGAACTCTGGCTCCTGAGTGCTTCAGAGTGGATGTCAGAGAGAGTAAGCTGATTGGGGATCAGTGCGGTGAGGAGCTGTAGATTGCTTGTGTTTGGTTGAAGAAGAAGTTGTATACTTCCCCAAGATATTAGGCTCCAGGCAATTTTAACTGCCGCAATTATGATCCCAAATTGCAGTAGACTACCAATAGAGGGAACTCTCATAAAAACACATCATTTTCCCAGTAGCAATCTCTTCCCATTATCCTCTCTCTACAGTTGTATCTACAGCCAACCTGATAGGGAGTTCTAAGACTGTGCAGGTGATCATTTGTAGCCTTTCGACCCCCTGTGTAATCTACGGCTCAGGGTTAAGCAGCTGCAGAGCCGACACACACACGCGCACACACACTGTAGGCGGGAAAACACATCCTGTTGTGTAACACATCGTGACCAACAACCTTGACTGGTAGACACACCCGCCTGTTCTTGCCTTCACGAGGTTTATTATCGAACGAAAGTTTATTCCTTGGAAAGTGTTAGATTGCTATACCTGCATGATTAGTACAAGATTGGAATTTTGTTATGCCTTCTAAAGTAAAATCTTTATTTTAACCTCTAAAGCCCTGTTTTTGAAATGTATAAATAATCCCAAATACCACTTTATATATAATGGAATACAAACTTACACAAATAGAGCAATGCCAGTGTTGGCCATAGCGTAGGACAGACCCAGGATGCCACTGCCCATGATGGCGTTGCCCAGGTTGAAAACAGACATGCCGAAGGAGGCGTTGCCCTGGTGCTGTGGGAAAAATAAAAGATTTAACAGTTTTGAAAAAAAAGGGAAAAGGTGTTTAAAAAAGAAAATGGGGTGGATAAGAGGAGCTCTTACATATTCAGTCTCATACTTCTTCTTCCCCGTGCTCATTTCAGGGAGGAACTTTTGACTCTCTGCGTCTAAGTCAGGGCATTCCCTTTGAAAGGAAATAGAAAATGATTTAAAGACATGAAAACAATGAAAATGAAAACCACTCTTTTTTTCCATCTTTTTTCCGATGTTTCTCTGCAGCCTGCCCCTCACCTGCCCAGTTGGCCCTTCTTTGAGAAGTCCTGGTAAGTGCACTCAGTGCTGTTGGTGCTGCTGTTGTCCTCCTCATGGTTCAGATAAACCATCTCAGTTCTGGTAGTGGAGCTTTTCATGCTGTGAGTAGTGGAGCAGAAGAGAAGGAACAAAAAACACAATATTTATTTATTATTCATTATTCATCTTTCACTCATTTCTGCTCCAGTGCGTCAGTGCGCTCCCATCCTAGCCCGCTTTTGCCTGGCTGTGCGCGTTCACGCTCTCCCTTAGAATAATCAATATTATGGCGAGCGTGCATGCGCGCGGCTCGGGTCATGTGACTCCCTTTTGGAAAGAGGAGGGGGGAAGTGGGTGACGCACTGGCAGTGGAAAAATACCAGACCGGTATCCTCGTCCACCCGACACCATCTCAGCCTTACACCAGACGCGGAATGAAAAAAGACGCAGTAAAGTACCGCAGAATTTGTGCCCGATTCCCAGTGGAACCAGTGGGGATGTGTGGAATGAAATCTTGTTTTTTTCCCTCACACAAAACATCCTTAAGCTTATTTTAATGAAGGGGAAGGAAGTGGCACGTTTTATTGTTAAAGTACATTCAATAATAGTAATGACAATACTAGTTTGTGTTTGGCTGTGAATTGCGCTCATGTCCATCCACACAGAGCCCAACAGGAGCAGACCAGGATCAGTTTAATGACATTATTTCCATGGACAGCTCCGATGGAAACAATGGCACGTGTTGTCTCTTCATGGGCATGGCTCTCTCCATTTTGCGCAGAGGCTTGAGAGCGCACAGATCCATGCTCACGTTAAGACTATTTCAGATTAAAACACAAACACACACACAGAGTAGACAAAAAAACAAAAAAAAAACACACCACATGCTCTTTTTCTTTGTCATATCTTTTGTCAGCCTGTCAGTGTGACAGTGACAGCCACCTCCAGACATGAGTCCATCACTGCAGCACCACTGTCACACCAACCCCGTTATTTATTAATCTGGACCAGGACTGATCTGGTTAGAAATAACGCCTCAGGCCACTCAGAAAAAAACTATTTCTATTTATAAAAAAAAAAAAAAAATCCACACATCGAACATGTCACCATATCAATTTAATGCTCCCTAACCAGCCTAGACAACAAGCTGCAGCATCTATGTTAATATCATACGATTCACAAAACAAAGGGAGATAATGAAAGTAAAATATAAAATCCTGCCATCCTCAGGCTCACACTGGTGTTTCAGCGCCTGTGCCGCGTCCACCCTGTTATTACTGAGCGTCTGTACATGATGAAGAGACACCGGCATTCTTACCTTTCAGATGTGGCAGGAGATCTGCGAAATCCTTCCGATGCGAGGAAAAGAAACAGACACAGCAAATGTCCGGAGGATTTCTTCAGAGAATAAAAAACCCGCTGATCCTATTTTGTGTAGTTGTGTTAAATCAGAACGCAAATGAATGGATACAGGCCTGTTGCCAGACGGGATCTGATAAAAAAAAACAAAACACGACAGGTTCAAGTAATAAACGAAAAGGGCGACTCAGAATAAACCTGACCGACGCGTAAAAAGCGGAAAGAATTTATATTTATTTACTCGAGTTCAAACCAAATTTCCAGAGATGTGGTGCGATCGGGCACAAGACCGGGTTCTGCTGGAGGAGGGGTGGGGACTCCGCCTTTTTAAAGATGAGCATTGCATCAGCTCACACCGGGGAAGGAAGGGCAGGGTGGAGGAGGAGGAGGAGGAGCTTCAAGAGGAGGAGACCTTTTTTTTTCTTTTCTGTCCTCTTACGCACCTCGGAGCCGTGGTTTTGTATACAAACACAGCAGTGACCGAGAGACTGGAGTCCTGTAGTACGTTCTACAACGGGTGCTCCTCTTCAATTCATCCCCCGAGAGATCCATGAGAACTAGAGACTGTCCTCAACTCAACACACACACACACACACACATTGAATACCTCAGATATCAACTCACCCCACAGAGTTATTACAGCATGTTGACACGAACTCAGTGCAGAGCACCAGCAGCCCTCTGTATTGTGAAGGTCTAATGGTCCCATGTAACACAAATTAGTCCAATGTGGTCATGGGCCCATCAAGTCCCAATCAGTGGCAGTTTGAATTTGTTTTAATCCGGATGTTTTTTTAATTAATTACGTAAACTGACCACGATTCTGATCAGTGTCACTCCTAACGTTTCATGTATTAGTTGCCTACGATTAGCTAACTATATGTTTTCCCAAGACTTTTTCATTGTTTCAACAATTGAACCACTATGTTTAGCTATTTTAGTTACTTTAACCTAACTGTTATTGACCTTTATACGTTTCTTTTAGCTAACATAATGTTTTTACAGTACCTTTAGATATTTTGCTACTTTGCCTTGACTATTAGGCTACTTGAAGCTACAACCAACCACTCTTTGAACCATTTAGCAACATTCTTTATTTCTAGTTAATTATTACGATAGCATATCTATTTCTTATATTTAAGATTTTGGATGAAAAACCTTTGGCTAATTGCTACATTTTGCTAGCTTGCTAAATAGTTTACACACAGTCTCTGGTGATTCAGTGTCTGGGCATACTGAATCATTTATAATAAAATTATATTTTCTACAAAATAATTAAGCTACACAATCTCTCCATGTACCTCACGCTGGCTGAAGGAGTAGCCTATGTAAAATCACTGGAGGAAAGATTTGTGTAATGTGTAGGCCTTTTGGTTGCTCTGCCCTTTACTTTTTAGAGTAGAAAAAGGTCGGTGGTTCCCTCGCTCCACAGATACTCTGCAGGTCAGGCTGAGATTTCTTATTTTCCTTTAACGGCAAGTGGACGTAAAGTGGCCTGGACGCCTGTCAGTGCAGATCAGGGTTAGAACGCGACTTCAAAGCAGACCTCCTTTTCTGAAGGAGATTACGCACAAACGCTGTCATGTGACGGTGGCCATCCTGATCCTCATTCATAGTGTTGGCTCATCTCGTCGGGTCAGGTGTGTGTGTGTGTGTGTGTGTGAGTGGGAGGGAAATATTCCACAGCTCAAGTTTCCAGTTTATCATTAATGCTGGGAAGTCTCAGGGATGTGATCTCTGTTAATTATTTGATGGTTTATAACCTTTGAATTCAGAGAGCTGATAAGTACAGACTGTCCTTCTGATGCAACCGCTGCCAATACTACAACTTAGTACTGCTACTGTAACATCCTGATAATGATAACTATCCCTATCTTACAACCACAACAGCTACTGTGACTATTACTATACTACTATTGTTTGCACTACACCTCTCTTACCTGTATTACTTTTACTCTCCTACCCCTTCTTACTAGCTACTTATACCACTTCTGTTCCCTATACTGCTACTATTAGTACTAGCACTAATACCATTACTAGTACTTCTACTATATTTAGTCGTCTATGTTGATCCTCTTTACTCCATTGCACTACAACAACTACATTTTCCTACGAATACCACAAATACCAACAGTATCACTACTTCCTGTAGCTACCAATATCCGCTGGACAGTACTTCCATATGTTCACTTTCTCTCTGCTGAGAAATCTGGATGTGAAATGTCAGTGGTTGAAAATAAAGGAATCTTTCTTCTCTGACACATTATGCAACATCTTAATGTATTTACACCCTGAACTGCCCAACCACATGTTGGCCTCACATTCATTTTGGCTTTATGATCTTGTGACACATTGTGTCAACTACACACATTCCACTGCCGAGCAGCTTTCCATGACGATGGGGAAGCATTTTGAGGAGATAGACAGATCCACAAACCTGTACCGTTGTACTATATTTAAGAAAATATGTTTCTAATGATATGCATTTTTATTGTTATCACAGTTCATTCCTCCTTTTTCATTCAGAAACTAAGAACAGGAGAAACTAAATAAAACAGGAAAAGCTGGTTTCTCTTAGGGAGATTTATACATATTCTATGTAAGGGTTTTAATTCAGGTGCACAGCACATCACGATTTTCTTTCTTGTTGTTCTTAAAGATGCACAAAACATTTCATAAAAGGCAGATAACCACACATTTTGAAATTAATACTTCGAAAGGCGACCTGTTCATAAGGACAAATTTGCTCATTTTCTCACCCACTGTTCCTCGTAATCTCTGTGTCACACACACACACACACACATTGTGCATTCCGCTGCCCTCAGTCACACATGAGTACGTTTGTGTGTCTCTCTCTCTATGTACAAGCCTTTGTTTGGGGCTTTAGCTCGACCCACCAGATCCAAGACGGATCAGGAAACTGGAACGGGGGCAAATGGTGCAAGAGGGGACTTGTTGTTAGCACTGATGGCCGGTTACCTCCATCCACAAATAAACACACACACACATACAAAATCAATATATACAACATTTGCTGTGATTTGAGGGAACCCACTAGAGGAAGATCTGGTCTCAGCTCCAGGGAGCAGTGCATGGCAAGACCTGCTAGTGAGGGTGTGGTCAGCGAGGTGCACAGGTGAAAAAAATGAAAGGAAGCTGAAGTTAGCTAACACCAAAAAGACTCCCCCCATTAGGACTGTGCTGAGCCTATATCGGCTGACCCCTGGTGCAGTAATTCTGCTACCACGGCTCCAACTGCTGCTGCTGCTGCTTGAATAATGCTGACTTTGTCATGAGGCAGCTGTCACACTGAGAGCCAATTCTGAGAAGTTTAAGAAACAAGGCGTTCACTGTATCAGGGTCTGGATCTAAGCGATTTCACTGAGGCTCTGTACTGTGTAACGCATACATGAGCTGCCTCTGTCTGCAACCCCACAACAATGGCACTCAGCAAACTTGTCTGGGTGTGTGCCTGTGTGAGTGTTTAGGCTTGCTTTAAAATGGGGAAGTGAGCAATGTCATATTCAAAGTGTCAATGTTTCAACCTTTTCTGAGCTATTTTTGTTTTCTTTGTAGCTGTAAGAAGATTCTAGCTGTTTTGTCATCAATAGGGGAAATACAGCAAATAAGAGACAGCCTGGGCCACTGCCACTGAACAAAACCACAGCTTTCAACAGAAACAGGAAGATTACATAAATAGGTTCTAGCTTATTAGTTCCAGGCTCTATTTTTTCACTTATTGCACCGACAAGATAATGGTTTCAATCCTCATATCGAATCATTTCAGATAAAAGCAATCCCTCCTAAAATCCTACTTAAGTTCCGTCAAGTATTCACCTAAAGACAATATAAAGTCAGATTTGACTCTGATTTACCCTCAGTTTTCAAACCAAAGAAACCAAACTGTACTTATGGCTGTAGTGTCACTGTGGAACCCTGTAATTCATGAGTCATAGATGAATTGACCTTGTCAGGATAGGTGTTTGGGATTGTACTGCAGCGTTTACACTAAGGAGGGATGAGAAAGTTCTGTGTTCCCAGAACAGGATCAGCAACATGTGTACGTGTGACCTCCGCCTGGTTAGACCTGATGAGTGACTTGGTTTGTTTACACATCCTGTTCTTTTGAGCTTCCTGGTTGGGGCAATGGTTCTCTAATTTATTTCCATTATTGCCTACGTAGAGCACGGCATGGCCAACATATGTGGACACTGGTGCTTTCCCTATGTGTGTGTGTGTGTCCATTCAAGATAAGATGCATTTATTAGTCCCAAACACATGCACAGACATGCAAAGGCACACTCATGCAGGTAGGGAAATTTAATCTCTGCTTTTGACCCATCTGGCGCAGGACACACAGAGCAGTGAGCGATGATGTACGGCGCTCGGGGAGCAGATGTTGGGAGAGTATGGTGCCTTGCTCAGGGGCACTAGACAGGGCAGGGAGACTCTTGGATTTTTGGACATATCAATCCTGGTTCGTCTTTTGTTGTCTCTCCGTGGAGTCGAACCAGAGACGAACCAGAGACCTTCTCTGCCCGCAGTCCAAGTTTCTGCCACTAGACCACCACCTCTGCTTGATTGACATTTCACCTCCTCACCCTTGAATGTGGGGCTACTTACACCGTCATGTTTTGAATTGGTACTTGGAGTTTTCTTAGCTCTGCCCTCATTCTACCTGAGAAGAAGTCTAATTGTAGAGGACACCACTTTCATTGCTTTTAGATACTGTTCATTAACTTTATTTTAGATGTTTTGTTTTTAAACATATCAAAGGGGAAGAAGGAGATGATATATTTTACCAGAGATGGAGATATTAATGCTTATGGCTGTTTGACCTACATGAACCAATTTCCTTAGGTTTTCCCAAGTTGAGTGATGAATGCTTATGCTAATGAGAGCAGTAGATGAAACTTGTGATAAGATCACCACAGATCACATGTTGATGCCCGGCAGGACTTTGGGACTTTTGGGCCCCAGAAGTAAACCCAACCCCCTCAAATTAAACTCATGATAACAAGCCACATCATAACAATCCTTAAAGATTCAACCCAAACCTCTACAATTATGAAGCTTTTGGTAGAAAGTTAGTGGCACAAGGCTTCGTTAGGGGGTTTCCAACTTTGCTTCCGTTGAAGTCTCCAGTTAGTCGATCATAAGATTTTAAGGGGTTCTCAAGAAATATTGGTCAAATGCAACCACTTGGTCTTCACTGTGCTCAGGGGCCCCAGGTCTGCTTTGCCAACCGTGTTGCAAGGCCCCTGAAGCCAAGTATGAGCAGGGCAAGAGAATAATCCTCCAATCCTGCAGTTCCACTCGGCTCTATGGAAAGCTTAGGCAGCTTTGAGCTCCTTATTTAGGTTTTACTTCTGACGCCTTTAATGTTGGGTTCAGCCTCAATGCTCTCATCATCCTCCTTTCCCTCTTGAGCTTCCTGTTGATTAGAGACAAACGGCTCTAACCCTCTGTATGCACCCTGACAAGCACCAAACATTAAGAGAACAATCAAGGTTACCAGCTAACAACCAGTGAGGGCATCTTTATTAGCCTTTTGGTGAAGGCCAAACCAGAGCTAAAAGCTAAGGGAATTATATACGAAACACACAATTAACTTTCCATCTCTCTGGCTTCTTGTGGACGCAGGAAAGTTGACTTAAATCAGCTCTGTGTCAGTTTCCTCACTGGAGTTGACGTGGATGGGATCTGATGACCCCACACTTTACAACCTCCTGTCCATTTCTTATGTAAATCCACTGACCGACTGAATACCTCCCAGAACATCAGGTTTAACTGCGCCAGTCTCCCACTGAGCCTCCCTCCTGTGCCCAGTCCCTCCACTCCTTGCTATTCCTATTAACTTTTCATTTTCCCTGACTTTAGACCATGGATTTTCTTGCCTCTCAAACTTACTCACCCCGTCCCCACTGTGCGTATTCTTGGAACAGTTAACCTCCAAGGAGGATCCGTATTACAATATAGACGGCCAACTTTATCTCTCATTTTCCCCCCAGGAGGAGATCTCATGATCGGTTATGCTTTATTAGGAAAATAAAGGTTGTTGGGTTTTTCTCCATCCGCTCTCGGTGTGAACAAAAAGTCAATGCAAAGATCTGCAGGGGTCAAATGTGTGAGGGGTTACTGGGTTAGGGTTTTTTGGCCATTTCATTTCATGTTTATACATGTTGTGGTTGGAGCCTCGGGTGCGTGAATGCAGCCGCCATTTTACTTTGGTGATACAAAAGAGGCTAGTGGCCATCAGACTGAAAAGCAAACAAGTCGCCAAAGAGGAAGTGAGTTATCTTTTGGAAACCTTGTCATGTCGCTCCCACACACACACACACGCACACGCACACTCACACAGATGCATGGTTGATCCTGATCGGACGTGAGGCCTGCGACAGGATCAGGGTCACTACGTAAACACTCCCTAGCTAAACACGACCTCCTAACACAGTGGGAAAACCCACAGAACTCAACAACCATCACTGGAGTGTCTTCACAGATCGGACCACGCTCCAGTGGATTGGCCTTAAATGCCAAAATCACAGTTTAATTTCCCCTACAGATTCCCATGTGAATCCCATCACATCAAAATGTTTGCGTTGATATTAGTGCGCATAATTCACACAGGAAGAAAAACGGATTAGGGTTTTACTCTTCAGTTTTGTATAATAGCCAACATTTTATCATCACGTCTTGCTATAAGTAGAGACTTAATTAAACAACACTGGTGCAATCACATATTATTTAATATCCTGACAAACATTTGACGAGAACTAAGTCCTGAACTAGAGGTCTGATTTACCCGTGCTGTTTTAAAGGACCAGTGTGTAGACTTTAGTGGCATCTAGCAGTGAGTTTGAGGATTTCAGCTGACTGAATACCCCTCCCCTCACTGCTCAACCCTCCCTTTTTTATGTTCTTATCGCAAAAAAAGAAAGGTTCTCTCCAGAGCCAATGTTTGTCTGTTGTAGAAACACAGTGGTACAACATGGCAGACTTTGAGGAAGTCTGTCCTTCGATTTTCACACCTTCTGAAGAACCTGAAGAGCTCTGTTAACTTGCTTGTTTGTCACCGCGGCCTGATAAGTCGTACTTATGACCTCAGACACTGCGGAGCTAGATTCTTTGGGAACTCACGTAAAGTATCTATAACGTTTCCTGGTTGGATTCTTGGCAGGTTAAAAGAGTCGAATGTCGACTGGAAAAATGAACTTCCTCGTGTCTCGTTTTTTTCGTCTTGCTAATGGAAGAGTTTGGGTTTAAACAAATATTCAACGCAAAACAAGAGAAGTACAAAGTCGACAAATGCTCAAATAATTGTTGACAAAAATGTCTAAGTAAGAGACATTTCCCTTGTAAAAGGAGCAAAACTGCAAAACACTTGCCCAATACTTGATGGATTATGTGTGGGAGGCCACTGAGGGATCACATCTTTTTTGCTGCACTGAAGACTAAGTAAAGATCAATGTTAAGACCCGGAAAAGAGATTTTCAGGTGAAATGTTGACTCTTCATTTTAAATAGAAATGGCCTGGATGCTGAACTAGCATCTCCACGCCAAATATCAGAGTAAGGTGCACAGTTTGATCCACAGGGTAGAATCTCTCTCCAGCCTTCTACATGAGTTATTAAATTCCGCTTTCCAATGTCTAGATTTTCTGGAGCATCTCTTGATTCGGCAGCATTACCTTAGTAATCCTCTTACTGGTGGGAAAGTGGTTTAGCGGGCGCATTCTTTATGACAGGAGCACAAATGGGGGGATCAGGTTAGCCTTAGGGGCCCCGGGGAGGGGGGGAGGGGGGAGGGGGGGGGGGGGGCAGGCCGCTGGTCTCCCGCTCCAAAAACTTTCCACCCAGGATGGACCTTGGTTGGCCCTGTGAACCCGCTGACTCCCTGACCACCTCTGCCGGGCTGCCGCGGGATCTGCGCTTTCTCACAATGAGAATGAAGCACAGACAAAGGCAGGAGATATGTGTCGGAGGTCATGCAAGTACAATTCTTCCTATCAGACTTATTTCTCTGTTTGTCAGTGTCATGCGATTTCCACATTGTTGGAATTGAAGCGTGTCACTTGTGGTTATTATCATCACTAATACTCGTTAGTAAATAAGTTACACTGGTCTTCACTTACAAAAGAACTCTGAAAATCTGCAAAAGAAATGTGAATGAATGCTAGTTTCAGCTATTGTGAAGATATTTATATATATAAAATATCATGTTCCTATTGTACAACCTGGGCGCCTTTTATCTTTGCTAGACCGACAATGTTGTCATTTTCCCATTAAGTGTCCACATTGATTAAAAAGCACTGGGTGTTTTGTGTGGTCCGGCACATTGTTTGCACATATCTTGAAGCAGCAGAAAGTGATTGCACTCTTGACCAACAAGAACAAAGTCTGAAGTCAGTGGCACAGTATTTCACTGTTATTATCAAGACAGTAATAAGCACCTAAATGGGCCGGTGCAAAGATGTTTTGCTCATGTGCCAAGTGAAGCCTTTTCTTCTGGAGAGATGCGTTCGACAAACTGCGAGTGCACTTGGCGAGTCGACGACTTACAAAACTATTGAACCATGCGCTTGAAGCTGCAACTGTTTTACCACCATTAAACTAGTAAAAGTGGATTTGTGTCATATGCTTCAGGTAATGCACATAGAGATACATTTTGAAATGAAAACTCTCCAGTTGTGTGCTGTTAGATGTAGACTTCCACTGCACCTAGTCACATTTTGCATTTACTACCACATCAAGTTTTCCACTGTAGCCAAGTATTTAAAACTTTTTGTCATATATCAAATGATTTCCCAGTGTTTCCTTTTCTCTTAAATTAATGTTCACAAATGCCTCTCGCTTTTAACCAACACACATTGTGTTGTCAGTTATGTAACACTATTATTTTTTAGTTTTTTCCTTCTCCATAATAACTGCTTTTGGCCGAGGGGCATAAACTGAGAGGATAGTAATTTCAGTTTCATTACTCACACAACTCAAGCTGTTTGCTTTGTGGGGCGATACGAGTGTGTTTGTGTATTTGCACATGATAGTGTAGCTCTTAAAACATGAATTGAGTCCGAATGTCTCATGCTACCAGTGGGCAGAGAAAAAAGAAAAAAAGGGGCATATACAGGTAATTCAGTTCACGGTGCAGGGTAAAGTTAGGGCAATGGAATTAATGGTGCTGCAGCAGATTAGGAGGATATCCACACACACACACAAAGTACACAACATCTCTTTAGAGTGAGGTTTGTTCCTCAAAAGCAAGATTCTGTAGCATTGACATCCATCCAAGTGCACGAACACACGCACACATGGACACACGCACACACACACACACATGCACACACAAACACACACACACACACACACACACACACACACACACACACACACACACACACACACACACATACATTCATTCTCCTACATTCAGTTTCATTCATATGTCCACGGTTATGCCAGGATGTAAACCACATATAATCCAACAAATGTTAATTCAGCCAATGTGGCAGAAAGAAATATGGATTTTGTAATTATCATATTATTAAAAAAAAATCTTCCTGACTGCTGGTTCAAGCAGATCAGTGTAGATTAGAGAAAGAAGAGAATTAAGTGTCCAAGGAGTATTTTCTTTGCCCTAAAACGCCATTTTTATAATTTAGACATAAAGTAGCTGTTGAGTCAAGAACACATAACCTCTGATTTCCCCTCTGGTCTGTGTGTCTCTGCTTGTCTCAGTATGGTGATATCCTTTCAAACAGGAAACTTAATGAAATACCCCGTGTATGACGGTTTCCTGTCTGCAGCTGTAACTGAGGAGACACAAACAGGGTCCGGATGCAAGTAAGAGGTGTCTATATGGTGCCAACTGTCAGCTAAAGGAAAACAATGTTCAGAAGCTCCATATAAAGTTGAAGATAACAATTTGACACCAAATTCAACAAGGGTGGAAATTAAAATAGCAACCTCTAACTTTTGGACTACTGCTGCCTGAAAATTAGATTTCAAAGATGTTGATCTTTTCCTGACGGTAGTGTCTGGGCATCTTTTTTAATACAGATTGTTTGGGGTTATGATTATCACAGTTCCTGTTAAAGCGGCCAAACAAATGTTAGAGAGGAATTTCAAAAGAGGGTGAAACACTTTTTTCTATAAACAGGACTAGAAATCCTACTCCCACAGACCACTCATACAGTTACAAGAAATAGCAGAGCTTTACAGAGAAAAACTGATGCAATGATTAAAGGTTGTTGAGACAGCGGTTTAACATGATGGGCCTGTGAGGGTTGAGTTCAAAAGGCATGCAGAGGAGAAGGAAGATGAACATGAAGAAATCCTTCACTGAACCAAATGACTAAGCCAAACTCAAATACCTAAAACATTTTTGAACTTGTTTAAATAGTTTTAACAATAATTTGGGAAATACACTGGTTTAGAGGAGAAGGTACAAATCAAACCTCTGGCAACAAAAGCAGAGTCACAGGTGATGGATGATGAAGGAGACAATGACCATGGGTGGTGCAACGATAACGTTAAACGAGAAAACTAAAAAGACAAAGGGAGGCACAGAGAGTTATATACACAGAAACACATGAGGGACAAGTGCAGACATTCTCAAGGGCGGGAAACAGGACAAAGACAGGAAGTAAAGGAAGAAACACACAAGGAGCAGAAACTACAAAATAAAACAGGAAACAGAACTAGATTCATATAGACAGGGAGACACAGGTTAGGCAAACAAAACAAGGAATCTATAATCAAGACTAAAACTCTCCTTAATCAGGAGGCAAATCCAGATAATGAGTTATTTAAAAGTTAAAATACTTATAAGCAGATGATTGATGTCTCGAGACGTTACTGCGCCACAGTGACATCAGTTTGGTTTTGAACGGCTCAGATCTCTGCAAAGATGGTTGTCTTTTCTTGGTAGTGACTTTCTAACCGCAGTGAGTCACCACACTTTGTTGTAGATGTGTGTTACTGCACTGTGAGTGCAGGTATTTAGCAGTGCAGTGCAACACAGTACATGTGACTGATTGATTTCTAGTGTGTATGCTAACCTGTGCTCTTCCATCCAATGGCCTGTTATGTTGACCAGGCTGGGAGTTGAGACAAAGTCGGGATTCCCCACAATACATTCTGAAAAAATAGATCAGAGGATTCAACTTGGGAGGTTTGGAGAGTTCTTTTTAGGGACATCAACTTAATGTGTTCAACCCCACAACAAATATCACTTTTATCTCATGCTTCTTAAGATGGAATAAATCCTCTAGCATACTGATAAATATAATGGTGGCTGTTTAAACCTGCAATTACAAGCTCTGCTGCTCATTCACAGCTAAACAAAGAATTAAATGTTGCTGTCCATGTTTTTTAACATATTGGAAGAACACATTTCCCACAGTGAACAGCAGCCACACTCAAACAGTTATATTGTCGAACATCTTTTACCTTAAAATTAACTTCTCCATCCGTGTTGCACAGAATAATACACTGGCTGATGCAGACTTCCTCATAGCTTCACTTTCTCTATTGTTGTGTGGAATATGACGTTTCAAGAGGTTGTGCGAGAGGTTGTGTGGAAACGGTTGATTTGAGTCTCTGGGGAAGCGAGAAAGTAGAGTCGGTGCACCAGGTGCTGAGGTGTCCTACGGCCTGTGGCACAGTTATGCAAAATGCAGTGCAGGAGGGCCAGGTCATAGGGAATCAAACACAAAGTAACTTGAACTTATACATAGGTTGTGCACTTAATAGAAATCCAAAAATGGAATAGGGCTGCGAGCAGCACTGTGCGGGGCTTGAGCACTTGCGATCTCGGGACCTGATGCGACCACGGGGAAGGGTGAACTTGGACCGGGCGAAACGGCTCTGTGTTGCGTGCTTTTTGTGCATCGCAGGAAGGAGAAACTCGTCACTTCCTGCGTCTGTCACGCAGCACTGGACCACGCCCACTAATCACGCATTATGGTCGGACGGTAGATATTCTTTCCACATATGTTTAATATCGTTAGGATTAGGGTTGCAAAATTCCGGGAATATTCAAAACTGGGAATATACGGGAATATATGGGAATATACACAGGAATTATTGGGAATAAACAGGAATAAATTGAACATTTTGTGGGTAACAACTTTATTTACCTTGTCATATACAGACATAAATATAAACATTTTGTTTTGTCATAGGCTGATCTGAGCCCTCAGGAAACTTTGGGCACTTGACTATGTGCTTCTGCATCTTTGTGTCATTCTTAACATAGGTCTTTGCAAAGTATTTGCTTCTACATTGGCTGGGGTGAAATGTCTCCACACATGAGATAGTGCACGTGGCATTGTTCCGTGGAATAAGATGAGAAAAAAGCTTGTTAAAAAACACTAATGCAGGCCTCAATAGCCCTATTGTAGTGTGCAGGATGCTGGCAATTATCTGCACAAGGGATGGAGAAATGCACAGTGTAGGGTTGAAATTCAACGTGCAGCGTGTGCTGCATTCCATACATCTTAAAAATAGAGTTTTGAATTATGTTTTTATTGCTCAGCGTTTAATTTGCGTATTTTTTTTTCTTTTTCAAATTTCCCCAAATTCCCGAACTTAACTTCCCATGGAGAGTATCAGGAAATTTACCGGAAATTGTCCGGCCCTTTGTAACTCTTATTAGGATTATTGTCATTAGTCAACATATTTCTTTTGTCTCTGTTATTTTCCTTTAGTCACGTTGTGGCACTATCAGTTTTTCTAACTGTGCCAGGAAGAAGCTCAAGTGTTAAGTGATTTATGGTTGTTACTTTTAGCAAAGACAAGATGAAGGTCGGCAATGACTCACATGTTCATTTAATCTTATTGATGTGAAGTGAAAGTTTGGTCCATATGTTGCATCGTTCTGCACCTCGAGACTGATTTGTTGCTTTGTAATCTTCCCTTCCACGTGCAGACAACAGTCACATGGCAGCAGCAGTAAATCCGTCTGGTCCGTTTATGTAATCTACAGTCACACAGTGAAGCGAATTATGAGACAGATTACTCCCCCAGTGATTGAAACATACGTTTATTGACTTTACTCGTCTTCAATTTCAACTCAACTCCAACCACGTCCTCTACTATCTGTGCTGCGTTCAAGTTACAATGACCATGCTTTGACAAAACACTAATGTGAGATATAATTTTGATTGATGGATCATCTGAGAATATAAGCCCACCTGCACAATGAACAAAGTGTATGGAAATCTACGATTTGCACCCAAACAGGCCTCTGGGTTAAAAATGTTACAAATGCTCAGAGGCCCACAGATTTAGACATTCCTCTGGATACATAACCGCATTTACAGAATAAGTCAGATTCCAGAGACTGGCATTTTAATGAAAGATTAACTTTTGCTTGAGCATTTTAACCCTCCTGACAAATGGCATTTTACTCCAAGACAAGTCTGACCAAAACATCAGATTTGGTTTCAAAGTGTGGAGGATAGTCCCGTCTAAGTGCATATGGCTATGGCACGGCCACACCAAACAATTCAAGGCCAACAAATGCCCATCGTGCCTCCCACATTTAGCTGGTTAGACCCAGATTAATAACTTGTGAGTTTCGGTTTAGACAAGGAGAGCAGCCGGACTCAAGGGGAATAGAATCGACACAGAGAGACTCTGGGTGGCCGACTCGATCGAATCCCAGAACCTTTGGTTTGCATTTGGTTTGTTTAAGATCGAGTCTGAGCTTATTTCTTCTTCTTCGTCTTCTATCCACCTGTCTTGTACTTTAGTTTTGATCTGGCAGAAAAGGCTGGTGCGGTGGTAGCCAGTCCCAACTGATATTGGACAAAGGCGTGGAACACCCTGGACAAACAGAGTGAAACACCTTTGGTCAATTTTGAGTCTCTGTCTAACCAAACCTAAATCTGCACGTCTTTGGACTTTGGGAGGAAGCAGGAGTTAAAAAAACACACACAGACACCTGGAGAACATGCAAACTCCAAACAGAAAGACCTCGGCCGAAATGGGATTCGAACAATGCTCTCATCACAGCGCTAACCACCACACCACTATGCCACCCCATTGAGCCAGTCCTATGTTCAGGAATTACAATTTCAAAAAGTAAGTTTAAATAAGTCGTATAACTCCAGATTGGTCTCAAGCTTAAAAGAGTTCTCCACTGACTATTGCATTGCACTGCTGTAATTCTATCGCACATATAAAGGACACGCTGCAATATCAAAATCAATATTCAAGCTGTTTGTCAAAGAAGCACAATGAATCATGGGATATGTTGGGCCGGGAAGGATGCACCTGGTGGAGCCTGCATTGCTCAGGGGTGGAAGGAAGCATTTGTTGGCTGCATTTGGAGGATTCATTGAATTTGCAGTCTGAAGGATGTGGCCCCTGAATTGAATGTCTAACATCAGTGGGAGATTTGAGCCCTAAAATGTAAACACCACATTTCACCACACAGGGGTTGCATATAGAAAACAAACATTTCTGTCAAAAATGTATTTTTTCTTTCACATGCGTTTAATAGCATGTTGCATCACACACACAGAACATATACAATGTCTCATCTCCTCATGTGGCCTGTTTGTCTGTGACATCTTGTCAATACCTACAGGTCGTGAGCAAACAGTGGAGTGCTGTCTGCACTTTAAATCCTTTACAGGTTCAGCCGCTGGTCTCTTTCAAGTTCAATATTTACCTGCTGTGTCTGGTGACCGTCAATATGCAAATACATGGAAAAAAACAATGTGGCCATGTAACATTTTATGGCGGCAGCTTGTTTTCTTTCTACACCACTGTCATACAGTGGATATTGACATTGCATAACCCTGTGTGTTGATAAAGCACGGTGACGCAGCAAGATTCCACCAATGGGCACAGACGTACAAAAGGTCTGTGCTTTCGTCATCCTCTGATAGTAAAGTCAGACGATTCAAACATTTTCCAACAAAGAAAGACTTTTCTGTTCTATGTCATCGGTTCACCTTTAAACCCAGTGAAGGCTCTCCTGTTAAATGTGCAGCTTTTGTCTGCTGCGTTTCTGGTTAGATCCTCTGCTGAGGAGGAAGTGATGTATCATGCCCTGTGTCGTGTTCCATATTGTGGAATAACCAGAAGATGAGCTGACCACCATGGCAGCTCAACTGAGATGTGATCTGTTGGAAGTGCAGCAGAGAAACAGTAAAGCACACTCGGCTCCAAATGGATCTCCAAAATAAACAAGCGTGTTTTTCTTTTCTTTTGGAGGCATTACAAAACAGGAATACAGGGCTGTCCATTGTTCTCCGGCTTATGTGTTCAGTCATCCTTTTCTCACACAGTCGCTCGCATCACCTCCAGCAAATTCTGCTCAGTCATGCCAGGTTATGAGAGGATTAAATCACCTGAGAGAAACACAGCACCTGAGCAGGAACGTCCAAACGCACATGGAGGGTGAGAGCAGAGGAGACGGCCGCTCCAGCTGAACAAACACAACTTCACAATTCTCTTTTATTGACTCTCCAGTCCTTCAGAACATAAGCTGTGTACCCCTTTGTGGTGCCCAGGGTCCTTGTTGTTTTAAGAAAGGATCCTCCGCAGGTCGGTCCCTGTGTGGATTTACATTATGAATTCCATACTGTCTGAGTCCACTGTACAATACCTAAGATATTTTCTCGTGGCTGTTAACGTCTCTTTGCTCGACATAACTTGACATAATCCTTTCTAAATGACAAACTTAGCAAAATCCCCTCTTTTTTTGGTATTCTCCAAGATATTGGTTTTGCATCAAAAGGGTTCAATGGAATGTCTGTTGTCCTGCTGCCGCACATTTAGTCTCATAAGACCATATCAACTCAAACATGACTCAAATAGATTACTTGGGAGATTCAGTTAAAAAGCAAATCAAGTAAATATTTGCAGGATGTTTTCATACCTAAACCAAACATTGGTGTCCCAAAAACTTGAACTTTCCATTCTGCTGCTTACAGACTGTTTATTATTGTGTGATAAATTTGAGCAAATGCACATTTTAGTACAAATAAATGTATGACATAACTTCAGCAATACATATCACATTGTGTGTTGCACCTCTGACCACATATGATGTAAATGTCGACATCACTGCAGCAAGTTAAGATAAACTAAAATTAAATTTTTTAAGTGATATGTACATGGTAACTTTGGCTTTGAAAAATCGTTTCTTTATACAATGTAAAAAATACATCCTTGTCATTACAAAACATATATAAGAAATAATTATTTTAATTAAATAATAAGGAACTAAGTATTAAAGCCAACCAGGAATGGAAATCTGACTTTGAATTATGTTAGAAATGTTCTAGACACTATCTGCACCTGCTAAATTCCAACCTTTATACACATCTGTGAAAACTGATGACCTGCATGACTTGACAAAACGCTGCCCAGGTAGAAACAGTTGAAACAGAGCATGGAAATTGAACTTGAACCAGATCACTTTCCCCTTCATCCTGTATTTCAAGTCTTCACATGTCGTAGGACTGCAGCCAGGAAAGTTAAGAGTTTTTACTGTAAATCTCTTTCCTTAAATTTCCCGAAATTCTGTGTTTTGACGTACATTCATAACAGAAGCAAGATTTAAAAACATCAAATCCAAGGACATCGAGACATAAATGGACCTCGAAGCTGAAATTTGGTCAAAGACAAACCAAAACAAAGGATATGTCAATGACTCAGAACTGTATAATTCAGTGTTGGCAACTTATCTCACTACATTTCTGGACATGAGTTCTGGTATTTCCTCATATTATGGAGCAAGTCAAAAGTCCCCCAGCTTTGACCTTTCAACTGGACAATATTTTCAAAAGGGATCATTTCCAGCACAAAGGTGACATATCATTGTTTGTCTGTCACCATGGAATGTTAAGTTTCTATCACAATCACAGTGAGTCACACATATTTTGACTTATCTTATCAAAGGAAGTCATTACGGTGATGCCAGAATTCTAACAACTAACGTATAGATAACAGTCAGTACCATAGAAGGCTTCATGTGTGTTTGGTATTTCATGAAGTGAAAGTTAAAATAAACCATTACAAAAAAAAATGAATTATACAGAGTTGGTATTAATAGTGGAGACTTGAATCAACAAGGAATTATTTCACAGCATTGGTCTTATTTGCTGTCAAATACTTATTACAAGCTTTATTGTCTTTCACAACAAGGTACATAAACACAGAAAATGGCAAGCCAATATACAATATATACTATTTATTATTACAATATATTATTAAGATACAATAAAAAGTCAAACTGACTATTACATTTTTTTTAAATCAGCCTACATTTGGGGTTTTAGCTCAGGTTTAAGAGAACTGGACTATGAACAGTACTTAATTCCATAGTATGGGCACCATAAAAGCAAATTCACAAATGCTATGGAGACCAACTCAACCTTCAGGAACTGAGAGAAAAAATTGTTATGCAGTGTATAATAGTAAGTAATCAAAGTTGTATAAAGGGGGATTACAGTTGGATATGTATCATCCACATTGAAACATACAGATATATTATTTCACTTATTAAATGTGATTGGGGAACAGGATTGTAAGATCAGTATGTTTCACACAGACATATGAAGCTGGGGCGATGGAGCTCGGTGTTTGCAGACACAGCAAAAGCTCTGCACTTTCTTGGAAAGGCTGTGATGTGAGGAGCAGCAAGGTGAACTGTCCAACGAGATAAATGAAGTTCGACGTCACAGCTTTGCCTTCTGATTTTTTTTCTGTTTTTCTTCCCACCTTTTGCAACCTGCAAATTGAAATGATTTTTTTTCTGACACAATGAGAGAATACAGATTATTGAAAGCAGAGAAGGTCCTTGTTTGGATTCGTTTGTCTGCTTCACATACATTCACAGGCTGGGGGACTTGCATGCAACATCATCTCTGAATAAGACAAAGATCCACCTCATTGTGCATAACTCATGTTAATGATAGCATTATAGCATTCAGAGAAAATGGAAATTCATTGTCCAAATATTATTTTCTTGCATATATCTGGTTTGCTTTGCTATACATATTAAAATGTCCCTACATCCTTGGAGAATGTTTCTATTTTTGGTCAGAGCTTCTTCTCAGATACAAGTCTGCACCTAAGGAATCTAGTAGGTTTGTTTGACACGTCTCTGACCTGCTGCACTATTACACTCTTATATCATCTGCTGAGTTCTCCCGAAGGCTAGTGAGGGATCAGAATCTAGACCGGCCTCTCTGTGGGCCTCTAAGGCTGCCGCTGTAGCCCTCTCGCACCAGAATGCGGTTTCTATCACTGTGTCGCCATGTTTGCCTCTGCTGGGGTGTCGGGCAGCACTTTCCAGCAAAACACACCAAATCAAACAGCCAGCTCTGATCTCTGACACTCCGAGAGGCACAGGAGCTGCTATTTACCGGAGAGGGGGTGACATGAATCCCACGTTCTCCTCACCAGGATGGCAACAGCAATGTTGATCATGGTAGCAACAGTGTCAGCATAAAAAGGCATTGGAGAAAAAATGTTACATTGTAAAAATGTTCATCACATGGTCCTAAATAAAATAAGCAACACATTCAAAAGCAAAATGTTTACTCAGATAATTTTAATTGTCTGTATAAGATATATAAACCAACTCATAACTGAAACAAAAATGTAATTAAAGGCAAATAAATAGAAAGAAATTCCAATCAGTTGGTTATAAAAGAAACTAGAAATTGCTGGTCTGCAAAAATATAAATTAATCTTTGTAATGGTAATAGTAATAATAAAGGGGGTTGGGGTGTATAGACGGTAAGCTGATAGGATCCTGGAAGTCACATGCTCACACCACCACACACACATCCTGTCCTTGTGGGATCATGAGAACCTGTGTTTACCGTGACAACAGTGTGTGTGTTGTATGTGTCTGTGTTCGCTGAGCGGGTGTGCAGTTGTGTTAGGGTGTGCCTCAAGGGCTGTGTGTGACTGCACATTTGACGTCGACCACACGTGACGCTTTTGTTGTGTCAATGGATGCAGAATGCTGTTCCCAGTGGACCCAGCATTCTCAAACCAGCAGCCTGAGCTTATGTAAGGCTGAGGCAGACACATTTCAAACACAGACACGCACACACACACACACACACACACACACACACACACACACACACAGGCACACAGACTTTAAATCCAAAGCCTTTGTGGAAGTGACATTTATGGTCATTTATAGCTGATGCTCTTATTCACAGAAAGCACCGCTGGTTCTGACTCCTCTCAGCTCTAATGGAGATTGAATCTCTGTTACACAACCACAGTCCTACACCTACACACATTCACTGGGGTGGGTGCTGGAATCCACCGATGTGAAAGGACGTCCTTCATCACCTACACTGTCATGACTTTCACAAGGACATCCACTATAGAAGATATTCAATGTATTGAACTCATGATTACGTGTCAGCTCTATCACCTTTTTTTTCTCTGTATGTCTATTTTCCCTGTAGATTTTCACTGTGAGTTCCTTATGCAGGACAGATCAGTCATCTGTGTTTGGTTAGTGCCCAAAGGAAGGTTCAATGGAGAGATCAATATTTGGAAGCAGCTCAGAAGTCAACTGAAGTCGGCCAGGCACCAGATCAGAATATCTCAAAGATGCTTCATACTGCAGGTAATTTTAATATAGCCAGGGGCGGATCCAGGAGTTGGTCCCTCGAGGGGCTCTGGAGTGAAGTTCCCCTGTACTGACAACAGTCTTTCAACTATAGTCTTGAACAATACCAACAATAGACACTGTATGACAATCTACTAAGGATTGTGTATTTTCTAAGCTTTGTGGAAGTACACAATGTGCTTGAACAAGGAGCTATTTTCAAAATATACTCATAGATGTGTGTGTCTTTACTTAAAGCTAACAAACAAAGAGTAAACAAGAAATGACCCTAATGGGCACATTATAGAATCAGGAAATTTGCATGGATGTTGGAAATATAATTAGCCTCTCTCTAAAATTGTGGCCCCCGTATGGCCTACAGCACCCCCCCCCCCCCCCTCATTTAGAAAAATCCTAAATCCGACAGTGGATATATCAGACTTGGAGAGAGACCAACAAACATACAGGACCCCAGGACTCTCAATGCCCTGCTTACTCTGCTGGCAAATGGCCCACATCTGCAGCAGTGCGTGAAAACGGATCAATGCCGATGAAGGGTGTCTGATCATTAGATTGGGGATTGTTTTTTTATAGTCGCAGTGATCACTATTTAAAAAGCAGTTGGCAATGGGTAAAAACTGAACACTGCAGTTGTCCTTGGCATTTCAGCATTGTTTTGTGATTCGAACGCCCGCAGCTTTAATGTTTTGATTTAGTCCTTTAGCTCTCACAAGTGTTTCCAGCAGCAGAACCCACTGTACGCTAGCTACCTATCATACCAACACCAAAATGAGTTCAGGAGTTTTTTGATTTGTTTCTCCTTTTGTCAACTCTGTGTGTTTGAAACGGCTCATCACACCAAGCCAAGCTCACTTGAAGAGTTTTTTGACCAACACTGTCTGTGGGGGCAGTCTGTCTCTAAAGCTGATTTGATTGCTGCAGCTTTTTCCCCCACACAGATAGTCGGTTATTAACTGACCATATTCCTGGAATATACCCCAATCTACAGAGCAGCACAGTTAATCCTGATAAAAAAAAGGAGATAGAGGGTTGAAAACGCAGGGAGAACCGGGGATTTAGGAACAAGCGAGAGAGAGTGGGTGTTGTAGAGGGGTGTTGCAGCGTTAGAGGTAGAGGGGAAAGTGAAGGAGATTCAATTCCTTTATTTTTCAACCAAAGTCACACAGGAAATGGGCCTTAGTTTAATGTGTTGTGAATTTCTTAATTATTTGCCCAGGAGTTTATGTTTTCATCTACGTTTTATTATATGTGAGATTACGTTAAAACTAAAATTAATTTTCTAAATGTTTCATAAACATTAGGGTGAGATTCTCAGAGACAAATGTAAAAATCTGAGTGTGAATTTAAAGGACTGGTGGAGGTATGCTGCCTGCCATTCTAGTTTCAATAATTTAATTCAATCAGCATCTGAATAAGTTTGAATTATTATTCAGAAACACAAAACTGGCTCGACTACCTCTGACACAGTAATCCTTCTATTATTTGAGTATGTTCTTTGTTGGTTTACACTGAGTCCCAGCCAGGTTGAACATAATAGCACATCCTTAGTGATTATTTGCTTTATTTATTTTTCTGCAAACAGAATATATGCCTTTGGAAATGACTGAAATATGGATTTAGAAAACTGCTCCTGATCTCTGAGGATCTCAGGGAGAGGCGGTGGTCTAGTGGCAGAAACTTGGACTGTAGGCAGAGAAGGTCTCTGGTTCGTCTCTGGTTCAACTCCACGGAGAGACAACAAAAGACGAACCTGGATTGATCTGTCCAAAAATCCAAGAGTCTCCCTACCCTGTCTAGTGACCCTGAGCAAGGCACCTTACTCCCCCAACATCTGCTCCCCGAGCGCCGTACATGGTCGCTCACTGCTCTGTGTGTCCTGCACCAGATGGGTCAAAATCAGAAGTTAAATTTCCCTACCTGCATGAGTGTGCCTGTGCATGTCTGTACATGTGTTTGGGATGAATAAATGCATCTTAATCTGAATCTTAATTTGTACGGTCAGTTCTATGCATGGTTTAATGGAAAATACACATAGATGCACACAGATAGACGGGTGCATGTAGTGAGGCTGAATCGAGTAGACAGAAATACAAAACAAGGTTGAATGTATTGAATGGAAACGTGTTGGAGATGTCCGATCACAGAGGTGAAGGGAGGATACAGCAGGTTATCATCCAGTATGGTTGAAGATCGAGGTGTTGTGTAACCAGATTATCAACAACACCACGTTGCGGAATTTGACCTTCGTCATGATGTGATGATGCTGAGCTCCCCCTCGCTCTCACTCTCTCTCTTTCTGTCTCTCTTTCTCTCTCTCGCTCTCTCTCTCTCCCTCTCCCCGCGTCCCTCTCTAATTCAACACAGAAATCCTTAACACACACACACCTGCATCCTCCGCCACACAAACACATCCCTCTAACCTCTGCTGTACAGGCACATATTTGAGAAGGTTGTTGACGTGTTGTGATTTGATGCCATTCAAAGTGATTTTAATAGAATCAAAATAATAACTATAATCTCCAAGAAACAATCACGCAACCTTAAGATGTTAGAAAATTATAAATTTGTATCCGTTTTCCTTGATCTATCAATATGTTTTAGTTTTTGCTCTGTTAAATGATTCTTATGGTTAAGTGTTCTCTAGGCTATCCAAATGTTTTTTTATTTAATAAATCGAATTCAATGCAAATGAAAAAGCCACATGTAGAATCTACTTACACACACTTGAAGTGAGAGTGTCTCCCGCAGCTTATCGCGTCCAGGTCAATTTTTGACCAGAAGGTACTGTATGTTTTTGGAAAGTGTTGCTATGGTGACCTAATTCACTTTTTTTACCCACCCCTCATCCCAAGTCTGGGAACATTGCAAGCTGGCGTTACATGTCAGCACTGGATGCTAGCTGGACATGAACAGGAGGATTTTATTTGTAGAGGCCTAATATCATCTGAACGTTATGCCAGATGGTTTTGGTAGATGCTGGTCTTGACCGGTTATGTAAGCTCTGTTGTGACCAAAAGGGAAAATATTTTGAAAACACTCATTCAAAAGGGTCTTTACCGTAATACAGTGAATATGTAGTACCAGATGTGGCCAATAAGGTCTAGAGCTCTGCTCCAGTTCTCATGAGATTTGTGAGACTACCACATGAAAATCACTAGTCCGCCTTTACAGAATGTATTTTATACTAATGTGCTTCTAAACAATTTTGAAGAGGATAGATCTTCACAGAATTGGTCAGCGCGCCCAACCAAATACATGTTAGAAGCTTGTTGGTGGTGACACTGAACCGTTGTATTTAGGCTACAAAAATCCTAAAAGGTGATATTCATTTCTGAGGATTGTCTTGCTGAACAGACATTTGGTTTGTCACAGCTTGTTATCTGCAATAGTCTGAGGGGTTGCTAGTTAGTCTACAAAATATGTCACACTTGCAGAACTCCTATACTGTTGTTCTAAGTTGTACATGCACGCTATTTTGTTTGTATATCTTTAGTGCAATTTGAGTTCATGGGTGCATTTCTACTATTGGTTAGTTTAAATGGGCTTGAAAGTAAAAAACAAGAAAGAAATAATTTTCATTTCACATTTTTTTATTGGTCATCAATAATGAAACAGCATCACTGATAAAAAACAAACACCCCCGTTGTTTGGGTCAAATTACACATCTGACTGTGCGGCCTGATCCACAGGAAGCAGACACACAGTGATCAGCAGAAACATTGAGCCCGTGCTTGTCCACGGCTGAGGGTCCATAGAAAAATAAGGCAGGTGGTTCTGTACAACTAGTCTCGAAACACTGTCAACGTTAGCTGGGAACTTGTCTGACATTTACAAATCCACATGACAACTGTGCTTCTCGGCCAGCTCAATATACAACAGCATTGTACGTATCGGCTCAATCATGCAAAAGAGGTGAAGAGACTTTAATCTATCCAAAAGTAAGATGAGAGAATTCATCAAGACTGAATACCTGAGATGCTAAAAGGGGGTAGAGGTGTAGTGCCGGGAGCATTCTGTTAAAAACCTGCTTTTTGAAAAGATGAAACCCGAACTTGAGGAAGACACACACCTCCAACACAGGCCGAGTACACTGGGCTTTCAAACCGAGTACAATCCATTGTTGAACATTCATAGAAGATACTGAGAGTGGACTTTATGATTCCGTGAAAAGATTCAGTTCAAGGTAACATCACAAAATATGATGTTATAAATAACACCTCACCAAGAGCGGATGTTTTAAACAGTAGTGAAAAAGATTGTAAGCCACAGTAATGTCAGACCTACGACTGAGTTTCAGAGCTCGCAAAAGGAAGGTTGTTGTTAGTTCTGTTCCGCCCTATGATATACAGCTATACGTTAGCATCGATGTACGACCACATATGAGCATGCATGCTATTAGGTGTCATTTGATAAATAACAAAAAAACCTCTTACTATTATTACAAATTATCAAAATGTTGTATACAGTTAGAACCTTCTTGATGTGTGGGCAAAACATCAACACTTCTTGCTTGTGGCTTGGCTTCAAACACATTGGTGCTTAGCAGGGCCCAGTCAGCGACAGAGACCTGGTGTTTCCGAGATTTCTGAGAAAACCAAGTTATTAACTGTTATGAAACCGGCGGTTAATGGATTGATCATCCTAATATGACAAGTTAACCTTTAAACATAACAATGGATATATTGAGAGACCAACATTTTCTACAAATATACAAGCTTCAAAAAAGAGGGAAAAAAACTACAGTTATACAGCAAGAAAAACATCTAATACAAGTTATATGTATTTATATATATACTAAAAAAACACTGCATTGCAGAAGACTTGTAAGGCAGAATCCCCCAACAACCTACTCACAATGAGTGTAAGTGTACCATAAAATAAAGATTATTTACAGAGCATATACAATTGTCCAAAAAGACCATGTTTGTAATCCAAAAACATGCACGTAATACACTATTTCATTTGAAATATCTATTTGTTTCATGTACATAGATCCGCAAGGGATCTATAAATGTTGTCCACTTTGGCTGGATGTGTTCATGACACCTAACGGCACAGGAGGAAAAGTGAAATTAACAAATCTGGGTTGTTGATGTCGCTGTCATTGATTCTACCAAAGGCCCCAGTTAAAGAAACGGATACATAAAAAGAGAATTATCCTCTAATCTGATTCAAAGTTTTGATAAAATATGTCAGTTAATCTAAAACGTGTGTGCAACGGCAGAGTGAATACTGAAACTATGTAACTACCTGATTTTCATTCCAATGAGCTTAATGACTGAGCGTCCTTCTTGTGAACAAGACAGACAAAGTGACCTGTGTGCTCTGCTTCAAGTGCTCAAAAACATGTCTCAATTACTGGAACAGTAACACTAACAAAAACCTGTTCCCTGATAAAGGGAAACACAACCATTTAAAGACACAGATTTCATAATTTGAGTCTAGCGTTAGAAAATAAGCATAGTTTTGAGCTTGGTTTACTGTCTTGCATACATCGGTCACATCCTCTGCATGAACAGTTGGTATCAGTACTGTAGTCGGCTTCTCCGTCCAAGTGTCTTGAAGTGTGAGATATCGTTTAATACCAAATCACGACTCCAAATAGGAAAACTTGGACATTTTGCGGGGTATAGAAAACTTTTTCTAATTTTTGACAAGTTGAAGATAAGAAAATTTAAGTCACTCTCATGTCTGTATGCGAAATTTGAAGCTAACTTTGGTAAAGAAGAAAAACAAATAACAGTATTTTCCTAAATATTCATTATTTTTAAGCTTAATAGGCACATAATGACGTTACAAAAGAAAGTAAGGCCTTACACGATATTCTTGAATGACATTTGTGACTAGCATGCGACTAGTAAGGTATCTTAAATTGACATGTGATTTTAAAATTAGCCTTCCAGTTTAACTCTGCTGGTTGATTTGAAATCATATTTAAAATGCCCAATTGTTCTTATCTAAACTTGAAACTTTAAAATGGATTTTATACATATTAGATACTTGTACAGCACTGTCAAGTGCCTCATATATTATTCCAGTGGGTGTATATGTGAGTTCAAAAGGCTAATTCAACTTCATTAAACGTGAAAGGCAAAGAGCCGTATGAGGTCAAGTAAGATATTATGTACAACACTATTTAATTTCAAGTAGCTAACCTAACTTATGTACATTCATACTTAGCGTGTTCAGGTGTGACAGTAATAGCGAAAGCCTCCTCAGGCTGTGTGTGGGCAGCCGGGAAGACAACAGCTGACGAGGACGCTGTGGAGACGGGAAACTCTAGTGTGAGCCCGATCACCTCAAGCTGTATGTGCATGTTGACTTTGGCAAAGCTTCTGATGGTTAGCAAATTAAACCAAGATTTCCAGAATAAAAGTTCTACATGACTACATGAAGTCACAGATTAACCGTTGCTTAAAGATCAGCCGACAGCTTTGATTGATTTCTTTTCCGCATGGATAACAGCTGTAGTGTTTCAATATGTTTACATATGTGCATATGCGTGCGCAAATGTGTGTTAGCTCTACACACCAAGTGAAGTGTAATGCTAGCGCTAAGTGCTCCTTGTTTCATGGAGGACAACACACTTCACCTTCAGGTGCACAGAGCACTGAGGGACTCGCATTGTCTTTCCAGCCATGCAAATTGCAGTTCACAGATCTGTAGGTGATTGCTACACAATGTGTGTTTGTTCTGTCTCTTCATAGCTGGAGGTAATGGTGATGATGATGAAGGTATGATGATGAAGATGATGATTTCAGGATGGCTTACTTGCAGGTTAAACCAGGGTCTGCCCCTCCCTCTCTGAGTTTGGATTCTCTTGATCGTGTCACATCCAGAGCTTCACAGCAACAAAGAATAAAAACCCTACAAGACAAAAAACAATAAACCAAGCTAAAAAAAAGTCACTCCAGTGATATTCTCTGGAGCAAAAACTGAAGATGTCTTAACCCAGTGCAGCAAATCTTTGTCTTTATGTTGAGGTTCTAAGATTGATTTTAAAGATCTAATGCAGGGAGCCTCTGAAGAACCCCATCCCCAGATGTGGGAGCAGCTGAGGCTGTGGGAGAACTAGATTTGGGTTGTGTTGTTGGTGGTGGTGCTGCTCGGGGCATTGCTGCACACCTGGATCTGAGGAGGGTGGCAGAGGGGCTTAGTGACCGCTGTTGGAGCCTGGGGGGTTGTGGGTCCAGTCGAGGACAATGAGTGTCAAGCTGCCAATCATGAAGATGATTCCCACGACCAGGAAGACGCTCGCCTGAAGAGAGGAGAGACAGGAGAGGAGGCAGAGGAGGGATTAAATGTGTGATGATGCACAGCAGGGGTCTGCAGAGTGCGAAAAGTGATACAGTGAGAAAGCTGTTGGTGTGTGTGAGTGTGTGAGTGTGTGTGTTCCTGCACACTTACCCCGATCTTCTGCGGGGAGCGGAATGGCACTGATTTGACCAGGCGGATGTAAAAGGCAGCAGGTAGGATAAAGATGAGCATAGTCGCTGCAGAAGAACCTGTAACAAAGAGCGACAGGGATTCAACCAATCAGAAGACAGCATTTGAAACCATTTGACCATAAAATATTTATCTTGTTTCCTACACTTTCAACAGGGTAACAGATTACTGCTTGGATAGAGTGATAGGTTGTGATAACTTTCAACCGCACTGTAGACCTGATAGTGATGAACCATCGCCTGATAGTTCCCTTTTAAAACGTAAGACTGTGTTAAAATTCCCCAAAACCAAAAATATTATAAGTGAAAACCTGCGCTGTGACTAGATTTGCAGTGTTTCCCACGGTGCAGCGGTTTTGCTTATGTAAATAATATATCCCAAATATAGCTCTGACATTAGCAGTCCTGACACGTAATGAATTTGTGTATCAATCGAAATAAATGACTAGCGTTGTCTGACAAGCTATAAAACGAACAAAGTTTAATTTATTTCTAGTGAATTGGGTTGACACCCATATTGTTTTTTTACGCAAAAATGCATCTGTTGTAGCTGTAAGAACAAAACATTTACAAAGACCATGCGCTCTTTTTTCTTTACAGTGTTAAAAAAATGTTTTCGCTAAATTGACCACACGCTGACATCGGATGCACACACCAGTCTAAAAACCAATCAATGTCAAGTATAGGTAGACACAGCCCATGTAGGTGATGATGACCCAAAACTAACTGGATCAAATCTCAACACTGTAGCAAAGACATGAACCTTTCTTCAGACCTTCAGGCGTGAAAAGTCCTTGAGAAAATTCAGCACTTGGATATTTTGTATTATCCATTTCAGTTTTCGCCTGCTGAGTTGCAGTTTCACAGACGTGGCTGCCACTGCACGTTTTACTGGCCACCTCCCTAAATGTATTAGGAATTTCGGTCTTTGTGTGTGTTGGCGTCCAGATTGTGAGTGTGTGGGTCCGGTGGTCATAAACAGCTCACGCGACTGCACAGCTGACACAAGCCGGCACTTTAAGCTTCTGTATTTCCATGCCTCAATACAAGGACCCCTGAACTGAAGGTGCTAATCACATCCTGACTGCCAGTTTTATAAACTCAAGTTTCTAGTGTTTCCACAGGTTTTTAAATGTTCCCCATTTAAAATGCTCTGTAAACCAAATGAGGAACACTACGAGTTCTGCGTTTGCCAGGACTCACCGATGAAGCCGAAGATGTCTCTGATGGTCGGGACGAAGATCACCAGCAGGTTGTTGAAGGCCAGAATTGCCGCGGCGATAAGCATGTGGCGAGTCCAGCTGAACTCTCGACCGCTGAATAGCAATGTGGTGATGGAGGAGCGGATCTGGGAAGAAACACAAAGTAATGGACATTACAGTCTGGGTCAAGTCGTATATATTAAAAATATATTAAAATAACTTTTGGTAACTCTTGACCACAAAATTTGGTTAAATTCTATCAACTAATTCCACAAATGTCTGCATGAGGAATTTATATCCTGTGAAGCCGCCAGATCATTTTGACGTTTTCATTATTTTTATTTCACCATATCTGACTGATACAGACATTCACAGGAGTCCCAGGAGCTGATCTCTGTCATGACAACAACAATCAGTGAATCACTTCCTGATTGGCGATCAGTTGTTTGGTTGCTGTCAGGCTTTAAACTAGGATGCATGGCAGAGCTTTTATTTTGAAAAGTTGCGACTGAAGAACGTGCCGATTACTACAATTAAACCAAGTTGGATGAACGTAAGATTTATAACTTCACTCTGCACCATGGACTGTACACAAGGTCCAGCACACAAGCAATAAAAAAGTCACAGTATATTGTAGAACTGATTGAGGAGCAGTCACTGATGACAAGTAATAATCAAGATGCTCCTGAACACACAGCCAGCTCCTAATGGACATGAACGGGGACTAGTAAAAGAGTTAGGACTGAGTCTAACTGTCTTCACAGTTTCATGAAACACGTGGCAGTATTTTCTGGACACTCAGTCTGTCTCTGTCGAAGAAACAAATCATTACCAGCGACAACAACAGCCTAGTCTGCGTGTCTGTGCCTGAGACTGATTCCCACACTTGGCCACTGAGTGAAGTGTGTCAAGTGCTGCAAGGCTAGAGTGTGTGTGTTTTGTTTGACTGCCTGTGTGTACTTGAAAGCACCAGGAGATCCCAGCTAAGACGGCCGGTGCTGCTGAGCCACAGGCCGCCTGTTCAAGCCTCAAGTGGGTGAAAGGTTGTGGGTATCAGGTGAAACCCGAGGCACAGAGAGCCGGCCGGCCACATGGGGTAGGGTTAGCAGGGGGCGGAGCTCCAGGCACCCATTCAAAAAGGCAGGGGATTATCTCCCGCAGCGCAATGGAACCATGGGATTGCATCAGCCGGTAGTGAGAGGAGGATGGACTAGCTGGCAGGGGGGGAGGTGTGTCTTCCTTCTATTGTCAATGCACCGTCCTTTCTTCCTCCCCTCTGCCAGCCTGTCTTCCATCTTCTCTTTTACTTACTACGTTAAGACAGATGAGGGTCCCCGGTCACCATGGCGTTACATTTAATTACAATAACCTCTTTATTTAGTTCACCTGAGAAGGGACCAGGCATGTGCAATGTTTCCCTTGCTGAGAGCCACTGCTGGTTGACAACCACATTCCTTCTTTGTATCTGACTCGACTACAAGATTTACATCCAGTTAGGCTGGTGCTCAGCGGAGAAAGAAAAAAAAAAAAAACATTAACTGGATTTTCAGATTGAACCGAGTGGCCTCCATCACGGTTGTCGGCAGGCACCGGGGTGACGCCTGGCCTTTAATATCCGCCGCCAGAAACTTGGGGGATAATAATAATTTCAGTCCCCCCCCCCCCCACACACACACACACACAGCAAATGCATAATTAGGGCCGAAAACTGGAGCCTTGACGCGGTATTTCTCTCCAAGGCTCCAAACTATTCGACACTTGGCTGTTACCTAGACCAAAGGCTTTGGAGTTCACTGTGTGATATTTGCACACTTCTTCTACACGCACACCCAAGCAGAGCATGTGGACAAACTAGTTCCAGGCAGCCAAATCTGGGATTTTAAGCAATGTGGGTTACAGTCCTGCAAAACAGAAACACACAGACGTGTTCAAACCTCGTGCACTTGACCCCATTTACTGCAAGTTATCGTCAAGGTTCCGGTAAGTCGAGGTGTTGTGCACATTTGAAAGTGCAGCTATATCTAACCCTAGTGCAGAGGCGGCACCCACACGTTTGAATTTGCAAGGCCGCTGGCTGCACAGCGTTAAGAGTCTATTGTGGGAACTGAGACTTCGCGCAGCAGAGGAAGTCCCTTTTCAAGTAAAACGACATAAGCACAGAGAGCATAGCACACTGCAAAGGCCCAACAGTCTCCTTAAACTCAATCAAGCTGCACCAAATTTCATAGAGTCACAGATATCGGTATCCTGAATGTCGATGATTTTCTTTCACCAAAATCAATGCATTTCATCCTGGGAAAGGGTGAAAATGTTGAAAACTCATCATTAAAGATTGAAAAAATATTCCTTATCAGGATTCCCCCAAAAATCGAAGGGGCCTGTCCTCCATTCATACGACATCCTTCCACCAAGTTTTGTGAAAATACGTTAAAATGTTCACAAACAAACCTGTTTTCCACTGGTCAAAACAAAATCCACTGACACCCATAATTTATGCAATGGGAATGGATTTAATCAGCATTCGCTCCAGTGTCAAATGACTGTGCAGCACACACAGGTATTATTCGTCTTCGATGGAAACACGAGTTCGGAAAGACAAAGAGGCAGGTGAGCGCTACAGTGGTCTGTGTGTTTGTGACGTTGAACATGATCAGCAGGTGAAAAATATACAAATTCTTGCCAAGCTTCTCTTTGTTTCCTTAAATGGCTGTTACGTTTTGATCTTACCTAATTTACCAAAACATAAACTCTGTTACTAGCCGTACGAGACGAGCTGCGTAGGTAGCACCACACAAGCAAAGCTGGGGATTAGCACTGAAATCGGACTACATGATGGTAGCATGTAGAGGTGACGCTGGAGCCGTTATAATCAGCTCATTTGCAGCCCCTTCTCCCCGGGTTACAATCTGCAGCCCGAGCATGAGAACTGGGGCATGTTTGACTGCACATAAAGCCCTTTCATTATGTACTGGCTCCTGCCAAAGCCCTCTGTTAGCAACCATCCTTCACGTGACTGCACACACACACACACGCACACAATCCCTAAAGACACTCGTGTACACTTCCACACCTAAAGACGTATCTCCCTCCAAACGCACACGACACCCGCACACATTCTCTTCTGTAGCACTTCCCCACCGGAGCCAAGAACCGCCACAGACAAAGCTATAATGTTAATCTGTGACTGAAGGTCGGCGGCGTTTTCCTGCGAAATGAAGGTCGAGGAGGATTCAGGGCAAGATTCTTAAATGTCAAATGGAAACTTGGCCGAACGACGGTGGGACTAAGCAATTCTTTTCAGCCGATGCCTCACATGTGTCCAAGTTCTTCAATCTTTCCAGAAAGGCCGGTTGCGATGGTCGGTTGAGAGAAACATTCCCCGGCACTGCACAGAAAGTCTTACACTGATCAAATCAAATTCCCGGACAGCACCAGCCAATTCCGCTGTTTCTATCACACTGCTGTCTCCCAGGATCCCGAGCTAATCACTAAACCTGACTGATGTAAAAAAGGATATGACACACACCATCCCGTAGGTGTCAGTGCAGGTAAATACAGGTCACAACCAGTTTCCATCACAACATGCATTAGCTTGTTTAGACATAGACATATTAGACATATTTCAAAACTGAATAAAGGACCAAGAGCAAACAGGTATGTGCTGCATTTGATCCCCAAACTCTCCCTTGCTCTTTTCACTAAGCTCAATTCACTACAGCTTTTCTTTTTTGCTGCATCACATTTCAATCCTTATCAAATGTTTATCTCTTCGTTATCATAGTCCTCCTCCCTCCTGCCTCTCTCTCTCTCTCTCTCTCTTTCTCTCCCTCTCTCTCCCTTTCACTCCACTTTCCTCCTCTATTTCAATTATTATCGAAATACGTTTAATGTGACTTTAAGGGTTATATATTGTTTGGAGAAAAAAAAGGCAGGTTTGTGCCAGACAACAAAGAAGGAAAGTATATATATACAAACACACACACACACACATACACACACACACACACACACAAACACGTGAATATACCGCACAGTAACTGCCTGTTTGCAGTTAACCCGACCACACATGATCACAAATCACCAGGATGTCCGAGTTTGTCATCTGGTTTTGATAATCTGCATCATGTGAAAGAAAACCACTGGCGTCTACTTTTGGTAACCTGCTATACGTGTGGCAGCCACCAGACTGATATAAAATTAAAAATGGAGTTGCACACCGTATAATAAATCCTAATATAATCGTGCACGAGATTCCTACTCTCTATCTTTGGTAGATCCTGATGCACATCTCTAAAGATAATCTATGACTAATGCAAGCCGTTTAGAGGACTGTGTCCCCTGGCTGAGGTTTGTGTTTCTGTCCCCCCCCCCCCCACTGTGGCAGGCTCTGCCCCTCTGTCTCCCTGAAGGTGGCAGTCAGGGTGAGGGTTTTTCCACTGTCCTCTCTGAGGCTGTAAACTTCCACTGCAGAGAGAGGGGGGGATCCTCGCTCACATTCCCTGCGCCAGAACAAAAACAGCAGCGTCTGCTAAAGGATTGGGTCTCTCTCTGTCTCTCTCTCTCCTTCTCTCTCTCTCTCTCTATCCCTTTATGTTTGTGTTAACGATGCATGAGGATGCAGGCATAAGCTGAATTGCTAAGATGTGGTGATGTGTGTAGATATGAGTCAATGGATATATATGAGTTCAGATAAGGCAGTCAAATGTGTGTGTGTGTGTATGTGTGTGTGTGTGTGTGATCTATCGGTGTTACCATGGCGTCCAGACATTGCTGCATCATTGTCTGTCAGCCTCATCCTGTAACTGAATACCAACACATTGCTTCTCTCTGGTGGCAGCCTACTGTAACTACAACCACTTCACACACACACACACACACACACACACACACACACACACACACACACACACAGCTCAAGAATTAGCAGCTGCTCGCGGTTACACATTAAACCAAGTTCGTGTGAGAGTGTGAGATGGGGTGTGTGTGTGGGGGGGGCACCAGCCATTTTTGTTCCCCTGGTGTCAGATAAGGGCCATGCTAAAATTAGCCCTTTGTCCATATAAGGCGTGGGAAGTGAGAAGTCTGTGTGAACGAATGTCAGTGAGAAGATTAGTTGTGTTCACTACACACACGGTCCAACAAAGACTTTGGCTCCATCTTGAGAGAAAATGGGGAAACAGACACAGAGAGTGAGACGTCACTGTTCAGATCTAAAGGAGTGTGTGTTGGTGTGTGTGGTGTGTTGGTGTGTGTGTGTGTGTAATTAAGAGGTGCGGCCGTTTACACCCTCAGCCTGCGTGTTTTCGGATTTGGGATGACGAGGGTTCTCTTTCTCCAAAGCGCCAGGAAAGAAAAAAAATCAGCTGCATCAAGAAAGTGACACCAAAAAAGAGCTGACTCGGCAGCGAACACAAAACCCAGTCTGTGTGCCGAGCGACACGCAGGGGCAGCAGTGTTCCAGCGAATGAATGGACACGGTTTAACAAGCAGCTGGTTGGCGATCTGTGAAAGGCAGCGGCCAGATAATCTAAATTACAAGGGCGGTGTGTGTTTGTGTCGACTTGAGGAACGTGTTTGTGCGCTCTGACGTAAATCCAATTATATTCGGACTTGAATAAGGCTCCATTTAATGATGCTGTAGAGAATAGACAACAGCGCCTGAATGAACATCGGCGTAAAAGATATTTAGGAAACAACTACGTGTGTCCCCTCCTTATAGGAGTGTTTTTGTGTGATGTACTTACAGGGAAGAGCACGATGGGCACAGTGAGGGTGACGGCGGTGAGAACGGCCAGACGCACCAGCAGCAACATGGTGTCGAACTTATACACCTTGGTGAAGGTGTGGAGCAACTCTGCCTCCACGTTCCCTGTGATGGAGGAGGAACAAAAAAAAAACAGAGAATGATGAAAACGTCACTGGAGCAAAACAGACCAGGTGTAAAACTCACTAAGTACATTCACTTATGTATTGTACTCGAGTACTCAGTATTGCACTGGGTTTTATACATGGATTCTTGGGGAAAGAACCCAGCTTAAACAATGCAGGTTTTTTTCATAATATTATGATTAAGAAATATAATGCATGTTAAACTAGACTTGCACTGTAAGAGCACATGCCCCCTTGAAGTTCAATATAGCTGCACCACATTACACACATTTACACACAGCTTTTTTAAATCAAGATACAGTAATTGCTCCCAAGGAAATCAGTGAAAATGTAAAAATAAAACACTCCCTGACGCTAAATGGGATTTCCCCTGACTCTGCATCCTTCAACCCAATTACTACCTCCTTGATGGAGGTAATCAACAAAAACTGTTTTGTTGCGGTCCCTTGTTACGTGTCACATGTTTATTTCAGTTCCACCAGGGAGATAATCTCCAATTTAGTTTTCAGGAGGTTTCAATTACTGAACTGTTTTAGGCTCAAACAAGATTTTCTCTCACATTAATCATCTGTCCACTGCTCAGACCTTCATATTTAGACCCTCAGGAGGGGGCTTACTAAACGATAGGCTTCGCTTCTTACCGTAGAAGGTGAGGTAGCCAAACAGCGCCGATAACATGTACATGACGAGCATGGCCAAGATGGACAGGTTGGAAACGTTCTGCATCTTCTTCCTGCTGCGACTGAAGAAACAACACGTACACACAAATATTCACTTTAGGAACAGTTAGGGTCACACGTGAGTTACAGCATTTAGACAAATTAATGCAGATTGAGGTACTTCTCAACTTCAGATCTATTTTTTTCTGAAACAAATGAATTTAAATGTTCCCCTCCCATCGCCCATTGCTTTCTAAACTTGTAGCAGAACCTACAGTCGCCTTTGGGTGACATAAAAACCTAAATCTGCCTCTCTAGACATAATATTGTTATTATTATTCTATGCAGATGCCCCATGTACATAGGCTTTTTAAATGTAACTCTTCTGTAAATTTAGTACTAGAACTACTTCATACTGCAGAAGACCGACCTGATAGTGAGATTTGATCTTACAAAGTTTCCTTGCACTTACTCTTTCAGCTCACTGTAGATGGGCAGGACCTCCGGGTGGCACACGAAGGCAAAGGCCAGGATTGGCACGGTGTACGCCGTCTGAGGGAAGCCAGGAGAACAGACGCACAAAATTCACTCACACAGAGTCACTGTGCAATTAATCTGCATAAAGCTCTACTATGCCACGTCATTAAGTGATGCCCGAATATTTATTTTTATTTATAAAATTGATGTAATGTTATTCGAAAAATAAGAAAGACAGAAAAGCCTTTCACACTGGAGCTGAACATGAAGCGTGTTGGGACATCGTGGTCTACCCTCACCCGCAGGTTCAGCTCCTGGTTTGTTGGTTTTAGGAGTGTCATACGTGTCACTACACACTCTGCTCTTTTCTCACACTTCATGATGATTTATTTATGATTCATGAGCTGATGTCAGATCTGCAAATATTTTGACAAATGAGGCTGAATTCACAGTCTGCAGGTATCACACACTGTCGCTTAGACGACTTTTCCTCTGCGACCGTGTCCGGGTGTTAACATAAAGCCGCGATGCAGATTCTTATCGCCATTCACAACACACAAAAGCCCAAACACGCCCTACAAAAACCCCACCTTCCCCAAACGTGTCTTTGCGATCCTGTTGTGTAGTCATTCCTCTGCATAAGCTTTGTGTAGTCTTGTACAAACAAAAAAGCGTAAATGAATTCACACGGACTAATATTGTGATTACAATCTCCGAGTTATTATTTTTTATTGTTTAACTCTTGTGAACCAATGGAGGAATGTGCGCGGCACACCTCCACGAAACCGACTAGTTGATCTGCCCTTTCAGGTGCAGCGCCCTTTCAACCTTCACCTCTCTGCCTTGAAACCAGGTAGTGTTTACACATAATGCTGAACTTTACGAGCTTGACACATGTTTGCACACAACCGAGAGCCAATCAGCTGTGCTCAAAACCCCCACCCGGTGCACCGTACCTGAGAGTTGAAGACAAAGTACTTGGGCGTGCACATCTCCTCGTCGTCAGGGTGGGGCTCAACGTGCACACCGGTGGAGAGGTGGGCGTCGTGGCCGCCCTTGACCGCCGGCGACATGTCGGCTCGGGAGAAATCCATTTGCAGCGAGTGGTTCTGTAGCAGGTAGAGCCCCGACGCGTCCGAGGCGTTCATGGAGAGGTTGGCCGAGTGGTGGGCGAAGAAAGGAAGAGGGCAGGGCAGCTGCGTCTTTTTGTAGATCATCTGGGATATAAAACATAAAGATAAGTTCTCGTACATGAAGATACAAATAAATGTCATAAGGGAGCAACAAATTAGGAACCCCCTGCTTGATTGACAGTTTAGCAGTTATCCAATCCTACCGTTTTCTCAAATTTCCCTTTAAATTTGTTTGTTTCCTATATATGAAGTGTATACGAGTGAACTTAAACAATATGCTGTGGGTTGTACCACTATGACAACAAGCTGAAAGAAGCTTATATCCATAGATCCATAGAGATAATATAGGTGTGACTGGGTGATAATTCCCTGGGGATTTTGTCATAGCGTCAGTACAGTGCAAGAGGCAGTAACACCAAACTAATATTGAACTAGTATTACTGGTAACTGGGTTGGCTGGTGCAGCGGCTGGTGGGATTCCATATAGAGGCGGAACTTACCACGCACAGGAAGAAGACCATGCAGCAGAGCGAGAACCCACTGGTGTAGCCCAGGTATCCTAAAGAGGAGAACGAAAATCAGTAATGACGACTGCAGCGGATTCATGTGATGCTATATTTTACGGTTGGAACTCTCCACCTCCGCTGCTCTGCTCTATCTCTGTAGCTGTCAAAGCAGCCGTCTATTTTAGAATGGGGGTCACGTCTCATTCCGGGTTGTCACCCGTATCCAGAAGTTGACCAGCAGACATTCAGATATGACCAAAAAAACGAATGCTTGTGAGCCGACATTATTAAAGTTAAACCCAATACAGCCGTAATGCTATTCACTTGTCCAGTCATCTTGATGAGGACTTGTTGGTGGGCCCGGCCTGTTGAAGCTCTCGGGAATCCTCAGACTGACCTGAGGAGTCCGTTCATAAATTACACGGGAGCGACGGAGCTGACTCCAGGGTTACCGGCCGTGTGACATTTCTGTAACTCCTACTTGTCTCCGAGCTGACTCAGGGACTCGACTACTGTTACGCGTGGCTCTGTAGAGCGGATCCCGGACAGCTGCAAGAGCACCGGCATACTGAGATGGTTGGCTTCTCTTGGCATGAAGTGAACCTTAGGTATAAGATATACTCCCAGAGCATGGAGTGAAATAACTGAACAATATGCAGTTTGATGGTGATACTGTGTATAAATAGACGTACACACACACACACAAACTTATTAACTAAGTCCTTACCCAGATTTTTCAGGAGAGACAAAGGCAGAATGATTCCGATGGACACAAACACCACCAGGTAGTTTCCATTCAAGTACCATTCACTGAAAATATGGAACACGGGTTAAAATTTGAGGAAATGGCATATGTTCAGGAGTGTAAGTTGCACACAAATACACACAAACACCCAAACACATACACACTTACCCAGATATTTCTTCTAAGCCCAAGAAGGCTCTGATGACCTCGGGCAGCTCATACTTCACAATAAAGAGGTAGCTGGAAATGGCTGCAGGAGAACAATAAGGGAAATATCTCTGAGATTAGAAACACTGTGCTTTTCTACATACATTCAGACATGTACACTTCGAATGACAATAACAATTCGGGGGGACACTGCTTTCTTTTAAAAGTCTCGAATATGAATGGGTGACAACAGAAAGCAGAACCCAACATAAAGCTTCTTAGTAAGGTATTGTTAATGTATTCAGAATATACATTTTATTTATCTATCATCTGTATTTACAGGACCAGTGATTTACTGATTTACCTCCAATGTTCTGCATGGTTATCGATATGAATGCTGCCATTTTGCCGGGCCAACCGAATGCTCTCTCCCCGAGCTTTTCATAGATGAGAGATCCTGTCCGAAAAAACAAGATGATGGAGAATTAGACATGGAAAACCACTGAGGCATCACAGCACACGCTAAGACAAGGAATGAATAGTTAAAATGAAGCAGTTGAAAGAAAAGAAATTAACATTTCATGTTTCTCTGCCTTTCCAAAGGTTACGTGTGAAATTAAACTAAGGGTCCAGTGTGTAAGATTTAGACGAAGGGGAGCTATTGGCAGAAACTTTGCCCTGTATATTAAAAACTTAATATTTAAAAAACAAGTGAAGGCTACCACGGGGTTCCATTCATTATTCAGTTGCACCATGCAACTTCGCCACTAGATGTCACTAAATTCTACAAACTGAACCATTAAAACCTTTCTATGTGGACTCCAATGGGCACTAACCTTTATGTAACCTTTTATTCCTAATATGTCTAAAACAACTCTGAAAACCCCCCAAAACTTCAAATAGTTACACACAAAATGATCAATCGTGCAAGTTTAACTTCTTAAATTTAATTTAAACAAAATAATATTTTTGAAGTTGTTTTTAACAGTTTGTTATTTTCAGTGTATCTCTAATTTCTTCCATATTTCTACCATCATTAACCTGGTGGATGAATCTGCTGGAGCAGTGGTTCCCATCCTTTCATTTCATGGGCGAGTCTTTATTATGAAGAAACATCTTCCTCTGACCTCTTTATAATGTCTTTGAATAGTGAGAAATTCAGCAAACAGGGCAATTTCCCTTCTTAGATGTGTACATGTGAAAACTATTTAGAGTTAGACAAGCTCAAAGTGGTTCCTAGTGTTTTACATCAAGAAGCACAGACTCGAGACATGGATGAAAAATTAACATGATGTTGTGCAGCGGAGTTGAGAGGTGTTGTACTGGTTTCCCCTCTCATCCCAGAGGCTTTCCTACTTGGGTGGACCACTGGTGTGGGCGGGACCCACACAAGTTGGCAACCACAGTTTTAAATTCTACAGCTGAGCGAGAAAGGTGAAATACCGACCTCCTTCTTTTGCCGTCACGAGGAGCAGGTGAACAGAATACAAGGAGAGGGTGGCCACGGCGAAGAGGAGGAGTCTGCAAAGAGAGAAGGAGATTGAAGGTCGGTCCAAGACAGTGACACAAGATAGAGTTCAGTATAATGGGCTTCAACTTTTGTATCTTCGATCTATCTAAGTAGCTAAAGGTGAATGTGAGCAGAGGAAGGACAGGGGAGAGGGTTTAAGTCTATAAAACTGATTTATTTGCTTTGGCTTAGTCCTGGCAGGTGGGCGCTGTTTTCGTTTTCGTCCTCCATGAACAGGTCAAACATCAAAGGAGCGGCGCCATGCTGCAGCTGCTCGGATGTGTTTGTCGTTTCGTTGTTTGGTTGATGTGGGGGCAAGTCTCAGGTGATGCCGTGCGGCTGCAACATAACTCGAACACGGCTCTAGCGTGACCCGTGCAGTGTCACGTCAATGCTACGTCAATAATCCATCTGCTGCATTCTTCAGAGGGCGTCCTGTATGTCAGTGGGTGTTACTGGACGTACAGGAGTCGAGCTTTGCTTTAATGGTTCCTCACCGGGTGGTTTTTAGAAACAGGACGGGGCAGTTTTTCTGGGCCTTGGCGTTTTAGCAGAGATGTGGGTTATCTTGACTGGCAGAAGATGACACGAGTTAATCATTCTTCCCTCATGCGATCAGCGTTTTCAGATATTTCCACTCTCCAATCAGACAGGGTTTCAGAGAGGAGACACCCTCTATGTTTTAGCTGTAATATTCCATGTACCGCCCACCGTGTCAGGAGGCGACCACGCAGCAGGGGCATGGATAGCCAAGAGAGTGGGTAGGATTTATGGGTGTAGGGTGTCAGCTGGTGTCAGATGTTGGATGTCACCCATGAATGCTGATAATGCAGATGCACAGGACAGACTGGGATGAGACTAAAAGATGGCATAGGGTCACGGGGTACAGGAGTCTGTCTTCTAGGTCAGAATGTGGAAAACCGAATTCAAACCTAACAATGATTATTTCTGAATTACAATCTGTGCAGAATAGAATAATTGTAACAAGGATAAAATGAGTCTAATAAGTTACTTCTCTAGGTTAACTACTGTAGACAATATTAGCAAAAAACATATAATATATTTTAATTATTATTTATTATAATTTAATCAACAGCTTCTAACATTTAACTTTGTCCACCATTTTTTGTATATAATACTTTGACAACTCCATAAATCATGTGCCAACATTATCACGTCTTTGCAAAGTGTTGACTTAAGGCAACACTTAAACCAAGTCAACGCAGGGCTTAAACCTGTGTCACGCGATTATTATATTATAATGTTATAATAACAATATTTTTCTTGGTTCCCATGTGACCCGTCATACTATTTCATGTACACACCCTTCTAAGCTCGCTGTGGGTTTACTAATCTGCGGCTGCACAACTTACGAAAAGAGAATGATGCCCGTGTTTGCCATGGCGAAGGACAGGCCCAGGATGCCGCTGCCCATGATGGCGTTGCTCAGGTTAAAGACAGACATCCCGAAGGATGTGTGGCCAGGATGCTGCTCAGACAGAAAAGAAAGAGAAAAGTTAAATCTTTATTAGGAAGACAGGGGAACAGAGCTAAAAAAAAACCATTTAAAGTCTGTCCGTCTGTCCAACTCAGAAGTGCAGTTGACAACAAGAATAAGACTATAAGCACCTAAAAGATGCAATTCAACGCAAAATGCACCCTTGTGTTCTATAAAACTGTTGTATACCAAGGGTTTGGCACATTTCCAGTAGTTTTCAGATTTACCGACTGATTCTTTTCTCCCTAACTACTAATCAGCTCCCAGCGACCAACATTTACCAGAACAGATAGAGCATTAAGCCGGCTTTAGATCCTGACACAAAAATCTGCCACACTCAGATTCTTAACTAAAACAGTGTCAGGACTTCTGTCAGTAGTCATTCTAAAAGCAAATCATCCTTAAAGTTATTGTCTTTTACCAAATGGTAGGGAGCACAGACACAGAGCGACTACATTTTGACTTGTGAATCCTCTTACATATTCTTCATGGTATTCTTCATACTTCTTCTTCTTCATCAGCCCATTCGACAGGAACTTCTGGCTTTCTGCGTCATCATTGTCATCCATAAAGTGACTGCAAGGACCAAGAAAAGACATTACCACATGCACACACATATATCAGTTTATACGCTTTCTATGTTACAATATGAGACAGAAAAATGTAAATATACTAGCAGTTCTTTTACCATGAACTGTTATCTCTGTGTTGTCCTTTAGAACAATTGTAACAGATTTTGATTGGCTGTCACCTGTGTCTGCTTGTTATTCAAGGCCAGCTGGGCGTTGAAGACCTTTAAACATTCCAGCTTGCTGCTTCACACAGATCAAAACTCCTGATTTGTACAAGCTTTAATAACTTATCTAATAACTGAGATTCTGACCTGAAGTAAACTAATTGATTAGTTAATTTAAAAGCCTAATTTACAGCCACAGAAAATGCAAGTTAGGAGAGCCCTTTTTCCATTGGTCAAAGAACCCAATAACACCCACTGACATCTGGCTTTTGTCTGCAATGGGAATGGATTCAATCCAATGACTCTGCAGTAAACACAAGTGTGGATCGGCGCCGAACCCTCTGTGCAGTGATGGAAACGTTACACCCCGGGGGGGAAACACTACATTGGCAGCACAGCGAGCTGAGAGAACACCTCAGTTTTCAGTACGTTTGTGACACTGAACATGATGCACCAGAGGAAGAAAACACAGGCTGACTACTGTAAGAGCAATAAAAAAAAAAACAGTAAGAAATGTTCAGAAGGCCAAAATGAACTAAAACCTGTCACTACTGGAGCTGCCGTGTCAAATAAAGCTGCTTCAGTGTCAGCTCACTCGGGTGAAGGGGAAACAGAAACCTTGACATTATGGCTGCTCACCTGTCGATGGTGGCCTTCTCGGCGTCAATGGGCTCTGTGTAGCGGTCGTCCAGGCTGTCGTTGCTGTCGTCATCAGCCTCCGTGGAGACTTTGCTCAGCTCCATACGATCCACGACTCCCGGCATGGTGGCGCACAGTGAGATGAGGGGGCGGAGAAATGTTCGGTTTTCGAGGTCTCAGGGCTTCACGCGGGACTGATACGTTTCTTCCTCAATTTCTGATAGAATTTTATACCTAGAAGAAAAAAGGACAAAGAGAGGGGAGTGTCAGTAACTAAAATGTCTAGGAAGATTTCAGATTTTTCTTGGCTTCTCTCTTAAAAAACCACAAATTCTGGAATTATCAACACAAGAACAACAATTTGTAACTGATTACGGGCCTGTAAGCAGGACTGTTGTCTGCATCTATAAGGAACTTGGGCCCCTCTACCACCATCTCATTTCCTGGAAATGAGAGGCTGTTTGTTATGTTACCTTAAGGAGGAAAGCTGGGGTATGATGCAACCATGTTCAGCTCTAACAACACAGACCCTTTTAGCTTCATTGCTATGCACATTAAAACACCGCTTGATTTCAAGTATCTTTTGTTTATAATGTCAGAGAAAATACATTAAAGAAAAAATACAAAGTCGTGTCTCACTGGATATCCTAACTTTTAAGAAGAAGTGACAAGCCATTGCTGACGTACATGGAGATTGCTTGCTGGTGTTAAGTCAACAAACCCTGAAACCAGGTTAAAGATACAATGGGTTCATGAGGCCACCATCAACAGACCGTCTTGTTTCGTGTATTAACCAGTTTACTCAGTATCACCCACGACCATTGAAGAAAGAGCAAACAATGTAACATTCATTATTGCGTTACGCAAGGAAAAGAACGGAGACAGTGAGTGAATGAAGCCTGTGAGGTCATGAATGCTACTGAAAGCAACATTATTTATGGTTCCTCACATAAAGGGCTCAATAAAAGGGTACTCTACAAACGACTGGGATTACCAACGTGACAAACAATTAACCGTGGCGACCAAAACACGATTGCAACACGAGATGTGTTACTTCCGAAGAAGAACACGTGAGACCTTAGCTTCTTAGAATTCTCTTTTGTTTTTGCAGCATAAATAAGTTTTTGTTCGTCCTGTGGCACAATTTAATGTGTTGCATAAGAGAACAAATATATCAGAGTGAGAGGCTCCATACTTTACCTGGCCAGTCCCTTTAGTAGGAACTCTGGATATTGTCCGAATGAGCCCATGTTAGGGTTAGGAACACTCCGAAACAGTCGGGACCCAATTGTGCATATACTCTCCTTAGTTCATGGTTGAAAACAGCTTTAAGCCGCTCCCAGACACAACCTGTGTCTAAAATCCAGCAAAAAGTGGCTGCAGCGTTTACCTGGAGTTTACCTTTCATACATGCACAACACAGCGGGAGGTTCTCTCCATAGGACGTGTTCACAACAACGACACATCACATCATAAGCTCTTATCACCTCAAACTCTTTTGACATCTTTGTTTCTCCTACGTGTATGACACCACTTTTCACTGGGAGATATTTGTTTATTTATAAAATGTGTTTTTTTCATTTTTGCATCGCTTTTTGTTGGAAATAATTCTGTGCTGAGATTGAACCACAACTTTGGACTACAAGCCCCTTAAAATAAACGCTTTGCTTAAAAAAACGTATGCTATTTCATAACATTATATTTTGACATAAGCAGTATGTGTTGGTGTAGTAGGTTGTCATGCAATTAAATATATATTTTTGTATTTTTTTCTAAAAAAAGGTCCTTTCTTTCAGAAGTTTTGAAAAGCACATGCATAGATGGAGATGAATAAAGTTCAAGCGCGTGTAAGTACTGTATTTGACTAAATGCATTTGGGGTCAGTACTTAAAAAGTCATCTGTTACAAAATACCTTTTAGATTCTCTGTTGAGCAACAGTCACTTAAAGGAAGTTGATGGGCAGCAGGATCTTTGCATCACAATGCATTACCCAAGCGTTTACAGCACACAGGCCACTTTCCCTCCACAGAAAACCTTCCACTTTGTAAAGGACATGCTATGCAAATGACATCATCGGTGTTAAGACTCTCCAGCATGACCCCACCTGGCTGAAACTGTTTTGACCTACGTGACCAGACCTCCTTCCAAATCACGCTTTAGTCCCCTCTGCGATCTTGCTCTTCGGGAGTATGCCGCTCTAAAACAGCCCATATCTGGGAGCCAACAGAGATTAAGCGGCTACATTACCGTTAACAACCGCATCACACAAGCCAGTACACCTAATCTCTCAGTGTCCCTCTCTGTTGTGTGGCGAGAGAGAAAGGGCGAACGTTTCACACTTCTCATTGCCAAAAAGGATTAACCTGTCTGACTGGGTTAACTTTGTATTTCACTATTTAACGCCACTGTTTTTACAGGTACAGCATTAAAGAATCACTTGTTTGGCCAGGCGACACATTAGGACCGGCTCTGGTGTAGTATCAGCCTTGCATAGCTGGACTGACTGCAGCCCCCACCCACCATTAACATAACATGTGTGAAATACATCTCGAGGAGTGACCAATTGCTGCTGGAAATTGCAGCCCTGCTTGTACTTTCATGTGAACTGCCCAAACAGAGAAGAAACTCGTTTTCACTTGGCCACACAGATGTGTAACACAATGGCTGTTGCCATTTGCATTCTGAATAAATCGCCACACATGATAATGAAACAGCTGGAATCAATGGGGACAGACAGACGAGAGGGAAGGCACACGTGCTATCTGCACAGAAACACAACCAGCAATATTGTTTTATAGCTTTTGCATGACTACTTCAATCATTCGTCTCACGGGAAAACTTTTAAGTTCAACTGGTCAAATGTCTTTTAAAGCAGTAAGATTTGTGCAAATGCTCACATGTTGAAATTAGAAAACAGGAAAATGCAAGAAAAAACAATCGTGAAACTTCCTGCTCATACCAGTCTCACCAAATAACAAAAAACCTCAACAGAACACACACGAACCCTTAAAACCTTTCCACATACTTTCAAAATAAAATAATTATTTGAGACACATTACGGAAGAAATAAGTGTCCACAGATGATTTAACAACCTCAAGTCTCCACGGTGAAAACCCTGCACCGATCTCATATATCCTCCACCCAAACAAACTCATGCATCAGCCACGAGCTCTGAGGAGTTGGCTCTTGCCTCTGCAGGGTCAAGGGATACCACAGAAATCAAGAAAAGGGTGGAAAAAAAGAAACTCCAACGTGCAGAATAAACAGTTTGCAGAAGAAACAAATCTTGCAACATTGTGCTTGGTAAATCTATCTGATTGTTTATATAGCCTTTTTTTCATGCATAGTAAAGACCAAGACTTTCAAAACAAAAATACTCACTCACTGAAAGTTTCCTTAAAGAGATTCTGAGAGCTCCTTTTCTTGTTTTCCAAGAAATGTGTTCTTTAAGAAGAGAGACAGACAACAGTGGATGGGTGAGGAGCAGCAGCTCTTTTGTAACTCAGGTGAAAATACAGGCTTTTAAAAGAGAGGAGGGAGGGCCTCTGTCGGCCAATGGGGACACACACTGTTCGAACAGGCCCCGCCTTTTAGCAGGGCCGTAACCTCCTCAATACACACATGCACAAAAACATGTCTGCCTCTTCAGAGAGGAACAAGAGGGCCACAGCAGGGGCCCCAACCACAGATAGAGACAGATTTATAGATAGATAGATAGATAGATAGATAGATAGATAGATAGATAGATAGATAGATAGATTGATAGATAGATAGATAGATCGATGTAACATAGCGAGACCATCAGCCGCCATCAGACTGAAGACACTGCGGTCCACCAACGCTGTTAAATACCCACTGTCGCTTCAAACTTGGATCACATGACATATCACATGACCATGACCGTCGGTACAGTTTGATACTGGCCCACGCCTTGTGTGACCTGACGACGACTACGATGATCGACGCTCGAAGCGACTGATGCTGTCGTCACTGCATCGCCTCTTGTGAGCACAGAGAGACAAACTGTTTGCACGTGCAGCTGCACACACATACACACACACCGATCCAGCTGCACTGTGGCCGATCATCGGTGGATTTGGGGGGTAGGCTGTGTCGTCGACCGACCAATCAGTGAATCAGGAGACATCGTTGTCGGCATGTCACTGTGCCCAAGGCCATGTTTGTGTCAGGGATGTTTTTTTTTTATCTCTTGTTGGACAGTCTGGTTCAAATGAAGGAACAAACACACACACACACACACACACACACACACACGTGGGGAACATACTGCAAGACTTTCTACGAATTAGCTGAATAAAGATTTTTTATAGAGTGAGCAGAAACACTTTTGTCACAAGGGTTCTCACTTTCTCCCACAGTTGTAAACGATAAATTATCATGATAAATGTCACATAATTGTTCATTTTCATTTTAGGAAGCTGGAAAGTTGAAAGAAGCTCAGAAGTGAGTTTATTCCATGTAATTGACTCTAACAGAGAGACTTTGCAAACTTTTACATCCACACTTGACCATTAAAAGCTAAAACCTACTGTTACATTGGCACGAGTGGAGAGGAGTGAAAACATCAAGTGATGTCTATCTCTCAGTAACGTCTATTTACTCTGGGTTACACCAAATAGTCAAAGACCAGAAGAAGATAAGGACGGACTTTACTGAACCTGTCGAGGGCTTCAACTTTTCATTTTCAGGGAAAAGTGTTAGAGTTCATTTAGTCTAAGTCAAGGAGAAGTCAACACCTAAGCTATAACTCAAGGTCAAGATCTAACTGTTGTGTGCCTCAGCCAATGAGTTGAGTGATCATTATCTGCTTCTGTTCCTCTGTCAAGGTGTTAAATATAGGCCATATAACACATTATATTATATTATATTATACTGCATTACATTGCATATTGCAATCTGACACTGTTCACTGTCTTGCATCTTGCTTTTCACTTTTTACTTCACTTTTTATATCTTTTATCTATTATATATATTTTACTTAGATATGTTTATGTCCAAATAAATCTTACTTTGTATAAATATTAGAAAAAGGGAGTTAATAAGAAGTAAATAGTGAGTAAATATATATTGTTTCTTTTCATTGCTTTTCTTATGTGTGTTGTATTTATTGTGTTTTTATGTTTTTATGTTCTATGTTCATTGTACGCACCAATAACCAGAGCAAATTCCTTGAGGGTGTAAACCTACTTGGCAATAAATACTTTCTGATTCTGATACTGAAAAGTGTTTTTGCAGAGCGTAATGATGTCACAGTGACCTTTTCCTTTAACATAAACGTATAAATTTACCCAAGTGTATATTTGTGGCAAATTTGTGCCACATGAGGCATTCCTCACATATCTCATTCAGTAGAATGGAGTATGTTGTTCAAACTGACTTACAGCCCATCCCCCGAAGTAGAAATGTAGCTTTTCTTGGGATTTCTTCAAACAAGCATTAGAATCTAAGGAAAATAAGTAAAAACCGAGCCCCAAATTATTTTATAAAACCTTCAGTACAAAGAACAACACAGCAACATGAAAGCTTGATCCCTAACAAACAAGTGAATGCCTCAACATGATCCACTACAGCTGCAGGGATATTCCTTAAAAGGCCCCTTGGAGTGTTTATGTTTGGGGCCTCACATAGCCCATCACCTATGACTAGAAAGCCATCCCTGAGCCAATCCTGTGACTTACCAAACAGGGATGGCGTTAGCTTGGGGGTCACAAACTTCAGAGAGCAGCAGCAGCCAACTATAGAAGTGACTGAGCTCGACAAAATCTCACACACAAACACATGAAAACACAAAGTGTCCACTGGTTTAACCCATTAAGTCCGGTGTGCGACCTGCAAGGAGCACGACTGTTGCATAAGGTCTTAAGTCATCGTGTGACAAAATAACCCTGATGATATCTTTGCTGTATTCTACATTGGTAGTCAGCGGAACTGTTTGTTTTCTTCCGGGTGGTTGATCATGTGATAGGAGCTTGACGAATCAGAGAAGGCTACATCCTGAGCAAAAAGCTGCACAAGGTTGACAGTGTCTATCGCATGGTTTCCAAATATCTCTGTTTCCCGTCCAGACTACAACACAGCCCTGGAGTTTTGAAGAAACTTTTAAAAAGGGACAAAACTTTGTCTTTCATGGGTGGTGGGGAATCGGTATGGGGAAAATGCTACTGGAACAACTTAAGTTTTATAAATCTGTTTTGGATTGTCCCTTTAAATTCACCTTAACTGCTTTATATTGCCTAAGCACCTTCCCACTGATAATACAAATCCAGAATACCAAGAGGTAATGTAAACACTGGTTGATAATCATAAATTTTGCTTAATTGTCTTTCTTTCATATAACTGTTTAAGTCAGTATTTTATTGTTTTAAATAGTGGAAATATTTAGGGGAAATTTAAACTGTTGAATCCTGTTTCTGAGGTATCGTCCAAGTTAACATGTTGAATAAAGGATCTTGCTTCAACAAGACCGGTTTGGAACAAGCTGATCCAAATTGCAGAAGTTTTCGAAGACTCTGACTCTCTTCCTCTAACTGTGCCCTCCTCTCTCTGCTACGTGCACAAACCCACCCTCCCTTTATTTTGGTAAAACTTTGTCATCTTACTGACAGTGTCCACCTGCTGCCGGGGCTCGCCAAGACATTTGGACCGGATCTCTGTGATGAGGGAGTTTTGACACAGGCTTGTAAAGGGATTGCTCAAATGAGAATTTATGTATTTCCCTCGTTCACTCTTTGAAGTCGCTGGTTTCCTCTGCATGTGTTTGATTAAACTATAGAGCATAACGCCTCATAAAACACAATTTCTGTAGCATTCCGGAGAATAGTACACCGTTTTGACATCAGTAAACAAGAGGCCCTGGCGGATGTTGCCGTCATGGATCAATGGGTCATTAACCTCCAGATTTGACCATATCATGTCTAACACAACACTATGGACTATAGCGTGTGCCCCTGAATGGATGAATCATTTCAGCAAACACAGACAAACTCAGAGACAAACACACAGACACACAGTATCCCTAACCCTAACCCATGTTAAAGTGTATGTTTGTTATGCAGCCCCAACAGCATGCTCATTGTGACTCTATAAATAAAGCCTATACCTCCTTCTGCCACGTGACTGCCTGCAAATACCACAGACTGCTTCTAAATCACCAGACAGATGACGACGTCTAATATCTCACTAAATATCAATTAAAATACAGATTTCCCTCAGATGCGATAACAGGGCTTTTATGTGGTGAAAGCTTAATACATATATGTCTTTACTAGAACAATATTAAAGACAAATGTCCTCAACTAATGACTTGGCCTCTTTAAGAATTCAAAGGTCAAAGCGGGATATTTTTGTCCCCTGCGTCTACAACTATCACCTCTATGGACCCATTTTCAAGTAGGTGACTGCTGTATAATACATGATGTAACACCGAGGTCATTATTATTATTGGAAACGTGTCAAAGAAAAGTCTAACGCTTATTTGTCCTCCGTTAGAGGCCCAGCTCAGACCGGGTGAAAACATCAATCCAAAGCTTGTTGGATCTAGGACCCTGCACAATTCCTCATTAAGGAGCCGGCTCTTTGTTAACTGTTAGCTCTATAGCTTTAAACAAAGCCACACATCATTGAAGATATTGTTACAATTGTTCCCTGTTCAAGTACATTGTGTGCTTTAAAAAAGAAAAGACCAAAAGTGTTGTATTGTTAGTGAGTAGTTTTGACAGTACAGGGGCACTTTAGGGGCCGTCAGATTCACTCTTGGCCCTGCTGGTCCTCATCTGATCACGAGTGGACAGCTTTATGTACAGGTGGGACCACTGAGGATACATTTGACGTTGATCCCTCAAACCACGTTTCCGAGGTGGTCTGGGACACATGTGGCCACATTTTGGATCAGAGTGAACACAAATGCGTCCAAGGCCACATATGATGGAACGCCGACACAGCCTGCAACAGTTAGTAAACCAAGTATTTTTATGCTTTTCAGTATTTCACATACACTGAATAACTTGTGGCCTCCGCCCCAATATTAAAACTGTTATTATTTCATTATAAAGCTGCCAGCACCACAATCTTTCTCACATTGAGACACACACACACATGCACGCACAAACTTAAACACATTTACCCAAGCTGTAAACACTGGGTACAAAAAAGCGTCTTCTAGTCGCAAACAGAAATGACGTTGTGTTTCTTTGCATATCGAGCAGGGAAGTGAGACCTTATCATCACAACTGATCACTGACAACACACATGGGGACACATTCTAATGCCAGATGTGAACTACTTGTGATCACATCTCTCGAGAGGTGGGTTAATATGAGGTCTGAACATTCTAGTTGTCTCCAGATCTATCATGGAAAAAGGTTTAGCCTTATGAACTTTGTCTTTGAAGGTTGAGTTATGTGGCTGTGAGGATCCGCACTATTAAGATATTATTAAGATATGTTTATCCATACCAAACACATGCACAGACATGCACAACACAACCATGCAATGGCAGGCAAATTCAACCTCTGCATTTAACCCATCTGTGTGCAGGACACACAGAGCAGTGAGCGACCATGTACGGCGCTCGGGGAGCAGATGTTGGGGGAGTAAGGTGCCTTGCTCAGGGGCACTAGACAGGGTAGGGAGACTCTTGGATTTTTGTACAGATCAATCCAGGTTCGTCTTTTGTTGTCTCTCCGTGGAGTCAAACCTGAGACGAACCAGAGACCTTCTCTGCCTATAGTCCAAGTTTCTGCCACTAGACCACCGTCTCTCCTACCTATTACTACATCTGACCACGTCCGCACATGGATCGCTCAGATGTTACGCACCAAATAATGTGTCAACATGTCAGCATATACACACGCCAAGGGTAGTATAAACCGAGTTGCGTGTGGTCCATTGTGGGTCGGAAATATTCTAATTCGATGTTCAGCTTCTTACAGCTGCTAAAAACGACTCAATAGCAACAGCCACTTAGCTGATCAGTGTGCTAATCATCCCTGTAGCTGTATACAGTACAGTTTAAAAAACAAACCACTAAAGATGACAATGCTCACAGTGTGTGAGTGTGATAAGGTAGATGTAAGTGGTTCAACCCAACCAATCACAGATAGTTAAGTGTGTCATGTAGGGCAGAATTACAGCTGCTGGATACAGTAAGAGAAGCTACTGTGTGTTTGCTCATAAAAATAAAACAACCACAACATACAGAGTTGTGTGCGACCGACATCTGTGTTGCACTGAGTTCACGCCTTCCTCCCAGTGTCTGAAAGAGCTTCCACGTGGGAGGAATTCATCCATCATCTGTGTATGGCATGTTGAAACAGCTCCCTGCCACCCCCCCCCCCCCCCCCCTTCTTCAGCCTGTCACACTGCGGTCATACATTCTACATGTTGGAGACAGATGGACAGTCAGGGCCGGCTACGTCTCATTACCAACCCCTAGTTCCAAGAAAAGAGTACTCGAGATAAATACTTCATATCTAAAAACACCAGATTTGATTTTGAGAAAAGACTACAGTATCTTAAAAACAAAGATGAAAACGACCATGAGAAACAAATACCATCGCTCGAATCCTCGGGTATACTCTGTAGTGTTGAGTTACATCTGATTCACCAGGTACACACTTGGCTACACACCCTGCACAGGTGGTGTGTGTGGAAGTGTTTCCGATAGGATCATGATTTATCTGCGGACAGGTACAGGACGTGTGTGTCGGACCAACACCTGACCGTACGCTCACATTACACATTCCTGCCTTTTACTTGCCCTTCCATGGCTTTCATAGTTTACAACCGGTGCTTAACTGTAAAGAATCTGTCCTCCTCCGTGGCTGTGTGTAACCAATGTTTTAACATTACTTTTACTGCACTTAGTGTTCTTTTTATCCTTCTCCAGACTAAGGACTCTTTCCTTCAACTGATAGACTGATACCTGGAACTGTGGTGATTTGAGGAAGACGGTAATATCCTATGTGTGAGAAACCTAGAAGGAGCTCAACACTCCGGCACATGCCTTCTGGCTGAACGCAGACAGCTACAATTTATGGTTTTATGATATATGAGCAGAAGTAATAAGAAAGCAACACTCCCATGAGAAACCGCTGTGCTGGACTTGCAAGAGTTTCTTCTTTTCTCTCACATATCTGTCATCTGACATCTTGAAATAAGCTAGTGCAAACACGGACTTTCCAGAGAAAGTGCCATCTGTCTGTTCTAAGCATTGGCTCACTATCGTAATCGGGACGCCTCCATATCAAGGGCCATGCATCAACTGAAACAGCAGAGCAGGCTGTTTTTAAGATGTAGACAAAAATGTCCCTCCCCCCCCCCTTAAGTACAATAAAAAAAGGAAGCTAAGTGCAGGCTAACAACACTAATATTTGTTTCTCACCACTGACCGAAACTACAGTGTGTGGAAAACTGCAACTAATGTTTCTATGCGGCAAAGTCTTTGTGGAATACTCAGAAACCCAGCAGAAAATCTTCAGAATTTCGAATCAATGGACACTGACAGCTCAAAGAGCGGCTGTAAAGCTACGACCGACCTCCAACCAATTACACTCCAGCCGGAGAGCCGAAAAACAAAAAAACATATTGACCGAAAACGCTGACTCCTGCGATGTCGTGTGTCATTAAAGGTCAGTTGATCATTGGCAAACATCAAATTGACCTCTTGTGCATCAACCTGTTGTGTCCCCACTTTGTTTGTTATCCACCCTTGCAAACACTCGCCCTGTTCATGTTAGCAGTGGATATCGATCTTCTCGCTGACGTGCAAATCACGACGTGGGCATCTTGCTCTGCCGCGATATGCATCAAGTTAAAGGGTTTCGACCTTGACAAGGACTCCGAACAGTCTACTAGTCCGAAGAGGATTTGTTTCTGTTTAGATTTAGATTTAGAATTTAGCTTCTGGTTGACGACGACGAGGCTAAGAGACTGCGAAAGTTAAGTGTGTGGTATTTTCCACCATTTTTCCATTTCAGAAACACCCTCTAAGTGTAATTTGAGAGCGCATGAGGGCATACATGTGTCTGAACGTCTAAACTCCTTAGGTCACCTGTACAAAGATGCCATTGGCCTCCACACATTTGGAAACACACGGCTCATTCAGCAGGACACCACATCCCCAGAATAATCTGCTTATGTTCCTGTTGCTCCGGTTTGCGACGCGCTGAGCCCTGACAAAACCCAAACAGACCATGATCAACAGTCTGTACAGAAAATTGCACATTTTCAAGTTCATTAGTGAAGCACCAAAAGGCTAACACACCATTTATTTTAAGATATCAGATGACTGTCAGTAAGCCCCATCCCCCCCGGGCCTTTTAAATATAATATAATGAAAGCATATATAGTTTTAAGCCTAAAGAGTTACAGAAAACTCAAACTTTGTCTCAGCAAATCATATGTGAGGAAAAGGTGTCTTTAAACATTATGTGAGTAATTGTATAATTTATGCAGCTTTATTGTATAATATGGGTCAGACAAGGCACCTTTTCATTCTCTTTCGTGGGTTCATTTGCAGACGCCCTCCCTGGATATGAGACTTTTCTGTTGCATCAGTAACCATGAACCTGCTGTACTCTGATTATCAGAGGGCGGCTGCGGGACATCTGGGCTCTGGCTAGATTTGACAAGCCACCAGGTTGGAAGAGTGAAAACTACGAGTAAGTAAGGTCAACCTCCCCCTCCCGGATCTCTTGCTAGGATATCATTTCTGATTTTGAATTTAGGTATTACACAAGTATTAGCTGTTTTTGAAGCAATGGGTGTATCATCCTATGTGTCAGCTATAGGATAACTGTGAATGCTACAACAAAGCATAACAGAATCACAATAGTGAGTATAAAGGCTCAATATTGGCAGGTACAGTTTGAATATGACATGAGACACGAGCCTTTTATTTGTAAGAAAAAGGACAAAAGTTTTGAAGCTTCACATTACATTAAGTTTGAAATTTGGGAACTTCAGTACGTGTTCACTTGTACAACTGTATTTGTCTATAAGCTCAATATGTAACACAGTATCCATGTATCTATTCAAAGCATGACTCAGTTATCATCCTGCTCTAGGTTTTGTATTTCTTCAAACCAAACACAATCATCTTGCTGCTACACTCAGGATAATACCAGGGGGGGAGTTTGTTCTTGTGGAATATTTGCACACATGGAAATGAGCAGTAAAATGGCAAATTCACATGACTTATTAGTTCAAGTCATATAAGCGCAGGCGTACGTCATAAAAGACGTACGCCGACGCGTATGACTTAAACTAATAAAAATGATATAACGTATAAGACCGAGCATGTTGTCAACTCGTTAAAACCAAAATTTCTTTGCTTTAGTTTAACCGATCCAAAACTGTAGATCTAACAACTATTAACTGAAAGAACGAAGCAAGCCTGTCTTAATGCACGACCCAAATCAAAACAAAACTATTTCTAGGATCTAGGCTGCTAGTGTCGGGGGTTGTTGTTTTGGTTTATAGTAGTAAAAAAGGATTGTCAAAATGGGAACATGCAGCTAGTGGAAGCCGAGGAGAATGTACGTGAAATTCGCAGCTAGTAGAACTCTTACACCCACAATCTGCATCCGCTGAGTTAGATAGAACATACGCTAAGGTTTTGTAAACGGAGTAGCTGTCCCCCTCTGCCACCAGTCTTTAGGTTAACTTACTGGGTTGAAGAAAAAAAACATATAAATATATATTTATCAAGCAGACCAGATAATAGCAGTGGTGTTATTTTACGTAACTCTTGGCAAGAAAGCAAAATTCAAGATGAATCAAAATGGCACTTACAGGGATGTGGCTTTGCACATTCCAGGTTTCTGAGTTACAGTTGAACTGATTGTAATCCTGCAGGTTAACTTAGAGCGATCTTTGCGTTGTGAACCATGTTCACAGGTTTCTATTGAATGTGTTGACCGTGTTTTGGAAACAGGCCAGATGTTTCTATGCTTTGTGGCACTACCTCGCTGTGTCTTTGTTTGTCGGTGATAACCACTCCTTTTGAAACATGGCTCATGTGCTCATTCAAGGTACAAGTTACATCAGCCAGCTCCAGCGGCGCCGCAACCCCCCAAGTCGCTGCGTCGGGGCGTGATCTGCATATGTCATCCAGGATCTGTGATCAAGCGTCACCCTGCTGACAGGTGTTCAAACCTGTCCTTTTATTTCAACCCTCAACCTGCAGCACATATAGTCCCTGAGGAGCTACTGTAACGGGTTTTGAACAAAATGTTCCGGTGTGCAACGATGATTTGAGGCGTACTCCTCAGCCTATGTAGACAGCTGTGTCATGTCATCTGCGGCAGTGGTTGGATTGGTCTATGATTTACACTTTTGAAGCAGCAGGTTGGTGCAGAGCACCAGGACGTTGTGTTTTCTCAAATTTGTGCTATATCTTGTTTCCCGTTTTCATTCCAAACCAAACCAATTTCTTTTCAGTCTTTACTAAAACAGTAGAAACGCAGGGTAATTGTGCAAACCTTAAAATCCCCACATCACCATAAAGCACTACCAGTTGCATATTATAATAACTGGAAACACTTAAAAATCCATCAGTCAAATAGACAAGTGAGGCCCTATTAGGGGAAGAAATGACTAGAGCACTTCTTCCTGTTATGTAAGTAAGGTGCACAGGGAACAGACGGGGCGTGAGGGTGAACGTGCACAATCACTGTGTGGCAACCATGTATTTTTAGCATTGAGGGGGGACAGAAACTGGACTCACTGCTAAAACATACCCCAGCTCAAATATTCTCGACGGGCTGAATCTAGTCTTTGTTCCCAGTTGCCACTCTGAGGTCGTGGTGCGTTGCTGCAGATGCTTATGACTCAAAATGCCCGAACATAACATATTGGCTACAGGAGAAAAAGTGAGACTCCATGTGCACGTGTCTGAAAAGCTCCCCAGAGAAGGCACAACAAGGGAAGAAACACTCGAGAGCTGAATGACATTTATAAGAAAAAAAAGAGAGGAAGGCCTAAATCAAACATCAGTAAATGTCAATTATTTGCAAAAATGGAAAAGTATATAAGATTAACTGTGGTGATGCTTTGCAGTTTGCAGGGATCGGAGAATCACAACCGAGCCGTGTGGCACTTGGCTGCCAAGTCTCTTGAGATCAAATCGAGTTAGAATTAACCCGGCAATATTGTATAATATTTTCCAGATAAGCATGACAACAGTCTGAGCCTGCGATCGCAGTCATAACATATTTATTAGTCCTCAGTGAGCCCTGCAGGCCACACTCTGCATGCTACTGTCTGCTGTTACATAATGCCATGATCCATATTTTTTACTTTGTTCATAGCCCCTGTTAATTACACATTATTAACCCCTTCAATAATAACCATTCTTACTTATATCCATAAGATGTGAGCTTCTGGTTTGGCAGTGGCGGCTGTAAGTTACAAACAGGGAACAATAATATTCTCCATTGGGTTTTTTCTCCTAAAGTAAACGCGAAAAAAGAAAGGGGCAGCACAGCAAACACGCAAATTCGCAACAGCTTCTATGCAAAATGTAGCGTCAGTCCACGACGTGAACTGGTGCGTTTAGTGAATGACGTTTAAAAGTCTATGAAACCAAGAGTAAAAGCGAATTCTGTTGTTCGTGTAAGAAAACGAAAACAAAGGTTCGCGCTTCCAGTGACGCCCTGCAGGAAGCTCCACACACACAAACACACGCTCACTCACACAGCTACTGTTGCTCTTTAACTTAAATGTACTCGTACGATGAATAACACGGATGCAAGTATACACAAAACAACTAGGAAAAGTCAGTAAAAACCCATGCACCCATAATCCCGCTTTAATTTGTGAACCCTCCGGCTGCAGCCGCTCCTTAGAAATAATCAGAATTAAAATGCGCGCTCCCGAGTCCATCAAGCATGGTGGCCAAATTAACGAGCGAGCCACATGCAGGGGGGAGGGGGGATTTAAATTAAACGAGTTATAATAATATTTGGTCGCTACCGCTGCACACAAAAGTACAGGCTGGATGTGTAAATGTTGGGGGGGTCTTACCTACTGCTCCGGCGGACAGACAGCTGCGTGCAGCCTGGAGGAGGAGGAGGAGGCGGACTGGTGAAAACAGGAGTTGGAGACCCTTCCCATTTAACAAGCGAGGAGCCCGAGTGGAATTTTCCATCTGCCATGTGATGATGGCAACTCTCGGGGCGTCGTGTTACAGCGCTCTGCTGGGGGGCTCCTTCACTCCTCTCTCTCCAGATCCCTCCCTCCCTCCCGTCTCCTTTCTTTGCAGGTGAAAAGACCCAAGCCTCACTTATCCCTCACTTGATCCTTCATCTCACACGGCTCCATTGTTGTCTTCAGATATGACTATCCACATGCATATTTATACTGGGTCAAGTGTGGAGTTTGCGCAACTGTTTAGTGAGATTAAATGACAGGTTTGTTTAATGAGTGTGGAGCGTTTACTGACGGACACGCTTTGTTTACATCTGGTGGGAAAGCAGCGTCGCACACTCCCCATTCACTAATGGTATTAAAGGGAAAGTGTATTTTATATGTATGGTGGGAATATTCTTTAATATAACAGTTGATATAAAAAAATATGTTGCGTTCAGTAAAAGGCTCAACAATCCCCCAGATTTTCTCATGGTACAAATATAAAAGAAAAAGGAAGTGGTGGTTCTTATAATAGCAAAGGCCTGATAATAAAACGTAAATTAGAAATTTCTCTAAAAAATAGGAAAAGAAAGAAAAAAAATTCCTGGATTCGATCCATAATCCGCATCTGCACGTAAATTACAAAGGTTAGGCCCCTTCAACGAGTTTGGCCAAAATCTGATTCGTTGTTTGTTTAATTGTGTGAACAATTCAACAAAAAAACAAATAGACACAGATGAAAACATGACTTCCCCTGGTGGAGGTAATTATAAAATAGATTTTAAAAACAATTGTATTATTTCACTCCAGAAAATGGAAGCTAAGTCTGCATATTCACCATAATTCAATATATTTGTCCTAAGTCCCGGCCTCATCCCTCCAACATGTTTGGTGAAAATGTGTTAAATATTTTCCAACAAATAAAACCAATAAACAAACAGAAGAGTAAACAATCGGGTGAAAACATAACATACAGGGCAGAGGTCATTACAATTATATTTAAAAAAAACAAACATTTTAGCAGTTGCATATTATTACTGCATAAAGAGGAGGCTACATGTTTAAAAAACAGTCATTTCAGAAAGCCACTGTCAGATAGGATTATGTCAATAAATGAACGTAGGTGACATTCGATCTCTCTCTCTCTCTCTCTCTCTCTCTGAATGAGGGAACAGAAAGATCCTGTGACTGCTTCCTGTTCACTTGTGGTTCACTCCAACCACTCATCCCTCATCAGTTGATTCTTATTGTAATAGATGACCAGTATCACAAGCAAACTCAATGTAGAAAGACAGGGCAGCTGCTCGAGGAGGCAACCGTCACGCCTGGTGCCAGGTATGAGTGATGTCACGGCGGTGCAGGAACAAAGGACTCTCAGGGAGATGTCCCACTGCTCCAAATAGGGTCTGTCCACCGCTGCCAGAGAAAAAGATTTAATTGCATTGATGGTATTTTTGATATCACACAGAAACCATGTGATGAGTTAGAAAACTGCAATTTTCAAAGATAAATAAATTACCTTACAGTGTATAAAGTGGCAGAATGTGACTGCTTTCTAATGGAGCTGCAATCAGTTGATCAAGAGAGAAGACTTTGCAAGTGTTTAAATAATCTAATAAACATTCAATTAGTGTTGTGGAAAAATTTGTTTTCAGTTTTTCTAGTGCAGCTTCTATGGTTTAAAGATGGCAGCTTTTTTGTTTGTCAGACAGAAGCACCCTCGCCTACTGTTTTTTGACATTTTATTGATCAGACAATTAAAAATTAAATTAAAAAGTAAAAGACATATTGAAAATAAAATAATCATTACTTGAAGTGAAATATAACATGCAATATAGGCCTGGTCATTTTCCTATATGAGAATACGATACTATTATGGGGAATTTGTTTTTTACAGCATGACTTAGCTATATTTATTTCTGTAAACTGTACTAAGACTTGGTGATGTTGCTTTAGAAACTATCAACCATCACAACAATAACTAATTACTAACTCCAAATTGGGTCTCTGATTTTCTCTTTTACCAATCAATCAAACAGTGTGGGTGGTCCTTTCTGCGTCTGTTCAGGCGTCCAGGGCTGCGTTCCGTACTACCTAAAAGCTATTGGTCGAGTTTGTTTGAATGAAGCATCATTAAGCCAATCACAGCCAACGCAGCCATTTGTCCAACCCACCAGATACGTAAACAGCTGAAGTTCGTTAAAGATACGTGACTGTCACTAACCTGCTGACATGTCACTACAGCCACACGGTATGAAACTGTTATTAACCAGTTAGTTAACCAGTAAGTTAACCTGTTAGTTATGTATAGAAACATATTTTAGCACTTTGTCTTGTTGTGTTACATGTTAGCTAACATTTAGCTAGTGAACATAAAATGAAATTAGCTAGTTATCGAGTTAGCTAGCTTCCTCATCAACACAAGTCAATGTTAGCTGACAGACGCTACATAGCATTACCAGAGCTAGATAACAGGCTTAAGTTTTATAAGGTGACCTCTTACGATTTATGTTTATAATTTCCCTTTTCTCTTATCCAATAGTTGCTTGATAGATAGCACCATTACTCCATTTCAACTGGTTATCCTACTAACTGGTGTTTTGTATATGTATTTGTTTGCAGTAACAGATTTGACATGACATTCGCTGCTCTCAAAACTTGCTTCACAATGACAGAACCCTGTAAAAGATATTGTTTCTTCCACTGTGCCATAAACTTTCATTTAGCAAAATATGAACTTTAAGCAAGAATCAAATAAATGAGGCAATGACATAGGATTTGACATCTTCTTGATAAGAGAACCGCACAGTGTAACAGGCCACCCTTCAAGGTGAGTTATAAACATTGATTAAAATTAATCTAAATACATTTTGAACATTATTTTGTCTGGTTTTAAACACTCGATGCTTCTGTTTTCACCCCAGCCCATATGTATTAAGAGTATAATATTCTGTTAGGATTTGCACAGCTCTTAAGTCTTAATCCTCAGAAAAATTGCAGAACCACCATGCCACTGTAAATATGTAATGGAATCGCACAAATCAAGCTTGAAATACTGTAAAATCATTTTTTAAGTCTTTCCTGACATTGAATTAAAATATTCAGGTTTGATTACCATTAACATGTGTGTAACCACTGCTGTTCCAGATGTGCATTCATCATATCTACCACAGGGGCTTACATCTGTTCCATATGCTACGGTTGTCTTTGAGTCGAGCCACTGTTACCTCTGTTGCTACAAGAGGGTGGGGGGCATCATCAAATGCCTGTTAAAGTTGATAATAGCAAAATCATGTTAAGTCCCTGCCAACACAATTTATTTAACATGAAATACACAATCAGCTACAGACATGGGAGTTTATAATCTTCATGATTCATGACATTCAAGACTTCGATCCTCAAGTGCCCACATTCCTCAAGTGCCCACATTCATTCACAGACGACTGAACTTCTGCTCGCCAACTGGAACGCGCACCACCCCTTCCGTCCATATCATGAATGTCAATTAAAAAAATAAAATTAGGTGAGGATGTGTGGAAACTGAACATATTCAGTAAAAGTATCTTTGCTTACGTTACACACAATAACTTCAGGTCATGGTATATCCAAGTGTTAAAATTAGGTCAACTGAGGTTACCTGAGAGGCTGGACCGTCTGTTGGTTTCTTTGGGAGTCGTTGTTGGTCGTTTTGGGTCGTTAGGGGTCGTTGAGGTTACCTCAGAAACTGGTCCCACCCTGCTTTTGGTTTCGTTGGGAGTTATTGTAGGTCGTTGACCCCCTGTGAGTCACTTGTGTTAAGCCTGAAACATGCTTCTGCGACTGCGTCTGCGTCTTTTCATGCCGCTGTGGCGCAAGACTCGTTTTCATTCATGCTTCCCAAACCGTTGCGCGTCTTACTAAGCAATTCCGCGCCAGAACACTAGGCGGAGTAATGCTTTTTGTCGAAGACGACCTTAGAGACGCTTTCTTTCTTCTTCGTCGATTGTTTATTTACATAGCCACTGCGGCTCCTCGTAGCCTTTTTCTGGCGGACAAATCCGCCAGTCAGTGACAGGTTATACAAGTGATCATACTATCGGATATCTTCTGCCAAGTGCTCTTCTATTTGGTCCATATTCGTTCTTCTAAATCTTCCGTGATTTCTGCCGGTATTATGGGACATGAAACCGGAAATGCAGCTCCAGAAGGGATGTAGAGCAGACCAATCACAGCCTTGCAGGCTGAGTGAGCTTGCGGAGCTTTGCCGTAAATTTTAGAAAAGGGGGTCGACACCCGTCAGCACGTAAGGAGGGATACATAAGCACGTAAGGGACCCGGAAGGGCTCTTGCGCTTACGGGCCCGTGAAAAACGCAGAAGCATGTTTCAGGCTTTAAGGTGTGAATTGTTGTGAAACTTCTTGGGGATGGAAGTCAGGACTGTATTGTATATGGCTGATAGTAGGATGATAGGATCCTCCTCCTCTCTTCAGAGCTGATGCCTCTAGTTTGACAAAGATGGCTTCCTTCACTCCTCTTTCAAACCATCTGTCTCCCCGGCCAAAATCTGGAGGTAACCTCAACAACTCCTAATGACCCTACAAGTTAAATACCTGTGTCTCCGATCAGTCAGTTAGAACTAAAGAAGCCTCATGGATCAGAGGTGAAGCATCTTCAATAAATCAACCAGTCCATTTGACCTGTGTTAAACACTAGTATAACTCTACATGAGGTTCCACCTCTTGATGTGGATGAGTGATATTTCCACATGACAAGTTACACGGCACCTGAGTTTTTCTTTACAATATCTGTATTCATCCATTTTTTGAGAGTGTAATGTGTTATTACTATGTTGTTGTTCATTTGCATCATTTAAAGCTGTATTTTTGGGGGGTAAAGTTTAATTTAGTGGTTTAGGAATGGAAATGGCTGCAGGCTTCAACCTCAATCAGGGAGGAGGAAGATAACCTTACACAGGTGAGCAGCCTCCAAACTTTTAAAAACCTAATAGTATTTATATAGTCTGAGAAAAGTCTGAAACCTCAGACAAGTCTGTAGTTGTCAATACAATGAATGGTAAGTGAATGCTGATGAATAGTATCTTGGAATGAAGGGTGTGGTGCTGCCGTGGACATTTTGTGCTCAATCCTCAGTTATTTACATATGATGGTGAAGAAATGATAAAGATGCATGGCATGCATTATTATCTGGCATGTTATGGATTGAGTCTGGAACTTGTTTGATACTCATGTCTCACCCTAACCCTCACACAATGTATATGTATTCATTCCATTATTTGTGCAGGTCATGGGGAGAAGAATCCCATCCCATCATGCACTGGGTGAGAGGTAAGGCACAGGTCAACCATCAGTCACATAAGATATACTGACATACAGTCACAGGCTCACACCCTCTTCTTTTCACCACTCACTTCACTAAATCGACATGGTTTTTACTGTGGAATTTCTTTTCGTATGGTCCCAGTGTTTCTCTAATAATGAGAGTCTCGGGGTCGGGCCAGATAAAAAATACTTAGTTATTTATTATGAGTAAACATTTTTCTGGTTCATTATAAAACTGGTTGGACAAATTAGACCATGGCAGGCAGCCACAGTCTGGGTAATTGATGGGAAACCCTAGTGGTCCCATTAAAACTATTCATGTCCCTTCAGCTTCTTAATTAACCTCACAAGGTCCCACTTAACCACCACCAGTGTCTGAAAATAACTGCTCTACCTTCATGTGGATTTTATTACTTAGTTGAAAAGACGTGTATGGTGTGTATGCTAGTAGTGGCAAATGTAGCTTATTGCCTCACTCAGTGGGAAAGAGCAGGCTGCAGAGTTCTTTAAGATCACTTCTTCACAGTCAAAAAGTTCGAAGTTGTAGTCGTCAGCCCCAGACGACACTAACTCTCGTGAAATAACAACAAAACAGAAACCGGAAAAGGAAGGTACCTACTTCTCTCAGCAAGGGTCGTTGTTGACTGGACGGACACAGTGTCTGTTGTTTTATTGGAAAAGAAAGCTTATTTCACATATTTAGGTCTAAAAAGCACTTTTACTAGTAGAACCTAAATGTTTTATGCAGTTTTGAAAGGGTTTTGTTAACCTGTGTTAGAATAATGATATTATTTGTGTGTGTGTGTGTGAGTGTGTGTGTGCGTGTGAGAGCGCGTGAGTGTGTGCGTGCATAGAAAATAAGTTAACAATGCATTAACAGATTTCCCACAAACTTGGTGAGAATATTATCTGCGATGGTATCTCCAGGTGATCAACTTTTGTGGGTGACTGTTCAAAGTTATGGTTATATAATCTAATCTTCCATATTTTCTCAAATAATAGACAATTCAAATCTCAGAAAATGAGTCCCAATCATATATATAGTGACGACATGAAGACGTTTCAATGAAGGCAGAAATTATGTCATGCATTGTCAATAAATGTATTTATATATATATATATAGTTATAAGCCAAAAGCTAATATTGATTAAAAAATCATATTGTTTAAGATTAGTTACATGATCTACTGCTTGTTTAGAATAACCAATCACCTGTCATCTTATGGTAAAAAAGACATCATGATAATGTCATTATGAAATGTCATTATTACCAACCAAAATGCTCATGTAGCATATTACAGGGTTGCCGTCTCTTTAGCAGCTCATGCTTTGATACTTGGTGACATGATTTAAATCGTTTTCTGAATCCCAGCACAGATACTGAGTAAAGCATCTCACATGAGAGGCTCCTTCAGCTGACAGTGATTAAACACTCCAACACTGACAGTAATCAGGTTTAGTTTCAATCCACAGGTACAGTAATTAGGTCTTGAGACCATTCAAGGTCACATGAAGGTGTATCAATAATCAATTATATTGAAAGGTCATCTTTTCCTACCACTTATGTTTTATGTAATGACATCAGCTGACCATGTGGCATTGTTTTCTTTCGATGTCATCAGAGGTTCAGGATACTCACTTCTTGTCAAGCAATAAATAAATATTGCAGACTATTATTACACGACAGCTGCTGAGGCAGGATCTGAGTTTCAAGCATTCGCACACTGAGATACTGCACATCTCGTCCGAACTGTGGCAATCCTGGTTCACAAAACCGGGCTGACCTATTTAACAGAAATAGAAAGTGCATTTCACTTGTGGGGTTGAAAAGAGGTGTGAGACTTGAAGCTGTGTTTGACACTGTGGCATTACACAATATGTTTCATTGCTTTAATGATGAGCTATGAATAAGGGGAGAAATGTTTATATTCTGCAAATAAATCGGGTAGAAAAGCTGAGGTGAATAAGTTGAATTATAATTTTGAGTGTCAATTAAATGATAATGACGTACTTTGGTATTTGTTTAGATCAGAATCAGAATCAGAATCAGAATTCTTTTTATTGCCATGTAAATTTGCACATACAGGAAATTGCCTTGGTGTGGTTGGTGCACTGTACAAACAACAATATAAAAAAAACAATATAAAAACAACAATATAAAAAACAATAACAATTTCGAACAACAATATATACAGTAAGTAGTGTTACGCACGGTTCTAAGGTGCAGAGATTGGTGATAATGCCAATAATATAGAGTTATAAATGATGTGCGAGGTGGGGGGGGGGGGGGGGGGGGGGTCAGCAGAGTCAGTGTGATGCAAGGGGCTTGTTTGTGAGCCCCACTGCCATGGGGAAAAAACTGTTCAGGTGACGCAAGGTTTTAGTCCTGATAGCCCGGAACCTTTTTCCGTACGGGAGTCTCTGGAACAGGTTGTGACCGGGATGTTTACAAATGAGGGAAATGTAATACTCTCTACTAATCAATGTCTTATGTTAATACACAAAACGAGTGCTATGAGAGATGTTGCTACCAGATGATGTTTATGATGGTGAGTTCTGTGCAGGTTGACTCAGACGTGTAGAGCGATATCAAACATTTAGACTTCTGGGTTTAAGTGCTGCTCTATAGGTTTTATGTCCAGTCACTCACACAGCAAGTCCAAAGCCTTCAACCTTCTCTCCTGATGAACTCCTGTTTGTGTTGGCGGTGTGTTTTGGTTTATTGTTTTGCTGCATGGTGAAGTTTGGATTTATTTCTTTGTAAACTTGCAGACAAAATATTCCGGTAGACTTCTGAATTTATTCTGCTGCTGCCGGCACATCATCAATAAAGATTAATGAGAACTTTCCAGAAGTGGCCATGAAGGCCCCAAACACAACACCACCTCCTGCCTGCCTAACAGATGAGTTTGTATGTGCTGGATCACGAGCAGATCTTTTCTTTCCATAAAACTTTGTTCCAGTTGTTTTATGGCTCATGTCTGTAGTTCTTTTAGGAAATTCCACCCTGGCCCTCAGATTCTTTCTGCTGATGAGAGGTTTGCATGTTGTGGTCTAGCCTCTAGATTTGTGCTTCTTAAAACAGTGGATTGTGATACTTTCCCCTCTGCCCTGTGGAGGTTGATGGCGATGTTACTGGCAGTTGCTCTGGGGGTTTTCTCCACAGTCCTAACATTGTTTCTGACATCAACAGCTGCTGTTGTCATTGACCGACCTGTTGCTCAGTGCATCAGTCGGTTCTTTCTTTTTCAGCACACTCCAAATGGTTTTATTTAGTATTTTCTCTGTTTCAGAATGGCGTAGTCCATGGTTAAATATACAGTATTTGTACTTATATTTATTGGTGTATTACTAAATCATTTATAAAATGTTACAAATGATCAAAAGAAAGTTGTACGGATTGCGATAATTTTGCATTTGCAACAACTATACAGTTTGTCTCTGCACTGAAATAACCTGATGACCTAAAGGAAGTATATGACTGACCTCACGTGCACGACTGTGCGTTTCTTTAAGAATCCTTGACTCTCAGAACTTTTAACAACTTGCAGTAAAGATAGTGGTATCAGTCATCTCACATTAGCTCTTTACCTAAATTACTATTTGACCAACAGGGTGGGAGAAGCCATGTAACTGTTTAATGCCTCTGCATTTGATGATCACAGTTATGGATCTGAATGGATCCTTAGTTTCCTATCCGATGGTAAAGGTGAGTCACCATCAAGGAAGAGATGAGCATGTTTCAAATTTGGCAGTCTCAGGTTGGGGACCTGAACGAGAGTAACTCCAAACGGATGGATCCAGAGGAGTCCACTGTCAGCTATATGCTGAGGAATGAGGTTAGTTAGCCAGTAGGCCACTGGAACTGAATGTTGGGAATCTTTACACCTAGTGACGATTTTGTTGCAACTTGGTAGAAAGATGGGACATGACAAGACTTAGCAATCAAGACAAATGGGTGGGTCCAGGAATTTTTTTCACTTTCTTAAATCTTGAGAGATAGGGAGGTATACTGAGTGCTATTGTAGTTTATATTTGTGTACAATATCGATTAGTGCTGAACATGGGTCATGGTTGCGGAAAATGCAATGCTGGACAGTGTATTTGCAGCAGTTGTGCCACATTTCTCTGTAACCTAACCTGGATGTGTCCTTGTGGGCCGATGGACTGTCTGTACCGCGTCCTGGTATCCACAGGTCACCAACAACCAAGTAAGTTAACGTGAGTTCACATTCTAGAGTAATGTAAATGTAGCGTGCAGCAGTGAGTATATGTCATCAACCCCCATCTGCCTTTTCTTTCTTTAATCCCTGTAAATTTGAACAGCAGCGTGCAACTGAACCCTCAGCAGCCAGCCTGTCCACTCTCTTCAAACACTGTTGAACTCAAAAGGTTGAACTTGATCATAATACTGACAAACAAACATTACATATACTTCAGACCGGAACATACCTGTAACTCCCATTGAGCAAACCAGTCAAACAAAAGCGCTCGTTACGCAACTGGCACAGAAATGCCAAAAAATTACTGGTGTTACAATTATTACTGGACCGACTAAACTGTACTGCATTTGAACTGGGACAAACAGGGACAAAGAGTGAAAAGTTGCACAGGCATTCAAACCTCTAACTCTGGCAGCGTCCTGCTCATTTTTTGAGAGGAGAACATGGTGTTATCACCCACTGTTTCCTGGATAGGATCCACATCTGTGTTTATCGCAGGACAAAGCGCGGAGAGGCAAATGCTCGGACCCGGTGAGCGTGTTTTTGTGAACTCCAACATCTGTCTGCCTGATTTCTTATAAAATAAGTTCTCATCTGTAAGAGGCAAAGACCACAGACCCCGACAAGGACCCCTCACCTCGAAGAAATGGATGTTTGTCCAGATGTTATTTTGACCATGAGAGAAATAACAGTCTAAGAATAGTCTCAAGTCCCTCACACACTAATAAAAGCAGGAATTTACCTCAGGACAAAATTAAGTTGAATCCTTTCAATAACAAAAGCTCTAGGCACTTTATTTTTCACAAGTGGATCCAGTGAGTAGCCCCATGAGAGAATTTGATGTGCATAAATAAAATACATTAGTCAATGTCCAGTTTACACTCTACATGTTGGTTAGTGAATAATGACAGAGTGGATAGTTCCTCATAATGCAGGGTTGCAAAAAATGGTAAAGTCTCTTTTTAGCCATCGCAGGAGTGTCTGTGACTATATTGGTCTATGTTTGTTCAAGACTTAAACAATTACACACTTCTTGGGTGGATTGTGCTGAAATCTTATACAGATATTCATATTTCCCAGAGGATGATATCTTAATATCTTAAGTAATTACGTAACTTTTCCTCTTGGGCCACCATCTGGTCCAACTTTGTATGTGTCCAGTACTTTAGTTTATGAACACATTGGTGCAAAAGTAGTTGGATTCCCGTCAGGCACAGCTGTAAGTTATGTTAAGTATCAGCAATTCTTGCTGAAACTTGCTGTAATTGATATACATTAATGTGCCAGCCGGTAGCATGGATTATTTTTCAAACATGATTGACATATCTTTAAAACATTCTTGAACTTTTTTTTCTGTCTGTAGTGATTTAAGTATTGAGGAGCGGTTACAAGGGTTGTGCAACACCGTGCGGCAGATGTTATGAGGGAATTTAAGGAAGAAAATTGAGATGGAAAGCTTTGGTATATCCCTCCATGTAGGTCAGGTGGTCAGGTAAGAGTTTATTGCGATTATGTCTTTTTTTTCTTCTTTTTTCACATCTATGTTCTTTCAGTAACTTTGCTTTGAAACACACAGTCTTCATTTTACTTTAATAGAAGATTCACTTTTTCTTTTGTGCTTGATCCCCAAAGAAATATTCATCATTCTTGCGTGGAAGAACACTTTCCCAGTTGGTTCAGTCTGATGCATGGACAATATGTTAATGATCAGGTCATGCCTTGGTTCACATTTGTCTAACTAAAATGGGACCAGCTCATGGGGCCAAGTTCTTTCACCTACTGGGACTGCGCTGCAGAATAGAGGGGAAGAAAGTGAGATGTTTGAAAATTGGAAACATTGATGGAGTTTCTTTTATTCACTTAGTGACTCATATCAGTCACAACTCATCTACCAATGCAAGCATGCTAACACACACTGTCTGAAACCGTTCCACCTCATCATCAGTGCAGGGAAGAAATCCCTGCTCTCAGTTTAGCAATTGCTGTTCCTTGTTCATGCATTTCTCAATGATTACTCTGATTTAAAAAAATAAATCTATATAATTCCTGTCATTTGCACGCATACCAAATACATGTGAATGGTCACGTGATAAACATTTTAGGTGTGTCACTGTCACTATTAATGGAAATTATTTCTGAGCTGAAACGCTCTCCTGGATGAATTTTACTAAAATTAAGTTTTGTAGATATATTGTCAAAATTCTCAGGTTTGAGTTTTCTTTGTTGCTAAAGCAGCAGGCAGTCCTCTTTGAGTTGACCCGAAATATAAAAAATAATAAAGTAACTGTGCTGCTGTCGCCAGGAGCACGCACGTGCTGCACGACATGAAAGTGAAATTGTAGCTTCGTTATCAGTAATTATCATTTACGTCCCTCAGACTGAAGACATGTCATTACCCTTTAACATTGTGAAAAGCAAGTCGAAGAAACTGACAGGTTCCATTTTATCTCTAAGAAGTTGTATTGAAGTGAAAATGTGTTTGCAAACACTAGACACAGATCTCATATCTAAAAGACCTTTTGTAATACATTTTATGTATTTTCCAACTACTTTATTTTTTATTTATTAACTCGGGCTGAAGTAATTTCACCTATTAGGCACATTTTGAGTGATCTTTACTGCTTTATCTTAAAAATATACAACCTTGGAGGAAGACGGACATTATCTTGTGAGGTATATCATTAAAAAAAAATGCATTAATTTGTGCACATTTGTTCAGCTCTGCATCAAAGTTCTTCTCAAAAGTGTCCACTCAGCGTGCGTGGCGTTTTCCTTTGTGAATCCTCTGAGCCCTCCGGTGTGCCCCTCATGCCAGGGCCACAACACAATACCGCAAGGCCTCAACATAATTTCCCAATTCTTCCGCTTCTCTGCTCCAGTTATTAATTTCCGTGGCTTGTTGTATAAGGTATTATGCAATGTGTTTTGCTGGCCCCTATTTGTCTGCACCCTGCTCTCTAATGGGTCTGGGGGCAGGTTTTCCGTAGCTTAGACTGCTGTTGACGTTCACATGCGCATGAAAGGAGCCCCCCTGCTCCTCTCCTGCTGTTGGGGTTCGTCTGCAACAAACCCAAACAAGCCAACGGTCGGCTGGGTTGGAGGGACCACTGCGACTATGCACACGTGTCCCGAAGCTTTTGGAGAAAACAGGGGACACGTGCAGTTTGTCAGTTACTGCACAGCTTGAACATCCTGTTTCTCAATTTTATCTGCTTTGTTGTTGCGTGCGTTACAAAGGGCAGAGAGATTCTCATGCCATCTGGTTAATCATATTTCAAATCTGGAATTGCGTTGTTTGTCTGTTTTGTCTTTGAAAGATTACCTTCGTGAAACAGATCACAGCTATCTTCACACTGTAACAGTAATGTTTTCATTGCTTTGATTGATTTCTAGAAACATTAAACTGAAGATGCCACAGGTATTTTAAACCTAAATTAATTGTGGTGGGACTGTAATAGCAAGAAATAGCCCATTTACACATTAAAGTTACACAGTTGTATTTTTTGACCCTACTCAATATTCTCCTTTTTTACTCTGTTTTGGTCTCAACAACAACTTGATTTGCTCTTTAGCCGACTGTTTAACATTCTTCACTGGCTCACATGATTCTGTAACTTAAAAATCTGGTGCTGTTTGCATAGTATATAGTATATTTTGGCTTCACTTAAAAAACATCCTCATTTACTCTTTGTGTTCGCTTTGGTTTGCTCTCCAACAACACCTGGGGGAAATTTCAGGTTGTTTAGCAGATAAATGCTCCTCTGTGTTCACTAGATAGTTGCTCACTATCTTTCTGTTGTTGGAGCAGGAAGAGTCAGCTGCTGTCCTCCCTCCACACTCCCGCTGACCTGCATTGACTTTACACTTGAAAAATAAACACCAATGCTGATCACAAGGTATCAGGACATGAACGGTCCTGAGGTTTAATTTGTGTTTGTTTGATTCGCTCTAAAGTTTATGACCTAAAAGCTCATGTAAATCATATCTATCTCATCCAGCTTACCGAGCTGGCTACATGTATTCTGTGCCAAATGTTGAATATTTATTCAAGGACAATTTTTTTTAGCAGAGACAGAGTCCATTTTGTTTATTGTTTTGGTTTTGTGTGTTATATTTTATCTATGGTTTATTATTCAGGGAATTCAAATCTGAGACTGAATTCTCTTCAGAATTAAGTTAGTTGCTCTTTGAAAGGGTGTACTTGCACGATTATGCTATAATATTATCATACTACTAGTGGTTTAAAATGGTTTCACAGTGATGAAAATAATATAATTTGTCACAATAATTTCTGGGACAAAATATTGTCCAACAAGATTTTTTATTGTGCCAGTCCTACCTTAATATTTTTAAGATAAAACCGAGTCAGAGGTTTCCTTGTACAGTTTACAGTTTTATTCCTCTGAAAATATCTTTCATTCCGGAGCAATATTGGTATTTTACATGAAATATCCTTAAATCAATCAAATCAAATCTACAATTGATCCTGAGGGAACGGGATACCCAGCCCATAAGAAATTACCAATATATGGGAACTGTCAAGAAAAGGTATAATTGGTGTATCATTGCGATGCCAAGAGGCGCGGTGAAAAAATGGCAGTGAACCTAAAGTATGTACTGGTACAACTAATGTAACAATTGAGTGTGGAGCTCTGTACTGTTATTACAGGCACATCTGAATCAGTTGCAACATCCTGACTTGCTTATTGTCAGTTATATTGTGATGTGTATGCAGCTCCATGTAGGTTTTATTGAAAATAAACATTAAGCGAAGCACTTGAGTTGAGCCCCACTGTTGAGGGAGGATCAGTTTGTGTTTTTAGTGTTAAGCCTAGTTCACAAATGGGACTGCATCTTTTCCTAAACCTCTTTTCAGGGTTGCTTTAAGGGAAAGAACTTAATCTGCTGTTCCCAACCTGTGATAAATATGGCGATACCCATTATCCCCCCCCCCCCTTAACTGCAAAATCTGTAACTTAACTCTGATAATTTCTAACCTGATACTGTTTTTTCCAATCTCAAATAGCTATTAATAACCATAGTACTTTTCCACCTGCATTACCATAACCATTAGAGTACACCATCCTCAACATAACCACTCATATTTAAAAATACTATTCTGCTATACAAGTCTCGGACATAGACCCAACAAGCACACCCAAAAATAACCAGTGGCCATCTTCGTCCCCATGTGACAGACAAAGTTAGCCTCGTACATGGTGACATGGTTAGTCACCAACAATGTTTATACCTGGGGTGTCTCCCACTCTCCTGGAGTCAGAACCAGCATCATCCTCAAAGACACGTTTTTTTCTTCTCCATTAATGAGAGGATCTGACAGCATACATTCTTGCAGTATCAGTTCAGTGATTCAACGCTGCGTCTGTGTTGAAACTGACACACGTTTGGGAAGGAGACAAAGAAATGCGTCAAATCCTTTGTGTGAGAAAGTATTCAAGGCTGCTCTGGCTCCAGATATGCTGTCACAATGCAGCCATTTCCTCACCATCAAACCTGGTATGGAGACACACTGCTGCTGAATGGAAAGGAATGTTGGTGTGAATTTTTTGTTTGTTATGCTTTAAAGGTATTGTTTGAGTGTTCGGGTTTTGGGTAATGCTATGCACTTGCTTGAATGAGAAGATCATGGCCATGCTAGTGCCTCTAGATGCTCACTTCTTACCATGCTATATATTTTTTATAATCTATACAACAAAATGCACAAATGAAAATAACAAAATTCCGACACCTTAAAAGAAGAAACTGTTCACACACAAAATATAACTTTATAGTTGCTGGTGGATTTTGTTACTTTAGGACAGAACTAGCTAGTTGTGTACCACAGTTGTTACGCGATGCCAAACTAATCAGCTGGTGGCCCTCTTCATATTTGTTGGTAAGTTGTTTCTGAAACTCTCTTCACGTCCCAATAGCCAGCAATAATCGTCTGGGGGAAATGCCAGTGTCTCTGGCTCCAGCAGGACTGTAGAAACACGACCAATCATTTTATTTAATCCGAGTGAAATGATTGGTCATGTTTTTTACAGTGCCTGGCATACCTGTCTGTCACTAACCAACATACCTGCCTGCATGTGGACCGGAGAGACATACACCACTGAAGCCGAGAACATAGTGAGAAGGAAGCGGGCGAGTCACGGAAAACTATGCTTCTGTTGTCAGGCAGTGCATGCTCATGTGTCCTGGGAGTGTGGCTGAGACCAGAGAGCCAATGGGAGAGGGGGTGGGAAGTATCGGTTGCATTTTTTCATTCAGACCCTGCTCTTACTAGCTTTTACCAGCCCAAACTTTAACCCTCAGCTAGAAGTGAAATATGCAAAATATTTCCCAAATGCTGAACTAATCTTTCAAAGTCTCTGAAAACTTGATTGAAAAGTTAAAAGCTCAAAAATCCACTCTGCCTCATCTGGATTGTGTGGGTGTGGTCTGACCGGAATTCTTTGACAGGTCCACCCACCCTGGAACACTTGTACCTTCTTGCAGAAAGTTGTGTGTTTGCATGTATTTCTCATAGGTAATAATTAAAATGTGATTGGGGACAAAAATATTTCCCAAAGCACTTGAATTGTCTCTGTCACTTGTCTCTTTGCTGTGATATTTCCGTGTCCTTCCTCTCTTGTCACTACTCATGATGAGAATGTCTCCTGTGAGATTGTTTGGACAAACAGGGATCTGTCTGATGGAACGTCATGCGCCAGTTGTTTCCACAAATTGAGTTGCTCTAATTCTGCACGCAGTGCTGTGGCTCAGGAGGATGAGATGCAACCGCACAGGCAAGTGTGTGGGTGGTGAGCCAAGTGCTGTACTTTTCCATCAGGCAGCTGAACAAATGGACAGGGCCTTAGGAAGATTCTAAGCACCGTGCCTTATCAAGGGTAATCTCCCCCTCCTTCTTCTCCTTGGGCTTTTGTCTGTGTGGTCAAGGGGGGGTTGAGAGGACCGCGTGAAGTCCCTCAGTGAGAATGTTATTGTTTGCGGAGCTGCAGATGACACGCTTCTTAGCAAGTAGGGGAGGATCTGCTGGGTGTGAGGCCAACGCTTTGTCTGCCACATGCCCACCACCCGCAAGGGCCCCACCACTTTCCTGTTGCCATTATATTTTTGGATTTGACCCTGTGACATTAAAAACTGACAACAAGCGGAGGCAATCCTGTCGACGTTGAACGCAATCGATAGAGGAAAAACCTGTGGTTCATAAAGAAGCATTTTTGCAGAATGGTGTCAACAGAAAAAACATTTGAAGTCAAATCTGTTAAAACGACTGAAAAAGTTTAACTTTGAATTTCTCTCAAGGACAGAGGCTTGCGTTATCAACCTGGAATGTGAACTCGCTAACCTCCAGTATGCTACTCCTTTCCCTCTTGACTGCTGGGTAAAGGCTAAAAGGGGGGTGTCCATAGGCTTACATTGTGATGATGGCATGATGTATGACATGGATCAACCGTTTCACCTCCCACAGTTGTCACTGCAAGCACACGTGTGTCAACATGGTTGGGAAGGAAAATGACCCCTGAAAAACAGGCTTAAAACACACCTATGTATACAGAACATACAGCTACAACAACACAAAACGAGTGTAGCTATACTGAGTGAACATGGGAAATCCGATCACACATCAAAAATTAACTCATTTGTTTGTGTATTTTTTTACTTTTATTTGAAAAAAAAATCTTCTCTCCGAATATTGGCTAATTCAGTACACTTGTCAAACTCTTCACTTCAGTCACTTCCAGGCGCAAGTGAAGTGCTAGTGTTGTTACTACTGAATTACACACAAATTAATTTACTCTCTGAAGTGTTTGACTCTGACTGCTGTAATACTATTTCCTGTCAGGATATAAGATTATATCAAGCCCAGGTTTGATCTTGCTGTTGTTCTCAGAGCAATCACTGTATTTCTCTCGACTGCTGCTGCTTCCTAGGAATTTCATGTAATAGACGGATGCTTCTGTTGAATTGCTGTAACCCATTTTAAACAACTTAAATTTATATATCTACTTCTGCAATGCAAGTGATTTCCCTCTGATGTTTAAATGTGTATGCTTTGTGGAAGCATGAAGGCCTGAATCAGACAGAATGTATCACTATATGAACTCTTGTATCAGTAGTTAAAGCGTTTAGCTGCAACGTTAACAAAGTCAGTTGAGCCAGCATGACTTTGGATTTCTAAATTAAGTCAGAAGGGAGGCAATAATCCAACACTTTTTCTGATACCTGAAAAAAAACGCTAAGGATATTAAAAAGTCAAGGACGTATTTCTATTATTGTCCTCTATGATAAGAAGAGGTTTAGACACCTTCATGTAAAGGTAACAGTTATGTCTTTTAATAAACCTTCAGGTTCAGGCAGGTTGGAAAGGTTTTTACTTTAAGGTATTAATCCAATCTGGGAAATATGTTTACGAGCCAGACAATTATTACTCTTATAAGCTGATCAAACAGATACTAAATATAGATAATAGATGCGGATGTTGAGGTTAAAAAGGGTACTTGGTGCAAGGACACACTGCCCCCCCCCCCCCTTACAAAGTTTCAAATTATTGCACAATAGCAAGGCAGGGTGAGCAAACATGCAGGATTACAACGCTGTGCATGTTGAAGGATTTCTCAGTATTCAAGTTTAAACAGATTTCATACATTCACTGCCAGTTGAAAGCACGCGCTTTATCACGTGGCCTTGCAATAACATTAGTACACCCACTCATACTTTTTTCATTTATGCACTAGTTTCTCCACCTTTAAGAGTTATTTCACTGGTCTGTGCTTAAAACTGAAAACTAAAACTGGTTTTAAGTTTTTCACTGCTTTGTTATGCAGAACGATCAGAGTGTTGAAAATGGGCCTAAAAAAATAAAAGAACTGTAGCTTTACAACATTTTAATTTAAATGTTATCTTCACTGCTCAGTTATCTGAGTCAATTGAGAATGATCGGGATCAGGCTATCTTTATTTCCCCCAGTTGCAAATCTTTAGGCTTTATGCTTATCAGCTATCAGATTTAGCTTCATATTTATTCGACACACATGAGGATGGTTTTAATCATCAAAATTAGCTTCATCAGAAAAGGAAATGAGTGTGATTTGCTAAATGATTAAATGTTTCTGTAATTTCCTAATAACTGAACAAGGCAATAATTTGATTTGGAATTCAAGCAGTTCAGATACTCTTCTTGGAATTAAAAAGTAGACTGCTGGTTCAATTTGTATATTGAGAGACACCACACATGAGGATATGTTTAAGCACCATGAATACACAGGAAAATGAGCCGTGACTGAGCAGAGGTACCTCATGTGTCCACCTGAGAGCGCCGTTTCTCCACGATAGGAATCGTACTGAGAGTGGCGTGGATACTGATGGCTTAACTTGCCCCACGAGATGTGTATCAAGAGGTTCGAATTCTTATGGGAAAAGTAGAAGCAAATGTAATTGAAAATTTGATTAGTAATGAGTAAATTAATCCTCATGATCGGATATATTTTTTTCTTGTTTGTGCATAAAAACAGTTTGGTACTTTAAATGGTTTCACTCAAATTAAAGGACAGGAGGCGTTGTTTGTTCTTTTTGGACACGCAGAAATAATCCGCTCAAAAGCCCTTTAAACCTTTTCCAATCCTACTGAATAAAGCCAAATTAAACTCGCATAGGAAACAAAGTCATTGTCAGCTCCTGAATTTATTTATTTTTTGTCATGAGGGGAAAGAACCGATTTAAGTTAGACACAAGGCTTGAGTAAGAAAATTATTATTCTTGATTGGAGCAGGACTGGAGGACCAGTGCTGTGCAGTGTTCCCTGGGAAATGTTACCCAGATCAGATACAGAGAAGCTGCCATCACACAGACATAAATCTGCCAAACAGACACACAAGTAGCCAGAAGAGACTTTTTATCCAAAGACATGAGCAGCACTAATGGAGAAAATCTTTTTTCATCTGTATTCATTAAGTTCTTACAAGTGCTTTCCCCACTTCATTAACCTAAAAGATCGGAGTAATATTTAGTCTCCCTGCAGTACTCTGGTGATAAGGAAATGTTATATAGCCCTCTGTAGTGGGGAAAGAAAGCTGAATGGATACAATGAGAAATTTAAGACATGTGGAACGTGTGCTACCGTCTAGTCCAAAGTTTTCATTTATTTACAAGGTGCTGTTTCTGTGCCGTCTACGTATCAGAGATCATCTGTCCATTAAACAGTGTAGGCAGTGCTGCCAGGTGCTTCTCTTTCACCGTTCCATCGAATTTAAGTTTGGATGTGACACTCATTCACTGAGCTGAATTAATTGAAATTCCTTTCTTTTGTCTGCTCAGTCATAGTGTCAGTGCTCATTATAATCTCCCCTCTTGCCTTGTTAAGCGGAGCCTTTCTAAATAAAAGCCACAGACATTCATATTCCAATACACTACTTGAAGATCATTCAGAAGGGCTATTTATGTTCCTATTGCTCGGAGCCAGCAAGCGATGAACTTCAGTCCCCTAAACTGGAATTTTTAATAAAAACTGTTGGTAAATTCCATCTCGCAATATATTGGAAGAATGCAAATACAGAATTGATTATTGCCAGACGCTGTGAATTACGTACTTACATTGCTTGCTGAATGTGGGCAGTGCTGCATTTGACGCACACAGAAATAGGTTGAGTGGTTGTTATTGACACACATGCCATCTACCTGCGTTCAGTGTCGGTCTCCCAGCTCCCAGCTCACTGCCTGCCAGTCAGCCTCTCTTTTGAGGGGCAATTAAAAAATGTCATCGCAAAGTACTGGTTGGATCGACACTGGTAATAACCGGGTCACCCGTCCACCTAGGCTCACTATTTAAAAAAAACATGGTTTTGGCTGTGACATTACCAGTCAAAGTTCACAGTTTGAGGTCAAAGTTGAAGTCCTGCTGCAGATTTGCTTTGCCGTAAGGAGGATGAGGAAATATCAGGCAGGTACATGTATGTTGTTGCCAAAGCTTGAGGAAGTTTTCTGTCCATATGAGGCACTCTGTTGCCATGTCCTGGTTTCACTGCTTTGTGTTTGTGTGCAGACGCAATGAGAGAGAGCATGACAATATCTCAATTGTGCCTGAAGACGGTTGTCAGAAAGTCATCTGACTGAACCCAACAGCCGGTGAGGAGCATCTGATTGCTCCTGGCTTCCCCCTGTACGCTGCATTACAAATGAAGCATGACAAAGCTTAAGGTCAAAAACAGGCTCAAAACTTTCAGTGAATGCCAACTTCACTTATTAAAAAAGCAAGACCCACTTTTACTTTTCTTTTGCGCTGCTAAATTTAGCATGCCCACCATAACCCGGCCAGCCCAACTTGTCACTTTTCAAGGACTTTTGCATCACTGTAGCATCTGCTTTACCCTCAAGATGTTATTGGTGAGTGACATCACCACTCACACCTTTAAGTTCCTTAAAGACCTCAAAGACTTAGACACCATAAATAACACACACAAAAAAAGCTAAATTGCAATGGTAAGTAGTGCCAGTAGTGTTCAATGATGCATTGTACACCTGTCAAGAGTGATGGTAATTCCTGCTCTGCATAATTTCCTGTTGCACAATGCAATTATCTACGCTGTCCACTGTCAACACTAGTTGTTGATATTGATGTCCGGACCTCTTTGTCTTTGTTTCTTCTGTCAATACAGGCTCTTATTGTAAATAACACAGATGGGTATTGGATTGCATATTTAACAGTTTGGTTTTAGGTTGAATGAAATTATGCATTTCCTTTAACCCCAAAATTGTCAAAGGTCACATGTTAGCCAATATGTTTGTGTTTACCTTGCATCTGTAAGGTTTGTAGTTAATGATTCTTAGTGTTTTGATGAGTTTACTGAATCACATTGTTGCCTAAAATACTCAGTGCTAGAGTTATTCTTTTACTCCTTATTATTCAGGGTAGCAGTCGGTGGCTTGGACACTCAAACATGAACACATTTTTTGAATGTCACAAGGGGTCCTGCAAGGTGCTAACATGCATTATTTAAACCCACACATCTCACACACACTCACAGGTGGTAGGCAGCATTGAACTGGACAGAAATGTGTGCAGGTTGTCACTTCATTGTTTAGTGCAAAACAGAACTGTTTTAACTCAGACTTAACATAAAGGCAATAGGCAGCTGTGAAAGAGTCCAAATTTGCAAGGGGTATTACTGCAGGCATTGTGGTCTATACTGTGTTTGCGCTTAAGTGGTGTGGAAATATAGTAGTTAAAAATAGGCAATAGATGATGTGTGATTGCTTTTAAACACGAGTTGATAGAAAATTTATTCTGGTGGATACTTGGGCCACATACATTTCTTCTCGCTCAATATATCCCCGGTTCCTCGGGCCAACTCCAGCCTACATGCAGCGTGACTATGCTACTTCCACATCAGGACCAATTCTGACGCACCCACAGAAAATATCCTCGGCTGTCAGCCAAACCTGGAAGGTAAAAGTCGGGATCACCCCAGATGTGGAAATGTATGGGCCAGACGCCATCAGAAGACCCAGCAGTCTGTTTCATTTAGCTATCCCTGGAGCAGCCTGTTCAATCTCTAGGATATACTCCTTTTTCCTAACAATATATTTGCAAACATCCAAACATTTTCCCAGTTTTCACTCTATTCATTTATCCTTGGTTGTTTCTACTAGTCACATTTACTAGTCTCTCAGCTGCTTGCATCATTAATGACATTTAGTATTTGCATCCCTTTCGGAATGTTGGAGCCTTTCTGCACAGCAAGTGTTTCTGTGATTCTGCTGAGCTAAATTTGTTTGTCTCCATTACATCCTGGTTTAACGGTCAGACTGGCAATATCATATTTCTTAGCTAACAATGTATTAGATTGTCTCTCCATATTTTACGACTTAACAATGCCTGCCTGAGTCACTGAGAATCAGCAGCATCTCCGACCAAAACAAATGCTTTGTCTGCCACAACTCCAGCCTCCCTTTGTGTTCTCATAACGGCGTTGCACAGCCCAGTCAAACTGGTTCCTAAATGAATAACTGAAACCACAACTGGATACAGTTACCTTGAGTAAATAAGTCAACTAGAAATTACATTTGTCAAATAAATTAGTAATCTGAAATGCAAGTAACAAATATTATCATGTCGACCCAAGCTGGTCACTTGAAAACTCTGTTAAAGGTTTGAGACCTTTAGCAGAGTGACTCCAGTCTTACTCAGAATAAGTTGTTTTCTTCAAATTAACGTTTGAAATTTAGCACGTACATAACAACTAACGAATATGCATACTGCACACTGGAAAACAAAATAATGGCTCACTCTCCCTTCACACATGTGGACTTGTCAACCCTTAGAGTAATTATCTGTACTCAATCAAGTATGGCCGCTCCTTCCATTAAAACCACTCTTGCGGGGCCTAAGCCCTGTGCGGTTTGAGGGGTTATCATTAACAGAAGCTCACAGCAGCGTTTTATAAAATGTAGGGCCAGTTTTGAAGGGCAGTGCTTCTTTACTACACTTCATGTCTGAGTTTTATGTTAATTGCTCATTTTAAGGCTTAGCAACAACTGTGCAAAGTTTGCATCATTCCATATAGGCTCTCAAAGGGAAATGTTTTTAATTGGCACAAGATGATCAGCTTAATGGTTTGACACTAGCAACCTCCAAGTGTTTGTATTAAGAAGGTGGATGGAGGAATTTCCTGTTCATCAGTGGGCTCCTTCATTCTAGTTTTCGGTTTTAGATACTCAAAGTTAAATTGCTTCAAATGGAGACAGTTCATACTTAATAGTTCTGTCCCAGTGGGGGAACATTAGTGCCAAAATTACATTTTGTCTTATCCACTGCAGCTCTTAACACAGTATTTACATATTCTCAATTTGAGGATGTTTATTAAATAAAATTGCCACCACATAATTGTAGCCTAAATGCATCAGTCTGTGAGTTTGTAACCTGACCTCTGTACTCTGTAATTTTGATCCTATAAATGTCTGTGTTGGTCTGTTTGTATTTGGACGTCTTTACTTGTGAGAGGACACTAGACAAAAAACATAAAAACCTTGGAATCTTTAATAGCTAAATACTGATGTTGAAATGTCTTTAAGAAAGACGTACAGTATTTCATTTAAAAATTCTATACCCTAAAAATAAGTAGTTTGACGCATATATAGTGGCACACGTTAATTAAGATGAGGAGCGAGACGAGGAGTTGATTCTGCTCTAATCTTATGGTAAATATGAAGCTACATCTGCAGGAGCCCACAACCTAACCTTAGAATAAAGACTGGGAGCAGCTAGCCTAGATCTTGAGTAGCTACATCCATCTACCAACAGATCTAAAAATAACTATCAAGCATGATACATCTTGCTTGACACAAAGTGTGAAAATGACAAGTTTTACAATGGGTCATGGGCCAGTTTCTTGGGCAGACAAAGTGACTCCACACATTTTTTTTTGTTTGAACTGAAGAGATATTGCACTGTTACAGAGCAAAGTAAACATTTTCCTAATGCTTCTGTCTTAATATCTGTACCGTCATGCTAAATGGAGCAACATGAGAGTATAGTAGCAATCCTCACTGTCCTTTGAAAATAAAGCAAATAGCCATATTTCCCAGTGTGACAAATTGCAAAGGGCTTGTCTTGACAGTAATACAATATTTGTTTTGGAAATGGAGAAACTACGTCATAAGAATAGTAAATTCAGTGGTTCTTTTTATGCCTGCCTTTATCTTGCAAAACTTAACAGTGTAAACCTCCTTTCTACAGTTCAGGATGTTTTTATGTGTTCTAATTGTGATGATAGGATGGTCCTCCTCATCATTCTGTAAGGAAATGAGTGCTTTGGGCCAGTGGATTGACATTTAAAATCCAGATGAACGAAAATCCACAGTTGATGCAATAAAAGCTGATCGTAGCAAAGTGAACGGCTGAATGTACTGAGATATCCTTTCTTTCTCTATGTGGATCATTAGTGCTGCTTTATTCTTATATCAAAGAACAAACAGCTATCTGAGATTGTGAAGAAATTATAAATATGTTGATCCATCCAATCATGCGTATCAACAACCTGACCTTGTGTTTGCGGAGCGAGGACGGACAGTCTGGTGAAAATTCCCCAGAGACCATCCCCTTCGACGGTCGGCGCCATGGAAACATGGAGCGATTTGCCTGTCACAGTGTCCCGGGTGGAAAGCTCATAATTACAAGAACATTGTGATAAGATACAAGTCTGGATTATAAAACAACAGGCCTCATTCTCACTTCTCTTTCATCTATGGATTTGACTTATATTCAGAAATGAGAATTTGATTGAGTTTCCTCTCAATCTGTCAGGTGTTGAATTGGCTTTTTATATAGATCTAGAGGACTGAACAAAAGAGTTAAAGGGGAAGGAAAGCAATGCAGAGGGATCTCCAAGCACACAGCTTACAACCTTGACAAACTGATTAGGTGGAAGAATACTTTGATGTGGCATGAAAGGCACCATCTGCTTGTTGTACTGTCACACATCTTGCAGTGGTAAACAGCTTCGGGTGCACAGAACGAAAGCATTTAGCATTTAAGAAAATGAAGTTTTCAATGTCACTCTTAATGCAGACCAAATTAGTCAACAAATAAGGCAGCAGACAAACAATACTTGGGTAATGGGGAATATGCGAGTTAAACCCTTTGCACAATTTACTGCCATGGGAAATATTCTGCCTCCGGAAGGAAATCCTAAAATGCTGCTCTGCTTTTACAGTTTAAAAGGGGTACTTAAATAAAAGAATGCTTCTTTAGCTTGCACAAGTCAATGCTTTTCCCGCAAGGCATTTTTTTTTAGACTGGGATAGATACTCACAAAACAGGAGAGTGCAACCCAGCAATGACGAAGCTGTGGCTCTGTCAAATCAAAAAGACATCTTCAAGGTCACAGATGCTTAATTACAATGATGTTATCTCTAATGAACCAAATCGTCCTTGGCAAGCCACCATTAACAGCCTGGTGCCGGAGTCGTGGACATGGATGGCAATCTCTGCGGGGGTTATGAGCCGCTTGCAAGAACAACATCTCAATCTGTTATGTTAACACAGACTGCACACATAGAGGCAGCTGGTTTCTGTCAGTGAGAAGAGATCTTTAGGCGTTAATCAATACCACGGGAACACCATGGCACATCTCTTGGTTCTACAGTACTATTACCTGCATTTAAGTCAGTCATTCAATAGAAGGGTTTCTTTGTGCAGACATATAGCGATTCTGACCACTCCACTAAAGTTATATTAATATTTGCTCTCCTTTTTATCGCTGATTTCGGGCTCCACCAACTCTTGAGGGAAATATGTGGCTCCTTACCTGCAAAAAGGCTCGGCTATGTTTACCAGACATTCTCTGAATTCATTTGCCATTCGGTGCTGCGTGGGCCGCAGTGGCTTTAAAGCTTTTTTTTTGTTTCCACAAAACATGTTTTGAGTTTCAGGGTTGAACGGTGTTGTAGCCAAATCCAATGCAATTTAAGTCAAATTTGTATGTCTGGGCGTACGGACACTGTGATGAAACCACAGGCGCAGTATTGAGGCATGTTCTGTTTGAAGAAGTGTTCACCCGTAACTTCAATTGTGTTGGATTTGGCTGCAACCCTGTTTATCTTCACTCAACCCTCCACTGGCGTACTGGTCAATAGATAATGGACCATCCATTTATGGGTGAACCATCCCTTTAAAACAACCATCTGCCACTTAGGTGTGAGGTGTATAAGGTGTATACCTTAAACGTAAAGTAATAATTTTTCAATCCATTACAATTTGAGTCTGGTGGTTAACTTGCCTCTGACTCATTTGAACCTGCCTTAAATAATCCAGCTGTGGAAGAATCATTTGAGTCTCTGGCGCTGAAGCTTCTTCCTCCTCCTCCTCCTCTTCCTCCTCCACCTCCCTCTCCTCCTCCGGGCAGCATCCCCTCTCTCACTATTGTCGTGTTGGCTGCTGATCAGGTCCGTATTTACTCTCAGGACGACCCCTCCCGCAGCGACACGCAACCCGACCTGCAGGTGAGCAGTTCAGCCGCGGCTTCCCCGTCCCCCCCACCCTCGCCACCTCCCGCACACTCTCGGCGGATTATCCTTATCGGTGGAAGCGGCCAAATGCGCGAAGTTGCGTTTCGGATTTTTGGGATTCACCAGCGGGACGTGGTTCCGCGTCTGGACGTGGAGACGATGTTGTGAAGAGGCAGCGGTGTGGGCGCGGAGGTGAGCTGTCGGCTGGCTTCATTGTTTGTTCTGTTTGGGTTCCACGAAAAAAGTGCCTGTTATCTCCCAGTCATGTGCAGGAAGAGAACAGGAAAGGACAGAGTTTTTTTCTTATAATAATAATAACAGTAATTATAGTGATATTGGACAGTTTTCACCCACAACCAGTTTTCTTTTTATTAGATTTGATTCACTTTCACTTTCATTTTTTACATTACTATATTATGTTCTGTTAACTCCACAAGGTATGAAACAAGTCTTCAGTATTAATTAATCAGCTTAACCGTGCTTGATTAATTGTCCTAGTTCCAGATAGTCAGGAAATATTGAAAGATTTCCAGAACAATTTGATCAGAGCCAAACGTGACCTCTAGTCAAACATTCTACATTTAGTTTACAATGGCAAAAAAACGACAGAAAAGCAAATTCTACAATTAAGAAGAGTGCATTATAGTTATAGTTATAGCCTATTCTTTGATTGATCCACATTTATTTTCTATGGAGATATAACCAATCAATTGAAATGTGCCACAGTTGTTTCCGTTTACAGTTTACAGTTAAGCTGCATGATTACTTATTGCTTATTAATTCATCATTATGTGCACAGCTTCGCAGTGAAAACAGCTGCTTGTGGACAATTGGAAAATTTGAGGCAGGCAACTTATAATTAATATGTTAGAGTTTTTAAAAACATTTCAGCATAGTACATATTTTGCATAATATAACCTTATTGATCTGAATTATGAGCCTTTTATATTGAGCGGCATAATGATCTGCAAAAATTTAGACTGAAGAGGGAAAGTGTCCAAGATAAATTTTGTTTAGAGCAATACCTTGTAAAGGGAGAAAAAGGAATGAAAAGAATAGATAAAAAACGTGTTGGATAAAGCAGGCAGCCGATTGTATTGTGTTGGTTGGAAATGGGAGAGGGTTATGGATTAAATGACACATGTTCTAGCAGTTTCTAACAGTTGTCAGGTGCAGATGATGCCAGCAGCGATCACTGATGGATTTAAATGTGGATCATTATTTATTTATAGAGTTGCATTCATATAATGCCTTTCCCTGTGTTACATTTTCATCATATGCTGGGACTATGTGTTCATACAGTTTATTTACATTTGATTTATAATTTGGCTTATTAATAATAATAATATATAATAATACTGTTAAAAACTGGTTTTAACAGGGTGGCTGACTCATGTACCTATTTGAAATGTTCCTATGATTGAGGCATATTGTAGATTCTGTTAAATAAACAGTATGGGGATATATATCCCATAATAAAATGTTGTGGAAGATTAATTTCTATGTTGTCTGTATCTGCTTTGCTTTCTCTCCTCAGCTGTCAATTATCGGATGCTTTTAAACCTGAAATGTGTACACCCAGTGAGACCGTGACCTGAGAGCCCACCCTGAGGGAAGACCAGGATGCGCCCTATTGCGTCACAGCTTTTAGCCCAGACCAATGTTGGAGGCCGCCATTGCAACCCTCCTAATGCAGCCTTGCTGCTCCTCCTGTGTATTGGCTTCCCTCCCTCTGTGGCTGTTTGCCCACTTGATTGCATTTGTGCCAGTGATATAATTTCCTGCAGCGGCCGCAATCTGTCCACGACGCCCTTTGATCTACCAAGTTATGCCACACGGTTGGACCTGAGCCACAATGTTATCACTACCCTGCCAACAGATTGGATTCCCCATCAATTTGCAAGACTTGCTACACTGGTTCTCAGCCGAAACGCCATAAGCCAAATTGAGGTAAATGCTTTCAATGTCACGCCACATCTCCTGCACTTGGACCTCTCATCCAACCAAATAACAGTGCTTAACTTCTCCCTCTTCACTGGGTTGAATGACCTGAAAGAGCTCCTGCTGTATGACAACCAGATCGTCCTGACCAACCAAGGGGCTTTCAGAGATCTTCACAGCCTGCAGAGGCTCTACCTCGCAGGGAACAGACTGAAGACTTTCCCCTTTGGGTTGTACTTTGAACCTGGAGGGCCCCGTAACCTGACCTTTCTTGATCTGTCCTACAACAGGCTCTCTAAGGTGCCTGTCCAGAGTCTGCTGTCTCTAACCCAACAAGGTAGCATTTATTTGCAGGAAAACCCTTTGGTCTGTGACTGTGCTTTACTCGCCTTACTTGAGTACTGGATGTGGAAACAGTACCACCCCCTGATGGACTTCAGAGATGGATACCCATGCAGGGATAATTCTGGATCAGGGCCTATTTGTAACCAGCAGGGAGTGTCAAACATGCCCCTTGAGTCGCAGACTTACCAAGAAGAGCCTGGTAAATGGCTGAGAGTGCCATGTCCAGGGTTGGCATCTTCAACCCAGGAGGGCCTTGTGGTGTTCTGGGTTACCCCAATGACTGTATTGAATTCATCAACAAATGATCCAAGTGCCCATTTAATAGTTCTCCCCAATGGCACCCTGGAAATCCAAGGAGCACTCTTGGAGGATTCTGGCACATATGGGTGTGTGGTAGCCCGCCAGCGCCACTATGACCCCTACGAGTCTGTTGAGGTCAAGGTTGTGGTCGGAAACTTGAGCACTGCCTCTGCAAGTGGCTTGACCCATCGCAGTAGCACAGAGCATTTCAACACTGCGTTCACCACCCTTGCTTCCTGTGTGGTCAGCATCATATTGGTGCTGCTTTACCTCTACCTCACCCCCTGTAGGTGCAGAGAAAGCCGGGGTGGATCGAGAGGGTGCGGCGGGCGAGCCATCCTCCTCTGTTCAGACCCCAGAGAGGCAGAGTCAGGGGAGCGGCGGTCAAATGGAAAGAGGGTGGCTTTCTTAGAGCCGCAAGCAGAGGACTTGGATATTGGCGGCTCCAAAACACCAGCAATGAACTTGGGACATGTTACCACTGAGGGAATTCTAAAGAATGGAAGTAGGACAGTTGGACAGACCCCCATAGATCCTGCTCAAATAGCGTAGCAGGAAAATTACATTTTACACTCATGTATTCCTATAGTCTGAACCACAATGCTTTTTTTTTCAAAGTCTTGGTTCAGTACAAGGTGAAAACATCCATTTAATGTAAACTAGATTACTGTGATTCTTGTGAAGTACTTTTCCACTGTAGGGTTTGTTGTTCTGAAGCAGACTGTACAGTCCTTCTGTAAGGGCAGAATATCAATCTTGTCTCAGCTGTGCTGTAAGTGGTCTGTTTTTCATTCTGTTCATATGGAAATTGTGCAGCTACCAAGAGGAAATTGTCACTGCAAAGATCAGAAAGATCATAAAAATGTGGGAGGATTTTTAAATTGGGCAGAGAGGAATATTCACACCTGATTTGATAAACTGCAGGAGGCATTGATGGCTTCTGTACAGTATGTGCATTGTGAATGTTGCTGTCACAAAGAACCTTGTTATATTCAATCCGTTTATCTCTTCCTGTGGAGCATATCATTTCAACATGGCAGCCGTATATATGTGAAATTATCTGAGCTTTGTCAGGTCAAAATTTACCTGCTAATATAACAATGTGAAAGTCCAATTTTTATGTTTTGACAGTGTCACTTTTTGTGATCTCATCTCTGTACAGTACTACATTGGATGGGTGAAAGTCATGAAGATGTGATTGAAGGGTAGACTTTCAGCTTAAATTTAACAAAACTATAGCATTAATTGCTCAGGAATTAGGGCCATTTTTATACATTGTCTTTCCAAATGCACAGTCTCACAAGTAACCCATTAAAGGACAAGTTGTATTCTTATTGAATTAAAGCTGAAAGTCTACCCTTCATTCACATCTTTATGGATTGGTCTAAAATGCAATTGGAAATGAACTGTCCAAATAAAATACTCAAAGACAAAGTAGTTGCTCATTGCACTACTATTTGGCGGTAAGAAAGTAAGAAAACAGACAGATAAACAGATTTGTTTTTAGTCTTTTTTTTTACTAAAAATGGGTCATTTGAAAAGGGGTCATTTGGAAAACTAGGACACATGTTGCTCATACTGTTGTGAGACCACATAAAGTCCCAGTCCTCTCCATTACATTAAGTAGAGACTAATTCAATCTGCATGGCTGGATAACCACTTGAATTAGAGATTTCTTTCTCATTATTTTGGTGGACTGTCACATTTAATCTAATGACTTAGCATGGACCTTTAGCTTGACAAATGAAAAAAGTAAAAGTATCAAAATATGTCACAAAGGAATACTTCTTACAATGTCTGTAAATAAAGAGACAGCATCCTTCATGCTTGTCAACCTGTTCCCTTGCTTGCTGTTAAAATTGGACCTCCCCGCTTAACCTCCACATTGCGGAGTTGGGGCTCCGCCGTGAAGCCCCAGTCAGCCCAGGTCAGTGGCACAGAAATCAGAGGGAGGTATGCGAGCTCTCCCCAAGCCCATCGTGATCTACATTCCTTAGTCCTCCTTGTCAGTTTGTATAGGTGTGGAGTCATTTCCAATGTGCCAAGGGTCTTGTTGTAGTTTCCTCGGCTGTACATGTACACACTCTCCACTTTTAATATTTGTTGTTCTGTTAGACACAGGATGCATTTTAAGTAGAAGCAGTGAAAGTATCACTTTGTCAAGACTACAATGACTGATATTTGTAGGGATGAAATAAACAGTTTAAATTTTGCAGCATGCGTGTTTTCTTTTATCCCTGCAGGCAAAAAAAACAGTTTTCAACTTTCAACGTTTAGTTCTTATCTTCAGAATTTTGGAGTCTCTCTCTGGTCCGACCTTTTTTGGAATTACTCTGGTGTGGAATGAAACAAGGTTTTTTGGGGTGAAAGATGAAAAGTAGTGTTACATCAGTAGGATTTAAGGATGACAAATAACCTCTTAGTGAGTCACCAAATCGTATTTTCAAAAATCCTCTTACAAGCCTTTCCAGTGTGCGTGAAAAAAAAAGAAGGCAAAACACAATCCTTTTTTTCCCCCTTGCACACTTGTTGGCCAATAGCTTTTCCAAGTTGGAAGACTATGTTGTGGTGTTAAGGACACAATAAGTGTTTCACGACTGCCTCATGCATTCATGGGTGAGAGGAATTTTTAAGGTGTTGAATGGAGGCTTCAGGTAGTGACGGATCCCATTCGGACTAATTTAAGAATGCTAACGCTGTTCACCATGACAAGGAGCATTCAAAGGTCAGCATTGTGACATAGAGAGTGCTGAGGGAGTGTGAACATGTTGGCACTCTACTAAATGATAAAGTTTTAATGAATTAACATTTGTATCTGCAGAAAATAGCAGCTCTCCTGTTTGTCGTTGTATTTTGAGTCTTACAGGTACCAGTAACTCTCTTAATTTCATTTGTAGCCTTGTCTTAATTTCTTGCCTTTCTTTCTTTAAAGAGGATTAGTCTATACAGCTTAATCATGAGAATCAAAGGACGTATTTTTTTTAGCTTGACCTCTAATAGGGTTCTTTTGTTAATTTCGGACTCCCTTTTTTTTTATCTAGTTCATGTTCGCTTGTCCTATGGCAGCTCTCGTTCTAAAACTGTAAAAGTGACCTTGAGTCCTGGCATTTAAAGACGGGCTGTGTGACTCTACAGTGATGCAGCTTCAGGGCTTCAAGAGCTGTTCACCGGTTTATTTTAAGTTTGTTGAAGCTTAACTCAGTACTTCAAACCCAAACTGGAGAATCAGTGGATGTTAGCATTGTTGAGAATGTGATTTACAATGTCGCTTAATTTGACAAGTCCCAGCCACTGCTGCTCTTTGCCTGTTTATTCAAAGTTTGTTGATCTTAATATTTAACATATCGCTAGTCCAAATCACAGCAGATTTCGACACTGCACTTCAATGGGCAATTAACAATACATATGCCTAATGAAAACAAGATAATAGGAATGGTTTAAGAGTTTATGGACACTTTAAAACATTTAGTTTGGGCCCCCTTTGCATCACAGACCTTGTACCCATTTGATTTGGCGTGAACACAAACATTTTTGGATCTTGCTATCCTTGGTTCAAGGTAAGACTGCAAAAGGTTTAAAACCTTGCTGAGTTGCATCATGGGAAAAGTAGGATGTAGTTTTTTTTATCGAAGTGAGTCCCCCTTTGATAAAATATACTCTATAGTGCAGTAGTTTTGTGCAACTAGATTGCTGCATTATATACATGCACATCTATTCATGTAAACGACTCTCTATCTGCCTGCCACCTAACAATGGTAGCATTGACAGTGACATGTAAAATTGTCAGAACGCTGGCGAACTTGCTTCTTTCCAGCCTTGGGCACATTGCCAGAACTGATATTTCTACTTGGTGTTTGTGTACTTTTTGATGCAGAAAGTATAACACTGGCTTTGTGGACCTGTGTTATCAGGTGCAAATGTACATATAGGGTTTTTATGAAAGCGTATCACTGGTACACACTCTCTTTTTGGATTGATTTATGGCACAATAATGTACATGAGTTACAGTTAGTAAATGTACGGTTAGATTTGATGCATTACTTCACATTGTTACAGGTCTTGTAATATAGGAGTAGTGGTATTGACAGTAGTACTGGGAGCAGCTGAATTAGAATCAGTAGCAACAGTGGTAGTAACAGAGCAGCAGGATATCATTTCATGTGAAGTCCAAAACCACAGAGGCGTGTAATCTCTTCTGTGCCTAATATAAATGTAGTAATTTCCTGACTATCCATAATTCAGGAGTGTAATTTATGTGTGAGTTGTATCTTAAATAGAAACATTAATGGGGACTCATACGAGACAATGGCCCCATTTAGCAAATTGTTCCCAATGTTTAATTAACATGATTTTATTAATGACGGCCTCATAACAGTTGATCCACAGTGAGCGGACAGTTTACACCAAAGCATTGTAATGTTAAAGGAAAAACTGAAACACTGGTGATCATACACCCGCAAGACTGTGGTTCATAATGAAAGGTAATGCATAATACCTGATTCCTCAAACGATTCTTCATCCTTCACTCTGCAATACTTTCAAAAGTCGATGTAACTTTTTTCTGTGCATTAGCTTTCTTAATGGAGCCAGAACTGAAATTTCCGCACATAACTGATGTAAAGTTGTTTTAAACATTCTTACGAGATGCATCAAAAATGTATGATGCATTTCTCCCTAGAAGAGGAGATTTCTTATCTCCAGGGACTTCATGTTTAAATAAAATGTGCTGAACGTTTAAGAGCATGTGCAGCATTAGTGGAGTTTGGTCCTATAACGCTGGTAGCACTTGTTCCACACTTTGCTGTATATGTATTGTATAGATTCTAACAATGTCTGCTAATGCATGAAGAAACCTCCATTAAAAAATTATCACTTGCATTGGCATTCGTTAAATTTTTCATCGCAAATAAAACCATTCGGAGTGAAGAATATTATTGACACTATAAATTATTTAACAAATAAGTAACAAACAGGTTTCTGACTTGTACATATCCTGGCTTACCTACAGCTTTGAAATGGACAATTTTGTTCTGCAGATCTCGCTCCACAGAGTAGAGAGGGGGGAAAAAAAGGATGAAACGGACAGAAATTCAATCACTAGAATAAAATATATTATCTAATGCACCGTGTGGGTTCTATAATAACTGTGAAAACCTTCTGCTCACCATTAAATTGGGTGTTGCAGAAAGGTGAGGAAATTGGTTCAGTTGTATAATTTGAGCTTATTACATACCGCAGGGTTTGTAACATCTTTTGGATGTGAAGTTAGTCAAAAATGACCTTGCTAGTCTCCGGGTTTTTTACTCACTTTTGTAATAATGTAATGTTAGATATACCTTTAATTAACCCAATTTTAGTTTGATGGATGACATTACTGTTACTTGTTGTATGTATATAGCTTTTGCAAACACACTTTTGTTATTTTTGTATTTCACCGCTGCTGGATTCCCAGTTGGATTCATAGATCGTAGACTGTATCTAAAAATGTTGGGCCTAAAAGCGCCTTGATCACTCTCTGGTGGCTGGCTACAATATAGGTCATACATCCAAACTCCTCCATGTAAGCAATTGGATCACAGTAAATCCTTTAATGCTATAAAAACTGGATAAAACATAATGATTGACAACTGAGATTGATTCAAGTAGATGTGTCAGCCCCCCCATCTTTGCTGTGCAGACTCTGGCTCCAAATGCACAAGATGGCAGTGTTTGTATCAGGGATATTTTTTCTTCATTTCTGGATATTGGGAGGAATTTGAGACCTGTCGTCTGTTATTCTTGTCTGTATTTGAGCTTATGTGGTAGATTCACTAGCTCGGGTCAAGGGGTTTCTTGTAGGAGTTGTTTTTGGGAACTGAGTACAGGATTTTAATGGAAGGACGCTCATTGGCCAACGTGTCCAGCCACAGGAGAGAAAGCTCAAGCTAAATGTGACTTTAAAGTGAAACAGTTTGCAAAATCCACTACATTTATCATATCACAGCCAGAAAGTTTCTTTCTGCAAAACAAAATACTGTAGCTGATGTTTTTAGTTTTTATAATCATAGCTCCTGAACATAAGTTAGTGAAAGTGCTTGAGACCAAAGCGGTAAGAGCTTAGGCGAGAGGTGCTGCAGAATGGATGTTTCACCAACTAATGTGCTTTAGAGTAAGGGCCACGCCAGAGTGAGTGGAGGAGTCAGACAGAGGAGGGAATGTGATTCAGTGATGTGAGAGTGATGTGAGCCATTTGTTGAAGGGATGAGTGTTCATTGAGATAGAGAGGAATTCTGATGTTATGACTGCAGATTAGAGCCAGACTAACCTGATATTGTCAACGTGTAAGGCAAGCTTATTAGCAGCGAATTCATGGAGGGGAGTTTGGACTAGGTGGCATGATTATGAGCTTATGACGCTCTTCATTCAAATGTGCAAAAACAAAAGCAAAAACAAGTTTTACAGCGCGTGTTACAAGGTCTGTTAGATAATTCTGTAGGATTCACAGCATTACCATTGCACAGTATCTGTGGGAAATTACAGTGAAATTTCTCTTAAAATGGCACGAAGGGGTGACATCTGTGCGGCCTATAGGTTCAGAGTTACTGGCATGTAGTGCTAAAGTTGCATATTGCAATAAAAATGTCCACAAAAGTCAAACACGTTTTTCCCGAAGATGGTTTCGGTCTTTTTGGTAGTTGTTATTCTATGATCCCACTGAAGTTCAAGTTTGATTTTAGGCTCCTAATGACGTCTTCAGCACAAGATGGCAGCATTCATATCCAGGATATTTTGGCTTAATTTCCGTATAGTTTGAAGGAAGGGGAGATGCCTCTTCCATCTTTATGTGCAGTCTATGGTTTAGCAGAAATGATGGTGGACTAGAGTCTCTTTACTATTAGTCCTTTTTTGGGCTAAGAAGAATGGCGGTGCAACATTCTAGACTCCTTGGATTGGACAAAAACACATAATTATGAGCTTCATCCAATTTCTGTCAATAGGTGCCTTAGTTGGGAAGAAAAGTGCTGCTTTGGTGCAGTGCCTGGTCATGCACGGTCGAGAAGGTCAGTGTTCCAATTACCTGGTTCCTCCAGTATGGCCTGCCATCGTGCCCTTGCCCCTGATTGTTGTGATATCTGAAAGTAAATGACGTTGGATTGAAAAGTGCCCACGCATAGAAGCACTGCATGAATTTGTGCATGACTGAATATAATTCCTTGTAGGTAATGTAGTGTAAAGCGCTTTGAGCCGTCAATAAGGCTGAAAATGTGCAATATAAATACAGCCCATCTAGCATTTACAAATGACATTCTTTATAATAAGCTTTTTTATTTCATTCCCCACCGAAAGAGCAGGAACTGATTTTTAAAGAGGACATTTCATTGATGAAATTGTGATCTCATGCAGTGATTGAGCCCAGTCTAATGAGGAGTGTGGGTTTTCCAATAATCACGGTAATATAACACAACCATGAAATTAAGAAAAAAGAAGAGAAGGTCATGTACTGGGGTTAATGACAGTCATGAATAAAGCAAGATAAAGTGCAATCAAACGCTAATGACAGAGGAAGCCTGCTAGGACACAATTAATATAAGTTAATTTCACCTCAGGCTTCCTGGTTACAATCACATGCAGTTCAGTGTTGCTAGTCGAGTGGGATCTTCAGATTCTTTGCCAAAACATTGTCAAGGTCAAGCAGAGGCATTGAATCTGTGCTGTTGCTACAATTATCCACAGTGAAAGGAAATAAAACTGGCCACTCCAAGCTGTCAAGATTCAAACCTCTCAGTTTGGGTTTTTATCAGTGGGCTTTTACGTCAGCGTTTTTCACATGTTTAAGCCTTAAATGCAGCTTTCATTTCCATTCAATCTGAGGAGATGTCTGGAAACTGACACGTCTTGTTCTGGAGCAAGACACAAAATAAAAAGTTTCATATTCTGTGGTTTTACAATTTGTGTTTGGAAGTTTTGTTTTCAGTATCGCGTTTATAGCACCGTTTATTTAAAGTCAATTTAAAGCAATGCATCACATTATGTTTTGTTATCGTGGACCTAGGAACATTTTTCAAAGTCTTATCCTAACTTTAAATTACAATTTATTACAGAATATACAATCTTTGTAGGGGCGTCATTTACTTATTTTTTTCTTTTTTGGTTGTTTTATTGATGATCTTGAGTAGCTCTCTATTTGTTTTTTTTACCTGTTTCTTGTACTGCTGTAAAAAGATTTTTATTAACATTGTTAATAAGGAAAACAATACAGACAGACGACAAGAGGTTAATGATTAATAATGTTTTACAGTAAAGTTGAACATTTTAAATATTTTTTTAAAAGTCTTGAATTTAGGAGAATATTACATCTTATAATCAAATTGAATAATCAGGAATTAAACACAGAGTTAAATCACAAATACTAACCAGTCATTCAATAAAATCAAAAATCACAAATCCGACCAATAAAAAGTACCATAACTTGAGTTGGTATTGTGTTATCATGAGCATCTGAGGTAATCCAGTGTATTGGTTTTGATCAGGCAGACCAGAGGCTGTTTCTTCTTTTCCTAAAATAGCCTCCCTCTGTCTCAGCCATCGAGAAACTGGATCAAGGTGTTGATGGTTAATGCTTCATGGCAACACTGGACACCCAATGGCTGCTGTTAAGACAGGAAGCAATTAAGTGTGCGTGTGTGTGTGTGTGCTTTTTATATATGTGTGAGTTTATAGACATAAATACTTTTATAGGCTATAAGACTGCATGTAAAGCCTTCATTAGAAGGTGTTGAAAAACCTGTTGACAATGTGAGTAACATGCACAAGGTTTATTCATCCTGTCAGTCAGCTGCTGTGGACTCTCTGTTTATGCATTGACTCTGCTGTATCGCTTTAGTTACAGTGGTTATAATGATTTGCTTAAAGGGATAGTTCACAGAAAAATGAATACTCACCCTTTATCTCCTTACCAATATGACGATGGAGCAGTGGCTGAAGTGTTTTGAGTCCACAAAACACTTTAGGAGTCTCAGGGGTAAACAGCGTTTCAGCCAAAGTGACCTCTTCTTCAGACGTGTTAAAACAACAGAGAAAAACACAACATGCCTCCATACTGCTTGTGTTGTGTCATTCCAAGTATCCGCAAGCCCGTACACATATATGACTCAAACCTTGATTCCAGCCTAAATGTCCACTGGCTACAAACATGGAGTTTTATAAACATTTTCGGTGAACCATCCCTTTAAACTAGGTTATTCTGAACTATGTTATTCGCCTCACTTCCTGTACTCTTGGGGCTTTTCATAGAACCACCATATGAACAGCACAAAAGGCAGAGAGGAGAATGGCTAAATCACTGTTGAGTTAAGTAGGTCAGCATGAGAGTGTATTTACTGTATATTAAAATTGACATAGTGGTTCCGGCCCTGCTCTCAGGGGTTTTTCTCAGGTAGGAGTACGTGTAAGAAAGCTGCAGCAGCCCTTACTTATTTCCATTCAGCAGACAATCACAGCCACTCTAAGACAGCCAGGTGTAAAGTGCAGCATCCAGCCCCTCCTCCTTTCTGAGACAGTAGGTGATGTAAAGCCCTGGTGCTGAAGGGACAGATGTGAGAAAGAAGCCGTGCACGGATACTGCAGCTGAAGCTGACCCAGATTTCAAGAGTAGAAAGGTGAAAGGAGCGTCCTGTGTGCAGAGTAATTTCCTATTTCTCTAAGGCGGGTGATGACAGCTTTGCCCTTTGAATTGTTTGATCCAATATTTCAGAGCGGATGTAAGGTCACAGTCTGGGGGATATGAGCTGCCACTCGTATCTTCAACCCATTATTTGGCCTTATCATCTGTCCCCGTTCATACTCAGGGAATGTGCGTTGGAGACAATTTTTACTTTCAATTTTGGTTGAGGTCATTTTTTAGCTTTGGATAATGGCGAAGGACAGATTAAGGTTAGGATTCGCGTCAAATAGACACGATTTATGTGTAATTGTAGGCGTCACTTGGGAATACGCTACAGTACCTGGCACCAAGCAGACAAAGGCCCAATCCAGACCTAACCAGAGACCAGAGATAGAGCTAAGAGGACACTGAGTATTCATAGGAAACAAATACAAATAAAGTGCTGCCCATAGCTGCACTGTATGAATGTGTGGGTGAATGGGTTTATTGCAAAACTTTACGGTAAAGTGCTTTGAGTGGTCATTAAGACTACAAAAGCGCTATATAAATACAGACCATTTTAAACCATTAACACTCACAGCTGTGTTGATGGTGGGATAAAATAAGCATGGCATATAGAAGTGCAGTATAAATGTTAGTGTCAATGTGACTTGTGCTGTAAAGCATAGAGGGATCGATAAGACAGGAAAAGTGCTCTGTAAACGCTGTCCATTTCTCAAAAGAGGAAAAACATGTTTTTCAACATATTTATAGAAATTGTGTTTGAGCCTCAAATGTGTCAGAGACATTGTAAAATTGTCTGGTGCACTACTGACTACACTCGTATAATACATGCGGTATACCCCACAGATGTATTCAGACTGAGAACAAAACAACTTTGAGTTTCAAGACATTTGTTGAAATTATGCTTGAGGAGCATTTGTCTTGTTTATTCGCCTAGAACACGCACTGATTGAACAGACATTAGTCGTAAGCGAGGGCTCTGTTTATCATTTCCCTGCACTTTCTCTCTTTTCTCCTCTTGTCTCACAGAGTCCTGAGATAGGCACAATGTTTTCACTCTGTTGATACATTGCCAACGCGTGCACGTTGCATCCTCACCTCAATTCGTGGAGGCTAAAACGTGTCCACTTGTGTTTTTCATAAAATTTGCTGAGCATTTTGAAGTGCATGGAAATAGTTTTACTGCATATCGTTGCCGCTGGTGTTGCAGACTGCACAGTCAATCTGAGCTGACCTCTGTGTCCATTTGATTTTTCATTAGTCATCAGATGTACACTGTGGGTACAAGCAGTAGCCGTCTATGGAGAACCTGTTCATTTCCTTTTAATGTTGTTGTACCAAAACTGTCTAAGGGGAGTCGCAAGGTTGTCCTTTATTAAATTGAGTTAAACAGCAAAAATTGCTCTATTGCTCTTTACCCCTGCTTCTACACAGATGGAACACATTTTATGTTATGTCAAATAAAGTATTGGTAATGTATTAGAATTGAATTAAAAAACACAAATGTACCTTTTCTTCTCTTTATAGCAAGGTCGATTTTGCCCATATCACGCCAGCATTCTCCAAATACCTGCCCATTGTTCAGTTAAGGATTTGCAGCTGATTGCGACAGGACACTTGACCTCAATGGCGCTCAAAGTCAGAGGAAAGCGAATGAGGTGGACTTTCCATCTAACAGAGGACCAGGGGGATCATTGTGTGTGACAGCCAAATGTGAATCTGGTTACTGTCGCAGCTGCTAACTTGTCATGGACATGGGTTTAATAACAAAATTCTGGTGACTTCTAAATGGCAAATATCATAAAGTGTCTTGTGCAAACTCAGAAAAACTAAAAAGCTGAAGAAAAATTGAGAAGAGCAAAAGAAAAGGGCCTTGCAAACAAAAATAAGAAATGCAAATCAATATGAAAGAAGCTGTGATTTTAAGATAGAAATGCCATTTTGCTACATTTCACATAGCTTGTTTCCATTTTTCTGAATGATAGTAATTTGAGGTTGCTGCATCTGTTGGCTGCTTTTCAATCCCACATTTCTTTTCCCTTTAAAACACAGAACAAAGCAAACTTGTGTGGCTGCTGAAAATGAACCCACATGGGAAAGGATTTTTTTATGCTCTCCCACATATTACACTCATTAAATTACTAACAATGTCTAAACTGAAGATGTGCATCCCCTGGAGAGGAGCTGCTGCCACTGCAGTAAAATAAATAAACTTAATTCGTTCTTTTTGATAATTGTAAGTCTGAGACAGACAAATAAAAAACAATATCCGAGGGCTTGTGTAACGATTTCTTTAAGAAAAATAAACTGTCTTAGCCTGTCCCTTTAAGGCACGTCAAACAGTGACTGCAGCAAGTGATCGACTGAGAGTAAAGTGGATCAGTAAAAAAGATGAAATGGCCAAATAAATGAGAAACTGTTGGAGACAGACAGACGGAGAAACACCAGGAGAGAGAGGAAAACAGACATGGACATGTCAGCTGTGTTGCCCTGGCAACTGCAGCCAGGAAACAGCAGGAGTGTTTTATTTTCATGTTTTCTTTGTTTTCCTGCTGTTTGCAGGGATGATCCAGGATGTGACATCAGGGCCTCGATGTTTAATGTCTGTGTGTGCAAACATTGTGCCATGCAGCTTACAAGCAGCACTCATTACCTACTCATTACAAAGCAGCTAGAGCCTTGACATTTAAAGAAGGCCAGTTTGGGGATCCATCTGTACGGCGTGCAGGTTACGAGGGGCAGGAAGCATGTGCTGGACGCATGTCTTTCTGTCTGTTGTGTTTCAGCCTCCGAGGGATACAAATACTCCATAAGAGGAAGGACTGGTGGGGAAAAAACAAACTGGAATAAAAGCATCTGAGCTAGAGGGACGTACACGATGTACATTTGCTTTGAAGCTGTAGTGAACCACTTCACATGCTGCATGGGGCTTCGCATGCTTATACTTTTACAAAACAGTATTTATTGCATTTTATTGTATGAGACGAAACACAACAATCAATTACGTCCCCCACCCCTCCATATGCATAGTGGTGAATTTTCATTATTCAGTGAACTATCCCTTTAAGGTTAAGGTTCCTGCATCAACCAGGCATTGAGTAAAGAACATTAAATACAATAAATGCTTTGCGGTCCATACTGACACTGACACAGTGTAAATCGCAGTGTGCCAACAGATAACAATAAAAGGGGACGCCAACAACAAACAAATAATGTGCCGCAGGATCTCTCCTCCATGTTGCCGGCAGAGTTTGAATATTTTCTCATTTGAATATTGAATGTGAAAACCGCCAGAGGTGAAATAAAATTGTTATTGAAATAATTCCTAAGGCAGCACTTAGCTCTTCCAGAAAGTCACACAAAGCCACAGGATATAATTAATTCATTTTATTCTCATAGATAAGTGCTTATTTATATAAATACTAGAGGGAATAGAGATCCCCGAATTGAGTGCCTGGAGAGTTCAGTCGTGCGTGGCACAATAAAAATGATGATTATGATGATGATAATAGCTGGATGGGTGGATCAGCAGCCTGTAGATGTGAGAGGTTCAGTGTTTAGGTTGACTCACACGTGTTTTTCGCTGTGCAGAGAATAATAAATAACACCACTTTGAAACCGACTGATAAATGCACTAAATGCCTCTTTATCAGGTAATAAAACCAGTTCATCAAAGTAACACTCAATGAAATTTGCATTAATGTTTTGGGCCAATTCGTGAGTTTCACCAACACTTTATTGGTTCATTCCTGACCCAAAAATGTTCCTCCACTAATAATCCGTTGAACTGTTTTTTCATAATCCTGCTGACCAACAAACAAACAAACAAACAAATGCAGACGAGAACATTACATTTTCGCCGGAGGTTTAATTAAAATCTAGTGGAAACATAAACACCTAAAATGACAGAAAACATGTTTGAGATAAAGATTTATTGGACGTGTATTTAGACTTTAATAGTTTGGTCCTTGTCTTATCAACTAATGTGGGGACGGCATGTTTCCTGTCCATGCAGCAGCCAGCCACCAGTGGTGATCAATGCTTTGCGTTGGCTTCACTTTTGGGGAGCTGTCATGTTTTCTATCCTTGTAAATCTATGGTAAAACAGTCTATGGTTTAAAAAAAATGAAATAGCCAAATGTCAACTTGCAGTGTCACAGTGATGGGGAAAGATAGTGATGAGTCAAGTGTGTTTTAAGTGGCAACAGGCAAGTTCTGTGCTTGGTCGAACAGTGTAATGACTAACAAATTAATACAACATCTGTGTTTACATTGGTTCCCTGTGGGTGTTGTTTCACTAATTATTTTTGCCACCAGGCATGACATTTCGCTAAAGGCTTGATATATGGCGCACAGGAAGTGTGTCTGCCAGTGCGAAATGGTGAATGGTGAAGAAACAACCCGGCAGGGGAAATAGAGCCAAATTGTCAGAGGAGGTATGGAGGAGAAAGACAGACAAACAGTGAGAGCTCTGGGACCTCAGAGACCAATCAGTAAATAATCAAACCTGCCTGCTTCTAAGTACCACTGGGTGTTTCACTCTGCCGTCATCATGGCTCTGAGAACACGGGTGGGAGCTTGAATCGAGATTTTTACGGTTGTGTCTTTCTTTGGACACTCGCCAGGATGTGATTCTATCCTCTGACAGAGGCACCAACAATAATCCCACCGCTCAGTCTCCACTAAATTTGATTGCTCTACAATTTAGATGTTATCCCCTGTGCTGTTTCTACTCCTCAACAGGCCAGAAAACAAAAGCGCGATAAAGTGAGCGGTCTGTCCTCTCCACATACAGAACACCATCCCTCTTTCTTTTTCTCTGCACGCTCCCTGCTCTACCACACCTCTGTTGAACCACACTGATTACACAGAGTGCTGTGCTTCCAAAGTGCGGGGATATATGAGGAAATGTCAGATATTATCCTCTGACAGCCTTATGTAACTCTTGGGCGTGTGTCAGGGATAATCCTCTTAGAGGGGAGCAGAGTCGCCTTAATAGGAAACAAAACACCATTTGTCTGCTCTGCCCCCTGCTTTTAATAATCAAAATGGAGTTTGTATGGAGGCCACATCAGCAGAGTAATCCACGCTGAAGGACAAGCCCCTACACTCAACCTGTGATTAGTTTCATGTTCAAAATGACCAGTCAGTTCTAGGTGTTAGATAAACAGATGGGTTTGGGTAATAGAGAACTTGTGCTGGGATGTTTAACACAATGCTGTTGTGACTGATGTGGTGTTGGACATGCATGCAGAGGCTTTGTCCAGAATAAAAAATGTCTATGAGGTGCACAAGGTTATGCTAATATATGTTTATACACTAAATGTGAAATATAGAGTTGATTTTCCAATTTAACATCGAACAAGCTCATAAAAGTGTCTTGAAGCCAGAGTTGTGTTTCATCATAAATCACAGGTCAGTAAGGATGATTGTAAAAACACACTTCTGCACTGAGAGGGAGAACCAACTGCTCCGCCACTGAGACCAGCTTCATGGGCCACAAAGTACGTCTGAAACGACGTGTGAAGGTTAAAGAGGACCCACGGTCAGGTCGTCATATTTCAATTCAACAATATCACATCCTAGCAGTAGCATCCTGAAATGGAGTCTCATGAAGTACATTTTCTGACCCAAAAGGGTTTATTAAATCTTTCCTGTTTGTGTTATTTTAGGCTTGACCTGCCCTAAATAATGATGTTCCAATTACAAGTAGACATCTGCTTCTTCAGTGCAACTTAGCTCTCTGACTCCCCCTGGTGGTGGCAAAGATACATTTTGTTTGTGTGTTTTTTTTTTTGTGTGTGTGTGTGTGCTTGTGTTTGTTTACATTCAGCAATGGAAAAGTCATATATAGATTGGAGGTGCAGGTTTTTAATCACCTTTTAGATATAGTTGGTAACTATAAGTGAACAGTTACGTGAATAAATAAATTGTGAAACGAAGCTGTTATTTTGTTTTCTGGTTCAGAGTTGGTGGTGTATTATTGTAGAGGCTTTCTGCTGCTTTTATTAATGCATTATAGAAAAACATAATTTGTATCCGGCTTTAATTTTGGGGTTTTCATTATTCAATGATAGGACGTGATAGGAGTGTCAGTCACTAAGATTTAGTTGGATGTATAACGATAAAAGACTTTCAGCTTGTTTAACTTTTAGCTTGTTTACCTGAAGAGCAAGAAAGCAATGAAAACAAAGGTTTAATTTCATGTAAATATGCAATAATTATCGATTAAACAAGATTTTTCATATTTGTTGCGCTTTACCTTGCCTATACCCATATTTCATATATTTATCTAAACTAATTTGCACAGACTAAGTTACACTATAGTTAGTTCTAACACACACACAACCAATTCAAAGTCAAATTTCTTTACAATAAATAATGTTTATTACTGCATTTATCAATCTAAATTCAAATACATTTGCAATGTAAGCAACCTGTGCACACAGCCCCTTCTTGAGTAGAATAACTTCTTAAATTATTTGTAATTTTTAATTGCACTACACTATAACAGAGCAGAGTGCCTGACATTCAATTAAATATATTTATTTACAATAAAGCAAAATGTGAACTCCTTAAACATTGTTTAAGGAGCAATGTAAACAGGATTTGTCATTCAGTAAGCTCCGCAGAGTGTTTTTTTCTTACATCTGAAAGAAGAAATCGGTAAAAGCTGAGCCTTGCTTGAAACCTACATTCAGGATCTGAAGACATACACTGTTGACAGTCCAAAGTGGTCGATAGCCATACCCATAAAGTCTTTATGTATCTATTTTTTAGCAAAACCCATTGCCAAATGTTCAAGAGAACATCTCTCATGGTGCAGACTCAGGGGCGCTCCTGGATCTCTGTGACCCTGCTGGGCGCAGTTCGTCAACTGTCCACTTGGAGGTGCTGGTCTGACGTGGCAGGAGCAGGCTGAGAGTGCCAGGGTCTAGTATCATGCAGGAAACCCAGCACTCATCACTTTCCTTCACTCTGCATTGAAAATCAAACACCAGCTGATGACCTGGAATGAACATTGAAAATTAAGTATTGCATAAGAAGGAAGAGAAGAAATTTCTTATAAAAAACAGTTGGTCCAATAAATGAATAAATTGTTTAACAATGTGTGGTTCTACCAGTTTGGTGCGTTCAGGGCCATTCCTTGTGGTGGGCCCTGACTTTCCTCTTCTTCTCGTTCTTCTCCCTCTGCAGTCTCTCCAGCTCGGCCTCATACATCATCTCCTGGATCAGGTATTTCTCCCTGCGCATACGGTCCCGCAGGTCCTTGGGAAGGTCTGGGATCAGGTACGCGATCAAGGTCTTGATGGCAAAGACCATGTGCTGCAAACAGTTATCACAAATGTCAGAGGATACCCCTCAATACAAACGAATACTCAAAATATTTCGGAACTATATCAGTTTGATACTTTGGGGGGAAAACTAACTCTGGGACTTTGTCGCCCACGGTGAGATAGAGACACCTGAATAATGGTAACTTAGTTACTGTAAATTCTTTAAAAGGGAAACGTAAGTTCACGAACCTATGTCCAAAATAGTACAAGGTTTATAAAACTGAAGTAGATTGAAATGGCTAAACCTTCCTTTATAGATTACATCTATAAAGGGTATCTGTGCTGACTCAAAGTACAATGTTCACTTTCTCATTTAGATCTGTGGTTGTGTTTTAGCTGCTAAGAGCTTTGCAAACAAATGTTTTGTTGCAACCAAATCTTTTGCAGGGCTGAGGGGACCAGCGGATTTAGGAGATTATTATCTCCACCAACAGGGTTATATTTGCATTGCTGCTTGTCTTCGCTGTATGTTAGCAGGATCAAGCAAAAACTGCTTAACAGATTCTCTGCACACTTGTTGTATGGGCCAACGAAGAACCCATCAACTTTTGGAGCAGGCCTGACTAAGAGGATGGTTCCAGGGATTTTTTTCCCTTCATCTAACTTGTATTGATTGAGCTGTACTCTCCATTTGTCTGGCTTCTAGTGCTGATTGATATCAACTGACGATCTAAATCAAGTGTCTCCTCAAACAGACAGACATGAATTGTATGGTTAACCTGTCTACGCAAAGGCTAAAACTGAATCCTGCCGTTAGTCCTGTTTCAAGGCCTTTTCAAAAAAAAGTCCAAGAGTTGAGTTAATCTGGTTAAATCTATCATCGATAAAACATTATAACAGAATCCAGGTTTGAGCTCAGTCTGCTGTCTGGAGTCATTAATCACAGACTGACCTCAAAAACGATAATGAACGCCAGTCGAGCTGCCAGGACGTGCCAGAACTGCAGAGTGTACGAGTAGGGCTCGGCAGAATCTGGAGGGTCCCTGTAGTCACGGTACCTGGTGGATCACAACGTGTAGGTCAATGTTCATGGCCGAGTAGAACTGATGACACAAAAGTCAACATATTAAACTAAAGTAAAATTCACTGGTGCTCAGCTCAGGCTACTGACAATATCTGTATAAATACAAGCAATAAAATGTCATATTTAGCCTCGAAATAACGTTTGTATGCATAACATGTTTTTAGATTCTTCCTGGCTACCTAGTTATATCTACAGTATTTTCCACTTTGAACTATTTATTTTGTGATTCTTACTTAGAATTACGCAATTTTTTACCATAAAATAGCAGCTTCAAAATGTGTTTGATGGTTCACTGACTTGGAATAGAGAATTGTGCCACTGTCATTCCCACTCATCACCCTGAATGTCTGTTCTTGCTCTATGTAACTTTGGTGAGCAGCTACAATCTCCAGTGATAGACGCAGCTTAAATGGCCAGAATCAGGTCCAGCAAGTTCAGGAGTAATGCTGAACATGAAGCTCAGTTCAAAAGACGTAGAAGTCATTAAAAACCAGCGTCAATTTCCAATATTCAGCCAATAAACATTTAAAAGATAAAAATATAAAGAACACAGTTTGGTGTATTTGTTACAGCAGCAGCTCTTTTGGTTCAGGAAGCCGAGGATCATGGGTAATATCCCACGTTCAGTGGTGGTTCAGCTCAGTGAGTCGGACGCAGCAGTCAGAGCTCTGGGTTTTTTTTTTTTTTCTATTTGAAAACCACTTGGACATGGAGCCCAACACAATGAATCGCCACATTTGGCTGCAGGGGGCGCTGTTGCTCAGTAAAATTTACATAGTGTTGATTTAATATAGGATCATTAATGAAGTGATGGATGAGCATACACAAAATAGGTCATGTAATTTGTCTTGGAGTTACACAAACACCTGCTGCCAAATCTAGTTAAAAATTAACATTTTGTTTCAGTTTTTTGGAAAGTGTACTGGAGGCTCGACCAGCAACCCCTAGCAGTAACCTTATACCTGCAGTACTTCACAGCCTCTCCAAAGAGATCAGAGCCATTTGTCCTGTACTGCGATCTCCTCTCAAAGTCAGACACCCGGAACACCGAGAGACTGGCGTTGACGTAACCCCTCATACATCTGAGGGTCACACGAGAAACGAGGTTATGAAAGCGCTTCCTGTGTCAGAAGGAAAGAAATGACCTGTTTGATTGTCACTCACCCCTCCCCTGCTCGACCCTGACCGGCACAAGGTCCGTACTTGTAGGCGTAAACAAGGCGCGGGATGAAGTCCGAGGTAACGGCGATGACGAAGGCGTTGGTGATGACAGACAGGATGCCGATGCCTTCCAGAATGCCATACCAGATCCCTGCCACAAACACACACAAATTCCTATTTACGGGATAGAGATAAATGCACCGTATTTAATTTAAAACATTTATTTACCAATGTCTTTGGCTTGTGATGGCAGAGGGCGGCGCCACTGTGTGACGAACTTGTAGGCGTCTAAACGGATCTCAATGACGTTGTTGAGCAGGGCCAAGAGCGGCGCCAGAGGGAAGGCTGCCACAAAGATGGTGGTGAAGCCGAACTGCAGAACTGAAACACAGTACACGCATCGGGAGCCTTAAGATCCACAGAGCTGTTCATTATGGGTAACATGTTAGACAACAGTTGCATAACCACACATCCGGCAGATACGGTGAGATGCAATACAGCATCGACCTGAAGCTTATACTAATGGGAAAATCCCTCCCACAGTTCAAGACCAGCAGATTGAGGTTAGGGTAATTGGAGACTATAAATTGACTGTAGGTGTGGGTGTGGATCAGGGGCGGACTGGCCATCGGGAATACCGGGGACATCCCCGGTGGGCCGATGGCCGAAAATATAAATCCAACGGCCCATCACTATGATGTACCGGCCCACGCCCATCATCGCATCAGCCCTACAATGGTTGAAACAGCGGCACAAGCGTAATTTTCTCCAAGAGCTATACTTATCCATTCGCACTGACTGGTTTTATACTGCTACTCGCAATCGGTCTTCACACTCATGGTGACTATTTTTCGATTTTTTTTTAAGTGTCTTTTAATACGTGTTTTACAGACTTCGGAAGTCCAAAGTAAGAAAAGATCTCCACCTTATTAATAAACACCTCTAAATTGGTTCTTACACAGCCGAAGTGTAGAGAATTTGGATTTGCATACATACACGCAACGCGGCACCCAGTTATACGCATGCGCACAACCCATGAGGCCCAGCTCTTCGTTGCCTTCGTTGTTTTGGAGAGTGCGAGAGCATGCCGTCGGCACCAAAACGAAAAGGTGGAGCTGAAAAGCTAAGAGATAAAAAGAAAAAATGTCTGGAGAAAGGTGCCTCAAAACATTTAAAAATATCAAATTTCTTTGGAAAACCACCGACTGGTGACAGTGAAAAGGTAAGATAACCCTAACCCCATAGACCGTTATGATCTGGTAAAATAAGCAAGCTGGTGTTGTTGTCAACATCTAGATTATCTATTTTAACATGTTAGCCGTAGTCACTGGCTTACAATTGATGAGCAAGCTATCCATGGTGGTAGTTGTAAATAGGACAATCTTATAATTTCTATTAACCTGTGACAAATAAGTTAACCAGCTAGTTTGTTATGCTAAAATCTAAAATTATAAATAATGTTTATATGTTATCTAGATTGTTAATATGTTATGTAGAGGCGTTGACTTGGCCAAGTATAGCATGCATTTCACAACATATTAAACAAAATGTTAATATGTTATCTAGATTGATGATTCAGCTGCTGGAAGCAGCAGCCAGGGGCATGAGAGCCAAGATAAGAGCCAGGCATGTGTCCATCCAGGCAAATTGGTGGATCCAAATGTTATTAAAAAACAAACATACATATATGATGTAATTTCTTTGTAATCATCCAAAATAATGTTAAGTGTATGGGTATTTTTCCCAGAAGGCCACTGACTGTTCGATACGCGCGATCCATTGAGTGGGCAACGCGGCTACTTAGTGGGCCGCGCGCCGTGTATTGAGTGGGCCGGTCTGACAGAAACTCCCGGGCCACTTTTTTCCCCCAGTCCGCCCCTGGTGTGGATGTGAGTGTTGATGTTTGCTTGGCAATATTACAGTATTAAATAGTCAGCCTGTGTATACTTTGCATTATACCATAATTTGATCCCTTGTTTACTTAAAAGTATTGAATAAAATGAACTAAATATTAATATTTATTGAAATTGTAATAGACAGTGGAGAGCAGTTGAAGAATTGCCATGATAAAATCCACAGCAGATCACCGTCGCAATTACGTAACACAGACTGAAGCTGTTTGGCCACCAAATAAAAATGTTCAAATATTGTGTTGTGGAAGATTAAATTGCTGAGTACATTTGGGATAATCTTATAGATATAAACGCATTAGTAAAGGTTGTGGTTCGAACATGGGTACGTTTTTTTTTTGCACTAAAAATTGTGTGAGCACTCGAGATGCTACTTACTCATCTCTAGGTATTCATCGAAGAGTCCGTAGGCATTCATTGGCTGCAGGTTGTAATCCCTCTCCCACTGGGGGAAGCTGGCCTTGGCGTTCGGTCCGTGCTCTCTCCTCAGACGCCGCCGCGTCCACCAGTTCTGGATCAGCCTAGACATACCAATGATCTTACTGTGTTATTCGTTATTATTCCGTGATCAAGAACACGGTGCAGTGATGCCACATCTGGCTGAAGAGTCATTTAGCTGCAATGAGGATTAAAAGGCAAAACCTTGGAACTCACGGGTAGCCAAGCTCCATAAAGTTATTCCAGGTCTGTTTAAGCACCATGATGATCCCCATCTGCATACACAGGTCAATGAGGCAACCGCTGGGGTGACACTGCAGAGACGAGGATAGAGAGAAGGGTGTAGGATCAACTTAAACTGTTAAACAGCTAGCAATGGCCATTTTAAACCGTAAGCACAAATGGAGTCTTTTCAATCCTTTTTTCATATGGTTGGTTGTGTGTCTGTTTGTTGGTTCTGTGACACACTGGCGACCTGTCCAGGGTGAACCATGCCACTCGCCCAATGTCAGCTTGGCTCCATCTTCCCCACGTGACCCTCAAAGAATAAGCGGATGGATGGATAGACTTTCTATGATCTGAACCCTTTAGTGACATTTTTCAAAACGCGCCAAGTGGCAAATCTAGGGACTTATTGGACAAACTACTAGAATGGAAATAGTGGTATTGCAATGTATTGATGATAGTCGTAATATTTACAGATTTCTACCCAATGTGCAGGACAAAGCTCTCTCTCTCTCTCTCTCTCTCTCTCCCTGTTGTAGAAAAAATGGGTTAGTGTGTAAAGTAAAGAAAATGCTGACAGTTAAATGTTCTGGGTACACTGTTGAAGGAGGAAATGGAAAAGTGGAACACAGAGCAGTCAAAGATGGCCTCCAGCTACAGAGAGAAAAAACATTTGTTTTTTGTCAAGTTTTTCTGGCGGTAATTTACAAGCTTTAGAAAGCTGTCATAAAATAGAAGTTGTAGTTTGTTGATCTCTTGTAAATTACCGTACACTTCAGCGATGAGTAGCCTATATATAACACAAAGAACACAGTGGTTATGTAAATTAATATTGGCTCTTGATGCTCTAGTGTTTTCTGGCTGTGAGCCGCTCCACCTTCACGCTTCATTTCCTTTTTGCACTGTATTGGATAGTAGCAGATAGTTGTTTTTTAGTATGAATACTAAAGTGAGTAAACTTACCCAATGTGAAAACACACTACCTTTGACTTTTATAAACCCAAAGGCTTGTTAGAGTTAGTATGTGGTAAGACTTTGGGAGACGCATCGTTCTAAATTCCAAAGCATTTTATTATTTATCTTGCAAGAGCCTCTTCAATGCACAGGCACTTTTGTAAATCATCTAATTTACTTTGAAGATGCAGCACAGGTCTCTAATGTTACACAAATGTATATTCCGGGTGTTTTTTTGTAAGCGAGAGAACCTCTTAGACATTTCCCTGGAGCTTTTAGCAGATTTGCAAATTCTCGTTCAAGGCACTAAACCCTCCAAGCACAATCATGACTCTGCACAGCTACAAATGGCTGACTGGGCCTACACTGCTGCACATGTCACATTTACAGAGATTTTCCATTTCCATTTCTGAAACCAGGGGAACAAGTGGGAGCGCATTAGCTCAGCACGTAAAAGCACCACCTCAGGCTCCTCCGTCCCCTAGGAACACTTCAGTGTTTGATCTTTCCCCACATGTTCCCATAAGCGAGCAACCTCTTCCTGCTGATGGTGGTTGAATGCCTGATGGCGGGGCAGAGGGTATTAGCTAAATGTTTAAACCAGAAATACTTGGATCCATAATGCTTTTCTGTTATTGTCCCAAGGGGATGCCCTACTCACTTCTTCCAGTTTCCAGCGATTGATGAGGCGTAGATATGCACCAGGCCGCCCTGTGAACCTGCCAACCAAGGGAGCAAATGAAAAATAGTTAGAGTAAAATCTGTTTCTTGCATGTCACGTGGTAGAATGACAATGAATCAGAATTTTATTTTTAGGTTATTTTGAGAAACCAAAAGCCCCATAAGCTAGAGTGGGACTAACAATAGAAGAAAATAAAAAAACAAAGCATTGACATTACATTAAGCGGTAAATGTATCAGAAAGGATGTGATGCTTAAAGCTACGAATGCCTTGCGCATGGATTCCATAAAATATCTCTTCAACATATAAAAAAACCTTCATATTGAGTTATTAAAACCTTGGGTTGAGCTTGCATGAGTGTGAGCTGAGCCCTAAGGGCCTAACATATCTAATATTTACTATATCTTCCTTGGGGGAATTCTTTTAAATGAGTAAATATTCAAAAGACTACGTTTGTTGATCTATTAATATAGGATACGCCTCTATTCAGACTGCATCCACAACTGCATGTTTGTTCTTAAGTAGTTTGAGTTTTGTTAATGAGTTTGTTTTTGAAGCAAACAGCTTTTTGTTTGCCTCTCAACAATAACAGGATCCCCAGAAAAGCAAAATAATGTTTACATTATTTACTCGACACATATTTCAACTCTGCTGACCTAGGCCTTCATGGCCTAGGTCAGGGTCCTCACAGCTAATGTCTCAAACTGAGATATACTGGTTTAACCTTTGTTTAAAACATGTAAAATATTATTTGTCATTTCTCTTTTTTAATGATTTTCATCACCTGTCGTTTATTTTTCATCATTTTACTGACTAAACAAAAATGTACAACATAATCAGTCCACTTCTGCAGTACCACCTATAGGCCTTTCTCACCTCCCCAGAAAGAAGGCGATGTAGAAAGTGGAACTGTTGAGGTTGACAAACTGAAAAAGGAACATCTTGAGAGTAAAGCTGTTGTCCCACTCGGACTCCGTCCTTGGCTGCTCTGTGGAGGTTTAAGAGAGAGAAACAAGCAACAGTGACACGAACAGATAAAACGAGATGTAAATATGTATTGCGATATTTAAAAAAAAAAGAAATTCCAAATTAACGCTAGAGCCCAATGGATTTTGAGGGCCGATGCCCCTACTGATATTAGTGAGTGAAGACTTTTAGATTCCTAAGATGTTATTATAAAACCTTTGTGTCAAAGAAATGTCCTCCAGGCTCGATATTTTACAGTTTAACCATACATTTTTTTAAGTAACAAATAAAAGATAACACAAATACAACCAAATTTATCAAACTTGAATTAGAAAAATTTCATATATTTGCCAACTGATGGTAAACACATGCACAGAGACCTTATATCCTCTTAATTAATTAACCTAGGAGACAAACTACCTCATATTGTAATGAGATAGCTGCTACTGTATGGCTAATAAAGTCTGGCATCAAATATTTAGCAAAGGTGATGTAAGTTAAATCTGCATAAAACTTACTTTCAGCTTCAACGTTACTCAATCTGCTGGTGTAGTTAACTTACCTAAGTTGGTGAGAAGAAGAGCAACTTTTTCGTAGAGCTAGGAAAAAAAATACAGGATAGTACAATTGTTATAAATTCATTGCTGCATAACATCCGCGTCTTTTGTACTTTTGTGTCTTTGGGTCTCGCCTGTGATGAGTTGCAATTATCTCAGCTCACAATTTAATCGTTTTTTGTACATTTTCTCTCAGCAGAGAGAACGGTAACTGCATGGGTGGATGGCAGAAACTCACCACGTTGAGGAGCATGATGATGCAGAAGTTGATGCAGACTGCCGTTCCCGTGGTCGCCACCTGAGAGTTGTTCCTGATGAGAGCCCAGCCGAAGGCGGCAAAGGTGCTGACAGTGATCACACGGTAAATGACGATGCCAAACACAGCGGCAATCACCACCAGTATCTGTGACATCAGAGTGTTACGCAAAAGGTATTACAACAACCAATACAGCAATATCTATCAAATTCCCACTGCATTTACACCATACAAATACACACAGATGCAACAAAAGAGAATACTGTAGGAAGGTAAGCAGAGCATTAAATACATAATTCAGTTTAATTGAGAGTAAGATTGCATTTTCAGGAGAAAATAGCCAAGAACAGCATTAACCTTGGTACACCAGTCAACACAAACAATACAGAGGGACATTCAACTGTCAAACACTACACACAAGTTAAGGCAATATCCAGATACAAGGTCAATGACAGAGATCAGGTTATGATGAATAAGTACAATTTTCTAAAAGAAATTTCATGAGCATCAATGTGGACCAGGAATAATATTTCCTCTTTAAAATACACCTAAACTCCCCCCTTAGTAATCAGCTCTGTCAATTCCAGGTCCCCTTTAGTTTTTTTTACATGTGTACGGGTGTGTTAATTCACATATAAAAAAGAGAGAGAGATTTATATTTAAAAGCCAGCCAATGCAAAAGTCTGCAGACATGAGGATGGCGACTTGGAATCAGCAGTGGTGTATGAGATTTCTACTAAACTGAGCAATAGATAACTGTATCAACTGCATAAACATGGAACCTAGAGTTTGATAACATATCACAAAGAGAACAACCGTGATCCCAGTATGGAACCCTGGGGCAAACCCCTCTTAGTTTGTTTATACAGAGTATACAATTATTACAAAGATGAGAGTTACACACAAAATTAACATTTATTTTCCACTGACACTCACCATGAAGAAGATTCCAGATGCGGAGACAACAAGTCGACTGTATTTGTCGGTGAAGGCTTGGTAAGGCTCAGGCTTCCCAGAAATGGGGTTCATCCTCTCCTTCTTTGAGTATTTGGCCTCAAACTGAGGACGTATTTCATCCTGAAAGTCAGACAAGGAGAGCAGGGAGTTAATATAAATACAATTTCCAAATAAAATATCTATGTGACTATCACCAATGTATAGCTAGGAGGCTTGTTTTAGTTTAATATGAGAGAAGTATGCGCTCTACTGAGTGCAATTTTAGTTGTTTCTGTGTTACTTTGCAGCAGGTACAACTGTTGTTGTTGTTTGGGTTTTTAATCATAGAGAAGACTCAAAGACTCAAAAGAGCGACGAGTTATCTGCATTAAACTGCAAAAACAAAACATCTGGGTAGAGATTAACTACATCACCTCCTCTTCCTCCCAGTCGATCAGATCCCAGTCATAAGCAAGGACGGCTCTGCGTCTTTTCCAGAACTCTAGAAAGACTGTTGCTGAAAGACATCAATAAAACAGCATTAGGACCATCTGAGTACTCCTCAATATTCTATCCTCTAAAATTCAGCCCTAAACTCCCTGAGGTAGTATATCTTCTTGAAAGCTATAGAAACTGATGTGTACATATATATTATTACCTTTCTGCTTTTCATGGGGTTGTGCTCGTGGCTATGAATGTAATGTAACAGAAGTCCAATGTTTATTTACTTCATTCACACTAATCATTTGCTCAGAGGACTTATCCGAGCTGGTTTGTTGAAAGTGATGACCTGCTGTTTGACATGAGAGTGAGCCAAAACAGTGAAGTTGCAGAACTTAAAACCAAAACAAATGAAAGTCAATACAGGGATTAAAGGTCTCCTTCGCTTGGACGAATTTCCGTCAGTTGGATTCCAGAAGGTGCTGTGTGAGATCAGTAGACATGAAGACTCGACAGGGGAGGGGGAGGGGGGGGGGGGTGGGGGGGCTGATATTGTGAGCCCGAGGGCTGTTCGAAGCAATGAGTTGTAGAACGAGGGCTGTTCACAAGGCAAATAGGCCTAATGCAAATCTTCATGTTGGCTTAGAGAGAGTGCACACCTTCTACTCAGCTAACAGTTTTTTTTTTTTACATGAAAACGTACAATGGAAAAAAAAAACAGAAGCACGTATCAAAGAGTGTTTCGATGAGAGAAGCAGGACTTCTTTTCCCTCTCATCACAACAAAGGAAACATTATTAGGATGAATATCAGGAGCAGCTTTCAGGGAAACTTGTCTTCTTTACTCTCCAAGTTTGATGTCAGTAGCATTAAGCTGATGTCTCGCTAACTTTCGGTTCGTTCTTCTCTCGGCCTGCGTCCTGATTCCAACCACTTCCAGGGCTGTTCTGTGACTTTGTGACAAAGGTGAGAGGGAAATATCACTATTTACTAAGTTTGATTAATGCCAATGGGTAATCATGGATACAAACTGCAGCTAAGAAAATAAATCCTAATTCTGCATGGTCTGAAACTCACACTTTCCAAAAGCCACCCCTGTGGGGACCAGTTCAGATAATATATGGGAGTGATGAACCTCATAGACAGGACAGTGATTATCTCGTCCCTCAGTCAAGGTTAAGTCACAACTGAAAGTTATGGAACAACATTGACTGAAATACAGAATTTTGATTAAATATATATTTTGGCCAACGTGGATTCATATCTTTCAGTAAATCAAGTATTCAGCCGAGCCGCAGTATAAATAGCATAAGTTTTAAAGGAATGGTGCTATGCTTAAGTTTGTCTGTGGATGAAATGCAGAATCTCATCCAGGAGGAATCACCAGGCAGCAGAGAAAACGCTCAGAACTATATTTTATTATTTATAGGATTATATGTTTTCTAGAATGTCTTATTTATATTAATGATGATATTCTTTGTACTTCATTGGCTGGTGCTCAGGTCTAATTCTGACGGTAACCCTGAATTAACCCTAACCCTAACCCTAACCCTCTTCAAACGGGGGGGGGGGGGGGGGGGGGGGGGGGCAATAAAATGCTGGGAAGGATGGTGTGGAAATATCAGTTGTTTACATGGCACAGGGTCATGGAGGAGGGCAGGATTTCCCCCAGTCCCAGTGAGGTCAGGGCCACCTCTGGTTAAATTGGGACAAATCCCAGTTGGTCATATTATTGGTGGGCTGGTTAATATTTGACTATGTTACTTTTATGATGCTATAACAGGTAAGATATTGGGTCGCTCATATACAGAGTTTTCAGCCCAACTGCGGGGGTTGGAGGTTACTTTCTCTCTCTCTCCCCATTTCACGCTTACTTTGTCTTATCAATAAAGTCAAAACACCTTAAAATGTCCGTAAGAATATATATTTCACAATAGCCTCTTTTCCACAACGCAAACTCCTCTACTGGCAATGGAGAAGGAGTCAATCACCTTTCTATAGCGAGCTTAACTGCATTTACAAAACCTGCAAATACTCTCAAAACCAATTTGTAAAATACTTGTATAAAAGGTCATCACTTAAAGATTTGATGCTGCATTGGGCAACCCTCAAAAGCAACAACACTAAGTATCACTGCTGGACCTCAATCGTTTTACACCCTTTTTTCCCTATTAGTAATTTAAAGGTGAGGATTCAACATCCACCTTGTGAAAGGGTGAAGACATCTGTCCTCATTGAATGTTACTGGCTCAGTTCTGACTGATCAGTACTAACTTGTGACGCCCACTGGTTTTAATGCCAGAATAATCAGAATTAATGTTGTGATGTTCACTGAGCATAACGAAATTCCCTCTCATTACCACATAAAGACAGACAGTCCTGGGAGCATGCTGTGCTGAACAAAGTCCTGTGGATAGCTAACTTATTGCTCGTGTTTACCTGCCATTGCTTCTGCAGGGACTTTGCTCTGAACCTCAGTATTTCATGCACAAGCTTTCAGTTGATTTTCTCCATCGCCGTTGAACGTGCAGCAGAGCAAAACTATTTTTTTTTACGTGTCCAATGACGGCAGTGTAGCTCATGTGGAGCCAGCAGGGGTGCACACTTCTGAGGGACCCTAATGAAGGGATTTGAGCTGTTTCTTCGCTGCAGTTGAACCTGACACATATTCATTTGGACAGAGGCAGCAGCTTCCAATACGAAGTAGTGAATGCAGGTCAGTACACGAGCAAGTTTTGTGTTGTTTTAACTTTATAAAGATGTAAAACTGCAATACGAAGATATTCACAGACATCAGAGTTGCCTCTGCATGTGTGTGCAGCTGTGAAAACGACTCCAGTCCTCTACGTTGCCCTTACAATGTTTAATAATAATCATGTGTACTTAAACTGAAGTTTAATTCCAGTTTACCATGTTTTTTTTATTTGTATGCTCATTTCTGTAGTTCTGCTCTGCTGATCTTTTATTGCAACTGTGCAATTTTTTTATGTTTTATCAAATATTCAACCATCATCCTGACAATAATTTAAAAATTATTTTTTATATATTGAGTGACAAATAATAACTTTTCAATAGGCTGCAGGACTTTACTCCTGGCACTTTTCAAAGTTGTGGCACTGGTTTAAATAGTTTATGAAGTTAGTTTGTGATTGAGATGGAAGGACAACAGATCTAACCCTCCATGTGTCCTTTTCTCTAAACATTGTTTTTTGATGATTCAGTTTTGTCAGTTAATAAGATAACAAAGCACCAGCTAGTTTACTCACAGTTAGTTTAATGTCTATCGCAAGGTGCCATCCCTGTTGTGGTTTTTGTAGTTTGTTTGCTCACTCTGTGATGTTAGTTCTGCGGTGAACTGCATTTAACTAAAGCTCTTTTAGTGATATCTGGTTTACCTTGTATCCTTGTGGCTCTGCCTGTGTGTACCTGGGCAGGTGATAGGTTCCTGACAGGTGACACGCGTGGATTTTTTTTTCTCCTGTTTCTTTTAAGGTATCAAACAACCCTTCATGCCATTTTACATTTTCATGACGACTCTCATATGTACAACATTTGCAAATACCTCCAAAAGGCTATCAATAAAATGATCAGCTCATTTGGATGTTGCAGCTGATCAATTTAATCTTTGCCCTATAAATTAATAGAATCTGATAACTCTATCTGATTACACAGGGACTCCCCTGAGGGAGCGAGACATTTGAATCATGGGATTCCTGCAGAGCCAGAACCTGACTCTGAGCCTCACCCAGCCAGAGGTCGTCCGCTGGGAGTCAACATCAGAGCTGTCATCATCTGGTACACTATTAATGTCAATGTTTCACAAATTCAATATTGGGAATCACATTATCCCCAAGAAAGGAAAGGATAGAACAGATAAAGGATATTGACCAATCCCTAGTCTACAAACTACACCACCATCATGGCAAATCCTCTATAAACTCATATAAGTAGAGAGTTACTTATTATGGAGCAGATTATGTAGTGAGTAGTTAGCAGATTAAGTAGTAGTTTAATAACTGAAAATAGCTCTCAACTCTGCTGGATTGGAAACTTCTCTTGAAAAAGATTCAGCTTTAAATGGATTTTAAACATTTTAAACGTCCTCTCCTACTAAGAGTAGAGGCTAATGGCAGTTAAAAACTGAGGTTATGATATGATGTTAAATAATGATATGATATATAAGAATTCACTCCAATGTATTCATTCAGCTGGTTAAACCCCCACATAAGTTATCTTGGAGTATAACACTGGCTCCAGAGAAAAACAGCCCCATTAAAGGACATTTTGTTAATATTTTTTAAACATTTACATAATCTAGAAGAAAGTCCTTATGACTTTTGACTTGTGAGAAAGGAGTATATATTGTGGAAAGGATGCTGTGTTTATTTTATATTTGTTGGCTTCTTCGCTATATTTGTTTCTTTGCTTACTATATTTAAAATTAGATTTTTTTTTTAAGTACTACCTCCAAAATGTAATAGTACACAATGCACTTCCTTAACTTTTTTTTTTACCTCCTCTTGACTGAAACCTTATTCCACTTTATCTGCAAATCACTATAAAACATTGATAAGTGTGAAACAGATGGAGTTTCCACTGGCACCAGGACTATGTCTGAGTGTCTGAATTATTAACACACACTAATGCAACAGGGCGTGCACTGCTTTCATTAGTGGGTATACAGTCGAGTGGGAGATGCATCACCTGTGTGTTCGGCTGCCACATTTAATCTCCTCACACAGATTTGTACAGAGTCCGATGACACTGGGACTTACCAGAACTACATTTTGTATTAGTTTCAATTAAAATGTCCTGACATTGTTTGTGTCACACACCAAGCTATGAAACCATCTAGTAACTCCTTCTCTCCTCTTACCCCTAAACAGTTAATAACATTCTCATCATCCTGGGCGTGTTGACCTTTGCCGTTCAGCTGTGTTTACTTCTGGGCTTCTTGCTGAGATTCAGCAGATTCGACAACAAAGTAGCAGAGGCCCTAAAACACTCGGACACTGCCGACAAACTCGTTGGTGAGCATTCAGTTTGCTGTGTCTTTTGGATACGGGACGTGTTCAGTTGTTTTTAAGATATTATTTACAGATTCAATTAACATCACATTATAAGGAATCAGTATAAACTGACTGGCCCATGAGAAAGAAAAAGTTCATGAGCAATTAAATAGTAATAAAAGATATTGTCTGCACGTCTTTCTTTTAATTGCAATGCAAATACAAATCATGTATTTTATGTCTCCGTTTTTTTACATATTAGCAAGATTACATATATGATAAGATGATATGATATCTATTTAATGTGTGGCATTAAAGCTAGGGTCTCATCTACCCCTCACCCTACTGTTAAATTGAATTTATGCCATACAACAATATAAAAAAGAGAATGTTCAAACTTTCTTTTCCTTCAGTCCCCTCCACCGTCTATCCAGACAGTTACAAAGAAGCCAGCTATCATCTATATGACTATGACCCTGCTGCTGTGTCAATGCCTGTGGTGTCTTCAAGGGAGGACACCTATGAACAACACGAAACCTCTGGAAGCTCTCTGTTTGCACCTTTCATTCCCTGGGACATTGCTCAGCAGTGACAGGCTCCCTGCCCCTCTGGCAATTACCATAAGTAAATGAAAAGTGTGGACATTCGGTTAGAGCTCAATGACAAACATGTTGGAGTAAATGCAGTCTTTGCAAACAATGTACAGCCAGTTTTAAAAAGTACTGATAATATTTTTTTTTTGAGAAGCCTCTGATGTGTTAAAGTTGTCCAGGATACAGGAATTTTATAATGTTAAAGCTGAATTTATCTTTTAATCTATGCAGTTATTCCAGACATTTGTCTGTTTGCATGTGCAATAAATATTTGGAGAACTGTTCATCTTGTCGGCTTCAATTTTGGCATGTGTATTGTTAAGGGCCCAATGAAGTGCAGTGTTGAAATTGGTGCCATTTGAACATGCAATACTTTTAATATAAAGACACTTTTTGGGACTCATCAATGTCGACAACAGTGCGTTCGCGACAATGGGCGTTTATGACAACAACAACTGATTCTCCAGTTTGGGCTTGTGCGTACGGAGTCGAGCTTCACTCCACTTAGAACAAACAGGTGAATATCTCTCTTTGCAGCAGCAGAGGCTTCTGCGCTCTGTGAACTGAGTCCTGCAGCAGGTCTTTTCATGTCCTGGACACAGATTCAGAAGCAGCAAAGAAGCCGAAGAAACTGCCCGCTAGGCAGGGCTATAGTATTTACAATGGGTCAAATGAGTGTGTGTGTGATGTTTGAATCGCCACCCAACCTCTGCAGTTCCCCTCAGCTCAATACGCCATTTTAGCCACTTTCAGCTCTTTGCTTTGGTTTTATGGCTCCACACGTTTAGTTCACTCTCACCACTCTGCTCAGTATCTTGCTCCGCAGCAGAAAACAGCTGTTATCAGATTCAAAGCTCAGATAAACCAGATTTATTTCACATGTCCTCTCACCAAACAGCTGGTGAACATATTGGAGCATGAGATGTAAAACTTACCCCAGACAGCCATGAATACAGCAAAGAAAACCGTTGCCCCGTTGTCGAAAAGATGGGTGACCTGAGAATGAAGAAAGGAGGTCCTTAGCATGAAGCTATACCAGTATAAAAAAGGTTCAATATATATCAAGTGTTTCTTATGGGTCTTTTATTTATCAATTACTGATAACATATCTATCTTGATATCATTTTTCGCCATAACACCCAGTCCTAGTTCGTAGTGGATATTTATAGTTTGTCATTGTGCTTCATCATTTGGAGTAAAAGTCACATTGACTGATTTAGTTGGCACGTAGCATATTTTCCTACGACAACAATAACAAGCACAGCTGTCGGGAACATTGTGTCCCGCTGCTGCTGCCACAGTACCTTGGCGTAGATACAGCTGTCGGACAGTCTCAGGTAGGGGCAGTACTGGTCACAGATGGGACACATGATGATGTCAGTGGCCTCGCAGATTTCTTTACTGGAGAAGAACAAACGGCATTAAGCTCATCAGAAATCAGATTCCGGTAAGCCTGGTGTTACAGTGACCAGCGACAGCCAACGGAAAGTCCATATAGTCAGTGTGAAGAAAGGCTACTTTGTGTGTGTGTTTGTGTGTTTGTGTGTGTACAGGTTTTTAAGTTGATAAAATGATGATGATGTTCTAACAAAAGTAAAGAAATAGGCACCACATTCTTATTGTGCAGCACTGCAGAATTTTAGACACGGTCTTATAAGTGATGATAGAGCACATTCACATTCACCCGTTTAAATCCACCTGAGAATCCTGAGTTAGTTAGCTACAAGGGACAATTTCACACTCCCTTGACTTTCCTGTAACACCAAATTAGTTTTGTGTAAAGAACAATCGCTGGACTTTATGGTTAAATAACTTGACTCAGATCTGTGCTTACTACTGAGCTGCATGTCAAAGTACAAACAACAATATGAAGCAGCTCAAGACCGGATTTATTCTACAAAGTACTTCCTGTCCAGTCGAGTACTTTTATCAGAGAACAGAGAGGGGGCGTGTTTACCTGACCTGGCAGTGGTCCAGGGTGAAGAGGCCATACAGAAACACCAGCAGGCCGACCAGGGCGGCAGGAAACAGCATCCCCGTGTACCAGCCGAGCCAGGCGAAGTACAGGCCGATCTTCTCCCCAAAATACCTCCTGAAACAGCAGACAAACAAACTCTTGACATTTAAATTTGAAAAACATTCATTCAACATTTTACTGCCTGCTATTAAACACCAGATTGTCAGCCTGAGATTTGTCTTATATTCAGTGTCAGCACGGTCACTGGATTTAGATTTTTTAAAACATTCTACTATAAGGTAAAGTAGTAGAGTATTTGTTCTGCTACTGTCTAATACATAAGATAGTATTTTATTAGTTCAACGGAAATAGACTGTGTTACTGCAGTAAAGAGAGATATGTGAAATACACACTCACAATAAACACAAGGAACTATAAGAAACCAATATTTGTTAAATGTAAACAAAATATATACAGTGATAAAATGTATAAACTGCTTAAAGTAAGTTACCTGATGAGGTCCAGGGGTTGGTACTTGTACCAAACCCCCCACCAGGCCCAGCACTCGTACAGCAGGTGTCGATGGTTCTCTGCTCCGTGCGTTCTGATGGAGTTTTTGCTGTGGTAGCTCCCCTGTTAACGTAAAAACACACGCATATATAAATAATAGACTAACATAACCTATGTACAGTCCTAGTGTAATGCACAGACTGTATATAAAGATGGATGACATGACAGCACCGAAAGAGTGAAGCCAAAACATCTGTACACTGCTGGCTGGCTTCAGCATAGGTCACAAACCCTGCCTCCTCCATGTTAAAGGATGGGACATGTTTCTTATCAGACTGATTGATACTCAAATATCTGATGCTTTAAAAACAGGGGGAACTGTGAGACTGAATCAGGATTGGTCGAGTGCAGGTATCAGCTGGACCTCAATGCCGTGGCTCCACTCCATGATCACGAGATGGCAGCACTACATTTTGGCTTCATGTTTGTACAGTGGGGGGAGGTGGTGATGCGTCCTCCATCTTTATACAGCCATTGGTGTAGTGAATGATCAGCGAATAGGGGGTGAGCCTTTTCACACATCAGCAACACCACATCCGTGTCAGAGCCAGCAGTGACAGAACTGAATGAATGAATAGTTATTATGGAAATCAGCCAAATTACCTCATGAAGAGGGAAAGCTGCTTCATACGAGCTGTTGCTCAAAAGACGATTAAGCCCTGGAATGAAAAAGGGAGCGGCATGAAAGAGGAGAAACGGATGCCTGATGCAGTGGAGCTGTTAAGTTCCTTCCAAACCATCTGTGTCAATTAACTCATGTTAAGTGCATTAACTGAACAGGTCTCTTCTTTTACAACAGCTGGAAACGTCCGCAACATGCAGCGCTTGTCTGATCCATTGAATGTCCTGTGCCTGTAGCTGCTTTCATACATGCACTGAACTCCAGATAATCTCCTGACATTATCCAGAGGGGCTGTATGGGAGAACATACAGGGTTTCTAGTTTCTCTGCCCAGCCCCCTCATAACAACTCTGTATAATGTCCGAAGGAGCCATTGTGAGAACAAAGCATGAGATCCTCAACAGAATTCAACACGAGCAAGGTGGTGTTGGTATGATCAGATTGTTTAGGTGGAGCAGGATGAACTTTAGGGGAAAAAGCTAATCTAGAGGTGTAGTCACACAAAGACAGGCCTGAAATTATAATAAAGAAAAAAAAATGCATACGAGATCATTTAAACAGGTTTTTACTGAGACAGCTCCTGCTCTCCATTCTATGCAAACACGGATATCTCCCCCTCAAGCAATCCCTTTTTTTTTCTCAATTAATTCTGTCCATAGAAAAACTCACCCATCTTATTTTTTCCCTCCTCATATTTGACCCGCTGGAGGATGTGGTGGACGATGCGACTTCTGGTGGCGTTGTTGAAAAAAGTGTCTTTGTTGTGGATGATGAAACTGCAGTGAAACAAAGCGATTATTACACATCTGTTAGCTGAGAATGCTCTGTGGGGGCAGGTGTTGGTGTGTGTGTGTGGGCCAATTCAAATCATAGAGGATACAGACAGAATTCCAATGGCAAAAATACAAAAGAGTTAAAGTAAAATGTACCAGGCAGCAATGTATGATTAAGTTAAAATCATCTTCTATGGGACGGAGCTTCGAAAGGGGCACTTCTGTGAAACTCACTGATGTATCCTCGATCGACTGAAGGGGGCGGTAAAGCTCTCGTTCTCCTCCAGGTCAGGCAGAGTGTTGTTGTCAAACTTCATGGGCTTTTGGGGAAGCCAGCCACGGAATTTGTTCACGCGCTTCTCAATCCTGCAGGTAAGGTTAGTGTTAAAGCTGCCAGAGCCTGACTTGATCAGCTAGCCTTGATGTGGCCTCTGTGACTCACCTGCTCATGAACTTCTGCCGTCGTTGCAGGTAAAACATTTTCCTCCTGGAAAATGGAAGGTTGAGGATAATCAATCACAGGATGACAATTCAGTAATGAGGACAATGATAATGAATGGTGCAACTACTGCTATGACCATTCATATTCCTGATGTTGCTGTGGCTCCGAGTACAAATTCCACTCCTCCTACAACAACTACTACTGCTGCTTATAATGATAAAAATACTGCTAATGTTAAAAAAATGTAAGTATGTTTATTGAGCATCGACGATACAAAATGAGGACATAAAAGAGAATACTGTACAATGCTCACATTTTTCCAAATTTTACAATTTACAGTGACCCCCCCAGCCCCAGCCCCCCTCCCACACGTAAAACCTTTTTTGACTTTTGGAGCAATGTTTTGGGTTCCTGTTTTGTACTTGTGAGTAAAATGTGAGTATAGAGCGTGACAGTGTATAACTGCAAGATGGTAGAAAGGGAACTTGTTGTTGCTCTTTTCTGGTTGTAGTAAACAATTTCCATGGCAACAGTGATCTTTGACAATCAGAGACTTCACTATTACACATTAGGATTCTGGGTAGTATATAGTACGCCTCCTGACTTCAGGAATAAAACATATTTTTCTTCATATACATACTTCACAATCTCAATCAAATAGCTGTTGGGGAGCGCACCTTGGATGGCTACCAAACTATGGCTGACAACCAGCATCAAAGGCAGTGCAGAGGATAACTGTAGGCAAGCAAACATGGATGTAAACGATGCAGGATTTCGATTGTTCTAAAAGAATATTAAGAATTAAACGCCAACATGATGCCAACGTGATGCCAACATGACTTTTCTTTGTTAACCTGTAAATTCCACAGGGTACATTGAAGTCTATGTTTCAACCAGAAGACAGTTTTAGGAGCATCTTACCTAAAAGGCATGCGTATGTTCATGAGCTCTGCGTAGCGACAGAGGACATCCCATGGTGCGTGAACCTTCAGGAAGATTACGTCGCTATTGGTCAAGGAAGCCTGAGGAAGCCAAACACACAAAGTTTAATGTCAGAAACAAAGAGGACTTAAACAGGGAGAACAACGAAAGTCCAGGTCAGCTTTTGCTTCAATACTTTTTCCATTGGTTGCACTGTTAAGAGGTAGTTTACAATAACTGTGTAGGCAGGGGCGTACAACACTTGGTCAACAGAAATATGTTTCCAAACGTCTGCTGTTTTCTTCACCTGTCTGTTACTGACTAACTAAGTAGGAGTCATAGTAAAGGTTCAAGAATCAGGAGCTGAAAGAAAAAGAGACCTAGAAATAATAAAATGACTCAACACAAGAAGCGCACACAAGTGGCCTGCTGAAGGAGACGAGCACTATTACCCTCCTCTGCATATCCTGGATCACAATGACCTTGATGGTAGTGCATTGGCTGATAGAGCTGCAGTCAACACACACACACACACGACATCCACATTTTCCACTCTGTCACTCAAGTGGCACTTTTACTTAATAAGAAGCAGAAGGGGAGAATTTCCCATCAGCAAATTTGTTTTGCCACTATCAGTGGTGACTCACCGACGACCGCCACAGCATCCCTTAGCTAGATGACAACTTGACCAATTAGATGACATGAAATATAGGACTGAGCAAATTATTGAACTACAGCCTGGTTCATCATTTGTTTGGATCCCCTTGAAACATTTCCGTTGTCATTTTAGCAATTTGCAGCACGTTTCCGTATTGTGACTTTTTTGCAGTGCATGTGTTTTCTTAGTTTGCAGTGTTTATAGCTCTCTCAACCACCGTGGTTGCGGTTTCAACTTTAATATGACTTTCTGAGCAGTTTAAGAGGCCATTTTGTGTTTGTTCTTTACCTCTTTTTCCATCTGTAAGCCCTCAGCACGGATATTCCGCTCAAATACCTCCCTCTTCTCTGACAACGAGCTGGACTTCCTGTACACCAGGATGTAGTCAATGCGACTTTTTCCATCACTGAAGCAAAGGCCGCTGGACTTACTCCTCCCCTAAGGATAGACAGACAAAAGAGAGACAACCATGAAAGAGTGATAATGAGGGAGGAGAGATATTATGATGGACAGATGGATGGGTGGGCATTTAGCTGGCTAACTTTGGGGAGCCCAGAGATAAAGTTGCCTGACTAACCTCTGTGGGACTCGAATCAGACTTTGTGTTGTCGTCGAGGATGCTGCTATGTGTGGCCGGGTTCAGCAGTGTGGAGTCGTCGTCTCTGGACGGGCTGCTGGTGACCTCTGACCTTTCCCTCTCGAGCAGCACCTTCACATCCCTCACAGCTGCGGGGAGGAAGGTGTAAAATGGTTTAACACCATATGATAACACTGAACACTTGCTACATGGATACCAGACTAAAATCTCACCAGTATCATTTTACATTTACTATTATATATTGCATGCATCTGTTTGGATTACTTAGTCTTTTCTCTTGAACAGGATTATTTAAAGGTGACTATGGAATACCACATTTTCCTTTGAGTCAACTGAAGAAAGAGCGTGTGATCTAGGTATTGCTAATAAAGTGTGGACCTAAATGTATTTACTCGGTCACATTAGGTTGACATGTTTTCCTTATTATTGGGGACATAAATCTAGATGACATATTTCAAATACTATAATCATAACTACGTCCATATCAAGAATAACTCGGCACCACCACAATGACGTCTCTAACTTCCCTAAGAGGTGGCTCTCACCAAGGGGAGGGACATTGTCTTGCGCGCTGGAGTCCGGCGTTTCAGCGGAGGATTCCTCCATGATGTCGGAGTTCCCACTGGAGGTGAAGACAAGAGGTCTGTCCGCTGCCAGGAAGCCAGAGGCCGAGGGCTGCAGCGGGACAATGCGTCTGTGGAGGCTCTGCCGCTGGGGCTCAGACCCATGTAGAGATAAACTCACACCTGCAGGTTTCGGGCACAGAGAATAAGATTCCACTTAGTATCCGCTTGGACTTGATGCGGCTGACAGCAAAGAAGAGCCAACAGTGAGCTCTGAAAGCCGGATGCATTAGCAACTGGTCAAGTATTGAGTGATTGGTATTGATCAGCTAATCTGTCAGCAGGGATATTTTATGGTCACAAACATTTATGGGTGCACTATGACTGAGCTGTAAAAAATCGTACGGTTAGACCCCTCAACACAAACTCACTGTCAGCTTTAAAGGTTATTGGCATGAATAATTACTGGGTTTCCCCAGCCTTCATGCAGGAGCTGTACGTGCCCCATGACGTGAGAGGAAGTGTGAGAGGATTATGTTCACAAAAATACTGTACAATAACAATGTTCATCAGACTTTAAATGGTTTTGTTATTCCTTAAGTCTAATTACACTCTTTAAACCAGTAGTCATCAGGGTTTTTTACCAGCTGAATGCAGCACAACAAGATGTATGAAACACTGTCATAATATCACATTTAAATGTTGCTATGTAGAACACAAACATCTTGCAGACAAGGGGGAACATTACATTAATTTGCAGTTATGCTCGTGAGTTATGCAAGTTCAATATTCACTCTTCTTTTTGCTCCGTTTTGCTCTCAACCAACTCCTGAGGGGAATATCTTGCTATTAGCTGCTACGTAAATGTTCCACAATGTTTTTTGTGTGCACTTTATTTCTGTGCAGGTGATGTGCAACAATGAGACCTAGCCTGAAAGGTCAGTGCCAAAAAGCAGATACATTGAGTTGGGAGAAGCTTAAAATTCCTTCCTAAGGCTAAGCAAAGTGTAGCTAGAGTTTGGGCAGCCATGATTTTTAGTAAGTATACAAGAGTTAACCTTGCTGAAGGAATTATGTTGAGGTCAAGACTGAACTACAGCTTTATGCAACAGATGACATGACGAACAGTCGGATTCTTTTCTAGTCACGGTCAAAGTCCAATTTAGCAATAAAAACCGTTACAAGTTTCGAGAGCCTGGTTAAATAACCACTTACACTACTATAAACTTTTTCTTTTTGCTGTGCCATAGTGTAAAAGCAATATCATCAAAGATGGGAAGAAAAAAACATAGAAAGCAGGAATATAGGGGATAGAGGAGAAGAGCTCTCTTGCATAACCCTCCCTTAAACACCTTGAAAAAGACATGCACATTCCCTGGGAACACACAAACTAATTGGGTCTATTTGTCAACCAGATGTCGTCCTTTGGGGGGAAAGAAATGATTCAAAGATTAGCAAAGCACTTTAAATCAATTGCGTCTAAATAGTTGTATCTATTACTTTCAGTCTCTGGAGAGCAGGAAGACTTCAGTGGAGGTGGGTGGCTGTCTCTGAGGTCTGCATGCTGAATTTCCGTTGGAGACAGCAAAGGTGACTCAGCTAAATTTTTCTGCTGAGCAGTGACAGCAGGGACAGAGATAGAAATGGGGAAGCGTCTGTGCTCTTAATCAGCCGCTGATGCTTTCGAAATCCCGAGCCGATGTATGTAGCTAATAGAAATGTGATGAATTTTCTTACTTGTGAAAAGAATCAGTACTCAGCCCCCTCTTGGTTTACTAACAGCAACCTTGAACATTTCACTCGATAACATCTAGCTATCCCAAGAGGAGCTGCTACAATCAGAGAGGCCGGCTGGAAGAAACTTTGTGTTCCCACGATGCTCCACCACTTGTCCATTATTAGCTAATTAAACTAGCCTTACTTTTACTGTAGGCGTGATCACTCATTCGTGATTGGACCAAGTAGTGATATTGCACTTACAGCTTTCCCTAAATGGCCTTCTTCACAAGTATTAAAATGTTGAACGTGCATCAAGTTACTTCGGCCACTAGGGGTCTCTCAACCAAAACGATAACAAAAGACAGTGTTTGATGACGTTGTGAAGCCGTTGTTTTCACGATTATTACCAATCAGACGCAAAGCATGTTCATATAGTTAAATCCAAGTTAGAATAAATAATCGTAATCCATAATGAGTGACCGATACAAACAGTGGAAGAAAAAATTTGGGCAAAATGAAACGTCCCTTAACTTAAATAAAATTGGGGATTTCGCTGGGTTTGAGCATTGTTTTATAATGTTAGTACACAAGTCAAATATATAACATAGGTATATTTGTTTTTAGACATTTTAATCAAGAACTGTTACATATTATAACTTAAATCGTGAAATGAAAACATACTAAACGTACTGGGTGCTCAATAGGCGGCAGGTGCTGCTTTAGTGGCGGGTTGGAGAGACGGCTTTCCCTTTCAGGATATGAAATTGTGGACATTTGTTTTGTAGTTGTGGTCTCTGTTTGTGAACTGCTACAAAACCATTGAGAAGGGAGTTCACAATTTGAACGAACCCTTGTGGTTTAATGTACTGTATGCAACAGACAGAACGACTGTGGGGGATCAGCAGCATCGGCTTGTCAACTTCTATTCAAGACGCTCGCCGACCCCGTTTCCTCAGCACCCACAGCCCTCCAACGCTGGTCTCATTAGAGGGAGAGAGAATTGCTTACTATAAATATTGGCTCTCAGAGGCCTAACACACCACATATTAGCCTATATAAAGCTGCTATGCTGAGACAGCGGCCAGTCAAACAATGTATCCATCAAACTTTAATGGGCCTATGGTTTGTCTGTAACCCAAGCTCCAACCGAGGTCCCATGGTGCTGAATCTTTGGCAGCAAACAGGCAGACGAGCAGGGGACTGTTCTCTTCACAGTAAATAACAAATATAGTGTTTCATTAGCAATTTGTTAGGGGATTGTTTCTTTTCTGCCATCCCCTGTCCCCCCGTAGTGATAAGTGGAAACTACAAATCCAGGAAACATACACTTAACTTACAAGCTGTACATTAGCAGTGAATCAAGCTGGCAGCTAACTAACAGCTAATAATAGCTACATAAATAAAAGCACCACTGACTCTCTCAGTCCAGACATGCTGACCTTTGAACACATAATGTCGGACAGACCATGTGCCAGCACATAATCAAACATTCACTAACGCTGCATCAATACAGGGAGTATTATGACTCAATAGATTATTTCCCTGTATTTATCATGTTCCTGATGTCCTCCATGTACAAAGACAGTACATCCTCTAATGTCCCAAAGTGGGAACATTGTGTAATGCATGCTGCTCTGTATTGAAACCAAAAAATGGACAATATACAAAAGCACATATCAAAGATGCTTCAATAGAGTTTTTAAGGGTTTTTCTCTAACAGAAGGTAAATAAATATAAATACTACAGTTACTGAGTAATTTTAACACAATTATTTACAGACCTCAGACAGGCAACAACATCAGCATTCATTTAAAGAACAAACAAAGTTAATAATCACGTTCAGTTGTTCCATTGGTGTTGTGGTGAGTGTAAAATGACCCAGCTTATCCCTGTTGCTCAGTTTCAGATTCTCATTCCGTGTCCAGTTCATATCCCATCAATAATTTAAACTCAACAACCCACTAGTTTTGAATCAGGACCTTCAGTATTTGGAGCAAGAGGCTCATGAATAATCCTGTGTGTGGAAGTGTGTAGGCTACACGTTCCAGTTTTCAACGTGTCAGATACATATTTAATTCACATTTCATATCTTGTGGTGTTCGTCTCATTGCCAGGTTGCTGCTGCAGGTCTCGATTAGGTCACTGCCTACTAAAGCTGCTTTCAGACATGCACGTTACTCTGTAATGCCTCTGCACTTTCTAAAGAGGAGGTGTATGTATGAATGCAAATGTCTGTATAAATCTGCAGAGTCTGGAAGAGATCCTTTACAATACTCACCATGAGCAAGTGGGGGGGATTTGATGACCTTTAAAACATGCAACAGATGAAACGTTAAAAAAACTGAAAGAAAACAAATATCTCAGGATGAAAGAGAAGCGCCATACAAGATACATTTATCTATCCCAAACACATGCACAGACACACTCATGCAATTGAGGGAAATTTGTCCTCAGCTTTTAACCCATCTGGTGCAGGACACACAGAGCAGTGGGCAGCCATAAGTTTAGAAGACACAGGCGAAGATGTCAAAAGACTTTGTGGTTATAAGAGACGATGCCAGTGTCTGTGTGCTGTAAACAAAAACACACAATTTCTGCAGCAGAATGAATACATACATCTTTCCTCCGCCTGCTGAACCACTCCTCGCCCCAATCCTCAGAGGATCTCTGTGTTGTTGTGTACGCTTCTGGGCAGAGAATCTCCTGCCGCTTTGTTAATGTGTGAAAGACAAACTTCAGATCATGTCTTGGAACGGTTTAAGAAAGATGGACTTATGTAATATGATAGTGGTACATCTAAATCTGGTGCTGGATTTGACAGGATCTAGATTTGATGAATGGATCCAAACCGGATTTTAATTGGATAAAAAAAGTAATAGTTTTGTGTGTTCTGTGGCTATAAAGGCTGCTTATTAAAGTACGAATGTGTCGATGCCGCAATGTCCATGTTCCTGTTCCAGTCAAGGACCGTGTCATAAATTCTCTCTCTCAACCTTTATTGGTTGTCAAATTATGATAAAGAATGATGTAATTAAATGCAAGTTGGCCTGGGCGGTGCAGGATGTGGCCTTGCTGGTTCAGTTGATCCAACTCGAGCGAGACATATGTCCTCATTCATACAGGGAGGAAAGAAGGAGACCATAAAAGCACTGAGTTACGACTCCACTCAGAGTCGGAGCTGAACAGAAAAGACATGCACAGGGAAACTTGTTGCGTCCACTCTGCGATACAGAGCATACAACAACTCTGCATTGTGTTTAATGGTGCAATTAGCATGGACAGCAAAAACAATCCTGCAGATTTGAAATCAAAATGTTGACAGTAGTAGTGATGATCACCAAAACTATTGTCAGACCCAATTTTGGGGTCAATGTCCAGAGACTTTCACAGATGAGGAACATAACGGAAAATAGTCTGGGTCAGAAGCATTCACAACAACAGGACAATATCTGGAACATTCAGTTCAAGGATGGCGTCTGGGTAGAGCATGCAGGAGGGAGGACATAATTTATAATTTCCAGTCAGATGTTATTGTCTCGCTGTCTTTCCAAGATGAAATCTTCGTCTGTGTCTTCTACATGAGGGTCACCTTTTTTGCATCCTGTGGAAAAGAGGATCCATACGCCCTTGCTGTCATTAACACGCCCACGTCCAGGCATTCTACCGGGGAGCTGGCCGCAAAAGTTCTGGGTTCGATTCTGACTTGAGGCACTTTGCTACATCTCTATCTAACCCCCCTCCTGAGTTCAGTGCAGGTCTGAAAGCAGCTAAAGTGCAGCTAAAATTAGAATGGGGCATCTAGCATTGAGGGTAATAAGGACTCCTGCCTTGTTGGAGCTTACGATCAATATCAATTACTTAATGTCAAGAGGTATTTCCCTTCCTGCTTCAAGAAAAGTGTGATGCTAAATGCCCCGATAAAATACTTGGCTTTGATTCTTAATTACTCTTTCCATTACCCTGCAGTGCCCCAACATCAGCACCAGGACATATGAGTACGATTTAAAAAAACATAGAATTAGGTTTTGTAAAAAGCTCTTTTGTAAACATGTACTTTTGTCAACATATTTTCATTTGATAACTGGGGACATCTACAAATTGTTTGTGCCAAGTTGGTACGACAGACAAAAACAAAACAAATATATAAAAAACACTCTGTAACAATATGGTTTCTTTCGTAACACAACCCAGCCTGGAGATGCTCCCACTGATTGACAATAAAAGACTGGAGGGGGGACATGAAGAAGAATGGGAGGGTGTGGGGGTGTGTGATGTGTTGCCAAGGGGATTGGGTGTCAGTCACTTGTGAGGAGGGATCGTTCGTTCCATCTGGATGCACGCATCATGCCCTGGGGTGGTGGATTGGGTTGACGAGGGGGGGCATATTTTCCCTGAAGGCAAGCGGTGGAGATTTGGTGCCTGCTGACCTGCTGCTGGTTACACAGTTGCAGCGCACACACATACACACACATGCTCACACACACACACACACTCCTCGCAGCGGCATGTCCCATTGCTGTGTCTTACAAGTCCTACATCACGGAGGGAAAAGAGTGTGAGACACGCTTACAATCAGGAGACTGGGGGGCACCCTGCAGAGCAAATGAGACAATGTGGGTTTGTGTCAAGGTCAAATGCCTGTCTGGTCACAGGGAACTGCGAAAAAAAGAGATGGAGCGGCGCAAAGAGGAGAGTGAGCAACACATGAGAGAGAGAGATAGAGAGAAAGAGAGAGAGAGAGAGCACTGCAGCAAAAACACAGCCACTCTGGAGACCAAGCTGCGTTTGCTCCAAGACAACTTGAGGACACTCACCGTGTGAAGGTGGAGAGAGGAAGGGAGGCAGCTCCACACCTCAGAGGGGGAGAATAATAGGTTAGGGGGGAGGGCTTCCAAGCCGAGCCGCAGCAGACGCCAAAACAGCCAGAAGACTCTTCCCCATTCGCACACTCGCTCACACACACACACACACGCAAACACACACACACACACACACACACACAGCGGTCACCCCTCTTCCCCCCCCCAGCCCCAACGCGCAAATGACCTCTTTGAGGGAAGCAAACGAGCGCAACGTCCCACGAGGGAAACCAGCATCCCCACTTTTTACTCCTCACTCATCAGTGCTTCGGCTGATCCATCATCCCTGCACCTCACACAGACACACACACACACTCACACAAACGGACGTGACATAGTGAGGATGCTGACACCAGGCAGCAGAAAAGCTCCCAAAAAAAAACACAAGCTGTCAAATCTTCTCTGAGGGAAAAAAACACACAAGCATGAGCATGATGTTTACAGTGACCGAGAGAGAGAGAGGGGGGGAGTGAGAGAGAGAGAGAGAGAGAGAGAGAGAGAGAGAGAGGGGAGGCGCATGCTGCTCTGTGGCATTCCTATTCAGCTTTTCACTGCCAGCCAATCGGAGGTCAAGCTGCTCTGACAGCGGCCAATGAGTAAAAAGGGCTGGCTGTGTCATTGTTGTCGTCGCCCAAAACAATGACAGTTGGCACTGATCACAGTATCAGTGTGTACCTCTGATGGAGGCTCAAGGGCAACACACACGTGCACACACACACACACACACACACACACACACACACACACACACACACACACACCATAATGTACACAATTATATAATTATAATTACATTTTATAGCAGCAAACATTTTACTGCACATTTATTAATATGAAATATTGTTATTTGGTTGATGTGCTCTGTTACACGTGACATCTATTGAGCTTGTGTCTGTCCTGGGAGAGAGATCGCTCACACGTGTCTCTCTCTCTCTCTCTGAGGATTCTATGTTTTTCATGCTTTAGTCGAGATGTGACAGAGGATGTCGCATCTGGCGAAGCCCTACAAGGCGAATGGTGATTGATGATTATGGGCTTTGCAAATAAAATTTGATTAGATTTAAAGTGTATTACTATTTATTATAATTTAATACTGACAGGCCTATATGTAAGTTAAAATGTGCATTGGTCAGTGTATTCCTCATGTCGCTGCTGGGTCTGAGGAGAAGCCTTTAGAAATCAGATTCAATGGAAGTGATGGGACACAAAAGCCATAGGTGTAAAAAAAAGCATTTCTAAGTTATGGCTGATATGAAGCTTCAGCAGTTTTGCGTGAAACAAATTCATCTCCCAGTGTTCAAGTCTTAACTCTACTGCAGCTCAGCAAAGATACACAATCTCCAACAAGTGTTCCCCACTTAAAGGGATAGCTCACCGTATAATTCATTCATTATCTACTCACCACTATGCCAATGGAGGGGGGGTGATCGAGTCCACAAAACACTTCTGGAGTTTCAGGGGTAAACTTTGTCTGGTGGGTTTCACTGATTTCATTTTGTGACTGTAAATGTTTCATCTGGACCAGTGTGGATGTGATAATGACTCATGAGTTTTGTTTTTACTTAAAATACTGTTTTTGGAGAATATTGACTCTGCTTAAGGCTTATTAGAAAATATGGAGCATTTCAGTCACTCCGAGCTGATCTGGATTTTACAAATGGAAACATTAGTCTGCTGCTCCTGATGTCTCCCGTTTATTAAAAATGAATTTCACTAATCTTCACGTACTTGTGCTGCTGTCACAGAGAGTCTCCTGGCTCGCACTGAAAGTGGGCAGCGGGGTGATGGACAGCGACGCCGGGCAGGACACTGGCTCGGGATGCTCGCTGATGGGCGGGATGGCGGTGGCCTCGGAGTGAACGCAGTCCGGACTGGGAAGATTGGGACCGCTCGCTGGGAAAGGACTCTTCCAGTGAGAGAACCCGATAGCCACTTGACCGCCGAGCTCAAACCCTGCAAACGCAACGCAATCAGACCAAAGGAATGTTGGAGGTATGTTAGAAAACAAACACACATTTTTCAAGTGTCAAAAAATAATAACATAAATTAACAGGTATGACACACTAAAGCATCAAATACTTTCATTTGTGAAACTGAGCATTACAAATTTTTGTATTTTTGTAAAAATATTTACAAACACAACTCTGTCTCTTTATGATGCTGGGAGACAAGAAGCGGTCAAAAGTATGACTGTAAAGTATTTACCAATGTTGCCCTCTAGTGGTAAAAGCTGTCAACAGCATAGAGAAATCCAACTGAAGGTAAGGTGAGGTCATTGCCCAAAATTGTATTGATCGTACACACAGAACAGGATTTGCTGAACAACACAACAAATGTCATGTAACTCATGAAACACCAACAAACTCACGATAATCTAATATTTAGCAGAACAAAATATACAAGCTGTTGAGAAACAAAGCACATATTTCGAATTTAAATACAGCTTTTACTCACATGTTTTTGTTTGAGTATGAAGTTATAAAACAGTAAACCTGAAATGATTTATCTAGTAACTGAAAGAGAATCTTGACAGAGATAATTAATATAAACCTTTTTTCAAACCGTCATTGACACGGAGAGACAAAATATTTTTTCATTTTACTTTATTAATAGTATGCTGTCTTCAGGAGGGGTTTTGTGTTGAGGAGTTGGCTAACTTTAGAAGCCATGTGTTTCCCCATTTCAGCTGCCAGAATACAATGTTCAAATGTTTTGTGACTGCAAGTGTCTTGTCTTCGTTCTTGTGTTCTGCCTGAGTTACCTGTGTTTCTACATTATGTGAGTATGAGAGGGTTGAATTTCTGCCTGTTCTCCTCTGGATTAGTTTGCTCATCTGGTTTTATATGCCTGAACTCTCCATAAGACTTTCAATAATTTATAATCATTTTAAATTGTACTGAATTAAATAACATTTGTCTATTTAATTACTTCATATAGTACTGTACCAAATTAACAAAATATTTGCAGTCTGGGATTCAGTGACTGGCTTGTCTATGCGAGTGCCTACATAGACATAATGTCTCGGGATTAAATTTGCTTTGTCATGTCACCCTCCGCTATTTCTATGATTTGTGGGACTGTTTAGACTTTGATCGGTTATGACTCAGACTCCAGAACTCATAGACTTTGTTAGGACTATGACTATGCAGTAATATGTACATTTCCTTTATCCATAACCAGCAGGTCATCACAAGCAAAGTATAGATCAGACCATACTTTGAATTAAGTATGTGTGGAAGTTAAAATGAAAGTTCTGTGAATTAGGACAATGCTGAGTTGCATAATATACAGTACGTATAAATGATGAGATTGATTTCCTCCACACTGCTGTTATGTAACACGCCAGAGGACAGGTGGGACTAAGGACCCCCCCACACACACACACACACAACTCCTAGTTTCCTGTGAAACACAAAGCCCAGCAGATTTCGGAGGCACATCAGCAAAGAACAAACACGGCCCAATCAATAGCGGGGTAGAAGAACGCCTGGCTGTCTCTGAGCCTCACACCACACATTCAGCTGAGGAAGACGAGAGAGGCTTCATCTGAGCTTCACATCTGATATCTGCCATTTTACTTCTTTCAATCCCCTAAAAAGTATAAAGGGGCTTTCACGCCCGTGAGGCTGGGCGTCCCCTGGAATAATGTTAGTGCTCAAGTCAGCACTTGCAAAATCTGGAGCAGTGAGATCTTTATTGTCCCAGAGGGAAATTTGTCTAGTACAACTCTTTTTAACAAGATAAATCTAACCTAACTCTCTCTCTCTCTCTCTCTCTCTCTCTCTCTCTCTCGGTGCAAGCTGGGAGTTTGGTGCGTGAGCGAGTGGCAGAGTGCGATTTTCGTTCTATATTTCTCTTTGTTTGTTTGTTAATGTTATATTTTTTTCATTCACATAGCAAACTAGATTCACAGTAGTTTATTTTCTGGTGGTTTGGGACTTTCTCTGGGTGTTTTTCACCTCACCAGCGTCTTGCTGGTGTCGTGGCAGCGGCCATGGCCGGCTGTAATTTTAAATCACTTACACGTAAGCACGGGGTTAAGATTTGTGTGAGTTTCTACTGCAGCGTGGAAAGCATCGGTCTAGCTGTGGGGGAGAAGGTCGGTCACAGCTGTGTGGTGTCGGTCGCTCGGATGAACAGCGCTGTGGTCGTGTTCCTCGACCGCGTGGAGAAGGTGAACTCCGTGGTCGAGACAGGTATCACCGTGAACGGCTGTTTTGTACAGGTACTGCCTTTGACCCAACCCGCTACCAAGGTGGTCCTGTCCAATGTCCCTCCGTTCATCACCGATGAGTTTCTCAGTAGAGAGCTGTCCAGGCACGGAAGGTAGCGTCCCCAATACGTAAGCTGTTGTCTGGATGTAAAGGCCAAATTATAGTCGGGTTGCACACACGCATGCATGCACGCAAGACACGCAACACGCCCCTTTCGTGCCCTCTGGCGTCTTGCGTGCGTCCGCCAATTTTTCTAACTACACGACAAAACGACGCGAGCCTCACGCAGCCCGCAAGGCTTGTGATTGGTCTGCTTACTACATCCCGTCCGGAGTCTAGTTTCCGGTTTCATGCCCCACAATACGCGGAAATCACGGAAGATTTAGAAGAACGAATATGTAACAAATAGAAGAGCACTTGGCAGAAGAGATCCGAAAGTATGACCACTTGTATAACACGTCACTGACTGGCCGATTTGTCCGCCAGAAATAGGCTATGAGGAGCGGGAGTGGCGATGTAAATAAAGATTCGATGAAGAAGAAGACGTCTCTTCTTTGTGTGTTTTGTTTTCGAACAAAAACGTGAGTGAACCATAAACCAAAACAAGTCCGTCGATGCAGCTGCGTGGCCTTCCGCGGTTGCAGTCGCAGGACTATAATTAGGCCTTAAGTCTCCGTTACTGTAACACGTAGTGTCCCACCGCAGACAGCTCTACATGGTACTACCCACGCGCTTCTCCACCAACATCTCCACGGAGAAGCGAGGCTGTGACCGAGGCATCACGAGGGGTGAGTTCTGTTAATACACCGGGTGTTGGGGGGGATGTTGTGATGGAGGATGTTGTGGTGGAGGATGTTGTGGGTAAGAAAGAGGAACGGGAGGTGGGAGATAAAGGGGAGGAAAGGGTGGTGTAGGTAAACAGGTGGAGGAGGTAACGGGTGAAGAAAAAAGCGTTGAGCAGGAGGGAGGGGACAGTGGAAGGAGAGGAGGAGAAGCAGCTGAGGGCAGGATGGTGTGGAGTGAGCAGGTGGAGGAGGAGGAGATGGAGGAAGAAGAAATAAAAGAAAAGAAAACAGTAAAACGCAGGAGATCAACCAGGACAGTTTTTAATGAAGCAAAGAATAGTAAAGTGCAAATGGAGAGTGATGTGAGTGAAAGTGAGTGTGTGTCTGACAGCAGCGACTTTCCGCCTTTTAACAGCAGTCAAAAAAAGAAAATGTTCACAGTAGACAAATTTAAATCATTTTTACATCAAACAAAAAATCAACAACTCATACTCGAAGAACACTTCCCAGATCTCTGTCTTTTTATTTCCTCGGCCAGACTCCACGTCAGCCAGAGGGAGGAGTCTGGCCTCACAGACCAGGAAGTTTTTAGGTTAAAAAAGCTGGTGCTCAGAGCAAAGAGACAACTGAGCAGTGATGGAAAGGACAGCAATGTGTGTATTAATTAATTTATTGTTTTCTGTTTTTATTTCAAACATTTTAAACAACATGCAAGAGATCAAAAGAAAAGAACCTGTATTTATGAAACTATGAAAATGAAAAAAATTTATGTCATGTTTTTACAAAAAACGCATAGTGATTTTAATAATGAGTCTGACTGGAGGAGGGAGTGGGGAGGGGAGGCCATTTTAAGTCACAACACTTCCCTGAGCACAGGAGTGGGCTTCCTCTTCTCCACGGCTTTTAAACCGAACTCGCTGGAGGTCAAACATGTGATCCAGGGGAGGCTTCTTTTTGCCAAAGCTCAGTTCGACCATTTTACTGCTGTTTTTATTAACGTTTATGCTCCAGCAACCGGTGCAGAGAGGAAGCCGTTTTTACTGAAAATAAGTGAGATTCTTAATGATTGTGCCATGGAGGATTTTTTATTCTTGGGTTGGGATTTTAACTGCACTTAAGATACGATTTTAGACCGCAACCATGCAGAGCCTCATCCAGCCTCTCAGCACGCTTTTAAGCAGCTGGTCCGCTCTCACGGCATGGTGGACGTGTGGAGGAGGATGCACCCAGACTGCAGACAGAACACCTGGTCCCACATCAGAGAGAGTAGGATCTCCTCAGCCAGGTTAGACAGGATTTATTGTTTTAAACATAATTTTAACATTTTTAAAAGCTGCGCTATCATGCCGGCTGGTTTTAGTGATCATTCACTGCTTTTATGTCATGTGTTTATCAGGAATGTTTTACGAAGAGCGCCTATTGGCATTTTAATTCTGTTTTAACATTCGATAAGAGTTTTACAGATGTTCTTATGTATTTCTGGGGTGTTTTTAGACAGAGGAAGGGCGAGTTTAGTAATCTTAGGCAGTGGTGGGACCACGGTAAGACACAAATAAGCTTATTGTGTCAACAACACACCCTCAATGTCACAAGAGACGCCACCCGATCTATGAAAGATCTAGAGATCGACATAGTGGAACTAGAACATTTAAGTGAGTCCACCGGAAATCGAGGTTATATTGAAAGCCTCAAAGAAAAAAAAATGGCTTTAGCCGACCTGTTAGAACGTAAAGTACAGGGCGCGTTAGTCAGGTCTCGGTTCCTGAACATTGCTGAAATGGATGCTCCAACTAGCTACTTCTTCAGTCTGGAGAAAAAGAACGGGCAGAGCAGAGTAATCCACACCCTGCTCTCAGACACAGGGGATAAGCTGATGGAGCCACGTCAGATAAGAGAGCGGGCTGTGAGTTTTTATGAAGCGCTGTACTCTTCTGAGGAAGAACAAAATGGCAGGGAGGAGTTCTGTACAGAACTACCTCAGATCTCGGAAGAGTCCAACTCACAGCTCGCTGCCCCCCTCCGGATGCAGGAGCTGCTGACCGCCCTGCAGGGCATGCAGGGACGGCGGGCTCCTGGCATTGACGGACTGACACTGGAGTTTTATAAAGCTTACTGGGGCATTTTATCGCACGATCTTTTACAGGTTTTTAATGAGTGTCTGGCGTCTGGTGTCCTGCAGGAGGGCGGTCCTCACACTGCTACCGAAAAAGGGGAACCTGCAGGACATCAAGAACTGGCGCCCTGTGTCATTGCTCTGTGTGGATTACAAACTTCTGTCCAAAACACTGGCTTCCAGGACGGGGAAGGCTATGGAGCAGGTCATTCACAGGGACCAGACCTACTGCGTGCCCGGCAGGTCCATGGTGGACAATGTCCACCTCATTCGAGACCTTTTGGATGTCTCCAGTTCATTTGATGTAGATATAGGCTTGATTTCCCTAGACCAAGAAAAAGCTTTTGACCGCGTTGAACACAGCTTCCTGTGGCAAGTAATGGGGAAGTTTGGGTTCAGCGCTGGCTTCATAGCTAAGATCAAGGTGCTGTACTGTGACGTTGAGAGCGTTTTAAAGATCAAAGGCAGTCTGAGTGCTCCTTTCAGGGTGGGTAGAGGGGTCAGGCAGGGCTGTGCTCTGTCGGGGATGCTCTACGCACTCTCCCTGGAACCTCTCCTCCGCAAAATAAGATCTAGCATTCAAGGTGTGTTTTATCCTGGTTTAAGTGGCAACATGATTTTATCGGCTTATGCCGACGATCTTATTGTTTTTATTAAAGACCAGACGGATGTAGATATTTTAGCCAAAATCTTAAATGATTTTAGCATGGCATCGGCCGCGAGGGTCAATTGGAAAAAAAGCGAAGCCCTCGCGGTCGGGGAGTGGCCTGGCGGTCTCCCAGTTCTCCCCCAAAACCTGAAATGGAAGAGGGAGGGCATAAAGTACCTCGGGTGTTTTTAGGTAACAACGATATACATAAGAAGAACTGGGAGAACGTAACAGAAAAAATAGAAAACAAACTGTTAAAATGGAAATGGCTGCTCCCAAAAATGTCTTTTAGAGGAAGGGTACTGGTTTTAAATAATCTTGTGGCATCCCAACTGTGGCACCACCTAATGTGTGTGGAACCCCCCCCTGGCTTGCTTTCCAATTTACAAAAGAAAATGGTGGATTTTTTCTGGGGGGGTCTACACTGGGTGCCACAGGGGGTGCTGTTTTTAGCCAGGGAGGAGGGGGGACAGGGTCTCGTCCACCTGGCCAGCCGGACTGCAACTTTTAGACTTCAATTCATTAAAAAGTACCTCACAGGTCCAGCAGATCTGGTGTGGAGAGATGTGGCTAGCAGCATCCTTAGGCGTGCCAATAACCTGGGGTTGGATGATGCTCTGTTTTTAACAGATTCTAAATTCTTAAAGTTAAGTGGGTTGCCTCCTTTTTATCAAGGTGTTTTTAAATCATGGGCCCATTTTAACAAAAAAAGGTGTCGAAAGCAGACTCTCTGTACTGGTTGTTGAATGAACCACTTGTAAATGGAGCCAAACTGGACGTCAGCGGCACATCAACACCCGGCCTTATGGCGGCGCTGACCCGGTCTGGAACAGTGACCTTACAGCAGCTGGTGGATGCAGTGGGGCCGGCACTCAACAACACCCAGGCCCTGGGCTCCCTGCTGGGGCTGCAGTCTACCCGGATGGCCCAGAGAATCCTGGAGCTCTGGACCCAGAGGCTCTCCATGCGTGAGAAAGACCTCCTGAGGGCCTACCAGAGGGGGAAAACGCACCAGAGGCTGCAGACCCCTACCCAGAAATTATCCTGAGCCCAGGCCTGGGAGAAAAGACCGGCCCCCTACTAACTGAAATAAACACACACAAACTAACGTTACACAAAATGGACAAAGAGACACTGTACAGGAACTGTGTGAAAAGCATCCACCAGACCGGACTGAGCAACAGACCCCCCACTGTGTGGTCACGGAGGTGGGGGGAGAATGGACCCTGCCCGCAGTGGAGGATTTTATACAAACCTCCCCTCAAGAAAAGAACGGGCGACCTCCAGTGGAGAATTTTACACGGCGCCGTCGCTTCCAACGCTTTTATTTCTATTCTTAATCCCACCGTTTTAAGCAAGTGTCCTTTTTGCGACCTACGTGAAACAATTTATCACATTTTTAATGAGTGCAAGAGACTGACAAGTTTCTTCGCTCTTTTAACTGCGGTTTTTAGTGATTTTAACGTCACTTTTACTGAGAAGGTTTTTTCATGGGAGCTGCCTACAACAAAGCAGATAAAGATAAGTGGCAGCTCCTGAACCACCTCTCAGGTGAGGCCAAGATGGCCATTTACATTAGTAGAAAAAACAGGGTAGAGAACAAGAACGGGCAGGAAGCGGGGGCGGTGTGGGTGGTAAACCTCCGGGCCAGACTCAGACTCGAGTTCAGTTTTTACACAATGGTATCTGATCTCGAGTCTTTTAAAAGAATTTGGTGTTTTAATGACATCCTCTGCACCGTCACCAACAATGAGTCCTTTCCACACTTTTTAACAGACTGAGTTTTTTTAACAACAGCACTTTTTTTCTTTTTATGAATAATGCTGTAAACAAGTGTTTTGTAAAATGAAGAATATGTAAATAAAGTGTTTGTGAAAAATCAAATCTCTCTCTCTCTCTCTCTCTCTCTCTCTCTCTCTTGCTCTTTCAAGTGAGTGAAAGTTTGCAAATAAAAACATTCAAGAAGTATGTTTCATATACAATTCTCCCTTTTTACTCCTTTACAAAATATAGACCTCTCCAATTTACGAAAATATCTGTGTATAAAGATTTATGAAGATTTGACATATTTGAAGTGTCTTGTAGGCGTGCTCTGTCTCCAGCGGTATAGCCAAGGAAATTTAATACAAATGTTGCTAAACGATGACTGGTGCTCAGAAACGTGTCGCATTGCAATTTCCTAAATTACTCACTTCAACCCACTGTTTCATCTCTGGCAAGAAACGTTGTGTTAATGTGGGACTCTATCAAGCTGATTGAGGAAAAAAGGTTCTCATTAAACTGATTGGCCGTCAGCCCATAAAATTTAATTATAACAAACATTCATTCTTGATGGACGCTTAAAACGCTGGAGGATTTTAGACTTTCCGAAAAGATCAAATGAAACAAGGCACATTTTGTAACTCTGTAGTCAGTGGTTTGTACTGAAACTCTGTACAGGTAGGGAGTAGAGAAAATACATTAAATAACTACATTCACCCATTTCAATTTGATTTGCATAGCCCCTCATCCTAACAAACATTATCTCAAGGCACTTCACATAGAAGTTCAAGACCTTTCATTGAGCCGACAACCCCCAACCTCCAATGAAAGTGACCTGAAATGGCGGGTGGGGGGGGGGGGGGGGGTGAGGTAATCAACACCTGGCATCCATCCGGACGACCTCCAAAACTCACGGTGCAGGATGTAGTGTGTTCTAAGCGATATCTGTGTCGCAGTCATCAGAAAAATGTGCCCACGTGGCTCTCCGAGGAGAGAGAGGCCCAGATCTGTAGCACCTTCACCTCCTCGCGCCTTCGGAGGTAAGAAAACAAATGCAGGTGCAGGTATCTGGGCCACACGGTGCTCTGAGCGGAGTTTCATGAGTAATCACACAGGGGGAGCGGTGGAAGACCTTCATGTGGAGGGAAGGATGGCATTGTGGGAAAATAAACTGAGAGTGTTAAATGTTTCCTCTGGGTTTATAAGTCTGATTGAAACAATGAATGTGATCCAGGCAGTCAGTGCTGCTGTAGTGTCCCTGCAGTGAAATACTACACTTAGTGATTAGATGTGCTTCAAAGGATGGTGTTACTCTTCAAGATCAAGGATAGAATAAATACCTCATACTAATACAGTTATAATAACGTTTTATGACCTTTGTGTTTCCAGAGGCAGATTTTTCCCCAATAATGAATGTGTATCCCAGTTTGTTATGCAGCCTTCTATGAGCATGACCTGACATTGTCAAGCCTGGAGTCGTACTGTGGCCCAAAACAGAAGGAGGGTGCCTATCTCCTAAAGCTTAATGCTGGAATTAGTGATCCTGGAAGAGTTATAGCAAGAGGAGGCGACATTTTGAAAATATGCAAGGGATACATCCCACCCTATCCCATCGTCTTCTCGTCAAGGCCAATCCCCCCCAAAGCACATGAACATGCCAGAGGCCGATGCGCTCGCTAACTTCGTCTTTGCTGCAGTGGTGTATTTCTCTCTGGCTTGTAAAGACTCCTTCATGCGCAGGCAGGCAGATTGATTGGTGACAGACAGGCGTTCGTTTCATTCATTCAGAACGGTCGTGTTAATTACAGTCCTTCAAGGGACCGGCTTTATTTATAAATGTCTATCAGGACGAGAAGAGGGTTTTAACAAATGAGATGTTTCAGAGACAAATTACCAACCGGAGCTTTGTGTAATCATAGTGTCTGGTTTCTTTAAATGGTCTATGAAGTGAAAGCGTTATAGACATGCATTGTGCTCGCCAGCATTCGAAATGGGGGCTCGATCTAGATGAGCACTATCAGGATAGAAAGTATTTAAAAAACCCGTGATATTAATAGCTGCTGAAAAATCAGTCCTCTGCAATGACATGAAGAAAAACAGAAGGTTGTTGGCTGAGAAAATTGAAGTCGTCACATAAAGACTCCTTTGTGTCACTTTTTAATAAACTGGTTTAGCATCTGTAAATTGCTTCTGCTGGCAGCGTTAGGTCTCTTTGGTTCCTGGGTCTCATTCAGTCGTCTCGATTATTTATTCCCTCTTGCAAAAAGACATTCTTCACAGGACTGTATTTACTGTAGCATCAAAGTTACCATCATTTACAAGAGCAATGTGCGGGAGTGATTTCAGAGGCGTAGGCGATGCGGTGCAGTGTGACACATCAAGACAGAGAGAGCTAGTAGGTGACTAAGACATCTATAAAAGTTGACGATAGAAGTCTGTTTTATACAAAGTCCAAAGCTCCCTTGATATTCTTTTGTAATTCAGACAATAAATCTGATAAATCAAAAAAGCACAGAATCAGCACAACCCTGAAGGACGGACGGAGATTCGCTCCGTCCGTCAGCTGCACAGCTGCAGTTAATTCCGACTACATCGAAAGACGGTGGAATTAATGGACATTTATAATCGATTAGGACTTTTAAGAATGATGCTGACTAGTATTTTCCTCTAAAACAAAGCCTGGGGCTTTTAAATCACACTAGCTCAAGCCCACTATGTCCGCTTGATCTCCAGGTGCAGGGCAACACTATCGATTTTTTCTCTTTGTAAAAACCAAGAGGGTGAATCTCAACGGACCCAAACTCTCCCTCAGCCCTTCATTAGTTGTATTTATTTGTTTATTAAGCACAGCGAGACGAGAGGCACACCTGCATGCAGCAGCAGCAGCAGGAGCAACCTGGTGGCCTGAGCTGAACCCAAACTCTTCACTGTCACAGCCTCCAGCCTCCTTCACTAACCAGGCTCCGCTGGGATATTCATCGAAAACATTTCACAGGGCGACGTCTGCATACTGCAGATGGCAGGAGGCTGCAGTTTTGTGACAGACAGAAAAGTTATTTCAGACAGCTTCGTGCATCGTACAATGCATTGTTTGCTGTCTGAAACCCCTGATATATAAATAAAGTTTGATGTCAGGGGGAAATCTTTAATTTCCTTACTGCTTAGCAAATCTTAGCTTGTAGTCCCCCTCCTGGCCCGCTGTGGGAAAGCTTATCATTTATACAGCAGCAAACTATTCAGCAGGATGATCTCAGCAATGTTACACACACACACACACACACACACACACACACACACACACATCCCAAACGACACTGACTAAATCGAACTGCTCGAGACGTTTTGTCAGACTTTGAGCAGTTTCTTCTGCAGCCGCAAAGGGCTTTACTTCTGTCACTCAGGCAGAGAACACCCTGGTGCCCCCCCAACACATACTGGGGAGTTTAAAATTGGAGGAGGTCATCTTAAGACCTGCCGTGTGGATATTGTTGTTGTCATGCAGGGGATTTTGTCAATATCCTGTAATTATTGATGCCTTGTTTGCATCCTCGAGGTTTAACAAATTGGTCAAAGTATTTTGCACCGATAAAACATTTGATTGGAATAAATATAAAGTACTACCAATTGTTAGATTACTTTCTTGCTCTTCCCTGCTGTCGCATCCGATGTTTCTTGGCACTTTACTCAAATCTTATTGTCGGTGGTTGCTTTTATTAAAATTGACTCGCAAGTGATTGTAAACACTCTTCAGTGCAGTGAGAGACTACCAGTTATGATCAATAAAACAAAGTGCAGAAGATCATGTCAGTGGTGGTTAGACATTAGAGGTGTTGGAGGTGGTGGCTGCTCTCAGAAGAAATAAGTCTTTAAGAGGTTCTTACATTGAGAGAGAGATGCTCTGATTGGATTTGTTAGCACATTCCATCATCGGGAAAATGTAAACTGAGATTTTCTTGTGTGTAGGGATGGCAGCACCAAGTCATGCTGGATGGGATTTTCAAAGTATTAGGTAAATGTGGACAACATAGTTTCTTAAATGATATTGTCCACATTTTAGAAAATATTTAAACTTGCAAATAATTTTTTTATTTAAACAGAGAAGCTTATTAGTTATGCAAGTACACTTACCAATGGTGATCTGACTGACACAGCTGTAGAAGGTTCCAGAAGAGACATTGTAGCTGCTGCTGCTGGGCTCACGGTCTGTGAGAGGAACAGAGATCACACATTGTTAAGTATTCTATCCAAAGCATTGTTTTTTTTAACATGCGTGACCAGTAAAACATTACACAACCATTGCTTTTATAGTAGATGATTATGGAAAAAACTTTATCCGACAGTGGCATGTGTTCCAAAGTTCTGAGTGTGTTCACTGAACCACTGAGCCTTGTTTTGTTCCTAAGAGCTTGGGTAAAAGTCCGACCCTGCAGCATTACAGGAGTGAAACTTCTAATCCCGCAATGTCAGTGGCCTGCTCCGCACATTGAACTACACAGGGAGAAAACCCTTGACCTTGGCAGAGCTGGGGGAGTGAAATCCATGACTCTGGCAGCTTTAGTGCCTTAGTCTACCAATTTATATAGAGAGGGAACAGAGTCATCCACTGTGGTAGGACACTATGAATGAAATTCATGACACTTGAAGTGGGATTGGAATTAGCCTATAAGCCTGGAAGATTTGCAGGAAGAAAACCATCATTAACCCTGATAAAGATGAGGAGATTATGCACTAATGCTCTTCGATTGCAGGTCTGATGACTGTCTACCTATCCTTGACGGTTTCCTTACCGCTGCAGACACTATAAAATAGCGATGGTGTACCTGTAAGCCTGCAGTTTCCTACTTACAAAGCAGACACAAAGCATGTTAACTTTGTGTTGGTCTCCACCTGCCCTTTTCCTCAGGGGATGAATCTGACTTTGTATCTGTTAAATAGACAACTACATTGAGCTAGATGCTAACTTTGTCATTTGGTGTTTGGTAGGTACCAGCTTTATCAGCAAAGATTTTGTCTTTGACCGAAGCTGTGCAGCTTTAAGATAGCTACTTGAGGTAAGGTCTGATATTTTCGCATCTGCAATTCAAATGAAAGGTTTGGTGTGTAGGATTTAGTGCCATCTATTGGTGAGGTTGCAGATTGCAGCCAACTGGGTACCCCTTCCCATCAAAAAATGTAAGACAACCTGCGATGCACCCCTAAATATGTGAAAGGCCTTCTCTAGAGGGTCTCATTCTAATAAAAACACAACAATTTTTAGTATCAGAATTATTATGCACAAATGAAAAAATAATTATTTATATTGTATTCCATTTCAAATCTGTCCAAAGAATCCCTTTAAACTCGATACACTGGTCATTTAATTTTGCACATCACTTTACTTGGTTTAAATATGATGAATTTCAGCCTCTGTCAATCAAGCTCCTTATAAACTTTCTTGTGTGCCTTTCTCATAACCATCATGGAAATTTAGTAACTCAACAACTACATATAGTGAAAATCAAAAGTATTGAAGTACAATAATTACTTGATGAGGAACATTGGTTTGTATGTTCCATGGTCAATTGATAAAATAACCTTGACACTGGAAGTTAAAGGCCTAATTTAGAACTCCTAGTTATCTGGGGATTTAGAGGTTAAATAATTTTCCTCTGTGTCATCTGTGTCAGCTGAGGAAAAGACTCTGTGGCTCTGCAGCCAGGTTCCACCTCACACATTACTTCATCTCACTGAGAAGTGAATACAAACATTTCTGCTTGTTTAGCCGTTTGAGAACCTCGTATAGAAAACTCTCATTTCCTTATGCTCCAATCTAACACCTCCAGCTGCAGCAGGGAAGAGCAACGGCAGCAGCACAGACATTCATCACTGACTGGGGGTCTTTTCAGCTCAGGCGCTTGTATTTGCTTACATGTTTTGAGATAAAGCTGCGGGAGGTATCATTTATTACCAAAGCTGTAGGAAGTCAGCACGGGGAATTCACAAATCGGATCAGCCGGAGAGCTGCTTCCTGTGACATTCATAATTCATCATCAGATGGTGCTTTACATTGAGATAAACATTTTGTTAGGCTTCTGTACAAGTATCATATTGACGTCAATATCTAATTCATGAACTATAGCACCTTTTTTTTTAACTATGCTCCAGTAGTGAAACAGTCTTAAAGGAGTGTAACTTTACAGGCTGATGGATTAACTACTGTGTTATCGGGAGCATCAGATAAGAAGACATACAGTTCTGTACTCTAATCAATACTTGCGATTGCAAGTGTGTGTGTGTGTGTGTGTGTCCTAAACACAGACTCAGATCATGCAATTAAAAGTGTGGAACTTAATAATCTATTGTTTTATTCTACTCTATAATATATTAGGAGACTGTTGTCTTGGAGCAAGTTGGCCCGAGAAGAATTATCTTATCTCATCTTACAATGAATATATTATAACAATAAAAGCTATTCCAATAGTACTATGTTATTAATTCAATACTAATGTGACCATTGTGACTGTTCAAGTGGCTCACACTCCTATAAGAAAATGAACAATTACTGAAATAAATGTATCATCTTAATGCTTGGGTATCTAATGTTCCCTGCCCTCCATATTAAAAGCTCATAGACTGAAATGTGTATGTGTTCCAATTCAAAAGTCTAGGAGGGAATGTGATGTTCCACTAATTCTTTATGTGACTTTGTTGTTCCTGAGCCGTCATTTAGTGCACAGTGGAGCACCACACCCTCACTTTACACTGACAGTGAGGGGAATTGGTCGATGAAACATGAGGAATGTGTGCATTCTGCTGGTTCTAAGCTGTGATGCCCTTACCTGCGGATCCGGAGGAGAGGCGCGTGGAGACGGCGCTTCGAGGACTCCGCGGACTCCCCGGACAAACCCGCACCAGCTCGTCCTGACACTGCACACAGATCACCTGGCTCTCCTGGTTCTCCCCGACCTTGCTGCTGCTGCAGCCTATGTGCTCGGCCCCGGCCTGGATCCTCATCCCTGCGCTGATCTGACGGACCAGTCGCATGTCCGCTCCCGCCTCATGCTCCAGCATCCTCCTCACGGGCGGCCACACGCATTACGCACGACCCCGGCGTGCGAAGGGGACAACAACTTCTCCTGGCACCTGCAGCTTCAGTAACTCCACCCACCGATCTCTCACATCCTAAACCAGTCTATGCTCCCACCCAGCGCTGTGTGTTCAGACTTGACTCACAGCTGCTCCGCTCCATCCTGTCCGCCTCTCTGGGCCAGCGGAGCCGGTGATGTCGCAGTCTTTTACGCGCGACTGCAGGAGTGGCTGCTCCACGTGCTTCCTGCTATCTCAGTGTTTAGTTCCCCTGGGAAATATTCGTGCCACCGGAAGAAATCATTAAATTAAATATCTGTTAAGTACAAAACATAATCGTTTATAGTCCCAAGGGATTATTTCTGAGATACCAATTTAATGAGAACACTACAAAGAAGCTTTTAGTAGTGGGCCATGAAGACCACATAAATAACATGAAGGACGATACCATAATCTTTGGTTTAAGTTTTTGATAGTGGGAGGAAGTGGACACTCGCCTTCCTTCTTCACTTACAGTCGATGTCACGGACTGTACATTGTGGCCAGTGTTTTCCCCCACATGGGATACTTTTGACTCAATTCATTGGGTAAAATCTTAATTGTTAGTTATTTGGACAATTCTCCAATTACAAAAATGATATATTCAGATAATTCCATGTCTTAGCTCAGCAATATGACTGGAACTGCCTGGACACTGAGGTCAGGTTCAGGTCAAGATTTATAAAAGCTTAGATAAGTAAAGACTCTTAATGTTTAATGTAACATGAGGTTTGTGTTTTATATTATGACATTAATTATAATAAATGATGATATTGCAAAAAAGGGTAAGTTACTACATGTACACTTTTCTTGTTTCTACTTAGCTAACATTAGTTTTGTACAGATTTTTTATTATAAAGTGCAAATCTGAGCCAAATCAGAGCAAGGAAAAGCTAAACTAGTGACTCAATATGTACATAATCTGGGGCTTCCAGGCTTGGCAGTACAGAAAATTTGGAGGGAGAAAACTCTCTAGTTGAGGAGAGGCCCTTTGTCACGAGGGAAATAGCCCAGATCTGTCGGGTAATAAGTCAGCTACTGCAGAAATACTTTCTACGGTTCCACATTCTCAGCAGAGTGTGGACCAGACCCAGCTGACAAAGCCCAATCTCTCTGTCAACTTATGTGTGTTTAGCTTTAAAGGACTTTCCCGAAGTGAAAACTAGACATTTCAAACAAGGACGAGTCTTCAAGGTGGTTTTCTCTGAGGCACATTCTCACCTCCAGGATGCCATTGTTATGTAGTGGACAGATTAAGACAAACACAGCCAGTAGAAGAAAGATGGCACTGTACTGCAGAGGGTAATCGCTGACCTCTCTTCTTTTACAAGCTCTGATCACCAGCATGATGGGTGATCGGTCTTCATCTCGTCCCTGGCTGCAGCACAGCACTGTGACCAGTTCAGCAGTGTGTACGCCCATGTATCCCTGGCCACACTGATGGGCACACTCAGTTGACAGTAAAATAATAAAATATGAGATGCTCCTTGGCCTGGATGTCACCCCAGATTACTACTCTAGGTATAAGGTTGTTAGCAAGACATGCAATAATTTACAGATTTTTTTTTCTTGTGTCTTTAACTTTGGAAAGGCTTAAGAAAACATTAACTTGTTAGCTGTGGGAAATATGAACTGGAAAGAAAAGGTGATGTTGGAGGGAATCAAAAGCTCAGTAACAGGGGGTGAAAGAGGACAAGGCAGGAAATCTGTCAATCTGGACATTGCAGTAGTTAAATATCACCAGGAGATGGCAGCATTGCAACATCTGACTGTGGTTGCTGAGTTTCCATCTTCTGATGTTAGCATGAGGAAACATCCTCGTCAGTGTCAGCTACTGTAAATGATTGGTGTTGAAATCGTTTAGTTAAGTAAAAATTGTTGACATGGGCGTTTACCCGAGCTAAACTTTCCATTGCAGATAAACCAGGTAGGGTGAACAAAGTTTTCAAACTATACTCTGAACTATAGAATGTTTATAAAAAAACTCTGCACACACAGTATGCTGTAGAGCTGTTTGAGGAGGACGCAATCATGACGAGGAATAATTCTAATGTAGCTCCGGAGCATTAACAGAGGCCAGAAGAACAGCTCATTTCAAACAGGCAGGGTCACCACGGGCACTGCTCTAGTATTATCTAAAGCTGAGCTAATGCTGAGTTACATGATGTCTTCACCTCAAGACGCATCTTGACGTCTTTCAGGCATTCTTTCCTTGTCCTCGGACACAGAGTAAGGGGATGAGAACTTGATGTTTGCATTCTTTTACTTTTCTGACGAATGAGTAAAATACAAGGAAATCCCTGGCATTTGATAGAGTTGGAAAATGTCATGTGTTCAATTATATATATTAGATCTTTGTTCGTCATCTGTCTTCGCTAAATAATAGATGCCAGGCACGAAGCTCACCGTGTGATTGTTACCCAAAAGCCTTTAATGGCTGTTTGCGCATACATGATTCATAATGACAGAAATGCACTTTGTGACTTGGCAGCACTGCTATTGCCTCGAATTGCTCCTTACATATCGATTTTGTTACATTAAATGAACTACAATTCTCAGTTCACTGAAAACAACAACAAAGTAACTTTTTTTTTACATTACAATTTAAATTCCTGATTTCCATGCTTTCAAAATATTAAAAGATCAGACGAGTGACGTTTCTATTACAAAGAAATTGCTGTAATTTTAGGGATTTCTGTAAATAGATGATGCTCATAGCTCTAGCAACAGATTCAATCATTTGTGGCTAAATATGTATTTTAACATTTAGCAGTTTCTGAGCTGTCGACATATTTGAAGATATTTGGAAAGAATAAACAACATTAAAAGACAGAGACACTTTTGTACTAAAACTTAAAACCAATCTTGCTGGGCTGCAACAAAATCCAGCATGAAGTTAAACATGTGTGGCCTTGATCATCATCCTGCTGGTCTTCACCGAATACATCCTGTGAGAATTCCAGGTTCGCCAGTGGAGGCCGCTGCCGTAGCCAATGTGATCCCCAAAAGGATGCCAGTGACCATTCAGACCGGCAGAACCACATTGGCTGTACCACCAGGCGCCGCCCTCTACCCTGGTACATTGGTCTTGAGCAATGTCACCAAAGATGCACGGTGAGCAGCCATCGTTGTCACGGTCAAAAGTGCTGAAACCGTAGCCGTTCTGGTCAACCTCTCCGTCTGCACCACGGATGGCGTCACCTTTAAACAGAGTTGGTAATAGTTTAAAATCCTCTTATTTTACATTTGTCATGAATACTAAACAGATGAGTGATTCATTATTTCTAGAAGGGAATTTATTCCTTTCATTTACTGAAAACCACTGAATGATTGCACTAGCTTGTAAATGCTTAACTCAGCTCTATTGCAAAAAAAATGGTCCCACCTTAGCAAGACAGACTGTAGCTGTAAACACAGAGCAGCCCTAACTTCAGAATGATGAAAAATATGATATTCCTCTTTCAAAAAGAAATTATTATTTTTACATTTTACTCCGTGAAACAAGCAGGCAGGTGAGGCAAAATGCCGATCTGAAAATATAAATGAAATCCATATATATAGAAACACAGAATATATGTTTCTCTAAAAAAAAACTAAAAAACAAAGCAAATAAGGGGGACATTTGGAAAAAGTACCTGCGTCTCCTTTGTATTCCCCGACATGCAGTTTGAAACCTTTCTTCCCATTTCCCAGTCTGAAGTTTTTATACTCTGCAAAGGCGGCGACCCCTTTGTGGTCCGCTATATCCACCCTCATGGTCCACGTCTTGGTCTTATCCTTGGTCACAGTGAAAACCTGCTTCAGTCCGAGCCAGTGGTCGTCTGAGGGAATCGGCAGAGCACGTGAAAGGATTTACTACAAGCATGCTGGAAACATATTTTCTACCATTTAACAACCAAACCCTGTGTTTTACCCCTTCACGGTAAAAGTTGTCTTTGCTGCAGTACAGATGTGTATTTCTGTTGACTGCAAGTGAATCAGGTTTGTGCTTGCATGAAGTAGTTGTAGTAGTATAAGTAGTTTCTCACATTCCCTCTATGTTGCATACTGTATATAACAGAGCAATGTAATTTACATTAAGGCCTAAAGTTAAGTGCGGCCTGTGTTTAGATAAGAAGGGGCTTTTCTTACATCTTTATAATAATAATAATAATGATAATAATTATTTATTTCATAGCACTAATCCAAACAAGATCAGAAAGTGCTTTACAAAATAAATAGGTCAAAAAATAAGAATAATTATGCAAAAATCCCACAACATCCATTACAAGTATTTTTTTTATAAAAAAATGTATTTTAATCATTGATTTAACAGCTGACAGGTGAAGTTGTTATTTTACAGTCCATTGATCCCCTGATTGTCTCAGTACTGTCTGTTCCTTGGAATCGAACAAAGGACATCATGGAATGTTTAGAATCACTGTGTGTTTTGTCGGGCGTGTCACGGTTATAGCCTGGCACTGCAGCTAACACTGTTCTGTGTTATGATTAACTTACGTGTCAGGTTTCCAAAACCTTTCTTATATGCAGCCCACTTTCTTTCGAAGGAAACCTCTCCTCCGCTGCGCCTCTGAAACACCATCCAGCCTCCATCTGCCTGCATCTCGCAGTACACCTGAGCACGTAGTTACACATAATATTCAAGATTTGCAGAGCAGGCAAAGCATAGCGCAGGACACAGTCACTGTGACAGATGTCATACTTGATACCTTAAACGGGGTCTTGACTCCATGAGGGCGGATTACATAAACTCCACTGGATGCATGTGGAGAGAGAGCTTTGATCTGCGTGCAGTCTGTGCCTGTGGTTTATATGGCAAGAGAATGACAAGAGGAGGAGGATCAACAGTCAATATGAATATAGGGTAACTTGTACCTTCCATTATATGAATGATATACTTTCATACATCATGCTCTGTACCTTGGGAAGAAACTGTCGGCCCCTGCTTCTATATAACAGAAACAGTTTTAAAGTGAGACCTCTAAAATATACAACTTAAAGGCAGACATTACAGCATGAGAGAACCTAAAATAAGGTAGGTTTATCTAGTTTAAATTTTTACCTTAGTCTGTTTGGCTTCTGTTTGGCTCGAGAGAAACACCAAGATGAGTCCAACAAATAGAGCCAGACTCTTCATTTTGACCTGAGATTAAAAGTGACATGTTAGTCTCAGCGACCCCAAACAGGCACAACAAAATGAGTCCTCCGGTCAGTCATTTCTTTCTCCAAACACTCACCTGCGTGTGTTCGGTGAAACTTGTAGCTCAGGTCAAATTCCACAACAGACACGGCTCCTTGTCCCCTCAGACTAAACAGCCACACCTCCTTCAAACTCACTGTAAATGCTGAGACGTCAGACGAGGGAGGAGAGAAAAGTCTGATAAGCAGATCCACTTTCTGCTTCTCCCTCCCGAATAACTGTTTATCTTCAGCTGCAGCGGTGTTCAAGCCTTTACGGGCTTGTTTCTCTGACCTTACCCAACTTGCTGCACATTTTATCCCTTGTATGGTGTTCAGGTCTGTGGGGCCCGCTTTCAATGTTTGCTAAAAGAAAAATGATCCGATAAATATTTGTTTCAACCTGAGACTCATTGGCCTTGGCTCATTTTCTGTGATGAACATATAAAGGAACATAAATTCAGGGACTTTACATACTTTACAAGTTCGTAAGAAGGCTTGATGTCCTGCACATGAGTCACTGCTATCCGTGTCGGCCCTGGTTGCACATTATTACATTGGTAGCCATGTGGGGTGGCTAAAGCGAAAAAAGACCATTAAATTGTCATCATTTTTTGTCATCCATATGTTGGCTGCTGATGGCCTGGCCTGGATTTGGGACTGGCTGCAGATTACCTTTTTATGTAGCTGGCTGATGGTCAATCTCATTCTCTTCTAACCCAAACTCACTGTCAGACTCTGAATTGACAGAAACATAATCTTCATATTCTCTAAACTCTTCCCCTTCATTGTCTTCCAAAGATTTTCTCTCTTCAAAAATCATTTCATTGGGGCTCGTGTGTAGACTGATATGAGTGAATTCAATTTCTAATTAAGTTCAATAAATAAACGTCAATACTGATGAAAAACCTTGTCTCATATTCGTTTTTTCCAATCATATCTTGATTGTATTTGTGGTTTCTTTGTTTAATTGCATTTTATCACAAAAAACGAAAAGCACTTTTATTCATGAATGTGATTTAACAGGGGTAAATGAAAAATATTAACCATATATGCTGTTTATATTGCTTGTTGGGATAAATTTAACATCTGTTAAGTATTTTTACATATATTGTTGTAGCTGTATTGATTGAAAGACCGAATAATGCGGTGGGTCCACCAGACCCACGAACATTGGCTGGGTGACCGAAAACATGAACACCACACAAGGGTTAAGTTAAACATAAGACTGAACTACTTCACTCCGTGTTAGCTCCCACCCAGACTGCTATAATAAACCTTTACATAGAGTCTATGCTAGGGTGTGACACTCCCTCTGCCAACATTACTGCAACAACACGTTCCTTTAGATTTTCTCACTCAGAAGGCGGCGCAGGTTCTGGTCATCTCACGCCTAGACGTTCGCAAGACTTGTGTCAATTAGGAAACGGCTGCTGTGTTGTTGAAACCTGATCCAGTAGTCTATAACGATAGTTATTGCATGCAAATTACAAGAACTCAGTGTTTTCTGGGATAGATCATTTCTTATTTAAAAGCCACAGATTACAGTTTTTCACAATTGTTAACATATGTTTTTCAAAACAATAACGGCTTTCTCAAAACTGCACACAGAAAACTGAAAACCTCACACACAAAATGTTAAACCTGACACCCCCTTTGCAAGATGACTCTTTGCTATCAAATCTCTTACCTGTTCACAAAATGGAACTCGTGTTTCCATTTGGTACACACAGCCACATTTTCAAATGACACACACATACCATTCATTGAGAACACACAACTAAGCATTTGCTTGCACACTACCAAGCATTTACAGCACACTGAAGTGCAAAATTGAAAACACAATCATCAATATGGAACACACCATATGAATGACATGACTCTGGAGAATGAGCCATTTCTCCTTTTGTAAAATGTCTCAATGTAGGCCCACTTTTTTCATAGTCAAACATAAAACAGCACACAAATATGCAGCATAAAAAGGTTTATTTCGGTACACACAGAGAACAGTACAGTACTGTAAACCGGCCTGCTCAACCCCCCCCCCTTGACAAAAATTATAGTTTTTCTCAATTGCTAACACACAAAAAGTGAAAATTCGGCACAATTTGCACAACCTTCACTTCATGTACCAATCACTCGACCCAATTTGGCACTATTTCACACTCCCTTATCTGCATTAGACTCTGACTTTCATTCTTTAGACTCTGATGTCAATTACACATCACATTGTTGTCAAAACACTACACACAATGTTCAGTTGTTGCACACGCTTCTCAAGTACAATCTCAAAGCATCAACCGACAACACACAAATACTCAAATCTCTAAACATTCAGGTCTGTTGAGCAATTTCACTGCATTTACACAGCCTAACAGGAGACTGAAATTGTAGATATGGTTCGTGAGAACAACTCTATCACACTCAGACAAATAAAAACTAGGATCCTGGCTGACCATGCTACATTTAGAAACTTCCAGACCGTCAGCCTCTCTACAACCCCAAAGGAAAAAACCCAGGACATATCCAGGAGCATGACACAGCTAATGTGTTGTACCAGTACATCTTTATTGATGAGGTGGGATTCAACCTGGTGAAGAGGAGGCGACGGGGCAGAAACCTCAATGGCCAGCGGGATATTGTTGAGGTCCCCGGCCAGCGTGTCCCGGGAACATCACACTGTGTGCTGCAATGAATCATCATGGGATCTTGCACCGTCATGCCCACCTAGGGGCCTATAATGCTGCCCGTCTCCTCGTCTTCCTGGATGGCCTGCATGACCTGCTGGTACCGCCTGGTCAGATAGATGACCCACAGCGGATCGATCACGTTGTCATCTGAGACAATGTGAGCTTCCACCGGGCTGCTCAAGTGCGTGAGTGGTTCCAGGACCACCCAAATTTTTCCGTTCTATACCTTCCACCTTATTCTCCTTTCCTGAATCCTATTGAGGAATTATTTTCAGCTTGGAGGTGGAAGGAACAATAACAGAACCCACAGGACCGAGTCTCACTGCTCCAGGCCATCGAGGAGGCCTGTGGCAACGTGAGTGTCAGGGCCTGTCAGCATTTTGTATGTGAAGTTTTCAGCTGCCTGTGTGCAGTTTTGAGAAACCCTTTATTGTTTTAATAATTTTTGTGAAGGGGGGGGGGGTTGAGCAGGCCGGTTTACAGTACTGTACTGTTCTCTGTGTGTACCGAAATAAACCTTTTTATGCCGCATATTTGTGTGCTGTTTTATGTTTGACTATGAAAAAAGTGGGCCTACACTGAGACATCTTACAATAAGAGAAATGGCTCATTCCCAGATTCATTGTCATTCATATGGTGTGTTCCATTTTGATGACTGTGTTTTCAGTTTTGCACTACAGTGTACTGTAAATGCTTGGTAGTGTGCAAGCAAATGCTTAGTTGTGTGTACTCAATGAATGGTATGTGTGTGTCAATTGAAAATATGTCTGTGTGTACCAAATGAAAACACGAGTTCCATTTTGTGAACAGGTAAGAGATTTGACATCAAAGAGTCATCTTGCAAAGGGAGTGTCAGGTTTAGCATTTTGTGTGTGAGGTTTTCAGTTTTCTGTGTGCAGTTTTGAGAAAGCCGTTATTGTTTTGAAAAACGTGTGTTAACAATTGTGAAAAACAGGCCTTCAACATCACAGTTTCCTCATGTATCTGATATTGCGACATATTAAGACTGCTCGTAGGGAATTGCACTACATCTGGCACAATTCACTTGGACTCTTTGACTTGGACTAAATTGATATTTCTTATCTTCAAAATATTCAAACTTTTCCTTTATGTTACATATGTTTATGTTATGTTTCTTCTAATCCAGCGGTGTCAAACTTATTTCCACCAAGGGCCACATCAGCATAATGGTTGGCCTCTAAAGGCCAGATTAACAGAATGAATGTAACAAAATGCAATGTAACTTAAAATAAATGAAACTACAACTTATTATATTGTTAGATAACTGTTTCTGTATTTATTATGTATTCAAGTCAAGGGGGTAGGACTATGGCACAACCAACATATGACAGAAGCAGCATTTTCAAAACCATGAGGTAATGCTGCCTGTCCTTGAACACACAAAAGTAGATCCCTCCTCATCCTGAGACGCCATCTCACACATCCTCATTTATAGATCATGTTCTGGAAATAACAGACACAAAACAAAATGCAAGCACAATGATTAATTTGTACACATATTCTACTGTTCTTAATCTTGGTAAATAAAACGCATTTATTAAATAAAAGTGTAGCAGCTATTTCTACTTTACTACCACTGGTGGCTGAGCTCGGGTTTGGTTCTGACGCGTGTAGAAAAGATGAGGAGTAGAGGAGAGTCCAGTTGGTCCCTTTGACCGTTTATTGCAGGTAGGTGGATTACAAGATGGTTGAAACAAACTAAAAGACATTAAACTAAAGAGTCTCTAGTAGATCGTAGTTCTCCTGTCGAACGTCACAGCACACCGTCAAAAAACTGTTGCCTGCCTCAGCCACCCCAGGTGCTCTGGCTGCTGGCTCCTTATGCCTTTTCCCCTTGGGCCCCACCTTCAGCCTCTCAGGTCTCCTCTCAGGTCCTGTTCAGGTGTCCTCTAGGTGGGGGTAAAAACACCTATGGAACTAGTGTCACTCATTCATTTAAACATACACACACATGCACTTACTAAAAAAGAAAGATAACATAAGAGACAACACAAAGGTTAATTTGGCTCCTACAAAAAGTAAAAATCAAGAGGAAAAAAATTATTTTTTAAAAATGCTTACCTATTTTTCTGGCCCGGATGTCTGACAAAAGTTTTCCCTTGGTCAGGGTGTCAATGTCTTGTTTTAGGTCTTGTGCTGAGGCAATCCGCAAAACAGCTTGCAGGTTGTCATCGGTGATCTGTGCTTGGTCTTGTTTAAATTCATTATTGAAAACATCTGTTTGCACAGATAGGTGCTCCTGAACATGGACATAACACGAGCAGCATGAAGTCAGAGCTGTGGCATCAAACCAGGGGGCAGGAGACGGTAAAAGTCCTAGATTTCAGCATCTGGGAACTTAGCTCTCAGGCCACTGTCACTTTGAAGCTCAATTAACTCCATCTGAAGGTGATGGGGCGCACTACAGACGTCGGTGGTGAAAGGATTGGTAAAGGTGTCAAAACCAGATTGCTGCGCTTTAAAGTCAGAGAAGCGCAGATCAAACTCACACGGTTCAGTTTGGCAGCCAACCGAGAACATGAAAAAGCACCGGGAATGGAGGCTGCGATGCTTTAACATACAGGAAAGTGTGCGAGATTGCCCTGTTCCACCTGGCACTTCCACAGGTCCAGTTTACGCTGGAAAGCTGTGATCATGTCGGACATCTGTGTGATGACTTGTTTACGTCCCTGGAGTTTCTCATTCAAATGAGCGAGATGCTCGGCTATGTCGCACAACATAGCAAAGTCACACAGCCAGTTTGGATCTGATAGTTCAGGCAACGGTTTTCCTTTGCTCTGCATGAAAAACGCAATTTCTTCTCTAAGCTCAAAAAATCGTTTGAGGACTTTGCTCCTGCTCAGCCACCTTACTTCTGTTTGGTACGGCACATCTCTGTGCTCCGAGCCAATCTCATGCAGGAGCAGCTGGAACTGCCGGTGATTCAGGCCACGCGCCACACGGATAAAGTTCACTGTTTTCCTGACCGTGGCCATTATATTATCCAGCTCCAGAACCTTTCCACACAGCGCTTCTTGATGGATAATGCAATGGTAGGTTATCAGGGGCGTGTGACAGTTACTTTTTTGCAATTTCACCTTCACTCGTCCAACCAAGCCTGATCTTTCTCAACGCATCGCAGGCGCTCCATCTGTAGTTAGTCCCACCAACTTTTCCCACGGCAATTTATGTTTACTTACGGACTTCTCCACTGCCTCAAAAGTGTCCCGACCCATTGTGTCCCATGCATGGCGGCTAAATCCAACAGCTCTTCAATGACAGAGAGGTCCAGCTTCACACCTCTGATAAAAATTGATAAATGCGCTGTATTCACGTTGTCGGTGCTTTCATCCACAGCTAATGAAAAAGCTAGACAGCTCCGTGTCTCTTCGGCCAGCCGTGTTGAGAGATTTCATACGGGTTTTTTTCATCCCTTGAAGTACGAACAAGTATTCGTTCTCCCATCGTTCGTGAAACAGCCTTCCTTGTGCATCAATTTTACTCTTCTTGGACATGTTGGGGTTTTGTGTAAACGTCTTCCACCTGTATATTGAACGTATAGCTAGGCTACTGGTGAGATACCGTAACCTTGGCGGGTGCATCGAAATGCATTATGGGTGATGTAGTTTACGTTCAACGTGCACATGTGTTTTATTGACACATGTGCCGTACGATAATACCAAGTCAAGTGTGTGGTTACAACAATGAGTAGGTTTGTGCACACACTGACAGAAACCAATAGAGTCTAGTATTGTAATCTTTATTATTGTCAACATGAATATTAAGGTCACCAACAATAATAATTTTTTTTTTTTTCTTTTTTTTTAAATATGTTTATTGAAGTTTTCAGTTTTTAGAACAGACAGTGCATACAAACACATATAACATACAGAACAAAGCACATCAAAATTAGTAGCCGCGGTCCATGGTCAAAACATAAATATTAAGTAAAAGGATCAGAAGTTTTGTCAAGTGAATGTCAGAGTACAATAAAAAAGAAAAATACACATACATATGCATAGTAAAGCACTATAGAGCGGCCTACCCATTAAAGAATCCTAGTACAGGGTCCCAAATCTTATCAAACACATCTCCTCTATCATCGTTATAGTATCTCAGTCGCTCCAAATGCAGTGTGTTAGACATTTCTCCTAACCACAGGTCATATGTAGGCACAGAGTCCAACTTCCACACACGTAATATCAATTTCCTGGCAAGCACCATCCCAAATTCAATAGCCTTCTTCTCGTATTTATTAATAAAAGACAAGGGACTTGTAGCTCCCAGAATTGCCACAAGTGGGTCAGGTTCCATACGTTTCCCAAAAGCCTCAGAGAAGCATTGAAAAATACTTTTCCAATATGAATGGAGTTTGCTACATAACCAAAATGAGTGTGCTAAATTACCTATCATGGACTTACATTGATTACAGACAGGTGAGACATTAGGGTAAAATTTGTTTAGCTTCTCCAGGGAATAATAAAATCTGTGGACTGTTTTAAACGGTATAAGATTGTGTCTAACATTAACTGAACATCTGTGCACATTCCGCAAACATTCATCCCAAATATCATCACTCAGTTCCAAATGTAACTCATCTGCCCATGCCTGCCTACGCTCCTCGATACCCAGCACAGCTCCCTTATGAAGAATTTTGTAAAAGAAGGAAACCGCCCCGCGAGTAGCCGGATAAAATTTATTCATTGTCTCAAGAGTTTCGTGCTTATTCAGGCTCTGATAGTTCGTTACATTTTTACGAATAAAGTCTCTAATTTGTAAATATCTGAAAAAGCTTGAGGTAGAAATATTATAAGCAGTTTGTAGCTGTCTAAATGTGGCAAAACATCCTTCAATATACAAATCATTTATGTTAACAATACCCTTTTGTTTCCAGTCAAAGAAAGCTGCATCGTTAATGCCTGGTATAAAAGAGTGATTATTACAAATGGGAGTGTCAGTATACATTTTTGGAGCCTTAATATAAGATTTTATCTGCTCCCATATGCGTATAGTGCCATGAATTACAAGGCTGTTACTATAGCTTCTTGACTGTGGTGGGGCTATTAAGCAGAGCCAACAAGGACGACTTTTTGCAAAGCAGCCGTTCTATGCGTAGCCATGCTGGGCATGAATCTGAAATAGACGGGGGGCCCCTTCTCCACCAAGCAAGCATAGACAGATGAGTAGCTCAATAGTATATTTTAAAATTTGGTAAAGCAAAGCCACCAACATTCTTTGCTTTACATAAATGTTTTTTAGAAATTCTAACGGCTTTGTAGTTCCAGATAAATGATACAATAATGGAATCTAGTTGCTTAAAGTAAGACTGAGCAATAAAGCAAGGAATGGATTGAAAAAGATGGAGGAAACGCGGCAGTACAATCATCTTAATAGCATTAATCTTCCCTACGAGAGAAATAGGAAGAGTCTTCCAGAAATTAATTCCCTGCTTAAGCTGTTCAATTTTGCTGTTCCAGTTCTTTCGTAAGAGGTCCTCAGATTTTTTCGTAATAACACCAAGATATGAAAAATGCTCATAAGCCTTTTTAAAGGGAGTGGACAATAAATACGTCATATTAACCTCCTTGGACACTGGCATTAACTCACTTTTGTCCCAGTTAACAGAGAATCCAGAGAGTTTGCCGAAACTGCTAATTAGAGTCAAGAGGGCAGGTATTGATGTTTCAGGACGAGATATTAACAAAAGAATGTCATCTGCATACAACGAGAGATGATGCTCTTGCTCAAGTATCTCAACGGGGGATATTATTGACTTTGTCTGACACTGGCAGCAAGTGGCTCAATAATTATTGAAAATAAAAAAGGGGAGAGAGGGCACCCTTGACGGGTCCCACGGTTGATTGCAAAAGGGCATGAAATGTTTTGATTGGTGATAACAGAGGCAGTTGGGTGTGAATAAATGATCTCAATCCACTTCATAAAGGAGGGTCCAAAACCAAACTTTTCAAGAGTGATCAACATATAAGGCCACTCAACCTGATCAAACGCACGTTGTGCGTCCAGAGAGATTACTACAGCCTCCTCTGTGTGCTCCGTGTACAACACATGAAATAAACGACGCAAGTTAAAATACATATGTCTCCCTGGCATGAAACCTGATTGGTCAGGATGAATAATGGAACATATGTGCTCCCTTAATCTGTTAGCTAAGACTTTACCCAGGATTTTGGTTTCTATAGGCAACAGTGAAATGGGGCGGTATGATGAGACCAAGTTAGGGTCACGGCCTGGCTTGGGTATAAGTGAAATGTTGGCTTTATATAAGGTGGGAGGTAACCTTGAGTTCAACATTGAGTGATTAAGCATACGTAATAAGAGAGGCGATAATTTAGAGTTAAATTCTTTGAAAAATTCTATACTGAAGCCATCTGGCCCAGCTGCCTTATTGTTGGGAAGGGAGGAGATCACTTCCATTATTTCTTTTGAATTAATTTCTTTATCTAGTGAAAGAGATGATTCTGCTGAAACATTTATTAATTTTTTCAGGGTCTGTCCAGAGAGTGCCATCATCTGACTTAATAGAGTGTATGGCTCTAGAAGCCTGAGTTTGCCTTAATTGACGGGATAGCAACCTATGGGGCTTGTCGCAAAATTCAAAATATTTTTGTCTAATTTGGATCAGTAAACGTGACACATTCTTTGACAGTAGAGTATTGTATTCATATCGTAATGCAGTGATCTTCATGAGTAACTCAGGTTTGTTACCTTCTCTATATAACACTTCCATATCAGCCAGTTGATTATAAATTTCAGTTAACCTTTCTTTAGATTTTCTTTTTTCTGCTGTCTCATAGGATATAATGTGGCCCCTAATAACAGCCTTCATGGCCTCCCAAAGTGTGGAATCATCAACTTCACCAGTGTCATTCATTTTTACATATTGATCTATTTGGTCTGAGAGATAATAGCAAAATTCTTTATTTTTCAGTGTTGTATTATTTAGGCGCCAGCTAAATTCTCCCCTCTTGTAATTCAATTTAAGTTTCACAGAAACAGGGGCATGATCCGATATGAGAATATTATGATACTTGCAGTCAACTATTTGTGTTAAAAGTTTAGAATCCAGAATGAAATAATCAATCCTAGAATAAGACTTGTGAACTGCCGAAAAGAAAGAAAAGTCTTTTGCTGTGGGGTTGAGGAGTCTTCAAATATCCACTAGATTATATGACGGCATTAAATTAGTAAGAGTAACACTGCTCTTAGATGAACTGGTTTGGGAGTGTTGTCTGTCTAAGACAGGATCCAAAACAGAATTTAAATCTCCACCCAAAATTATATTTGAGTTGACATATCAGGTATAGTGTTGAAGAGATTCTGAAAGAAAATGGGGTCATCAAAATTTGGCCCATACACGTTAATTAGGGTAACTGGTACAGAGTTAAGTTCCCCTTTAACTATTAAATATCTGCCCCTGTGATCAGAAATAGTTTGCTTGTGGATAAAAGCTATTGTTTTCTTAATAAGGAGCACTTCTACAAACTCTTGCCTTTGTAGAAAAATTAGATTGAAATACATGAGATGCCCATGAAGGACACAATATTTTTGCTGCCGTTGTTTTTATATGCGTTTCTTGAAAGAAGGAAATATCAGCCTTGAGTGTGCGTAGATGCGCATAAACCTTTCTTCTCTTAAGAGGGCTATTGATCCCCCGTACATTCCAACTGACCAATGTAATTCCACCTTCACTGTGTTTACAAGATGTAGGTCTATCTGACATAATATGCTACATAAGGGAATTTGTTACATGACCATGGCAAAAAGGAATATACAGTAAACCGAAAAAAATAGATGTGCAGACAAAAAAAGAACATCGAACAGAACACATGAACATAGTAAAGGGGAGAGACAACCCCATGAAAAAAAGCTTCCATGCCCCAGACTTAAAGTTAAAGCTAAACTCAGGGGGCCAATAAAGGCCCAAGATAGCAAACAACTACTCACCTCTCTCCAAGCAAGGAAGAGACTCCACCTCAACCGTGGATAATAATTGCAAATAAAACATTTGTCCTCTCAATTCTCAATGCGAGTTTGGTCTTCTTTTTTTTTTTTTTTTTCTTTAAATATTGCTGATAATACAGAGATAAATTAGTCAACTTGCCGGCTTGACCCAACATTCATGTTCCAGTCCCGTACCTCCCGACTCAGGAATTTTTCGGCTTCGTCCGGGGTGTTGAACGTGCCAGTATTGCCATCCACTGTGACCACAAAGTTTGCTGGGTGCCTGAAACCGCACCTGATTTTCCTGACTCTGCATTTCTCCTTAATGTGCTGAAACACCTTCCGTTTCTTCATGGTAGCAGACGTTAGATCAGGAAAGATGAACACAGAGCAACAATAATAATTTTATCGGTCTTTAGGACTAAGTTTGATAAAAACTCAGGGAATTCCTTTAAAAATCCAGTATAAGCCGCCCGAGCACGGTAAACTACAGCAAATATGATTGGCTGTTGGTGGTTCCTGAATTGGCGTGGAAAACTAAGAACCAGACATTCAAATGATTTGTAGCTGAGTTTAGGTTTAGGATTAATTGATAGACTGGAGTTAAAAATAGCAGCAACTCCACCTCCTCACCCAATTTCTCTAGGAACCTGTGAATTGATATGACTGGGGGGAGTAGAATCATTTAGACTGACATATTCATCAGGATTCAGCCACGTCTCAGTGAGGGACAATAAATCTATGTTGTAATCAGAGACTATTTCATTAACTAAAAGAGCCTTTTTTTTCCAGTGATCTAATGTTTAAAAGACCACATTTAAAAGTCTGGGTATCCTGTGTTGTTTCAGAGGTTGCTTTAATTTGTATTAGATTTTTGTGTGGAGTTCTCGCTCTGTTTTTGTTTAATTTCAATAATTGAATCGGACGGTGAACAGACACAATCTCTATGGGGTTGTGTGACTGATGCAGAGGGAGCGCAGAGAAGTGTTTAGCACTGCAGCTCTGCTTCCTGGTCCCAACTATGGGTTGTCATGTTATAGACTGAGTAATATTCCTAGATAGGAGAGCTGCTCCATCCCAAGTGGGATGAACGCCGTCTCTCCTAACAAGACCAGGTTTTCTCAAAAAAGTTAGCCAATTATCTATAAAGCCCACACCGTTTACAGGACACCACTTCGACAGCCAGCGGTTAAAAGACAACATCGTTTTGGCAAAAGCACACACGGACTCAACATTCACTTTAGTGATCTCCGATATTAGAAGCCGGGAGTCGTTGCTGCCGACGTGAATTATGATTTTATTGTATTTACCTTTTTTAGTTTTAGCCATTAACTTAAGTTTAGATTCAATGTCGCCGGATCTGGCCCCTGGGATACAATTAACTATAGTCGCTGGTGTCGCTAACCTGACGTTTCTCATAACCGAGTCGCCAATAATTAGAGTTTGTTTATCAGCGAGTGGAGCGAATCTATTTGAAACGTGAGCTGGTGGCTCTTTAATCGTGGGCTTTTTAAGACTAGCACTATGCCCCCTCCCGGTTGTCACCCAGCTGCCCTGGGCTCCCGGCTGCACGGGACTAGTAAGGGGACTGCTCGTTAAGGCTAAGCTACGTGCTAAACAACGTGGCTCCGCGGCTAGCGGGAGCCGGCTAACTGCAGCTAACAGAGTTTCTAAGCTGCGGAGCCGAGCTTCTAAGTCACTAAGCCTCGCCTTCATCGCTATCAACACAGCACATTTATGTACCACTACTGTTAAGGGAGGCAGAGGAGTAAGTAAACATTAGACACTCTGAGCAAGAGAGAGCAGTGGAGCAACAGGGAGAGAGAGAAGACATCGCTGCTACAGAGCTACGAGGGTGAGCTCAGACAGAACACAGAATCACTAAGCACGATAGAGCAAGGGTTGGTATGTGCGAGTGTTTAACTACAGACCGGTGATTTTAGCCGTAGTGCTACAGAGAAACAGCTGTGTTTAGAAGAGGAGGTAATTCACAGAGCGACCACCACCAGTGGCAAGAAAACAGGAAATGACGCAGCACGCTTACCGTAAATCAGTTTTTACTGCAGATATGAATCCATCATGAGTTCATTCGTGGACAGTGTGATGATGACTGAATTGTACTAGTACTTATTAAATCTTGGATGTTGAGGAGTCGGTTGATGTAAACTCATTATACTTGGTTCGCCATTCTGGAAAGGATGTCAATTTGCTAAAAACAAACATTTTGTTCCCACCTAAAATTTGAGTTTAACTTAAATTATTAAAATTATTTTTTTTTTTTTTTAAGCTTTGACTATAAGGGCTACAACATATCATAACAGCTTGAACCATGTCCCAAGGTGTATGAGTTAGAAGTCCCACCCTCTTAGCTATTGATCAGACAGTTTCTCTTTGAACCTTTGACTGTTTGCATTGGATTAAACCTTGAACCAACATCAGATGATATATGAGGCAATGTTCAGTAAGTTTCAGCCATTCAACAAGAGATGTTAAACTGTCTTCTACGAACCACTGCTCTCCTTGATCTTTCGTTTATTGGTGCGCCGGGACTCAGGTCCAAACTATTCCATGAGTCAGTGCGAATCCCACACTACCACCACTTAACATCTTTTCCCTCTGCGCTCAAGAAGAATACATTTTTAACCCTAACCCCAAACCCTTTGGTTAAAGAAACAGCTACTGATATTATATATTCAAGCGAAGAAAGATATAGAGTGAAAAGAGATTTTTTTCTCATTACTATTTATTTTGAAGAGGGTATATCATATTTGGATAGAAAAAGGAATAGACTGAATGAAGACACATAGTGCCTAATTATAATACACATTATCTCAAGACACTTTTCATAGTAGACGTTAATAATAATAATAATAATAAACAATTCCTACAATGAATGAACACTTTGGCGACTGTGGAGAAAAGATAAGTCCCTCATTAACTGGAAGAAACTGTTGGAAGAACCAGACTCAATGAGAGGGATTGGAGAATAAGAGTGAGTGGAGGAGAAATGGGTGGAAAAGGGAGGGGCATTATCTCCATATTTTAGTGACCATGATGGTTGCAGCAATGAGGACACCTGCAGTAATGGCTATAGGCACAGCTACTTTCAGTCCCCGTTCAACACAGGAACCCCAGGATTCAGACGCAGGAGATTCATCAGGTCCTTCGGTTGGAATCTGCGTCAGGGCGTTTTCAAACTCGACTGGAGTCTCCTGTTGCTGCTGCGTACAAGTATCTTCCAACTCAGCTGGGGTCTCCTGTTGCTGCTGTGTACAAGTATCTTCCAACTCGGGTGGAGTCTCTTGTTGCAGCTGCGAACCGACGGTTTCCCCCTCAGCTGGGGTCTCCTGTTGCTGCTGCTTATTAACAGTTTCAAACTCAGGGGGAATTCCCTGTTGCAGGTGTATACAGCCAATTTCCCCCTCAACTGGATTCTCCTGATGCTGCTGCATATTGACAGTTTCCATCTCGTGTGGAGTCTCCTTTTGATGCTGTATACAAACGGTTATCAACTCGGCTGGAATTTCCTGTCTCTGTTGCAGAGCATTCTGTATGTGCCTGGATATGTTAGCCATTGCTAAATCTTTGTACTTGATTGTTCTAACACGTTTCTGAAGGCTTTGTTTTTGGTGTCCCAGTTTCATTAACTGCATCTTATTCCTCTGGCAATTCATTTCATGTAACTTTTTCTCTTGTTCTGTAAGGATGTTATCCTTGGCCAAGAGCTCATTAACCTTCAACTCAAGCAGCGTTATTTCTGATTGGAGCTTGTCTTTTTTAACCTGGCAGATCTTACAGGGGGTTTCCAGCTCGGGTTGAATCTCTTGTTGCTGTTGCAAACATACTGTTGCGAACTCAACTGGAGTCTCCTGTTGCTGCTGTTTACAAGTATCTTCCAACTCGGGTGGAGTCTCCTGTTGCAGCTGCGAACCGATGGTTTCCCCCTCAGCTGGAGTCTCCTGTTGCTGCTGCGTAATGACAGTTTCCATCTCGGGTGGAGTCTCCTCTTGATGCTGTATACAAACGGTTATCAACTCAGCTGGAATTTCCTGACGCTGTTGCCGAGCCTTCTGTAAGTGCTTGGAGATGTTAGCCATGGCTAAGTCTTTGTACTTGTTTGTTCTAGCACGTTTCTGAAGGCTTTGTTTCTGGTGTCCCAGCTTCATTAACTGCATCTTATTCCTCTGGCAATTCATTTCATGTAACTCTTTCTCTTGTTCTGTATAGACGTTCTCCTCAGCCAAGAGTTTATTTAACGCCAACAGAAGCAAGATTATCGCTGATTGGACCTTGGGTTTTTCGTCCTGACAAACCCTGCAGGCGGTTTTCCTCTCAGCTGGATTCTCCTTCTGCTGCTGCGTGAAGGCGGTTTTCAATTCCGACAAATGCTTTGAAATTTCAGCAATGGCTAAAAAATCTGTATTTCTAACACTGATAGATGCCTGCATCCTTGTTTGCTCAAAATCCAGTTTCATTAACTGCATCTCATTTCTCTGGCAATGCATTTCATGCAACTCTTTCTCTTGTTCCGTATAGATGTTATCCTTGGCCAAGAGCTCATTTACCTTCACCTCAAGCAGCGTTATTTCTGATTGGAGCTTGTCTTTTTCAACCTGACATATCTTACAGGGGGTTTCCAGCTCGGGTTGAATCTCCTGCTGCTGCATACTGACGGTCTCCAACTTGACTTGATTTCCAACTCTACTGGAGTCTCCTTATACTGCTTCTTCTTTGTACTGTTTATGACAAAGGTTAAATCCACTTGATTAAGGGTCAACAGTCAAAGGTCAAATGCTTTGTCCACTACTGGTAGTGGTCAAAGCCAACATCAAACTCAAGTGAGCTTTATTGTCATTCAAGTAATACTATAAAGGAACTACCTTTGTAGGGCATCAAGGTGAATAACAGAGGGCTTAGAACACAGCCCTGGGGGACCCCAGTGATCAGAATGAGTTTTTTTCCCCCAGGAAGTCCAATATCCAGTTGAACAGTGGGGTTATGATGCCTATTGAAGCAATTACTTTACACATGCTTACACACGCACACTTGCCCACTCCTGGCATTTCATGATGGGCTGATACGATGATGATTTAAAAAGTGAACGTGATGTTCACTCACGTTCATCGTTTTGTGCACGTCAATAATATGAAAACTGATACATTAAGTTCAGCGAAAAATGTGCCCAACACTGTACATCCACTACAGAGGGGCTGAAGAGCCGCATTGGGCTCCAGTGCCGCGGCTGGCCGAACCCTGTGTAGAACTGAATTTGTATGCTGTATGGACGTTTATGTTTCTCCTCTGGCAGCAGTGTCTATCACTTTAGCTGTCCTCTGGAAACACTTCCATTGTGGTTTCTCCTCTATTTGCAGCGCGGTTCTCTATTTGCGAATCTTTAATGTGTTGTGTTGTGTTGTGAAATTGATGAAGATGTTTTCTTACTTTGCACGTGTTTTGTCGACTTGCATGTGTTTTCTTGAGTTGCTGTTCGTTGAGCTCTCAGGACCACCGTAGTTCCAGGCTCAGGTGAAGTGCTGTCGATATGGCGTCATCAGTGGAGAGGTTAGGGCGGTATGCAAACTGGAGTGTTTTACAGGGAGTCTTATTATGTCGTCCTTGACCAGTATTTCAAAGCACTTCGCCATGATGAGGATGACTGCTTTAGGGCGATAGTATTGAGTGTTGCTATATACTGCTATTATTATATTGGTATAATTACTTTCATATATTAATATGTATTGTATACTGTATTTTTTTTATTTTTTTTTATTTTTTATATATATACTGTAACAATAACATTACCATCATATCATCAGTACTTACCATCATCTGCCACTGCACCTTATCTACCCATTTATCTTGTTTTTCTGTTTTTATTGTTTCTACCGCAATATTTTATATTTTATATTTTATTTTATTTTATTTTACTCTATTGTATTGTATTTTATTGTATTCAAATGTACCGGCTGCTATGACGACTTAATTTCCCTTCGGGGATGAATAAAGTAATCTATCTATCTATCTATCTGATGCTGGTGACATCTTTGGCAGTGATATGATAGTCGTGGCTTTGAAGTATGGCTCGTCTCAGGGAGGTGTTATAGATGTCTGTGACGTTGGTCAGCACATTCCCTGAGTACAAACCCTTCTATATTGTCAGGGCCTGCAGGTTTCCGTGGTTTGACCCTGTGTGGGGTCCTCCAAAGGTCAGGTGGAGTCGAGACGAATAACTTCATCATCCAGGCTGAGAGGAGCTTTCGTAATTGTTGTATTGTCCTTTTCTTCAAATCGGCTGAATTGTGTGTCAAGTGCTTTTGAGGAAGTGGTGTTGTCATCGAAGTTGGGTGGAGAGGACCTGTAGTCTGTGAAGGACTGGAATTTACTGACTCTGGAATTTGTGTCCATAATCAGGCTTTGCTGCTCTCACACCCTGGTTGAAGTTGGCTCTAGAAGATCTTAGAGCATCTTTTTCCCTGGACTTGAAGGCGGCATTACGTGCTATCACACGCGCATGCACCTCTTTGGTAAGCCAGGGTTTCTTGTTGGCATGTGTGGTGATATTCCAGATTGTGGTCACATTTTCCAAACACTTGGATATAAATTCAGTCAGACTAAGCATACACCCAGAGGCTTCACCAAATGACTCACCATTGCAACAGTCCTTTTTCTTAACTGTATCCTGTAATTCAGATAAACTGTACACTGCACTGCAGTTCTCTCTCTCAATTTAATTCAAAGGGGCTTAATTGGCATGAAAGTTTTCCAAAGTATCAAAATGAACTACTGTATGACCTCCCTCTCTTAGAAAGGTACGCGTAGATGTAGTCTGTTGCAGTATTTAATAACATGCTGGATTTTCCTGCCATCGACACATGTGCTGTACCTGAGCTGCATGCATGACAGCGTCTCTAGAAGGGACTTCTTGCTTCAGCTGGACCAAGAGCTGTGTGCAGAGTGGATGTCACTGCACATGTCCCTGCCCCTCGCTGGTACATAGGAGCGGAGAAGACTGACCTGCATGGTGAAGGAACAATTTTGTAATAATATCACACCACCCAAATATGCAAATATTTCCTATTAATAGGACTTTAACATCACAGTTCCCTCATGTATCTGATATTGCGACATATTAAGACTGCCCGTAGGGAATTTCACTACATCTGGCACAATTCACTTGGACTCTTTGACTTGGACTAAATTGATATTTCTTATCTTCAAAATATTCAAACTTTTCCTTTATGTTACATATGTTTATGTTATGTTTCTTCTAATCCAGGGGTGTCAAACTTATTTCCACCAAGGGCCACATCAGCATAATGGTTGGCCTCTAAGGGCCAGATTAACAGTATGAATGTAACAAAATGCAATGTAACTTAAAATAAATGAAACTACAACTTATTATATTGTTAGATAACTGTTTCTGTATTTATTATGTATTCAAGTCAAGGGGGTAGGACTATGGCACAACCAACATATGACAGAAGCAGTTTTTTCAAACCATGAGGTAATGCTGCCTGTCCTTGAACACACAAAAGTAGATCCCTCCTCATCCTGAGACGCCATCTCACACATCCTCATTTATAGATCATGTTCTGGAAATAACAGACACAAAACAAAATGCAAGCACAATGATTAATTTGTACACATATTCTACTGTTCTTAATCTTGGTAAATAAAACGCATTTATTAAATAAAAGTGTAGCAGCAATTTCTACTTTACTACCACTGGTGGCTGAGCTCGGGTTTGGTTCTGACGCGTGTAGAAAAGATGAGGAGTAGAGGAGAGTCCAGTTGGTCCCTTTGACCATTTATTGCAGGTAGGTGGATTACAAGATGGTTGAAACGAACTAAAAGACATTAAACTAAAGAGTCTCTAGTAGATCGTAGTTCTCCTGTCGAACGTCACAGCACACCGTCAAAAAACTGTTGCCTGCCTCAGCCACCCCAGGTGCTCTGGCTGCTGGCTCCTTATGCCTTTTCCCCTTGGGCCCCACCTTCAGCCTCTCAGGTCTCCTCTCAGGTCCTGTTCAGGTGTCCTCTAGGTGGGGGTAAAAACACCTATGGAACTAGTGTCACTCATTCATTTAAACATACACACACATGCACTTACTAAAAAAGAAAGATAACATAAGAGACAACACAAAGGTTAATTTGGCTCCTACAAAAAGTAAAAATCAAGAGGAAAAAATTATTTTTTAAAATGCTTACCTATTTTTCTGGCCCGGACGTCTGACAAAAGTTTTCCCTTGGTCAGGGTGTCAATGTCTTGTTTTAGGTCTTGTGCTGAGGCAATCCGCAAAACAGCTTGCAGGTTGTCATCGGTGATCTGTGCTTGGTCTTGTTTAAATTCATTATTGAAAACATCTGTTTGCACAGATAGGTGCTCCTGAACATGGACATAACACGAGCAGCATGAAGTCAGAGCTGTGGCATCAAACCAGGGGGCAGGAGACGGTAAAAGTCCTGGATTTCAGCATCCGGGAACTTAGCTCTCAGGCCACTGTCACTTTGAAGCTCAATTAACTCCATCTGAAGGTGATGGGGCGCACTACAGACGTCGGTGGTGAAAGGATTGGTAAAGATGTCAAAACCAGATTGCTGCGCTTTAAAGTCAGAGAAGCGCAGATCAAACTCACATATTAACCGGTTCAGTTTGGCAGCCAACCGAGAACATGAAAAAGAATGGAGGCTGCGATGCTTTAACATACAGGAAAGTGTGCGAGATTGCCCTGTTCCACCTGGCACTTCCACAGGTCCAGTTTACGCTGGAAAGCTGTGATCATCTCATGCAGGAGCAGCTGGAACTGCCGGTGATTCAGGCCACGCGCCACACGGATAAAGTTCACTGTTTTCATGACCGTGGCCATTATATTATCCAGCTCCAGAACCTTTCCACACAGCGCTTCTTGATGGATAATGCAGTGGTAGGTTATCAGGGGCGTGTGACAGTTACTTTTTTGCAATTTCACCTTCACTCGTCCAACCAAGCCTGATTTTTCTCAACCTATCGCAGGCGCTCCATCTGTAGTTAGTCCCACCAACTTTTCCCACGGCAATTTATGTTTACTTGCGGACTTCTCCACTGCCTCAAAAATGTCCCGACCCATTGTGTCCCATGCATGGCGGCTACATCCAACAGCTCTTCAATGACAGAGAGGTCCGGCTTCACGCCTTTGATAAAAATTGATAAATGCGCTGTATTCACGTTGTCGGTGCTTTCATCCACAGCTAATGAAAAAGCTAGACAGCTCCGTCTCTCTTCGGCCAGCCGTGTTGAGAGATTTCATACGGGGTTTTTTCATACCTTGACGTACGAACAAGTATTCGTTCTCCCATCGTTCGTGAAACAGCCTTCCTTGTGCATAAATTTTTCTCTTCTTGGACATGTTGGGGTTTTGTGTAAACGTCTTCCACCTGTATATTGAACGTATAGCTAGGCTACTGGTGAGATACCGTAACCTTGGCGGGTGCATCGAAATGCATTATGGGAGATGTAGTTTACGTTCAACGTGCGCTTTTAAGCAACATTCAGTATACTTATTTCAAGACAATAATGCCACAGCTCTCGGCCTTGAGATTGACACATGAGTCGACGATAATACCAAGTCAAGTGTGTGGTTACCACAATGAGTAGGTTTGTGCACACACTGACAGAAACCGATAGAGTCTAGTATTGAAATAAATGCTACGCTACGGCAATCTTTATTATTATCAACATGAATATTAAAGTCACCAACAATAATAATTTTATCGGTCTTTAGGACTAAGTTTGATAAAAACTCAGGGAATTCCTTTAAAAATTCAGTATAAGCCGCCGGAGCACGGTAAACTACAGCAAATATGATTGGCTGTTGGTGGTTCCTGAATTGGCATGGAAAACTAAGAACCAGACATTCAAATGATTTGTAGCTGAGTTTAGGTTTAGGATTAATTGATAGACTGGAGTTAAAAATAGCAGCAACTCCACCTCCTCGCCCAATTTCTCTAGGAACCTGTGAATTGATATGACTGGGGGGAGTAGATTCATTTAGACTGACATAATCATCAGGATGCAGCCACGTCTCAGTGAGGGACAATAAATCTATGTTGTAATCAGAGACTATTTCATTAACTAAAACAGCCTTTTTTGACAGTGATCTAATGTTTAAAAGACCACATTTAAAAGTCTGGGTATCATGTGTTGTTTCAGAGGTTGCTTTAATTTGTATTAGATTTTTGTGTGGAGTTCTCGCTCTGTTTTTGTTTAATTTCAATAATTGAATCGGACGGTGAACAGACACAATCTCTATGGGGTTGTGTGACTGATGCAGAGGGAGCGCAGAGAAGTGTTTAGCACTGCAGCTCTGCTTCCTGGTCCCAACTATGGGTTGTCATGTTATAGACTGAGTAATATTCCTAGATAGGAGAGCTGCTCCATCCCAAGTGGGATGAACGCCGTCTCTCCTAACAAGACCAGGTTTTCTCAAAAAAGTTAGCCAATTATCTATAAAGCCCACACCGTTTACAGGACACCACTTCGACAGCCAGCGGTTAAAGCTACAAACTTTTGGCAAGATAAAGTAAGTTTTGTAGTTAACTTGACAAAAAGATGGCCCAAAACACATAACTAAATTTCGCACAACAAACAGTTGTTAAACATAGAAATACATTACTAATAACAACAAAAAAAGACAATGATCTTTACAAAAATCCTCATCCCTAATTTGTAATCTTCCTACACATGCTTAATGACAGGTTAGGGAACTACATGTGCCTTTTCAATGTATGCTATTTAATTCTGATATACATATCGGAAAAAAAGGCAATGCCCCCACATATCAATGTTATCAATGCTATATGCATTTGTCTCAGACTTCAATGGATTTGAACATCTCCTAAATGAAACTGTTCATACATGGCACGCCTCATCCTAACTACTTTATGCTGCTGATTATTGAACAGCTGCTGTTTGAGTCTTGTCACCCTTGTGCAAATAGTCACTCTGAAAAGATATATAAATGCATTTGTTTGGTGCTGAAATTCATTAACATTTCAGTTATTCAAGATCTATTTCAACTGAAACTTCTGAGTTTGAACAGGTTAAAAAAAACATAACTCATTAACTTTGTTAATAACTATAATGACAAGATAACAAAAACAAAAGATTACTACCATGGTAAAGGACTGGAGGAAAATGTTCAAAGTAATCCAGATGCATTGAAAAGTATGGAAAATATAGTTCATCCTCCTAGTTGTGTCACAGTTAAGACTGGAATAAGGTGCATGCAGGTACTGCTTAATTGAAAGCTGCTTCTTATTGGCTAGTGACCCAAAGCACCCCTCATTTGATGGTTTAGAGGCAATGGACATGCATGAGACAGCTCAATCATTCCCCCCCCAAAAAAAAATTAGTGCTTTAGCATAGCCAGCATGACTTGCTAGACCTGTGTCTGGATTTTGGTGAGAATATACAGTATAACAGTGAAGTTATTGAATATGTTTAATAATAAATAATTCCCAAAATTATACAAATCTTTTTTCCCCCAAAGTTAGTACTGTAGCATAGTCAGCCAGACTCCCTGAATTTGTGATGTGATTTTGGTGACAATATACAGTATGAGACCGAAGTCATTAAATAATATTCATAACAAATATCTCCCAATATTATACAAAGCCACTTTTTCCTAAATTTAGTAATGTAGCATAGACAGCCGGACTCCCTGAAACTGTGATGTGATTTTGGTGACAATATACAGTATTACAGTGAAATTATTGAATAATCTTCATAACAAATATTTCCAAAAGTATGATAAATGACATTTTTTTAAACTTTGTATTGTAGCATAGTCAGCAGGACTCCCTGGACCTGTGACTTGATTTTGGTGAGAATATACAGTATTGTAGTGTTGTTATTGAATATTTTTGTAATATCTCTTTTTGGTGTTGTACTTTGTAGATGGTCCCTGTGCACTCGTTTCTCAGCAAGCTGTGGATACAAAAATACTTACAGGGTCCTCTTTTCACTATTAACAATAATTTAATTTAAAAAAAAGAGGGCAGCTCATCCTTGTCTCCCCCTCAGAGCCCCAAGCCACGGAGGAGGATCCGGCGGTCTCTTCAACCAAGGCGGTCGTGACCAAGGATGGTGAGAGCAAGGCGGCGGCAGCAACGACAGCGGCCGGTGATGCAGGGCCCACAGAGTACGGTGAGCAGAAGGCCAATGACGAAGTCGGGGAGGATAGGAAAGAGTGAGTCTCAACCAGAGAACGAGTTTGTCATCTCTGAACACTGCAATATTTTCTCTTTGATATCACTTTTATATGTTTATATGATCCTTACCTCTGCTGGATAACTGCAGGCTGCTCCTCATGGTCGCAGCGTTGCATTTTCACAAGATTACATTACATTTCATTTAATTTAGCTGACGCTTTTATCCAAACAGACTTACAATAAGTGCATTCAACGCTGAGGGTACAAACCTAGAACAACACGAATCAAGAAAGTACAATTTGTTCAAAAATAAAGCAAAACTACAAAGTGCTATAAGTAAGTGCATTTTAAGTGCTACCCAATATTTTGTTTCAAATTTTATTCAAGGTATAGTCGGAAGAGGTAAGTTTTTAGTTTGCCGCAGAAGATGTGTGAGCTTTCTGGTGTCTGGATGTTGATTGGGAGCTCATTCCACCGTTTAGGAGCCGGGACAGCAAACCGTCGTGATTTTGGTATGTGACCTGTCATCGCCACACTCATCCCCCTCTTCATGGTTACAGTTTAGATATGATTATAATCTGCACACACCGGGTTTGTAAACAGTTCTAATATTAAGTATATAATTATGTCTTCAGAGAGAAGTGGAGAGACTTGATGTGGACTGTTATCAACAGCTCTATGGGAGATTATCACCTTGAATATTACAGATGAGGTAGAAAGACATTTTATCTATTTGTACAATATTTTATTTCTTTCAATACATTTATCCAAAGCGTCTTACAATATGTGCATTTAACCAGAGGACTCAGATACACACTGCTAGAACCACCATCCCGACAAACATGTCTTCCAAACGGCCTGGCTCACAGACTCCTCTAGCTGTCTACCCCACTAATCAGCCAATCATGAAGCCCAGGGCATCCATGCCTTTCCCTTCCCCACAGGCTGCACAGGTGAAAGAAACACACTGACCTGTTTACAGTTGATGGTTGCTCTCATTCAGGGGTAGGGGAACCATTTTTCTATCAAGGGCCATTTCAATATTTATAATCTCCTTTTATTTTTGTATCAACCCATTCTTCCGACCTTGGTCTTCATTCTCTCTGGCTCCCCCTTCTTTTTCTTAACCATAACCCCATTGAACTGTCTGCTTAATCCGGCATTTGGGCTTGCTTGTTTGTTTATCTGTTTGTATGCGCTCTGCCTTCATGTCTGTTCCCATCTTTCTGGTTTTCTGTGTTGCTAGTTTTTATGACTGCACCCTCATTATCCTCACATTTCTACCTCAAATCGCAGCAGCTGAGCAGCAGCCAGACTCCAGAGCCGCGGCCTCAGCCACAGCAACAGTCCCAGCAGCCCCAACAGCAGCAGCCTTTGATAAAAGGGGCCTCCCACACCAAACCAGGGCCAGGTCTGACCCAGCACCCTCACCATTCTATTAAACTATTTCCACAGATCCTAAGAGGAAGGAGTGCAACTCTTAACAATCTATCCAAGGCAGTTTTAACTCCAGAGCTTTTAACATGATATGAGAAACATTCTCATGTTAAAGGAGATATGACCAGTCAAAGTCAGAGTAACCCTAAATAATAAACTTGGATAGCCCATATCTCCATTAATTAGGATCTGTGATATGTCAAATTTCAGTTCCATGTGTTTCTCATGTGACCAAATCAGCACATTCAATTTAATTAAGCTCTGTTACTGTGTAGTCCAAAAGTACGGTGATTTGGCATGAAATTACCCAATTCTAAAAATGTAATTATTACGGGCTTTATTATTTCATCATGTTTCTGTTTTTGTGATAAATTTTATCAAGCAAATACTTATGGGCCAATAAGTAAAGAATTTGAAGAGCTTATTTATTGTAAGATACCAATGGGTTTTAAATTAGTGTCATTTTTGTCGGTAATAACAGCTGTATGTCCTCCTGGAAACCATAACAATAATAACTCAGTTGTCCAGACGATAGAGACAAGTTGCCAGTGTGTAAAGATACTATATTCACTCTTTCTCTTGGTTGTCCAGACCTGGCCGATCACAGTGGGAAGCGTACGTATAACAGGGCCTTCCTGTTGAGCTTGCAGTTGATGCCTGCCTGCAAACAGAGACCTGAGGGACTCCCACCAATCATTGACGTGGTGCTAGACAAGGTATGTTACAGACTCATAGACTGTTAGACAAAAGTGTTACACTGTGATTAAACCTATTACAGGGTTAATCAATAAATCAATGAATGGAAAACTGTAGTGGTCCTTTCTGAGGAAGTAAAAATTTCAATTCAATAAATAATGAAAGTAAAGTAAAAATACATAAAGCAAGTGCTGGTAATGTGCTATATGACTGTCATTCAGCAAGGGTCACCTTTAAGGGTCCGATAAGTTAGAACGCAAGCACACACACACACACACACACACACACATTCTCGGCGGTGCGCCTCGGCTGGCGCCTAGCAGCTGACTTAGAACTGGTGCGGACCAGGGGAATCCGACTGTTTAATTAATTCCACTGTTTAATTAATGTCAGAGATTAATTAAACAGTGCCCATCTCTAACTTAATTAGTCAGAGATGGGCAGTATTTCTATTACTTGTATTTGAAATATACGTATTTCAACTACTTTGAGTATTTTGTAATTTGTATTTGATAGGGCCAATTAAAAATCGAACGTAATTTGTAACAAAATACTTTAGAGTGGAGTAATTTTGTATTTAAAATACTCAAAATACTTTCTTTACGAATCAAAAAACTGTTCACGAGTATGCATCGATTAACAAAATGCAATGAATGAACAGAAGAGAAATCTAAATCAAATCAATGTTTGGTTTGACCACCCTTTGCCCTCAAAACAGCATCAATTCGTCTAGGTAGAATTGCACACAGTTTTTAATGGAACTCGTCTGGTAGGTTGTTCAAAACATCTTGGAGAACTAACCACAGATGTTCTGTGGATGTAGGCTTCCTCAAATCCTTCTGTCTCTTCATGTAATCCCAGACAGACGCGATGATGTTGAGATCAGGGCTCTGTGGGGGCCATACCATCACTTCCAGGACTTCTTGTTCTTCTTTACGCTGAAGATAGGTCTTAATGATGTTGGCTGTATGTTTGGGGTCGTTGTCCTGCTGCAGAATAAATTTGGTTCCAATCATAGGCTTCCCTGATGGTATTGCATGATGGATAAGTATCTGCCTGTATTTCTCAGCATTGAGGATACCATGAATCCTGACCAAATCTCCAACTCCATTTGCAGAAATGCAGCCCCAAACTTGCAAGGAACCTCCACCATGCTTCACTGTTGCCTGCAGACACTCATTATTGTACCGCTCTCCAGCCCTTCGGCAAAGAAACTGCCTTCTCCTACAGCCAATATTTCAAGTTTTGACTCATCAGTCCAGAGCACCTGCTGCCATTTGTCTGCACCCCAGTTCCTATGTTTTCATGCATAGTTGAGTGGCTTGGCCTTGTTTCCATATCGGACTTCCATGAAGACCACTTCTGATCAGACTTCGCCGGACAGTAGATGGGTTTATGGTCCCTCTGGTCTCTGCCAGTTCTGAGCTGATGGCACTGCTGGACATCTTCCGAATTCGAAGGGAAATAAGCTTGATGTATTTTTCATCTGCTGCTGTAAGTTTCCTTGGCTGACCACTATGATCCTCAATGTTGCCCGTTTCTTTGTGCTTCTTCAAAAGAGCTTGAACAGCACATCTGGAAACCCCAGTCTGCTTTGAACTCTTTGTCTGCGAGAGACCTTGCTGATGCAGTATAAATACCTCATGTCTTGTTGCTGTGCTCAGTCTTGCCATGGTGTATGACCTGTGGCATCAAACTGTCTTTCACAACCTCACATTGGAAGCAGAGTTTGGCTGTTTCTCACCCAGTTTGAAGCCTCCTACACAGATGTTTCTGTTTCAGTTAATGACTATGTTTCAACCTACATTTGAAATTTATGATAATTAGCACCTGTTTGTATAATTGGTTGATCATACACCTGACTATAATCCTACAAAATCCCTGACTTTATGCAAGACTACCTATAAGAATTGATGCTGGTTTGAAGGCAAAGGGTAGTAACACCAAATATTGATTTGATTTAGTTTTTTCTTTTGTTCGCTCATTTTTGTAAATTGATAAAAATAAACAATTTTTTTTCAAAGCATTCTGAGTTTACAGCATTTTTTCACACTTCCCTAAAACTTTTGTACAGTACTGTATATATACATAATCTATCAAATTGTTGTTACACTGACATTCTGTGACTGTTCTTCCTTTTTGTAGGGTTCACCAGAGCTTTGTGGACATTATATAGCCCAAATCTGAAGGCTCTGCTATACCAAATTGTGAGAAAACGGAAAATCCAGAAAACGTATTTTCTATATTTTAAATACAAAATTCATCACAGCTGAAGCAAATTAAGTATCATTATAGAGTTCCTAAGGCCTAATTATGTTTCAATTCCACTTTAGGCCATAAAATCTGTCAGACAGCTTTAAAAACAACAATATTATATAGGGGTTGAATAATTGTGACATGGCTCTTAACTAAATATACTGTTACATACAAATACTACATCATGCATTTTCTGTTGATTTTATGTATCACTCAACTCATAAAAAAGTCATCTGAAGCAGATTCTTGCTCTTTGAAAAAACTGTAATTGATAAATCCTTAAAATCTTTGGGGGTTACATTTTTCAGATTGCAGCTGTATAATTATACAGACCATAAAGAAAATTATCATAAATCTGTTTTTTCCATTGTTGGTGGTCAATTGAAAGATAATTCTGGCCCTGATCCAGATCTGCAGCTAAATCTAATTGGTTCTTCTCTGACCCAATCTGCCTAGTTCCACCTAGTCTCTACCTTTCCAGTTGTTGTGTAATTTGCAAAACGAACAGACGGGTGAAAACAACATGATGACTCCTTTAATTATCTAGTTTTGTCAAAACTGAAGAAGATGCTGAACATCAGAACATCGCTAGCAGGGTTTTACTGTATTTCAGGGTTAGGGTTAGGTTTTGACGCCTTCAAAAACAGATTCTCTATTAACTATAAATTAAGGTTAAGTTAAAAAAAAGTAGGTATCTCATGGTAAATGCTGTTTTTAAAAGCCAGGGCACTTTTTTGAACGCTAATCTTTTCTCCCCCTCAGAGCCCGAAGCCTCGGAGGAGTCACCCTCTCCTGAGGAGGAGCCGGCGGCATCTTCAGGCACAGCGGCCGAGACTAAGGAGGGTGAGAGCGAGGCGGCAGCAGCAGCAGCGGTGGAGGCAGGCGATGCAGGGCCCACAGAGAACGGAGAGCAGAAGGCCGATGACGAAGCCCGGGGAGGAGAAGGAAGGAAAGGGCACAGAAAAGAAAGAGTGAGTCTCAACACTGAAGCATTTTTGTTTGTATTATTGATTCAGTGTTATTATTATAATTCTGTTATAATTATTATAAACCAGTAAAATGAAAAATCTCATTGAAATCAACTAGGCTGATTTGATCTTTTGATTTGAAGCAAATATTTTCTCATTCATTAAGTAAGTTTATGAATGAAATATTTCTCGTAATAGAATAGACATTTCAGAGCACAGGTTTGTGACATTGTCCCATCTCGTCTCCACAGGGCCATCGTACTGTGGCTTCTCTGTTGGAAGAATCAGGCCTCAACTGGACAGACCTTCTGCCGGAGGAAGAGGACGTCCAGGCTCTCATCTCACAACAGGTCAGTGATGAAGGTCAACACTCATCAAGACCGAAATATCAATGGCAGTGTCAACAACATTGTGTGGTCAAGGTAACACGAAATTGGGTTAAGTGCTGTCCCATTCCTATCACAGCATCTGGACCCTTTCAGACTCTCACACTCGGTCACTTACAGCTGATGTCAGTTAAGTCTGTGAAGGCTCACGGCCTGAGTCTTTAGGGGGCAGAATAGAACTGGGCCCATGACAAGTTATCAAAAATCAAGTTATCCATCCAACAGTCATACCCACAATATTGTTGCTATATAAATATCACAGTACTTTGTCAAAACTTTCACGTGATATTAGGATTGGTATTGCCCTACATCAAGCGTTCTACAATGCTGTAAACAACACAATATGATTACCTCATCGTGTTTTAAGTTTTCTGCCATGGTTATCATTCTTTTCCCAAGGCCTGCATGGGCAAGTTATAATTCCTCAGAACCGTTTGGGCTTAACTGTGTCGGCTCAGGGAGGACATAAACATTGAAATCTGTCTTCTTCACAGTCTGGGGGCTGGGTGTGCAGAATCTCTTTTTCCCCCTTGGCTGATTGGTACCAAAAATGCCAGGGAATTGCCTGATGTGGGAATGACAAAAAGATATGTAAGGTAAACCAGATACTCCACAGTAAGATGAGAAGATTATGCAAATGAATGGCTTTAGTTGATGGTTTTTACTTCATTGTCAATTATCAAGATTGGAATTATCTAAATAAAATAATAAAATACACTCTGGCTTGCAGTGTGCCAGATATCAATATTCAGTACTTCAGAAAATATAAACCACTGACATTTAAGTTAACCTGTGTCAATGAATAAATGCTACATGGCCATAAGCTTTATCTACATACCAAGATAATTGTTCAACTTGCAGTGATTGATCTTAAATCATACATGCATCACCTTGTCATGGCCTGCTTCACCCTATTGCCACTTGTTGCAGCACTAGGGACGGGGGACTCTGCTGCCCTGACTGGCGTGCTCTGAGGTGGAGCTGTGCTTGTGGAGGGCGAGGACAGCTCATTTACCAGGAGCTGCACAATGGCAAGAGCAGCTTCCTCAGCTCGAGCAGATAATCCCTGTCAATCAGCCATTTCATGACCACTCACGTTAACTTAAATAATTAAGATATTAATAAGAAAAGCATACAACTAGAGGGATAGCCTCAGGGACAATCAGGGAGGATATGACAGATGTTACTTTCGTCCCGACACCGAACTTGCTTCTATACTGACATGAACAAACTTTAGGATGTGTTAGAGGACTAATTCATCTAACTAACCAGCATAATTATAACACCTGAAACAGTAAACACAGCCGATAAAATAACCGCTCGTGTGCGTTTACTTTCCGTCACTGAAAACAGAAAATCGCCCCCTTAAGCCTGAAACATGCTTCTGCGACTGCGTCTGCGTCTTTTCACGCCGTTGTGGCGCAAGACTCGTTTTCATTCATGCTTCCCCAACCGTTGCGCGTCTACAAAGCAATACCGCGCCAGAACACTAGGCGGAGTAATGCTTTTTGTCGACGACCTTAGAGACGCCTTCTTTCTTCTTCGTCGATTGTTTATTTACATAGCCACTGCGGCTCCTCGTAGCCTTTTTCTGGCGGACAAATCCGCCAGTCAGTGACAGGTTATAAAAGTGATCATACTATCGGATATCTTCTGCCAAGTGCTCTTCTATTTGGTCCATATTCGTTCTTCTAAATCTTCCGTGATTTCTGCCGGTATTATGGGGCATGAAACCGGAAATGCAGCTCCAGAAGGGGATGTAGAGCAGACCAATCACAGCCTTGCGGGCTGAGTGAGCTTGCGGAGCTTTGCCGTAAATTTTAGAAAAGGCGGTCGACACCCGTCAGCACGTAAGGAGGGATACATAAGCACGTAAGGGACCCGGAAGGGCTCTTGCGCTTACGGACCCGTGAAAACCCAGAAGCATGTTTCAGGCTTTACTTTCGTCCAGCGTTACTTTCGACTCGTCTCTCCCCTACAGTGTATGCCCAGCTTAACGTGGCTAGTTACCACCTATCATGTTTCAAATAATTCTCTAACCGTCTGAGTTAACGTCGCGATTCATGATAAACATTGATTCATTCATAATTCTAGAACATGACTTACGTAAAAGATTCACAAGAAATGATTATTTTTCACTTACACTTAAGTGACCAGAGGCCATCTTGCCAAGGTCTCCTGTCTTCGACTTTTCCAGAAATTAGCGGGCGGATTTCTTGCGCCTGATCAGCGTCTACCGTCTATTAAGTCTATTGGCTGGCGGGCTAAACAGCTCCAGGCTGCCTGCGCGCGTTTTAATGACGTCGTGTAATGGCACTCACGTGATTGGCTGTAGAGGAGTGAGACATCTGATTGGCTACAGACGATCCCCTCTTAGAAAAAAACGCATTTGTGAAACAGGGTCACGTCAGGGGAGTCTCAAAAGTCTCACACACAAATGCAGCGAGGTTTACAAATTAAAAGCACTTTGAAAATGCAGGTCCAACAGTTTATATATGAATGCAACAAGCTCTAAGTATGTATTTGATGAAGATTGCAAATACTTTTACATGCATATATTTGTGAATTTTTTTTCTATTTGTGTGTGCATTGGAAATATGTTTATGAATCTTATATTTTACATGTCAATTTTTTTTACTTATATATGGAATGAAACATATTTGTGTGTGCATTGAAAATGTATTTGTGGATCTTTTTTGCGCATGTATTCATTTCTGTGTGCATTTAATCCTTTTGAGACTGTTCTGGTTCCATACGATCAGACCAGGAGGAGCAGCTGAGCGATGAGCTGCCGTTGCCTCAGGATCAACGACACAGGTTCCACTCGTTTGGTCTGTTTAGTCTGCTGTTCGGACCAATCACCTTGTCAGGGCGGGCTTTATACGATGATGGACAGATGATCAACCATAGATATGTGATCAGCAGTTACGTAATCAACTACGTCATCAGATTTTTCTCACTCAGAAGGCGGCGCAGGTTCTGGTCATCTCACGCCTAGACGTTCGCAAGACTTGTGTCAAATAGGAAACGGCTGCTGTGTTGTTGAAACCTGATCCAGTAGTCTATAACGATACAGATATGAAATTTTGCATGCAAATTACAAGAACTAAAGTGGTTTCTGGGATAGATCATTTCTTATTTTAAAGCCACATATTAACCCTTGTGTGGTGTTCATGTTTTGGTCACCCAGCCAATGTTCGTGGGTCTGGTGGACCCACCGCATTATTCGGTCTTTCAATCAATACAGCTACAACAATATATGTAAAAATACTTAACAGATGTTAACTTTATCCCAATAACAAGCAATATAAACAGCATATATGGTTAATATTTGTCATTTACCCCTGTTAAATGACAAATATTAGAAATTGAATTAGAAATTGAATACACTCATGTCAGTCTACACACAAGCCCCAATGAACAGATACAGTATCTAGAAATTATTTTTGAAGAGAGAAAATCTTTGGAAGACAATGAAGGGGAAGAGTTTAGAGAATATGAAGATCTTTTTTCACCCCGCATGGCTATCCCGCATGGCTACCAATGTAATATTGTGCAATCACGGCCGACACGGATAGCAGTGACTCATGTGCAGGACATCAAGCCTTCTTACGAACTTTTCATTACGAAAATCATTCTGGATTGCACTAATTTGGAGGGACAACATGTTTTCGTAGAAAGCTAGAATGAGATGGACCAAACCCATTTATTTGCATACTTTGGGGTTATTATCCGTGCTGGAGTTTTCAAATCCAAAGGGAAATCAACAGAATCCTTGTGGGATGCAGTAACTGGCAGAGAACGTTTACGTATATGTGCAGGAATGTGGGAGCAGAGGTGATTGAAATATACAATTTAACACCGTATGTAGTCCTGGGTCCAGTGGACCCGAACATCACATATGTAATATAAATGTGTAGGAGGGGTGTAAAGTGTAAAGTCACTGAATATATGTTCCTTTATATGTTCATCACAGAAAATGAGCCAAGGCCAATGAGTCTCAGGTTGAAACAAATATTTATAGCATCATATTTCTTTTAGCAAACATTGAAAACAGGCCTCACAGACCCGAACACCATACAAAGGTTAATACAATTATAAACAAAAAAATTGCACAGTCTTTCATGCTCCCCAGAGGATGATCATGTATCTGAGAGATGGCCTTTGTTATTCATGGTACCCAGAGGATGTCTCTGATGGTTTTGTTGGATTGCCATGTACTTTGGACATTGCTAACTTATCCCACATTAGTCTTATGTACTGTGTTTGGTGCAAAAATTAGCAAATGTTAGCATTGTATATTAAATAATGTATCTTACATTTTTCATATACAGTATAAATATAGTTATATATATTCTATGTTAAAGGGAAAAATTAATTATCTGGACATTTAGGTGTTGTTGCACAAAACAAAAAGCCCAGGACTCCCTAAGCTTGGAAGACATTTTTTAATTAAAGATTCTATTAAAGCCCCAATATCCTTTTTACAGTGTCTATGCATATATATTTATCTTTAAGGTTGAACTTTACAAAAATTAAGTTAATAAATCTTATTTAAATTACGATCACAGTCACCCTATGTGAGCAGAAGAACACAAATTCCACCTGCATCTAAAATCCATCCAGTCTTTCTAAACTGAGAGAGAACTTATTGACACGTCCTCCATTGTAAAAAATAAATCCAGAGCAGTCGTCCATCCCAAACCCAGCATACAGGGACTCAGTGAAAGTGCTGTAGAAGGTGTGAAGGTGCCCCCCAATCTGTCCAGGTAGACTCCGTTCCTGTGGGAGCCAGATAGAGGTGCTGGTTTAAAAGTTGGAGGCAACTATCCTGGATATCACTCGTTTAATAATCAATGTCTACCTCACACAAGCTACATTTTTAAAGTAACTAGTTTCTGATTTGTGTTGAATATGTCTGTCTTGAAGTTAGTTAAGTGGGATTTTTAAGTTGCATTACACAGGCCAGAATTAAAAGTACTTACAAAATGACTTGGAATGATTTCAGGAAAATGTCTTGGTTCTAGTGCATGTCTGAAGGCAGCTTAACACTCCTACACCTCCGGTATAAAACAGCTCTTCAAGTTCGTTAAATTAATCTTTACTCTCTATTGTTATATGCAAAAAATCCATTGCTGCTGCTTCTTTGTTGGGTTTATTGGCAGGTGGCATCCAATGTCAGGGTGCATTACTACTACTGTATCCCCACTGCCTCTGTGAGGAAAGCAAAATAATTAGTTGAACCAACAAGTTTGTCAAGGTGTACATTACCACATGGCTTTGAACAAAAGGCCTCTTGGAAATGAAGGCATGCCTGTGACCGTAGAAAATGTCAAGTCCAGTCTGGGAAACGCCCTCTGTTTTGCACTGGGCAGCTCAACCAACTATGCGACTTTTGATCAATTCACAGAGTTGGTTGCAGAGGAGGTGACAGAGAGGTTCAACGCCAGCCTGCATTCCCACTCCACTAGCACACAGTCCAGTGAACCACCACAGTGTCACCAGACCACACCCAACAAAGTAGAGAAAATGGTCAGTTGTCTTTGCAGAGTATTGAAGGAATCTGTTTTGGACATTGAGAGCATGTTCAAGCCAAGAGTGCGTAGTCAAAAGACATTGGATCTTTTAAATAAGCTTTCTCAGGGTAGAACAACCTCAACCTCTTCAGACTCTGACTCCACATCATACAGTCGTTACTCTGACAGCTCAGAATCAACAGTGACAGTGAGGATAGTGAGACTGTCCAAGAAATCTTTATGAAGGAGTTTAGAGACATCATGGAACTCTTTGTGGATGAAATAGCCGAATCGGACCTAAGTGGGCTGATATCTGAATCGTCTCTGGAGTTTAAACCTGCTGCAGATGAAATCTATCACAAAATCAGTAAAAAGGAGAGCGTCAAATCATCTGATTTGTGTAGAGGCTCCAAATTCTCAAAGAGCCCCAAAGGGTTTTGGAAAGGACTGGGGCAGAAGATCAGGAAGCTTTTTGCAAAGCTTTTTGCCACAGCATCGATGCTCAAGATAGTGACAGAAGTCCGGAAGAAGTTCTGTAAGGGGACCCAAGTCCAGAGCATTGAGTCAGTCAAGTCTCTGATGGACAGTGTGGGGTCTCTGCTTCTGACAGAGATCAAGAACAGAGTTTCACCTGATAACGCCCCCGTCCTTTCCAATGTCCTCTATAGGTACATCACATATGACACTTTTGAGGCAAATCCAGTTGATGTGAAGAAAGTGTCTGTTCCTAAGTCCCACAGAAAGATTTACACAGACATAAAGGAGAGAGTGACAAATTCCCTGCAACTGATGAACTGGTGGTTCTCAAAAGAGGCCGGTGACTACACCAAGAGGGTGTTAATGGGGATTGAATCAATCCTAGTGCCTCTGGTCTCAGAGATCGACACTGTGAAGGAACGAGAAGAGTCCCGCAAAAAGATTTATCTCAGTCTCCTCATCGACCAGCTCGTCACTCGAGTGTACTCAAAGTCCAAAGTGATCATTCTCCCGGGCGAACCAAAAGACGTCTCTCAAAACCTGTTTGAAAAAACATGGGCTGAAGTCCAAGATATTGACTTTGACATGTCCCCAAAAAGCTATGATAAGCTCCACAAGGTCATGTTCAAGGACCTGTGTAAGATGTGGGGCTGTCCAGAGATGCTGCTTCTTTCCTTTCGTCAGAAGGAACCAGAGGTCAAGAAAAGAATCGGCAACTGTCTAAAAAGACTCCTGTCCAATTAACCCATCAGAATCTCAGGATTCTGCTCTTGGTTCAGCAGATTCTTTAATTGGTAGGGGTGGAGTCGATGATCCCCTTCTCCACCATGATGATGTACTCTCCCAACATGGCATCGTAGCCGATCTCATCTGATGACTGAAGGATTTTATCCACCACCAGTGAACCCTCCACGCCGGCGTTCTTAGCGATGGTCATGGCGGGGATACGCAGTGCCCGCCTGATGATGTCAACACCTGACTGGAAAGAAAGGAAGCAGATTAATGGAATTGTTTTTCACAAAAGTAAAATCAATGTTATCTTTTCAGGCTTGATTAACTGACTTTGTACTTTATAAACGTAATAAACTGATGATTTGAAAATGTACAACATCTACATGTGGATGTTTATTATTTCTGCGTTTGTTTGACACCAGTTAAACTGCTCCTCATGATTTCATGTAGAAATAACGGAATTAGTTAAGAAAACAAAGTCTACATGACTATTTATTTTTTTAACTGTTTACCTTTGAGATCTAAATTCTACATATCATGGTGTCACACAACCCCGCCCTTAAAATCCCCACTGATCCCTCACAGGACCTCTGTGGAGCCCAACTACTGAAAATCTGTCAAAGAAAGTCAGAGTTGACTTCATCTGAGCGTGTGCATGTGTTTCACTGACCGATCTTCTATTCGGAGTTGGCTTGTTGGTTTTGATGCCATCGAGACAAGGGATGCAGCGGGTACTATCCCCTCCTTCCAACGTGGTCTCATGAAAAGCTAAATTTTCGTAGAGAATCCTACGAAATGCTCCTGCGCAAACTTTGCAGCGCTCTGATCAAGCAAGATGGCGGAGATTGCTGTATTCTTGGTGGAAAACGCTATATTTTAGCAATGTTTCTTAATAAAAATGTGTTTTGATGATATTTATGACGAGATATGTGTGTTCAGTTTCAATATTTTAATTCTTGTTTAAAAAACAAAGCACTAATATGTTATAATTTATTTCATAGCACCAATCCAAACAAGATCACAAAGTGCTTTATTAATAGGTCAAAAAATAAGAAAAAATATACAAAAATCACACAGCACCCATTACAATTTTTTTTAGATTTTAAATGTATTTTAATCATTGATTTAAAAACAGGTGAAGTTATTTTCAGACCATTGATCCCCTGATTGTATCAGCAGTGGCGGTTTTGGGCACGGGCGAACCGGGCAGCCTCCCAGGGAGGCACTTTTTCATGACCCGTGGGGGGCGGCACGAGGACTTAAAAAATAAAAAAGTCATCTGGCTGGCGAAGCGTTTTTCAATTATCTATCATATCACTGTGTGGGGAATTGGCAATTTGGCGCACCCTGCAACTGCAGGCTCCCCTGCTTGGTGCTGTGTGAGAAGGGGGAAGGGGAGGGGGCGCGGGGGACAGTTCACCTCTGGGACTCCCAAATGGAACGGACAAGGGGGGGAACAGGGGATCCGCTGTATAAAGCAGTGATTCTCAAACTGTGTGGCACGCCTGCGGAGGCATAAACTAATATTATAGCCGAACCAATGTGTAAACGTCCGCATCTCTTTAACGGCGGAGCAATAAACAAATCGCTCTTTCACTGTAGTAAGGGGTCGGCAACCCGAGGCTGTGAAGCCGCAGGCGGCTATTCAGCTCCTCTGCAGTGGATCCCTGAACATTGTTGTGCATGTCACGCATATTTTTCGCGAACGGACAGTACACACACAGAGGCCCAGGGGCTCCGCACCCGCCCCGCTCAATCTCTCTGAGACACACACAGGAGATCAGATCTCGTTCACGTGAAGCAGGTCAGGGACAAACAAGAGACGGTGTTCAAAAACCAAGTTGAAAAGAAAGTACGATGAAGCCTGTCTTGCTCTTGGGTTCACAGTCAATGTGGTAGGACATGAGGAGAGACCAGTTTGTAATTTAATGTTTGAAAACTCCAAGAGACCCAACAAATTAAGAAGACTCTTAGAAACAAAACAAAATTAAGAACTTCCCTGACCTGCCATCAAAAACCATGAGCCTTCTTGAGCTGACTTTAATCCATGATAAGGATCTATCGGAGATCTACCCAAACTTTTGGACAGCTCTCAGGATTGCACTTATATTGTTATAATAAAAAATAAATACAATTAAGATGGGTTTTTTTCGGGGGGGGGGGCATCGGAGGGGTCTCGCCCGGGGGGCAATTCCATGTAGAACCGCCACTGTGTGTCAGTACTGTCTGTTCCTTGGAATCGAACAAAGGACTTCATGGAATGTTTAGAATCACTGTGTGTTTTGTCGGGCGTGTCACGGTTATAGCCTGGCACTGCAGCTAACACTGTTCTGTGTTATGATTTACTTACGTGTCAGGTTTCCAAACCATTCTTATATGCAGCCCACTTTCTGACGAAGGAAACCTCTCCTCTGCTGCACCTCTGAAACACCATCCAGCCTCCATCTGCTTGCATCTCGCAGTACACCTGAGCACTTGGTTACACATACTATTTAAGATTTGCAGAGCAGGAGCAGAAACTTTCTTGGGTCTACTACTGTCTTAAAAGAGGACCCCCCCCCCCCCCCCCAGAATTGTAAACTGTAGATGTAGGCAAAGCATAGCGCAGGACACAGTCACTATGACAAATTGCTTCATGCTTAATGTCATACTTGATACCTTAAATGGGGTCTTAACTCCATGAGGGTGGATTATATAAACTCCACTGGATGGATGTGGAGAGAGATTTTTGATCTGCGTGCAGTCTGTGCCTGTGGTTTATACAGCAAGAGAATGACAAGACATGTTAGTCTCAGCGACCCCAAACAGGCACAACAAAATTAGTCCTCTGGTCAGTCATTTCTTTCTCCAAGAGTTAATAAATACCAGCATACCTTTGTATGTACTTACGCTATATTTTAGCAATGTTCATAATAAAATGGGTTTTGATGATATTTATGTCGAGATATGTGTGTTTCAGTTTCAATATTTTCATTCATGTTTATAAAACAAACCGCTAATATGTTTTTTAAACCCTATTTTCACGACCCTAATCTCAACGCGGAAGAACCATACAGAGAACTACAAATTGAATGGCGTCCGTGTGTGTGTGTTGTTCCCATCTTTTGTAGTTCTAATGTGTTTTCACTATTATGTGAGTTTGCGACCGGGAACCTTGCTACTTTAATACATCTATCTTTATTTTGTAATAGAAAAAGTTTAAACAAATGAAAAAATCATCACGTAAAAAAGACTTGTTCCAAGTTTGGTAGGGCCTGAACGATATTGAGCTTATATCTAATAGCTATAGATTTATAAAAAAATACAAAAAGGGGCAAAAAAGACACACACACCAACACAGTCAATTAACATATGTATTTTCATTTCACAGTGAAAACAAAGGCCATAATAAACCTGTAAATGATTGATGTCAGTGTGTTCCTGGTGATTCAGACCCAGACAGTTCACTGTGTGACTGGTCATCTGAGTCGTCATACTTCATCAGCAGAGTCACGGATTTTTACGTTACTCTTACATTGCAGTTCATTAATACTCTGAATACTTGAATCAAATCAGGTTTAGGAAATCAACAGAATTATTTCAAGTTAAATGATTTATTGACTTTGGTCGTGATGCCTTTGTGTTACTCATTCTTACTTTTACACACGGCAGTAAAAACATATAAGAGCACACCGAGATTTATGGCCACACTGATGAACACAGGAACACACTGGGTTACACAACCTCCTCTCTTCAGGAGGCAGGAGAGACTTGAGGTGGAAATGGAGACAGACACCGGCTGCAAGGGTATCACTACCGTTAATCCACATCTGGTTGGATCTGAAACCTGTGGCCTATGTTGTCAACCAGTGGAACCAGACCTCCCTACTTCCCTCAGAGGCTCTATGAGGATCAGGTGATACAAATCCTTTGTGCCCATGTAGGAGGTTTCCTGTCATAGCCAACAGTCAAATCCATCTCCCTCTGCTCCTTTTCTCCACGTGCAGTAGATCCATTCGGAGGCTCCAGTCCAGATGTGTCGGAGTATGGGTCCTCTAGAGCTTTCAGGACCCTGTTGAGCTGCAGAACAGAGGTACTATTGGTCCTTGAAGCAAAAATATGATTGAGAACATGTATAAAATCATTTCAATATTTTAGAAATATGAAGGGACAGCAGCAACAAAGTCCCTTAACACTATCACAAGGAGCAAGACAAGATAAAGTCCACACCAAGACAAAGATTTCTACTGACCAAACTGTTATACACTTAAACTATCAAACACACAGTGGGATGAAGGCTACTATAAAGAACCTAGAATGGAGGTTTCTAGAAAAGAATCAATCGAAATCTCCCAACCTCAGAGAAGTCTCCTTTTTCGGCAGCTTGAATTGCATTCTGGGCGATGTAGTTGCGTAGCATGACCCGGGGGTTGTTGCTGTTCATCACACTGAGCCTCTGCTTTTTGATTGGGGCCAAGTTACTCGAGTCATCACACTCCCTGGATAAACGCCTTCTGTTGATTCAGCACAAGAGGATTTACCATTGCAAATTGTCGCAGCTCATTTAGACGGACAAAGATGATATGTACATATAAAAGCAATAACTATTTAAATATCATGCATTGGGGCAATAAGCTATAAACACAACAGTCACATGAACATCTAATTTCCACTCACATTTTCACTCATTTGCTACTGAACAAATCCTTCACTAGATGTTTTTCTCTGCTAAACTTTCCACTAAGTTCTTTAGCCAGTTGTCAAGCTTGTTCCCACTTTTTATACTGTGTTTTATTTTCTTAAATCAACTTCAATATATTTGATTGTGTTTTCTTTATATCTATAGTTATTTATGTGTGTTTATGGGTAGAACCGGGAAATAGCAAGGCTCAATTGCATTTCTTTGTCAAGAGGGATTGATAACAACTTCTAAGGCCAAATTTTTTTTTTAATTGATATTATCAGCCACTATTGATCATTATCAGAAATCCTTTACTCCCTTGTATCGGTATTTCCATTGGCTGCCTATTGGAATTATTTAGTAAATGTAAGATTTAGCTTTAATCCAACTCAAAGTGAATGCTCCCTCCGAAATGATATCACTCACATTAAAGAACGTTTTTAGTGAGGTGCCCATTGTGTGTCTTTTTGTTCACTTTTTAAACTCTTGTCTCACCTGTATCTTCTGACCCAGTGAGTCCAGTCATCACGCTGCTTTTCCTTAAGCTCATCTTGATCCGTCTCAAGCAGCTCCTTAAGCCGACCTATCCGCTCCAGCTGCTGGGCCACACCTGGGCCGCCTGCCGCCATGCTGAACATGCCCGGGTTGGTGTGTGCCATGGACAAAATCATTGCCAGTTCACTAGAAACAGAGAATATGCTGATGAAACGTTTCCTACACTCGTTCCACATAAGCCTGCTACTGTCTCCTACGTAAATACTACCAGTTGCAACTAAACAACACATTTAACTCACATATTGTCTCGGTAAGACCTTTCCCCAAAATGCTAGCATTTGAAAGAAAAACAAATTAGATGACAAAAAAAATTTGATCATCTGAAACTGGGACTCTGCTCACACAGGATTAGATGTACATTCAGGAGTATATGGTGAGGCAGACAGAGGCATTAGGTTCTTATTACAGCAGATTTTTTATCAGACAAATGTATATGCAACCTCCATATACCCCCTCACCGGTCCTCCATTGTTGGCTTATTAGCCACCTTAAGTTCCTCAATGGAGGAACACTGCTGCAGGATGAGGTCCACTACAGGCCCCACTGCTTCCCTCTCACAGTCGCCCTCCTCAGGCCAGGGGACACGGCTCAGCAGGCGGAAGGTGTTGGTGAAATCTGCACCTGGAAATAGAAGCACAATGACACTGAGGGAAGCAGAGGACATAGAGAAGGCTGCACGATGGCTACACTGTTTTAAAGTTCCATGACATTTGTCTTCCGGGTCTCTGTACCAGTGTTGTGCATGACGCGCAGCAGGTCCGATATTAGCTGGCCATCCTCTGCCTCCTCTCGGCTCACCAGGCCCAGCTTCTTCCTCATGATACTCAGGTAGAAGCCTTCGTACGTGAGCATAAAGTCGTCCAGGATAGCTCCTGCCTCGGCGGCATCCAGCTCGGAGCCCAACGCTTCGGCCAGGCGAGCCAGGTTCCAGCGGCACACAGACGGCTGGGCTTGGTATGAGTAACGGCCTCTTTTGTCCGAGGCGTTGGAGATAAAATCTGGATCATACCTGACACAGGAGGAAGAGTTTTTATACATAGACGAATATGATGCACTGCATGGAATGACATTGTTCTTACATCTTCTATCTACTTACTTTACTTCAAAACACATTGTAATCTTACTGAGGCATAGATGGAAATTATATGTATATATATTTTAAGTTCAACCTTTGTTGAGCAGAGGAACAATATTTCAGATTGCAAGAAATCTAAATGAAAAGAGAGTGCACATGTTTCTGATTTCAACTTTCAGCAGTTTACCGGTCCATGAAACCGAAGGGGCCGTAATCCAGAGTTAGACCCAAGATGCTCATGTTGTCTGTGTTCAGGACGCCGTGGCAAAAACCTACACACTGCCACTTGGCCACTAGCTCAGCAGTTCGCGTCATCACCTGGGGATAGAGACATAGGATGATAAACACCGACAGCTAAAGTAAGAGCTGCTGCAGGTGTATGCAGGTTTCTCACCTCTCTGAAAAAGGCCATATTTCTATCTCTCCGGTTGCTGTGATCCTGCTGAACGGAAGGAAAGAAGCTGTCGATGACGTAATCCAAGAGCTGAGCACGGATGTCCTGCCGCCCGGCGCTGGGACCCTGCAGGCCGGAGAATTCATCACGGCCCAGAAAGATCTCAAAGGATCCGAACCTTTAAAACAAATTAAAGAGAGATTCCATATTTTGTCCAGATCCCTCTTTGACAGAAGGTGTTTGTATGGATAAAGGACTGACGGCTCTTGATGAACCGCACCTGATGAAGGACGGGGCGAGGCGCAGGACCACCGAGCATCCCTCAGGAATCCGCTGGCCACTGCTGAGGGGATCTCTCATGACACGGAGGTCAGAGGTGACGAGTGAGGCCGCACGGGTGCTGGGTATCCCCAGGGCGGCCATGGCCTCGCTGCAGAGGAACTCTCTGATGCTGGAGCGAAGCACCTTCCTGCCGTCACCGTCTCTGTGGGAGAGTGAATGTGGCTGTCACACATTTTAGAGAGTCTCAGCTCTGTTTAAATTGAGTGAGGCTTGACTGAGGCAGGTTGAAATATGTGCAGCGTCCGAATATGTACAGTACACAAAGTGTTGTATTGCACCGACAGAATCAATATTGCACAGTTAAATTATATACAGTTAACTATTTGTGTTTAACAGAACAATGAGTCAGGGAAGTGAAGGTGCACTGATTTGACTGCAGCAATGAGAGAGTGTGTGAGCCACAGTTAAGCTCTTAAGCAGCTCTCCATGGTTAATGAGTCCACATGCCTGTGCTGAGTGAGGCTTATGGAAAATGTGCTTTGTCACTTGAATTCTCTTATTGCCACTTTGTTGCAATGTAAACATCGATCAAACATCATATTTCAATAAGATCTATATGTCCTGTTCCTGAGGTGAAGTATAATATAAAGTCAGTTCCAAATAAGATGGTAATTGCATGAATGAAATCCACAAAATAAGAACCCACAATTACCTGGAGTAAGGTGTGACTCCTGCACCTTTAACCTGAATCTCCCATCGCCCCTGGGGGCCTGAGTCCACCTCCCCCAGGTACATGGCCGCCCCATCCCCCAGCTGACCCGCGAACAGGCCGAACTGGTGTCCGCAGTAGCAGTGTGCAGCGGGCTGGGAGCCGGGCAGCAGCCTGGAGCCGCTCAGATACTCCGGAGCCCGGGGGTCCTCCAGCACGTCCCGATCCCTGAGACCGAGCAGAGCCAGCGCTGACCGGGACAGCGCCGCGAGGTGGGGACTGAGCAGCGGCTGGAGGGTCCCGATCCGGGAGAAACACGCCCCCGGGACTGTTCGGGACCCGGGTTCATCTGTGTCATCCACCGGCAGCTTCCTCAGTGCCGTGTTGTGGAAGGATAAGAGCTCCAGAGGTGTGGAGCCGGTCTGAGAGGACTCCATGAGCCGTCACCACCACAGCCATATACTGAGTGGATCAAGGAATGTATCAGCCTGGATAAATAAGCCTGAACGAAGCAGAATAGGCTCACAGGCAGTATTACACCATAATTAAAGAACTCACAGCAACACACAGTACTTTGAATAGTCGAGGTGGAAAAATACTTTTAAAAGCATTAGTAATAATGATCCAAAAGTTGAAACAAATAAAATAATAGCAAAATATCAGGGCATCAATAAAACAATATACAATAGTTGTCTAATTAAAGTATGAAATCAACTTATAAAAAGTTAAAGTTACAAAAGTTAATAGCATTGATATTAAAAACAAAAATGTTGGTTTCTTTTTCAGGGATTTTAGACATCTTATTTTTCTATTTTTATGACTTTTCTTTACGGTTATTTTCTTATTTCCCTCCTTAGCTTTTCCAAGTGTTGGAAAGACATCTGTGTGATGTCCTTACTTTAGGTACGTGTAATTTAAAGATGTATCCAGGTGTATTACTGTTATGATCATCTATACAAGCTAAAGTTAAACTACTTCACTCGACATTATTTTGGAGCAGTATAAATTATCACCAGCAGGGGGCAGCACAAAAAGGAAAATATATATCCCAACGTTTAACACATACGAAGAAGGAACAGCTTTCGACAACAGTTCAGTATCTCAGTGTAAATAATTAGCTCGGCTCATAATTCGTGTGTATCACGTCTCCTGGTTTAAAAGTTGAAGTGTTGCAGCTGCAGATGAGCTGGCTCCTCTGTCACGTCCCTGTTTTATCCCCTGGCTGCTAACGGCATTGGCTGGGGAGTTAGCCCGCTGTGGCTAACAGCAGCTAACCGCAGCTAGTCAAACTTTTCTACGCCGCTATGAGAAGATGGATTTAAGTGTTTTCACAGCCAGTTCCACAGGTTGGTTTAGAGACGAATCCACAACGAGTTAAACACTACATTTATTATATTTGTCCTATATGACTGTTTGATAAGAGTTCACCAACTGACTTTTCCCCATTCGTCTATCCCAGCTACATTAGCCCAGGTAGCTAGCTGATTGCCTTTACTGTTCTGACACGTATTCTACCACACAAAACCATTACTGTGTGCACGCTGGGACCTGAATATATGTGCTGTGTGTGCAGACTGTACTAACATGGCAGAAGTTGGCTAACGTTTGAGAACATCGCGGTTCTTGAACACGCACTCGAGTGTTAAAGTCCATTAAGGTTGCGTTCAGAGCGCCTTGTTGTTACAGCACGTTAAACACAAAATAACTGTTATCTCATTGAAGCATCAGAGATGGGTCATATTTGCTCATCATTATTATCTGGACAGTTGGCATAAAACAACCATCTCAATTGTGACTTAATTATCACAGATTATCTTCTTTAACAAAAGAGCGTGGAGGTGTAAGTAACAGCCCCAAGATGTCCTCCCATCATCACAGTTTCAAGTACTGTCATGAACTTGATATGTAAACATTCTCTTTATTGTCAGAGTGAGACAATGTAAGAACTTTAAAGGGAAAGTTCTTCCAAAAATGAAAATGTACTCATTATCTACTCAGCACTATGCCGAAGTGTTTGAGTCCACTTTTGGATTTTCAAGGCTACAGTGTTGCAGCCACATCCAATACAATTGAAGTAACTGGGGAACACTTCTCAAATGTAAAAAAAAAAAAGGTAGCCTTCCTGATTACTGCTCCTCTGGTGTCATCCAAGTGAGGCCTGACATTCAAATTCCACTTGAAACAAGGTCATTTACACATCAGCGAGAATATGGCAGTAGTATTGAAGCCATTTTGAGTGGCTGCAACACTGCTTTATTTATTTTTAAGATTGTGTTTATTATTTTTTACCATAATATCAAAATGTAATACATGGAAGAATATAATATACATACACCCCTCTATATATATCTTCAAAAATAATTATATAACCACCCACATATATACATATATATATATATATACTGAGATACATGCAATGAGAGCATTTACATTTTTGGGTGAACAACCCCTTTAACAGGGCAAACTGTCTGCATCTTGTTTTTCAGATGAGCCTTTACCTCTGGCCTCACTGCGCCTCTTGGTGCCGCCTCTGCAGCTCATGACAGCCGCGATGTGGCAGGTGCTGAAGAAACAAGATGTCATGAACTACTGGAACGTGGCAGAGTTTGTCTCTTTGGCAACCGACCTGGTCCCAGAGCTGCTGATGTACAAGCACAGGACACAGCTGAACCTGGGATTAAGAGCCAGGGTGAGTACAGGTGGAGAAACTAACCAATTCATAAATAATGGTATTTTTAATTCTTTAAGATATGTAAATGTTGGATTTTTGTGATGTCTTATTTTTTCTCTCCTATATAGTATATCCTTGAGCTGTGCAGAGGTGAAGAGCTTGTGGAAACTGACTTCATCTTATCACACTTGGACAAGATTAAATCACAAAATTTCACACAGGTAGATACAATTTGTTCAGCTCTTGGTTTCTTTATTTCATTTCACACAAAAAAATATTTTTTATGAACCTGAATTTCAGCTTCTTATTTTATTATTTGTTGATTTAAATGAATGCTTTTTTTGGCAGGTAACATTCATCAAAATCAGAGCAGTTATCCTGTAATAAACATGTAATGATGTTTATTTCCATATGCAGATGAAGGAAATGGAAGAGGAGGAAGTCGCAGTGAACTTTCTTGAGCTGATCCAGACTCTGATCAAAGGTCCTGAAGAGAGACAAGACTTTTTCTTGGTATGACTTGGTGTTTGACTTACACTTCTGTGGAGCCAGATCCAGCAGTTTCCTCTGTAGCTTATGAAGTCATCATTACATTTTATAGGTTTGATGCTGTCAGTTGCAAATCTTTCAGACATTATAATGCATTGAACAATGTAACGAAATGTAATATTTAAAGTCAATGTCTTTTATTCTTTGTAGGAGGTCTTCCCTGCAGAGTTCGGATCACAGTATGACACTGATCTGGAAACCCTGTTCTCCGAGTTCATCTGTCGACTGACTCAACTCTTGCCTGTTCCTAACCTCAAACAGGTAAGAGGGGTCATTTTTGGTAGAGTGCTAACAAGGATATAACACTGTGGCAAAGAATTAACAGCTTAACATCACTGGGGGTAATACTGCTGTCCCCATCTGTTTCCCTCAGACTATGTCATGGCTCGGAGCTGAATGCTCAGTGTTGGAGGATTGTGTCCATTCAGTGTCTAAGTCTACAGACCTGAAACACCTACTCCAGCACCACAAACACATGGGGCATTTAGAGCAACATGGTAAGTCTCTTCCTGTCACCACTTCCTATGTATTTCACTGTAATGGCTGACTCTATGACAAAAACGTTTAAGTTCATGTCCTTTTTTGTGCAGTTCCACCTTCTAGTATGGGCGAGTGCATCCTCTCCTCCCTCTCTGCGGTTCCTCCTAGCCGAGTGGCAAAAACCACAGAGCAACCCAACCAATCATCTCCACCGCCAGGGCTCAGTGATGAAACACAAACTGTCTCATTTGTGAATAATGTAGAAGTTGAAATAATCACAGTGACAGATTATGCAGAGGTTGAATTGGGCCCAAGCACCGACATTGAGCTGGTAATCGAGGAACACTGCTATGAAACGACAGACAGTTGCACAGTGGCTGGAGATTCTTTGGTAGTGCCTCCTGAAAGGACGACCAGGGAAGAGGAAGTGAATGAAGCGGGGGGAGGAGCGACACAAGCAAAAGTTGAAAGTGGTTTGACAAACGTCCTCCAAACCGAGGTTCACAGGGACGACCCAGCTTCCCCCCAACACACAGTTCCTCTGGGTCCTCACGACTGCCCAGACTGTGAGAAGAAATTTAAGTTTGCCTCTTCACTGATCGCCCACAGGGTCATCCACACTGGTGAACGCCCGCACCGCTGCAGCGAGTGTGGTCGCTGCTTCTCTTTCAGACAGTCCCTTGACAGGCACAGATACACGCACAACACTGGACGCAAGTACGACTGTGCGGTCTGCGGCGAGACCTTCCACTCGTTGTCAGCCCGCACGGAGCACAAGCAAACACATATGGAAGATGGTGTTTACGCATGCCAGCAGTGTAACAGGAAATTCAGCTGGGAGCTGGCTCTCGCAAGGCACGTAAGAACTCACACCGATGACCCGACCACTGGGATCCCGAAGGATGGAGAAGAACTGGTTATAAGTGATGAAATAGTCTGTGAGGATCCAGGTCCACTGCCTGAGTCTGACTGCCAGGTGGAAGCAGAGGAGAAAGGTGAGCAGGATCCAGAGAATGCAGAAGTTCAGAGCAGCAAGGGCATCATCCATGAGTCTGGAGGCCCGTTCCCTGACCTCGATAATCACCAGGCCATGCCCGCAGTGAATGTCCGCACAAGTGGGCGCAAACGCAAACCCACCATGAAGATTCAGGTGATCAATTTGCAGAAGCGCCTGAGCACGAAGAGAAAAAAGAATACCAGAGTCGACCCTCCGGACCTGAAGCCTCTGCCTTTCAGCTGGTAAACACCTCTGCTCTTATTTACCATCTTTGTTTTGTCTCACAACGTTTCTCCCTCCTCTGTGTTTGTGGTTCTTGCACAGTTTTCAATCATCAGTGTATTACAGAAACTGTGTGTTTGAGTTATGTTTGAATATATTGGTTATTGTTGGCTGTTGATTAAAGCACCTCATGTTTATTTGTCTTTACAGCTCAGAGCACTCGTATGGGTCACCCATGGTCTCGTCAAAGGACAGCAATGAAAGTGAGTGTTCATTTGTTGACATTTGTAGTTGTTGATATTTTCAACACAGGTATGTAATCAGCGAGACTGGATAAAAAGATATTTCAAATAATTGGCTGAAAAAAGTTATTTTAAAAAGTTTCTTTATTAGATGAACACAGTAAAATGTCCTCAGTAACTTGTGACTGATTATGTGTTCAAAATAGTTCATAGTAACTTTGAAGAAGTGACACTTTCTTTATGAAAGTAACTGTTTAGTCGTCTTCCTGTATTCTGAAATAACCTGTGTCCATTGTCAAGATGACCCTGTGTATCCCTAAATGCTTTGATAATTTCAAGTCTGCAATATTTTGTGCAAAATATCCATATAATTTGATAATTGTATATATATATGAAAAAAAATACAACATTTTACCTATTTTAGCACAAATTAAAATTTGTCCCATAACTTCTCCTCAGCTGTTTTCTCCTGTCCGAAGTGCTCCTTCCATCACTCAGATGAAGTCCAGGTCCAACAGCACATTGACTCCTTTCACTCTGCTGAGCCTGAGGAGGACAAGTCGTCCCTTCACCACCTCGCTGATGAACAAGAAGCTTTTAGTTGTTCAGACTGTGAGAAGAGCTTCAAGTTCCAGTCTTTACTGAAGGCACATCAGCGGATCCACACGGGCGAGCAGCCCTTCCTGTGTTCTCAGTGCGGACTGCGTTTCTCCTTCAAACAGTCGCTGGACCGGCACAAGCAGACGCACAAGTCCGGACGCAAGTACGAGTGCCTGATCTGCGGGGAGTTCTTCAAGTCCCTGGTGGCTCAGAGGGAGCACAAGAGCACCCACATGGAGAACGGGGCCTACCTGTGTTCCGAGTGTGGCCGGGCATTTGCCTGGAAGTCGGCACTGGTGAGGCACGTGAAGACCCATGGTGAAGAGGCTGACAAGGGGGAGCGTCCTCACAAATGCCCTCAGTGTGACCTGGGCTTCAGCTGTGCCAGCCACCTCAACAGGCACGTCCAGACCCACCAGGAAGAAAAAGTGCACAAGTGCAACTGCGGGAAGAGCTTTGCCTACCGAGCAGCTCTGAGCGCCCACCAGCGCATCCATCAGAATGAGCGGCCGCACACATGCACACAGTGCGGCAAGGGGTTCCTCTACAAGGGGGGTCTCCGGAACCACATGAAGATCCACTCTGAGGAGATGCCCTTCATGTGCTCCTTTTGCGGCAAGAGCTTCAAGAGGGAGCGCAGCATGAAGAAGCACGAGCGCTGCCACACCAGGGAGAACGTTTTCAGCTGCTCCCAGTGCGACAAGAGTTTCGTTTACAAGGCCACGCTGATCCGACACGAGCTGACTCATTCGGGCGAGAGGCCGTACCTCTGCTCGGACTGCGGGAAGGGCTTCTTCTCCCACGCCGAACTCCTGAAGCACGAGCGCTTCCACACGGGCCACAAGCCCTTCCAGTGCACACACTGCGGCAAAAGTTTCACCCAGTCTTGCTACCTGACCATTCACCTGCGCTACCACACCGGCGTGCGGCCCTACTCGTGCACCGAGTGTGACAAGAGCTTCCTGAGTGCCAACCGCCTGAAAAGACACCAGAGAATACATTCGGGGGAAAAACCATTCCTGTGTGGAGAATGTGGGAAGAGTTTCAGGCAGTCGTATAATCTCAAAATGCATCAACGAACACACATTATGAAGTTAACATAACTGGGAAAGACCTAATTTATTGGTGTGGAGACTGATTCGGAAATGAATTATCTATGATTTATAATGTATATTGCGTCTGGGACAAAAGTGAAAATAGATGTATTATTGCAACTGAACTGCTTCTAGTAATAATTGCTAATAACATGTTCACAAGTTAAATGTCTCCTTTTAGTTAATGGTTGTGTTGCCATTAAAGCAGACTGAGCAGAGGAATGTTTGTCATATGTGTTGTGTACCATCAGTGTTAATTGACTCAAAATCTTCAAATAAAAAAACAGTAGAAGGTTCTACATAAATTCTTCTTTATTGAGAAGTGGGTCTAGTTTTACAACAGAAAATTCAAAACAGGTTGGAAAATAAGCTTTAAATCTTTTTGCGCTACAACAAAATACATTTTCTCTTGATGGCAGTAGTTGTTTTTCAAACAGCAAGAGTGAAGAAACACGGGCTTGTCTCAGATCAGCAGTAGTACACACAGAGGCCCCACTGAGACGGTTTTACAAGATTAGATAAAACTTTCATGGGAAAAAGAGTAAATGACAAAATGCCTGCAGTTCTGACATTACTGAATGAATGAGATCGGGCTGCACTCCACTTATGGGATGTTTGTGCCAGGTCAGAACAGAAGTGTGCAGGAGAGGTAGAGAAGTGCCCCTCCCCCGCTGCCCACACAGTGACCTACACGGCGATGTGCAGAGTGATGGGGCAATGGTCGCTTCCCATCGCCTGGTTGCGGATCTTGCTGTCGCACAGGCCGGGCAGCAAGGACGACGACAACATAAAGTAGTCGAGCCTCCAGCCCACGTTCTTGGAGCGGGAGTTCATCATGTAGGTCCAGAAGCTGTAGGCGTTGGTCTGCTCGGGGTAGAGCTCGCGGAAGCTGTCGATGAAGCCGGCCTCCAGCAGCTGGCCGAAGCCCTCGCGCTCTTCGGGGGTGAAGCCCGCGCTCTTCTTGTTGCCCTTGGGGTTCTTCAGGTCGATCTCCTGGTGTGCCACGTTAAGGTCGCCGCACAGCACCACCGACTTTTGCATGTCGAGCTCGCTCAGATACGACAGGAAGTCCACGTCCCAGGTTTTGCGGTAATCGAGGCGCACGAGGCCTCGGCCAGAGTTTGGCACGTAGACGGTCACCAGGTAGAAGTTGGGGAACTCGGCAGTGATGACGCGGCCCTCCTTGTCGTGCTCCTCTTTGCCTGGGGAGGAGAGGGGAGGTTCACTCAACTACTAATGGCAGATACTTTACCAAAATTATTCAATTTAGTAATTGATGGCTGCACGGGATAAATTCTGTGCAGTTAAACCAATATCTAAAACCACGACTCACCGATGCCGTAGGTCACTTTGATGGGTTCAGTCTTGCAGAGCATGCCCACCCCGCTGTAACCCCCTTTCTCATCTGAGGTAGCCCAGTACTTGTGCGGGTACTCAGGCATCGAGGTGATGTCGGCTGGGAGGTCTTTCTCCGCACACTTGGTCTCTTGCAGGCACAAAACATCTGGAGCCTCCTCACGCACCCACTGGGAAAGAAGAACACAGATGTTAAACATTAAACACACACACTTAAACACTTTGCTCTTTTACAGCCTGGAAACTAGCTCCTGTTTCTCAGGGTCAATGGTCACTCACATCCAGGCCCTTCTTTTTCACCCAGGCCCTCAGTCCGTCCACATTCCAGGAGGTGATCTTCATGTTGGCCTCCCGTCCGTCCTTGCTGGTCATTTTGTCGGGAGGATCATCGTACAGTATCGGTGCCTCCGGCTCCTTAGCCTTCTTGGCTTTCTTCGGAGGGGCTGTGAGGTGGAAGAAAGGACAGGTCATAATGGAATTGTGCCAAGGTCAGGGGTCAGAGATGTACAGTAGCTTGGAACATGTAACAAATGTAATGAACGATATGTTTTTGGAAGCATGTTAGTGTGCGCTGACGTACTGGAGCTGGTTTCAGTCTCCCCTTCTGCTGTAGCCGCCTCCTCCTCTGCCTTCTTGCCTCTTTTCATGCTTGAACTCGCTCTGGTGGCAAACACACCTCGCAGACACACAACACGCACACACAACAGCACACACGCCGCTGGAAAAAGACAGAAGATGGAGTTAAGTGATATACTCATCTAAAAGTGTTCAGTCCTAAATGCCATAAACGGCAAGACTCAGTAAGTAGAACACTTGATAGAAAATGTAACCGTTAGATGTTTGACAACGGAAACATTTGCTGAAAACCTAATTTCAGCTCATGTGTATAATTGTCAATAGATTTTCTTAGAGTTTTGGGCTGTTGGTCAGTCAAAACAAGCATTTTCAGGAAATCACTGTGGACTCTGGAAACTTTGTTTATAAACACTTTACATAACATTGATGGGGAGGGAGGGATTGACGAAAGATTATGAAATACAAAAAATATGAATGGAATAAAGACTAATATATACAGTGTAAAAACACGACAATTATGTGCAGTGTGAGAGTATACGTTTTATAGTATAGGCTGACTACTGATACTTCACTTACCATAGTTATTATACATTTTTACTGATTCCTTAAACTTAGTTATAAAAGAACTTTGAATATGTTTAAATGAATATACATGTGTACTTCAATATATTATTACTGATCAGTCAACATAAGTATTATCTGAAATGAGCCAATAGCAGCTGATAGATCTGTTTCTAACTTTGAGGGCTTTTTTTATTTTACTGGAATCTTTTGAATTGTTTCCATCTTTGTTTGTGCATTTATGTCCATACAGATCTATTTAAATATCTACAGGCGAGTGAGAACTGGGATGTGAGCAGAGCACCAGTATCGGCCTCTGGGAGGTCTGAACCTCGACGTCTGATGGAGGTCCTCTCTGTGCAGGAGCTTCAATGCACCACATAGGCTGTATCTGTGATCGGGTGGGTGTGCAGAGCAGCAGCACACCGGCCACAGAGGCTACATCTGAGCTCATTCTTCTCTGTGTTGTACAGAGCAAGTTGAATGGAGAGCTAAGCTAATGCTAGCTGCTGCTGCTCTGTGACAAAGAGCCCAGAGCAGCAGCAGCAGCAGCAGCAGCACACGGCCTGCACAGAGAATCAATGGAGCTTGAGCAGACCCGCTGCATTCAATGCACACATCCGATTGGTCGGTCAATGCAAACACGGCTCAGTACACTTCAGCAGGTTTTATGATTCTGAAAAAATAAGATGCAAATAATCTTACTTGTACTTTTGGCAACAGGATGCGAAGAGCGGACAAGCGCAGCCAATCAGTCACTCCCCCAAACACTTGCTCGCTCACACACAAAGCAGCAGAGGCTTCTCACCACGTGCCTGCTGTAGTAAGTGGCTGCCCGGACATTTGCCTGATAGAAATCACGAAACCAAAACGCCACCTTTTTTATTTACAACTTCAAAACCCGCAATAAAAGTTGCAAAAATATATGAAATAATATTTGTGTAGACACAGAATATTATCCTGACGTGCTTCTGAGGGGGGGAATCTGTTTTTTTCGTTGAGGCGAGCTCTGCAGCTGTCGGTGGGAGGGTCCTTCGAGGCTACATGGAGGAGTTTGGTTGCAGGAAGAAGCTGCAGCAGTGAAAGAAGCGGATTTAAAGTTTATCTGACACCAAGTTTGATTCATGTGAGCTACTGAAGGAAATTAACAAGCCAGGTATACCTGCTTTTTATTCTACACCGCGTCATGCAAAGCTAGTTTTAGGGGAACGGTGTGTTGTCCCTGCTAGCATAGCAGCTACACTCAGCTACACAGGTGGTTCTATTATGGTTTTGCTGTTTTTTAGCTAATGTTTCCTCTAATGTGGTTTTAGCTAATCCAGTTATAAACGACACTTATGTGTTTGAGTGTCATAAGTTTATATAATAATAAAACTATACTTACTTGCAGCTAACAGACTAAAAATATAGACTCACATAATTCACCTGGAAGCCCATTCCTGTCAGGAGAAATCATTATAGGTTAGTGTTGCTAAATGGAATGTGAACATTGTTAGATTAGAATGGTGTCAGTGGTTTATTATTGTATTATATTTGTATTTTACTCTACAGGAAGTGCAGGAGTGCTGTGCAATACAACACTATGAATACATGCATTAGTTTAATAGGGTTTTAAAAAAAGCAAAGTATATGTGGATATAAACCTTATGTATGGTGCAAGCACAGTGAGGAGGTGGAATTAATATGCCTCCGATTTGTCAAATGTTTTGCAGTTTATCACAGAGGAGCAAACATCATTCTTTAAACTTAAAAGTAATAATAATGTGACATTTATCATGCTAATTATGGATATAAATCAATATATAATTTCTCATAATTGTGTATTAGTATTTAAATTCTGTTATCATAGCAAGCTCTTCCTGTTTTATCCCTTGTCAGGCATGGGCTTGCATAAGCAATTGAGCCATTAATGAGAACGTTATCAGACATAATACTTCTGCAGCACTTAACCTGTTGGCTTCTGTGCTTCCAAGACAGCAAACATCAGTCTTCACTGCACTTTGATATTCTCTTCTTTTTTTTCAGCAGCCATGACGGTAATAATTGGGTTTGAGGGCAGTGCCAATAAGATCGGCATAGGAATCATCAGGGATGGAGAAGTTCTTTCCAATCCTCGACGCACTTACATCACACCTCCTGGACAAGGTGGGACAGATTTCTGTTGTAACAGTGTTAATTTTGGCAGCTATTTTTGATTTAGTCTTAGTCTTAGTCTTTTGACGAAAATGCATTTTAGTTTTAGTCACATTTAGTCATTTTTATCCTTCTTAGTTTTAGTCTAGTTTTAGTCGACGAAAACGAAATCAATTTAAGTCTAGTTTTAGTCACATTTAATAGCCACATTAATCTCCTTTTCTATAAAAACATATAGCTGGAGCCTAATAGCTAAAAAATATATATTTAATTTTAAATGTGAAAACAAAAAGGGAGAGCAGGTCAGACTGGAGGCGGACACAGAAACTTCAGCTCGGTACAAACCAACTGCAGCTTCTGCTCTGATCAAGAAGCTGAGGTGCTGATCTCTGATCAGCTGAGACCAGAGAAACTCGGTGTTTTCACTGTTTCCATAGTTAAGAAGCAGTGAGTCACTGTGAGGCTTTCTCACGTGTTCTAGCTCTGATCTTGTGTCTCTGAGCGCGGGGGGCGGAGCCTCGGGACCGGTGTGCTCTCTGGGAGCGCACAGACACACACACACACACAGACTCACTCGCCCGCTCCTGATACTTCATGACGGCCTGATACGATGATGTTAAAAAAATTATTGTTACTTAGTCAACCACCAACATTTTTGTCTCGTCAACGAAAGTTAAAAATAGATTTAGTCCTAGTTTTTATTTTCAAAGATCCGTTTTCGTTACGTCTTCGTCTCGTCTTCGTCATGGAAAAAGGGTCGTTAACGAATATATTTCGTCATCGTTTTCGTCAACGAAATTAACACTTTGTTGTAATATTAATGCCACCATCTCATCACCAGTGGAATGACGTCTTCAAAGTCCTGCATGTGAGAGTGACAGAATTTTCTTTTACCAATCAGGATTCATGCCGAGCGACACCGCCAGGCACCACCGTGCCGTCATACTGACCGTCCTGAAGGAGGCTCTGGAACAATCAGGGCTCAAGCCTGCAGACATCGATGGGGTGGCGTACACCAAAGGTAACATAAGAACAATACAATGCATATATGTTTATGTGTGTGTGTTTATTTTATACATTTTTTCCACATCATCTACACTTCACTGAAACAGTGGTATCTCAGTTATGTTGACCTCAAAATTAAAACTCAAGACAGCATTTCTTAACAAATCATAAATGCATCGAAGGAATAATTCTAGATATCTAGTAAATCATAGTGTGTTGTACACAAATCAAGTTCCGCATGTTCACATCTTACCACTGGTCAAACCCCCATGTGAGTTTCAGTATTAACCTGACTATGTTAGATTGTTCTTGATGTAAATAGAAGCTGTTCTATGCAGATTTTCAGTCTTCGAATGATGAACTTCAGGTTTTATTTAGAAGTTGATTTTGGCTTCCTTGCCAAACATACAGTATTTACCATAAATCAGCAAGCTGACAGGCTGGTGTAGTGTTCTCTCTCAAACAAAGACTGTCTGCCCCCCCCCTAGTGTAAAACATCCCTCTTGTTCTTCCCTCTCAGGCCCTGGTATGGGTGCCCCCTTGGTTACGGTGGCTCTGGTTGCTCGTACAGTCGCACAGCTTTGGGGGAAACCGCTGCTCGGTGTCAACCACTGTATCGGTCACATTGAGATGGGTCGACTCATCACCAAGTCCGACAACCCCACTGTGCTCTACGTCAGTGGGGGGAACACACAGGTTGGTTTGTTTTTGGGGGTCTCATTAAGGAGGAAAAACTGCTCTTCTGAAACTGTATTACAAAGACATTATTTAATGAAATATTGTTAAATACTGTCGTCCCTTTCTTCCCGTGCAGGTCATTGCGTACTCACAGAAGCGGTACAGGATATTTGGGGAGACTATCGATATTGCAGTGGGAAACTGTTTGGACAGGTTCGCAAGAGTTATAAAGGTTGGTGTCATTATTTATCCTAATGAAGCAGCTTTTTCCTTTTACTGTGTCTGAAAGACGTGTGTTAATACTTATATGTTGAACTGTTTCTCACCTTAGATTTCCAATGACCCCAGTCCAGGCTACAACATAGAGCAGATGGCCAAAAAGTGAGTGTTGATTTACAAGTATATTTACACATTATCTGCTGCTGTTGGCCACGACGCAGCTCCACTGAGATACATGGGAATGTATTGTGTTTTTAATTTTTTTGTTCATTTTGTTAGAGGGAGTCACTATGTGGAGCTGCCGTATACTGTTAAAGGAATGGACGTCTCATTTTCTGGGATTTTATCCTACATTGAGGTGAGCAGGAGTTTGTGATGTAATCGTCTTCCTCTGACATGGTATAGATGTTAAATAGGCACATTCAGAATTTGATGCACAATGATACAATTTGATAACTTCATCTTCATAACTACTCTTTCTTTGATAGGATGCCGCTAATAAGATGCTGAGCTCGGGTCAGTGTACAGCAGAGGACCTGTGTTTTTCACTGCAGGTACAATGGATCAACAACCACACCCAATCAGTCTCTTAGTATAGTGCTTCCTGTTTGGTGTATCACTGCAGCTTAGTCAGTTAAATAGATATTTAAAACTATTTATAAAAGTCAGTATTGAGGTTAAAGGCTTTTATTCTTGTTATTGTGTAATTTGATGACACACAGCTTCAAACAACTTAGTGGTAAGACCAAGAGTTCTTGAAAGCTTACTCTGTATTGATCTTGAGATATCTGGTTAATTGATTATTATCTCAATTATTTATGACCTGTTTTGTATATACAGTATGTCGGAAAAAAATCCTAGTTGACCCATTCAAACTTAAAGATAATCAGTTACTTTCATGTTTGACAAAGAAAAAAAGCATATTCTCCAATTTGAGCAACTTTTGTTTTAATGCACTGACAGTCCTTTATCAAAATCGTTGGCAATTACTTTTCTATTGGTTGACTCATTAATCAACCAATGTTTGCAGCTCTAACCTCATCAGCTCCTCTTACAGGAGACAGTATTCGCCATGCTGGTGGAGATCACAGAGAGGGCCATGGCTCACTGCGGCTCCCAAGAGGCCCTCATCGTCGGGGGGGTTGGCTGTGAGTACAACAGAAAAGGATTCTTAGAATAAAACCCCTATCTAACAAATGTAATCCCTTTTGAAATTCACATTGTTGGTGTCCTTGTACCTCTGGTAACTGTCTAGACTGTTATCTTTCAAGGTGACACGTCTCAGTAACCTTAAAATATGAACAGGAAATGTCCTCAAGGGTAAAAGAGTGAGCGTTTGTTTATAGAGTTTCTGAGTCATCAAGAGACAAATGTACAACAGAGAAGCCTGAGAGACTGTGTACTTATTCACTTTCTCCAGTTGTGAAATGCATTTAAATCACATGGGTGTGGGGTTTGCCTTTTTAAAGGACCAAGCTTATCCATTTCTTTCCGTGCAAAACTGAGAGAAATCAGATAGGTACAGAATTAATTTTAATACTGATAATCATCAAACTGTGCAGACACATCAGCTCACACAATTCCCCCTGTCTAGAAAAAAAAGATCACATGGATATGGAATACCAGCCCAGGTTTTTATTTATATCTCCTGACTGACCTCTGACATAACCTTCATCACCAAATAAACAGGTTTAACATTTTACTGCTGGTGAAATTTGACCTCCTATTAACTTGAATAGTGCTGCCTTGCTCTTATTAGTCAATATCTGAAATGTGAATGTATCCATACCTAAAAGGCTAATCCCATAATTGATTACAACATATTCCTGTAATTAATGTTGAGGAGAATCATTTAAGCCTCACATGAGTTTATTCACCACATGATTTGATCTGTGTTCATGATGTTGAGTCCAGCCTGTGTAGAGAATCACAGCTGCTGTTAACTCTGCAGGTAACATGCGTCTGCAGGAGATGATGGGGGTGATGTGTCAAGAGCGAGGAGCCAAGCTGTTTGCCACAGATGAACGGTAAACCCGTCCGTCCACAGTCACTTTCATTTAGTGTCAAATTACAGTTGGCTTCACTTTAAACTAGTCTCTTTTAAACTTCACACCTGCTGAATCACCAAGACGCTCAAATCCAACACGCCCTCCAACTGAGGTCTTATAGTGTGGGTGGTGTAAATGCTGTTACAGCTTCTCCATTGTTACAAAAGTCAAATTCTCTCTAAATGTAAGAAGCACACCCAGCACAAATGTTAGTTCCTTTAAATCTCCCATGCTACTAACCATTGCAAGAACATGCCATGTGTCTGATCTATGCTCTGCTTAGTCCTCCCAGGCCGCCATTTCCTTTGCTGTACATCACGTTTAGCATGTCTGCTGTTATTGTAGTCGAAGTTTTGAAATTCTGTGATAATAATGTACAAGAACACATTTATTTAAAGTCTACAATACATTACTGCACATTCAAAGTTAGGTCAAGTGTATAGGATTTGTACTAAACAGGCTGAACATGAAGAAACATTGGTATGATCATTTTGTAAAGTAAATATGAACATTAATCATCATCCATCCCCTTACTGCTGAGTTCCTAAAATAAGCAGAGATCTAAGTCTGCCAGGAACATGGTGTTCCAGATTCATTCCAGATGACTCACTATTCACCTTTTTGCTTCAGATTCTGCATAGACAACGGAGCAATGATTGCTCAAGCTGGCTGGGAGATGTTCAGGTCCGGTCAGGTGACGGAGCTGGAAGACTCGTGGATAACACAAAGGTAGACTCCACATTACTTTTCTTTCGTTCACCTGGATCAGGTGTCTTCAGCTTTGTCCTCCTGGAAGTGATAGCAATCCAGTGTGGTATGCTGATCTAGCACATTCGTCATAGAACTGGATTCAAATGACAGAGTCCCACTGTTAATAGAAGACGTATCTGCCCGGCACCAACACAACTTGAAAGAGCAGATCATTTGGTGCCATCACATTTACCTGAAGTCATAATGTTTACCTCAGTGTTAGAGAAAAGCCATTGATCAAACAGAACAGAAAGGCACAGATCCAAGCCATGTTTTATTGTATTTCATTTTTAGATATACAAGCAATATATTGTTTATTCTAAATAAATGTTCTGTATTTTTAATTAAACTAATATTCTGGCATGAAAACTTCATATTACTTTAAAGTGCTTTGAGAGGTCGTGTAGACCAGAAAAACTCTATACGGACCATTTTAAAGTACAGGAAAGCATAGAGATGTCATATCATAGGAAGGTATAAAAATGTCAAAGGTGGGCCTGACAATACTACGACATTTTGATGCCTTTGATTCTTAATGTCTTATTATACTTAATTATGATTTTTGTTCCTTCCTATACTATGACTTTTTATAACTTGTCATAATATGGTAAGCCATAAAAATGTCGGAAGGCATTAAAAAAGTCATAGTATAGCAAGGCGTAGAAATATTATAGTAAGGCATAAAAACCATACGATGCATAGCCAGCAACGATTATTTATTCTCCAGACCCCACAGAGCTTTATCTCTGTGTATCAGCTGAAATCATTTCCCTTAGTTCTAAAGAAGATCTGCTTGTTCACCCAGTTGAATGATTCTTTCATTTCTCCTGTTGTAGGTACAGAACAGATGAAGTGGAAGTGACGTGGAGAGACTGACTGATGGACTAGAGCCATGTAGGTCTGTTAGGACTGGAGAGCAGTGCAGCTGGCATCTGAACACACACTTCAACTCTGCTGCATTTGACACGAAGAGCTACTCAGTCAAATTAGGCCAAACAGCGAATGGCTTCCACTTCACTTGTGTTTAGTCCTTGTTTTTCTTGTGGACAAATCCAATGAAAAGACCAAACCCAACATTGAGCTGATTCTACTAAGAATTATGTGTATGCAAAGATTGTCATACAGCGTCCATGAGATGTGTATCAATGCAAATCTGAGATTCCCAACCATGCACATTTTCCTTGTTTGAGTAACATTTGCTAAAAGCTACAGTGCCCATCTGTTTTTATAAAAGGTAGATTTCTTTTACTTGGGATTTAACACTAAATGGATTTCAAGCTTTACAATTAATGGGATAGTTCATCCATAAATCTACTCACCCCCAAACACTTAAGAGTTTCAGGAGTAAACTGTTAGAATCCAATACAATTGAAGTCAATGGTGGGTCCTTCTTCAGACGTAATAAAACAGGAGAAACATAACACGCCTCCATACTGCGGTGTGATTGTCGGGGCTTGAGGGCACTTCTATCTTGTAGGACACCACACGCAGCAACAGTTAGTTTACCCGTGATACTCAAAGTGTTTTGTGGACAAACACATCACCCCCATCGGCATGGGTTGAGTAGATGAGTGAATTATCATTACTGGGTGAACCAACGATTGCTCAAGGAGACTAAATGCTTTGGTGGCTGGTTCAAATATTGCAGTCTAGAAATGTTTTGTAACCTCCTGCAAAACCTCTTCTGGTCCCTGGAGGTGGTGAAGTTTTCCTTCCGACCCGTCCAGGCTTGAAGCAGCTTGTCTTTTTTTAACAGGTTGTGTGTGGGTAATAAAACGGAGTAAGATGGAAAATATCACGTTTATTCATTTTTATTGAGCAATACCGTTCACTTACATTTTCCCCTTCTCCAGTGTAAATTTTTTTTATTCAATAAATTCTTTTCAAAAATCAACATACTGGACATGGTGAGATCTCTTATGGATTCATGAGTAACATTCACCCAATTAGGGAACCAAATAAAAACAAAGAAAGTAACACAGCATTAAGATCTGACAGGGGTAAAGTGTGAACTCTTACTGTGCCATTGAATACACCCTTCTGTAAACTGAAGACACGGAAGTCGTCTGCATACATGAACCATAAAACTCAAGCAGATACAAGACATTCTGTTCGTAATTGGGGGGGGGGGGGGGTTGTAAATCACTCTGGTGAGGGCTTCTAGCACACAGGGATTGGTCACAACAGTTTTTTTTAACAAAGTGCTTGATTGACCACTCGCTTTTACAGAGGAAAGAAGATAGTTTGATAAAACTGCAGCTTTCAGACTGGGAGGAAAAATTGTTATACTTCCTCAGATTGTTTAAAAAAAACAGAAAAAAAAAAATAGACCAGCTCTACACATACAAGCTAAAAATGGTAATGAGGCGATGAAAACATGTGATTAATTAAGGCAGGCTCTCTGTAAGGCGTTAAAAAAGTCCATTGCTGCAAGATCTCAGAGGAGTTAGTCCAAAGTGTCTCAGTGTGGCTTTGCGTGAAGACATCAACCTGAGTGCAGTGTGTGTGAACAGGACTCAAAAAGTTGTCCATCTTTACATGTTTTGAATGTGCATGTAGGCGTGTGTTGTGTTGGGATTTGCTTTGGGTTCCTCACACTGCTAGGCTGGGTGATCCTGGGTTTCCTTATACCACACAATCCGGTTAGGATCTGAAAAACAAAGTCACAAGGGGCAACATGTTAAACGGCAGAAATACACAATCAGGAATTTTTTAGTAAGATGATAACACTTGATAAACTACTGGTTTGCCTCATTGAGACAAAATCTATTTACTATTACACAGTTACAATTCAATCCAATTGCATTGACTGTCCAAATACATGCAGGGTTTTAATTTATAAGTATTGGGGTTTACAGACCTAGACACTGTGACAAAAGGCAGTAACATCTAAATATGACGCAAGGGGCGCTGTTAATGACAAGCAGCTCATAATTGTCATGCCCGACTTGAACACTGCAGTGTGGCCACTTCAGCAGCAAGAGCCACGAAGAAACATCCAGATTCAGATGGTGGAAAACTTATAGCAGAGCAGATAAAACCATCAGCTGCTATAAGGCTAACTTAGAGTGCAGCTGCAAAGCTCGTGAGGAAAAGCACCAGCAGAGTGGAAAAGGTACACAGACGACAATTAGAGAATTCTCTAAAAAGTCCTGTCTCACATTAACGAGAGTTTATCGACTTTGCCCCCTAAAACTCAGTAGTCGTGAAGGCTCCAAAACATTTTCTTTGTTGGGGGAGTAACTTATTCTAGAATTCTACCTGGGACTTTCCCATGTAAATATAAATAATACAAATCCCAGCTCTACAGAATACATTAAGTGTGTAATAAAACAGACCTGGCTATGAAATACTGCCATGATATATTTTGGTAATTAGGAGCTTGAGTCAATTTCAGCACATTTCTAAACACCAATGTGTCATATGTGCTTTCCTGTGTCCTGCTGGTAATTGTGAGAGAATTCTTTCAATCAACGTACCTTTTTTCTGTCTGTTACACATAGAATTCCATTCTGAGGAGAAAACAAGAATCATCATTAGCAGAGTAATGTGCATTAAGGACAATTTTCAAATAAAATAAAAGTCTGGTATGTTTTCATAGCTTCTCTTAAATGCTGACCTCTATTGTGATAGTTCAATGCCTCCACTAGATGGCGACAGCTTAGCAGTAGCTTCCCGTTGCTCTCGTTCACCTCTTGGTGTGTGTTGGGGGGGAGGGAGGTAGTGACTGGACCTGGTGTGTCTTCAGGACCCTGGACTATGATAGCTGTGTCGAACTGTAGGTCTTCTGACTGTTTAGCGTCTGTGGGCTGAGGTGGGAGGGCGTTGGCAGCAGGGCTGGAGCCCTCTGCGACGGGCCTCGCTTCACTGATGAAACTGAGACCCCACTGGTTCTGTAGTAGAACACCGATGAGGGGGCGATCCTCCTCCAGCGCGCCGCTTACTGCTCCCGCTTTCACCTTGGAAGCGTAGCTGACAGCAGGCTGCAGCTTTGCAGGGCTGTCCTGCACGGGGAAGGCAGGTGGGGGTTTGAGCAGTGACAGACTGTCCTCCACCCACCTCTCCTTTTGGTTAACCTTTTGAGGCCTTTCGCCCACTCTCACTCCCTTCTGACTTTCCCTGCGGAGGCTGCGGCCTTTGTGCTGCTGACCCTTCCGCTCCTTTTCCCTGCGGAAGGTGAAGGCGTGCGTGTGACCGGGTGCAATCAGATCACCCTCAGGTGAAAGCTGCCGGGGCTGCTGGTCACCTCCAGAGATGCAACCACCCCCACCACCTCCGCAGTTTCCTGAGCCGGGGGACAGACGGCGGTTTCGAATATGTGGTTCAGAGTTAGTGGCTGAAACAAGGACGGCTGGGTCACACAGGGTATCGGACTCACACACGGTGTTGTTGGCTTCCCATGTACCTGAAACATAAGAGTTAACATGAAGGTCAGATATCTGCTGTTGTCACACGTGAAATACACACACATACCGGTAACGTGTTCTAGTTTTCTGTGCCACAGAGAACAAATCAGACATTAAAAGGGATAGTTTGCAGAAAAATGAGAATTCACTCATCTATTCCCCACTACGCTGATGGAGGGTGAAGTGTTTTGAGTCGACAAAACACTTCTGGAGTTTTGTTTTATTACACCTGAAGAAGAAGTCACTTTGGCTGCAACGCTGTTTACCCCTGAAACTCCATAACACCCCTCCATCGGCATAGTTGTGTGTGGATTAGGGGTGAATTTTATTTTTTCCAGTGAACTATCCCTTTAACATTTAGGCTGAGCTTTAACAAATCCCATTTAACTGCAAACATCACAAATCAGTGTCATGCTCTGGTTTGTTGCCACAACAACAGTGAGCGGGACACTGTGTGTAGACCAACAGGTGCCTGACACTAAATGATACTTCACTTGGCTTTAGGCCATTAAGGATCTTTGCACCGACTGCTTCATACACACAGCAGATGGGATTGACACCGTGTGACTTCACTGTTACAGTAGAGTTCAGACAGAGAGGTGGGTCCACATGTTGATGTTTGCCAAGTTGTACACAACCACATGAAGACTCGTATATAATTAAGAGGATAAAAAACAACTGGAGTAACAACATCTTCAAATTAAAAAAGTGTCATGGTAAAGAATTATTCTTGTATCTGTTGAAACTTGTGTGTTTAAAGCTGCAACGCCTCAAAAGTGTACTTGATCATCTCCCACACAAAAGATCACAACTTTGACAGCAGATTGAAGTTAATGTCAGAGCTTCTTTGACATCAACTTCTCAAATGCGAGGATTTCTTTACTTTTCACACTTTGTCATTGTAGGTGAAACAAATGAAGCCACATTGACACTGAACCTAAAGCTTTCACACGCCCCACACCCATTTCTTTCTCATTTCCATTTTACACAACAGTAGACAGATCGATCAATAGATAGTTTTAATAGATTGAAAATTAAATCCTGACAATATATCGGAAAATGTTGCCCAATGAGTCAGGATTTATTAGTACTGAACAAGAAGCAGAAGAAGATACTTCGAGTCACAGACATACATACACATTGGTGTGCATGTACAAATGTTAACCAAATAGACTATAATTGTGGTATTTCTTTATATTAACTTGTTTGTTCAGGTTTTGTTGTCCTCGTCTCTGAGTACAAGTCTATTTCCATGCAAGTAAACGGAGAGCAGAGTCAAACCAGAGAGGAATTCCTTGTATGTGAACACATACTTGGCCGGTACAGCTGATTCTCATTCGAATATATAAAGAATATTAATGATATCATGCGATATTTATTCATTCAGTCCATATTCACAAACCACACTTAAATATCAGGAAAATATTATAAATATAGGTGAGAAATACTATTAGTGTTGCTCTAAGAAAAAAAGGATGGCTGTGAATGTGGTGAATATCTATATCACTCTGGAACAAACTGGAAAAAACTGGAACATATAACTGGAGCATTCCTTGTAAGTACGAACATGTAACTATAGTTGCATGTGTCATGCAGCAACACATGATAGTTAGTCATGTAAGAGGATGATCCGCTAGTTAACCGCGCAGGGGACGAGCAGCTAGTTAACCCGCACAGGGGACGACTAGTTCACATAGTTTGGTTGCGTAGTTGTCAAGGACAAAAAGCCTGTTTTAACCCAGCGGCAGAAATGTGAAGAAACGAGTTGGACTGCCCGGTTTGCACAGAATCTGGTCAGAAAAACAACTTAGCGTCGTTAGCTTCTGCTCCGTCTGGAGTCTGCGCTGCTGGCAGCCACCACCGGCGTTAGCAAACTTTAATTAGCAGCGTCATTGTGCGTCGAGTTAAACTCACTGGCTCCACTCAGCTGTCGCTACAACGGGACTCGCGCTATCCCACGACGGCGGCTGTCGACGAAGAGACGCTTCCATTTTGACCACATGAAGACATTCGATGCTAGTTAGCATTGTAGCCCTAGTCAAAGTTTCGTAACCCCTCCATTCAAAGCTGCGAGAAGGCAGCTATCGACGCCGCTAGCAGGGGCAGCTAGCACCGCGGCGAGGCAGCCGATTTACCGCCCGCGAAAGTGGCGGATTCCCGTCGAACGCGTCGTGAAAGTTTCACAAACTCACCTGTTTTGATATGCATGTCTTTTCGTTGAATGTGTGGCGGGAGCGGGGCCGTTCGGTAACTTTTGTTGACAGCACTGAGATAACGACAACTCGCTGCTGGTGTTGTGTGGCCACCCGGAAGCGACACGAGAATGTGGGTGGGACAGGAAGTCCCCGCAGATAAGCAGTCCGGCGGGAAACGTGGAGGGAAGTTCAATATTTAACTTGCACTGTAACGATAAACCATGTGATGAGCACGTGGTTCCAGCGATCAGTGCAGATGATCAGTTTCATTTTCCATTCTAATATTGTGAACACAGGGTTATAGTGTACTACGCTGTACGGCAAATACACAACCACTACCAATAATAGTAATAATAACAGCTGTAAGGAATCAGCAGCTCAATGATATCTGGTGGAGTCCAAACTGTAGTGCCAGAAACATTATTAGAACGACTCGACAACAAAACATGGCCTGAGAGAATCTTTCCCAATGTTCCCTCCACCCATCAAGCTCCTGACAGAGGTGTCACACACTCACGTACAGTAGTGGTTCTGCCACAATCCCTGCAACTGGAAAAACAAATGTTCATTTCCATTTACAACTGGCGATACACACCGAACAGGGAACAAAAGGTTGAAATACATGTTGAGTATCACAACGTTAACCCCCCCACTCCTTAACACAGACCTCACCCATACCACAGGTTCATCCAGCTCGTCCACCCTTAAAATAAATGATACGAGTTTCTCAGAATTTGAGAATCTCCCACTTGGCTGAAACTTAAATATGATAGGGCAGCATCCATAACATTTTACATGCATCTCCCTTTTTGTGTCTTTTCCCTGTGAATCATAAGAGCTACAAAAAAAATTGTGGATTCTTAAAGGTCACAATACACTACAGCACTTTATTGGATGTTATTACAAATTTCAGCAGACATCTACAAACACTAGATTGGTTTTATTTTTCTGAATAAAAATCCTCTTATCCTCATCCTTATTCTGTGGATGTAAACTTGGTATAATCGGCTCCTGACAGCTCAAACATGAAATCTTTCCACTGTTATGCCCTTCTCCATGTGTGTGCGCATGTGTCTCTTCAGCCTCGTGGATGTAGAGAAACACTTCTTACAGAACAGACAGCTGTGTGGCTTCTCCCCGGTGTGTGTCCGGATGTGCATGTTGAGGTCGGACGAGCACCTGAACCTCCTCTCACAGTAGGAGCAGGGATACGGCCTTTCTCCTGTGTGGATCCGTTTGTGGAGGAGCAGCTCACCAGAGGTGAGGAAGGTCTTTCCACACTGGGAGCACTGGTGCGGACGCTCTCCTGTGTGAGTCAGGTTATGCCGAATGAGGGAGGTCGACTTGGCAAATCTCTTGCCACAGCGTGAGCACGCAAACGGACGCTCCCCGGTGTGAGTATTGAGGTGTTCGCTCTGAGCACGCTTGGTTTTAAAGCTCTTGGGGCACTGGGAGCAGCTGAATGGCCTAAAGTTGCTGTGGCTGCGCTGATGTCGGCCCAGCTCTCCCTGTGTGAGGAACGTCTTCTCACAGGTGGAGCAGACGTACGGCCTCTCACCTGTGTGGATTCTCTCGTGGCGTGTGAGGCTGGCCAGCTGGGTGAAGCTCTTCTCACAGTGGGAGCACTGGAAAGGCTGCTGGCTATTGTGGGTCAGCAGGTGCCTGTTTAGAATTTGAAGCTGCGTGAAGCTCTTCCCACACTTTGCACATGGGTAAGGACGTTCCTTGATGTGGATCTGCTGGTGCTTATTCAAGAGCCACACGTGGGTGAAGCTTTTGCCGCACTCACAGGAAAATGGCCGCACACCTGTGTGCTTCATCTGGTGTCTCTTTAAATCCGAGGCCCGGCTGTAGATCTTCTCACATTGGGAGCATTTGTACTGACGCCGAACCACGTGTCCCTGCCTGTGCCTCAGCCGCTCCAGGATGCTTCCGAAGCTCTTGCCACAATTCTGGCATTTGTACTGACCACTGCCTTTCTCTGATGTCTCCTCTGCAACTACGACCTCTGTTGTCAAGTCTAAGGGAGGGTTGCATGTCTGGCCGCAGGCCGTTCGTTCAAAGTGCAGTTTGAGCAAACCCATCTGCGTGAACCGTTTGCCACACTGGGAGCAGAGGAAGGGCCGCTCTCCAGTGTGAATGCGTTGATGTCTGCTCAGATCCCAGGAGTTCTTGAAGCCCTTCTTACATTCCTCACAGGCGTACGGACGCTCGCCAGTGTGCGTCCGCTGGTGACGGGTCACGTCCGAGGCTCGGGTGAACGTTTTGCCACACTCCTGGCACGTGTGTGGGTCAGGCCTGTCGTGGATGGGGAAAGGCTTTGGGAACTCCGGGCACTGGACCTTCTTCTTGGGGGCCTCGGCTGTAGCTGCAGCCTTCTGGAACTTGCCGTATTGCTCTGGGTGACTGTGCTCGATGTGCTGCAGCAGGTAGGACTCCTGCATGTGGAAGAATGGACACTCGGAGCAGGCAAAGACCTGGGTGGACATCTCCACAGTGGTTCCTGGAGAATAACAGAAGATATAGAGAAGTTAGCTGCTCACGTCGGCCCTATTTAAATTAAGAAGACACCCAGACAGTTTCCCACGCTCATAAATCTTTTCTTGCTTTAACCTCGTTTTTTGAATATTATTTATTATATTTGAAGTAAAAGTGGTTTAATTTAAATATTTATAAAAAAATTTATACATTTCAGAGCTTGTCCTTTTATACTTTTACGTGAGAAAAAGGTTAAAACGGAGCTGATACTTGTAATTGAATCGTTTTTAACACAAGTATCTCTACCGGTACTTGAGTAAAGAGTGTGTGTACCACCTCTGGTCTTTAGTGAGGCTTTGGCTGAGGACAACAAAACAAAAACAAAAAAAACACGAGAAGTGGGCCGCAACATCTGGTTCTTTTACCTTCTGCACCGAGGTTTTCAAGGCTTTTATGGTGTTGCAGGAGAGACCTCAGGTCATCAGGGTTGGAGAGCGCCTGCAGGCAGTCCCTCAGTACTGAGGGGGCAGAGGTCAGCCATGAAACCGTCTGTTTACAAAAAAAGGAATGATTTATAAATATATATATATTTAAATATATTTCTATCTATATATGAGTGTGTTCATGTTAGAGCTGGGCGATATGGCCAAAAAAGTAAAGCAAGCAAAACTATTACACATCAGTCGATATCGATAATTATCAAGGTAAATGTCGGGTTTTTGTTTATAGACTGATTTGTGAAAGTTGTGGATTTAAACGTTTCTTTATGAGCAGAAAATTACAAACGTTTTTTACAAATCTGAGGCAAATCAATCATGGGTGAGGTGTAACACACGACTGATCGACCTCAGATTATTTATGTCACTTAGGTAACACAATATTTAAGCATTATATTATTTTATTTATTGGACCTTTGTTTTTTAAGATTAAGATGCATTTATTAAGATGCATTTATTAGTCCCAAACACATGCAAAGACATGCACAGGCACACTCATGCAGGTAGGTAAATATAACCTATGCTTTTGACCCATCTGGTGCAGGACACACAGAGCAGTGAGCGACCATGTACGGCGCCCGGGGAGCAGATGTTGGGGGAGTAAGGTGCCTTGCTCAGGGGCACTAGACAGGGTAGGGAGAATCCTCTTGGACTTTTGTGCAGATCAATCCAGGTTCGTCTTTTTGTTGTTTCTCCGTGGAGTCGAACCAGAGACGAACCAGAGACCTTTTCTGCCACTAGTCCACCGCCTCTCCCTTTATTGCCATTCATGGTAAACATACATTCAGACACATGCAGACATTTATTGATTTATTGCCCAGCCAAACTGATTGTTTGTCTCTTCCCACCTGGCCGAGGTCTGGTACTGGCAGAAGTTTCTCCAGTTTGGAAAGAAGCTCCCACACGAGCAGCTGCATGTCTGTGTCGTAGCTGAGACCATATTCTGCTGGAAAAACCTCCTGAGAAGGACCGAAGTGACAGACACTCAGAAATCCAACAGTGGAGGGTGAGGTAAACAATCAAGTAAAAAAAAAACAATAGAATCTGATGTTTCACATGAAGTGGTCTTGCCTGGTAAAAATGTTTCCTCTCTGCTGGGTCTTTGAGGAGTGATTGGATGAGCTCCACAAAAATGGCCTCCTCCGCATCCACCTCTGCATCTCCACTCTGAAATATACTGTCGTTGATTCGGGGGTCGTCTCGAAAACAATATAAACATATCAATGATACATCAGGATGTTTCCATGGGACAGGACCGGCCATCCCTCTGTGACACTTGACATGAACACACAGCACCAACAGGCTGTCACCTGTTCTTTTGGGAACGGTAATAAGGCCATTGTGAAAGAACACTTCTCGGACTTACCCCTGTGTGTCCTGGTGGGCGGATTCGTTCTAGGTGTGGCTGTATACGCGACATGTTGGCTGCTTCCTCCTTTCTACACAGCTCAAGAATAATCTGAAGAGACACAGCGAGACATTCGGTCAACTGTTTCCATGAAGTGTGACACTACTGTAGGATGATGTTTGGTCACTTGATCTCAGCCGGAACTCACTGACTCACTTTGGATCGCAGCCGGAGCAGCAGTTTGCCCCGTTGCTTTGGACTGAGCAGGTCTGGAACCGTGGCCGTCACCAGGGACACAAACTCGTCCAGCTTTTCGTAATCGTGGTGGTCCCGCCGCTGAGCCACCTGCCACATAGCGGCGGAGAGCAGCCGCAGAGGAGGGACCAGCAGCCTCAGTGAGGACAGTGGCAGGAAGACGTCTGCAGGGACACAGGCATGAGGAGGACGGGGTCATGATGTGTGTCTCCTTCATGTCAACTCAAATGTGTGCAGATCGGTCAATAGGGTTATTCCTCATCACACTTTGATTTTGCCTTCGGGTTTTTCGTACTTATTTGGTCACATGAGAAACTTATGGCACCAAAATGTTATGAACCTTTTTTATGAAGCTTTAAAAATATGATTCCAAAATGTTGTTATTGTGATATTTTTTGTTACCAAAACTTTCTGGAGGTGTTGATGACTTTATAAATTTACCTTGGTATAAAATCTGACCAATTGCAATTCCAAATGAACAGTTATTACTTATTAGTTAATAGTTATTTATTTATACTGGGGCTGAGAACCATTTCTCTGTGACCTATATTCAGAGAGATATGACCAATCGGAATGTACAGTCATGCCCACGAGTTCATTAGTCCATATCTCCCTCAATAAGGGTCTGAGATTTTGGTTGCACATGTTTATCATGTGACCAGATCAGCGTGGAAATGATAATGACTTGACATTAAATGGATTTATAGTATAACATTTCCTATTGCAATATTAGATGTTAAACTGAAGCTTGATCATTCAGTGTGTTAACTTTCTGTAGCACATGTTTTCATATGTCAGATTGATGGAGAAACTTTAATAAACTCACAAACTCAACTTAAAAAAGGCTCAACGAGCTGCTGGAAGATACAGCAGCTCTTTCCTCGTGTTTTCTACTCTTTTGGAGATAATGGAGATAATGAGATAAACACAGAGATACACTTTCCACAGCATGACATGAAATGATATGAACCTAGCACCTGGAGCTAACAACCAAAACAAGCAACACTCTGCTCGGCTCCTGGTTTAGCCTAGTTAGCTTCTTAGCCAAACACTGGACGATGCAGCCTTAACAGGTCTGGTTTCTCACTTGTAAGAATCAGAAGTGATATGTAATAATTTACTATGATTAGGTAAACTATATGCTAACTCTGTGATTTGGGGTGTTAGCTACGAGCTCTGCTGTAAGCTGGAGTTACATGCTAACGACTAGCTAAGCTAGAGCGCTGGTCAGCTGCTAGCTGCCGAACACTCAGTCAGCGAAGAGACGGACCTGTGTTTTCCAGAGAGGAGCAGCCGGTCTTCTCCATCATTCACACAATATAACGTGGCTTGTACAGTCACCGGGGAACTACACTGAGGTCATGTGGTTCATTGTGTGTGGATGCAGAGGGACTCCAGCCAGGCAGCCAGCCTTAGAAATTTAATGCGCGTCTATTTTGGATCTTACGGTACTTGGAGCTTAAAATAAGATGAAGACAAACATTTGATGTCACTGATTATGGAGGATTGAGTTCCACACAAGGTGCTAACAAGTATAATGCAAGGGTGTATGATATATTTATGTTTTTATTCATATGTAGAGTAAAGTTGGCTACTTTTTCACTAGGGCACTCAACTTGCTTGTTCTAAGTATTGTTTAAAAGAAATACTTGGAAGGTGACACAGATAATTCACGTCACTCATGTTTAAGGGGACCCCAACTCTCTCTGTGTCAGAAGATTTTGAAGTAAGATTTGGGGGGAAAAATCCATGGCGATCCATTCCTAATGGCTCTTGCCATATAACTCATATTATAGCTCATATTAAACATAAATACAAATGAGATCCTTGAGGTGACAGATATTTCACATCACTCTTGTTCATGGTTTCGCCACAGTAACTCATGTCACTGAGTTGTGTCTCCCGTCAACATCTGGCAGGCTCCAGATGAGTCAGCGGTTGGTGTCCTGGAGGAGCTGCTCTCAGATCAGGGCGTCAGTGAGCTGCTGGACAGTCTGTGGTGGAACTTGGAGGCGTATGATACATGAAACAAAACTTCCCATAGGGGCTCAATTGGATTGAGCCAATCGAGGCACACAGTGATGGGCTGTGAGCACAGGTCAACCCCTCAGCAACACTGGATTATAGCAACAATATGTATTAGTAATATACACAAATCCAAAATGTTCAGAATTGGTTTGCAAAAATCAGAAAAGAAAAGCAGGCTGTTTTATAATTAAATTCCTGTTAAATAAAGCAACGTGGAATGTACGCAGCTAATGGCGGCAACACAATAAACACTGTATTAATGGTTGTTGCTTTCTTGTGGCATTTTAAGGGATTAACTACCAATTTATAAACTCACTTTAATAATAATATTAACAGCAATAAATGTTATATCTATAGTGCTTTTCAAGAAAAACCCTGGTGTTTCACAAAATAAGATATAAATGCAAAGTTAGCAAATGATAAAAAAGCCAGCTCACACTTGATCAATAAAACTTACCAGATCAAAACAAGGACACAAATATCAAAATGTCAGCCAATATGTTAAACCACTTTTTCAACTAAGTGAGAGATTTCAGATCAGGACTTTCTTGATGTTTCGTTCAGATTTAGCAAAGCTCGCACTCAACTATACTCACTGTGACACTGTTTCTGATATAATAAAGACCAATAACCACTTAAGGACATAACACATTTAACAGCAGAAGTAATTTATCAAAGCATGGACATTAACTATATGATGATAGATACTTGAACTGCAACACCAAACTAAAACCAAATGAGTGCTACTAAGTGATTGGTATAAACACTTTATTTGCAGTATGTTCACTGTGCAAACTGTCAACATTTCAGTGCACTGAAATTGTTATTTCTCCTAAGTGACCCCACAATGGATCATCTTGATCTCATCAAACCTTTAAGATTTGAGATTGATCTTTTCTTTCCATGACTCGGTTGTTGAACAGATTATTTGGAGACAATCATCTAAAATATGTAAAATATGATACGTATGTGTACCCATTCATTCTGATTTAAGTGTCAACTTCATCAAAAACATTGCACAGCTTCACTCCACTAGGATAATTCGATATTAGTGATATTAGTGATAATACATAGCATAGATGTTAATTGTCAGACATTTCCTAGTCCTGATGATGCCATTGCCACTTTTCAATAATATAAATAATTAAATTGTTTCTTTTTCATGTGGCAACAAAATAAATCCACCCATGAAGTAACAGCAGCTGGCAACAGGTCACAGGAGGAGGGAGTTGTGTGGTTCAAATCTCTGATATGAAAGCAGGAGGCTACGTGTATAAAACTTCCAGGCACATGGTGCGAGGCGTGGAACCTCGATGTGTTGTGTCAGATAATGCAGCAGGAAAAGTCAGTCAAAGCTCGGTTAGCATTCCTCACGAAAGGGCAGGACCAGTCCTCAGTGTCTTCAGGCTCCACAGTCCAGGAGACAATCCTTTAAAATCACATAATCAAATGTTAAAGCCATGACAAAAAACAAGGGGCAAACATTCTGTGAGGAATACAAAGGTATAGGTGGTATTCACAACACAACAGACTGGTCAATGTGTGAACACAGGGTGTCTCAGAATGTAGGTGGAGATTATTTACATAATAAGGGTTATTTTGATCATTACTACTAATAAATAATGTTCCTGCGGTTCAATCCTCACTCTTCCCCATCTGCATTTCGAAGTACCTTGGGCATGACACTGAACCCCTAAATTGTCCCTCATAGATGTTGAATGCACTAACTGTAATTTGCTTTGGATAAAGCGTCTGCCAAATGACATGTAATGTCATGTGCTGATACTGAATTGAGTTAAAATGATATCACTCTGATGGGAACACTCACCAAATATTAGCTTATTGTGGACGATCGTAAATTCTTAAGACCATTTATTGTACACTTGGATGTTGTTAAAGTCTGTTGAAGTTCATGTATGAATGAACAGTCATAACTCAACCTCACACAACTCGTGCAGATGAAAATGGAACGTGTCTCTCACGAGAATCTGAGTTTCCCATTTAATTCTCACTAAATAACCACAATTTTAATCTATTCATTGAGTTTGTTTGTCACTTTGAGAACAAATAAATAAAACAACGGTTGAGCGCACACCGCTAACAGTAGCTCAGTGGGGACCTCAGGTGTTCAGCTCATATTAACTAGGGCTAAGTTAGTGTTTAGGGTGAGTGCTTAATAGATCAAATACTTCAAGGTCTTGGAAAGTTTATCTGAAATACACGTTTATAAATGACGGCTCAAAAAACGACCAAAGCAAAAGGTGCCGGCTCCATTCATCACTTTTAACTGCGTTATCAGCTCGGGAGCTTTGGACACTTCCGTAGCCGCCCTCTGCTAACAGCTGGAAGCTAACGAGTCTCACTCACCTGGTTACGGGACGATGAAATACATGAAGAGGAAGAAGGCGATGTCGAAGAGCACGAACACCCAGAAGTCAAACCAGTACGAGTGTTTGGGTAGAGACGCTTGAGCTCCTGGTTTAAACTGGCTCACGTCCTCCTCGGACTCAGTCCCAGGAGTTGACTTCAGCCCCATGATCACTTTGGTCTTCTTCTTCTGCTGATTCTTCTTCTTCTTCTGCTTTTGGGTTTCATTGGCGGTTGGCAAACAACGATTTGGTGCATTACCGCCTCCAGCTGGTATGGACCGTGTCTTATCAGAATCTGAATTGGGTTTTATTGCCTAGCAGGTTTAGACAACAAGGAATTTACTGTGGTTTATTTGTGCAAGTATATATATATATATACTATACAGTACTTGAAACATTATTCCGGAAAATGTGATTATTGTGGGCAAGAGGAAACAGTTCATCGTGTAATATTACACTGTCAGAAAAAGGAGCAAGAAAGAAGGCAGCTAATTGTAATACATGGAAAGATTAATGTAGATTTCGAATCAAGAGTTATCCTACAAAATAACACAAAAACAAGTGTTTTCGAATTTTCATTAGTTTACAATAGCGAATATAATTGAGAATATAATATTCTATTTGTTGTTCTGATGTCTATTTTTGATTGTCCTCTTTGCTGCTGTAAACTCCCCCATTGTGGGACTAATAAAGGATTATCTTATCCTGGATTGTGTTGTGTGATCTTTGATCATTTGTGTTTAACACTAGATGTCACAAACACATCACCTGGTTACCCACTGGACTCAGCAGTCGGTGCCTCCCGGTCTGTCAACACAAGAGATGTCAAGTAAAACCTTTATCATACAACACTTTAATACTAATCAGTGTTTTCATTGCGGTGATGAAAAACTGATGTATTTAACTCACATTGGAGATTTTACATTGTTGCAGGAACTTGACATTGCGGCTATATTTTAAACCTTTTTTTGAAACTCAAAATAACATTAGTTTCATTGTGTTAGATCAACTTCCAGAGTCAGTTCTTTCAAACTGTTTCTTCATGAACATATTGAATTCATATTTTGTCACTAGCATGTAGAGTCCTGTCCTAAAAATATAAAGATTCGATTTGTTATATATTCTCTAATGTTTTTAAGATAATCTGAAATAATAATGCATAATACAGTATATTGATACTATATTGGCACTAATATTAACATGCCAACACACTGTATCCCTGTTTTCAAAGAAAAAAACAAATATTTGATGTTATTCACTATCCCATTCATTTTTTCAAGGGAAACTTTATACCCATATACTCTGGCTCAAATTGTTATTTACTTCTACTTCAGTACATCCACCCACAACAAGTGCTTCTCAAAGGACACAAAAGACAAGAGCTCAGCATGTCGTTTGCTCGTGTGACACCAAATACCATTTATTAGGGCTTTACAAAGACTACAAAATCCTCCAGATGAGTTAAATCACTGTCTCTGTCTATTTACATGATATGTTACATACAAATGTACAAAATATAAAACATTTACGGACAAATGTTTCACCCAAAAAAAAGAAGAAAAACTCTTTCTCAAACCAGAGTAAATGCTATGGTTTTCAACTGAGATGTAACTGCAGAGTGTAAGTGGAGGAAAATAACCAGTTGATCATTAGCACTGTAGTTTACACTGTTACCGGTGACCAAGCTCCGACAGCTCGGGATCTACTGGCCTACATCTGAAGTGTAGAGTGGCCCAGAGGGTTAAATGTGGGATAGCCAAGCTCAGGTTTACTACAGGGGTGTAAGTTAAGTTAAGGAGCAACCTGCTACCACCGCAACTGCTCCATTCGCATGCAACCGCCCACTTTCGAGGACACGAGGTCGGCCAGATGCACGTGCGAGGCCACCCGAGGCTCGGCTGCGGAGGCACGTGAAGCTGAACACAGGTAGGATTGTGTAGGTTAGGATTGTCCTGAGGTCGTGACAATGGGACTTGTTGGTCTCTGATGGGCTTTGACTGACTAGTAGCACCTGTTGGTTGTCGGTAAGCGTTATACAGTACGGTGTGTCAGGTCAGCTTCGGTGCCTCGCGCAGCCGAACGGGGGGTTGGCGAGCTCGGGTTGAAACGTCCGCGGAGGAAGTGCTTCCAAGAAACAACAGGCATTCGTAAAGACAGAGAGGAGCCGGAGAAGATTTTGGCAGGATGAGGGGAAAAGTGCCTCTTTTTTTTTTGTTCTCAGTCTGTGATGTCAGTGAGGTCCCAATCAGTTTCTTACTGTACACCGTATGCCGCCTGCATTCGGCAAAACATCCAACCACCACAAGACACACACCTGTTTCTGACAGCGTGTTGAGTTTTTGCATTTCTCTTTTCTTTTTTTTTGTAGGTACAATAATTTACTCAGCGGGGTTAAGCATATTGTAACATCAACAGGGCAGAATGCATCTTTGATTCACTGTGCAAGACTTAAGTATTTACAACCCACCCCGACCTCAAAGTGTGCAAAACCAACCCCACTCGTTTAAACAGAGAGGACAATCGAAATTCAAAATGGCTTCCGTCCAATACACGCATACATAAAGGTAAAGGTCTCGTCTCAATGCATCCCCTTTAAAAAGCTTCAAAACATGCTCGTCAGGCTAGAAAACCCCAAAACAATGTGGTTGTGCTCCTGTCTGTTCAAGTGAGCCCAGCTCAACTGGGCGCAAAGCAACAACGAAAAATCACCCCCTCCCCCTTTTTTAAATGTTTTTACAATATTGGTCAGTTTTGAATTCAAATACAGCTTCAACTCTTTTATACTTCAGCTGTCAGAAACAAGAAAGGGGGGGGTTTGGAGGAAGAGGGAGTGACCACAAACCAAAGATGACAAGCAGCATCTTTGACGGAGCAGAAAGCGGATCGTCATCATTCACCTTTTTCTCACTACAGCCAATGGGAGGAGGAGCTGCCTCCCCAACGCTTGCACATTTAAGGCAGTGAGAAAGCACCAATATCATTGTTCCCTTATTCAGCTCTACAGCTGAAATAATTTAGATTTCTAGATTCGCTGCACAAGACTCTCAATCGGGTTCCAGATAGTTCCAAGCACAACATTGTCAGCTTCAATCATTTAATTATTACTGATATTTTGTTGACCGAACTAAAATGCTACCTCGATTTCACTAATATAGGCAGGAGTAAAAAATAATCAGTCTGCGGTTTTCCGGTTACTTTCAAAATGTCTCCATCACAGCAAACTCTACATGTTTCGTTGTCAAAGGAAATCAGCTATTTGCTCGGACCATCTGCTAAGCTCCACCCCCTTTAGATACTGTTACGTCTGTCAAGCTCTCCATCTCCGCAGTTTTAGATGATAATTACGCTACTTTCGTGACTCGGTTGAAAAAAACTGTGTGGCTTCCGTTTTCATGGCATCATGTAAAATTGGTCTTGAATGTGCACTTTGGCAGCTGCAAACATTATATCATGCTGTGTCATGCGTTCCGGGAAAGTCCACTTGCAGAAACTGATTTAGGTATTGTAAAGCTTATAAGCACAGTGGCTCATAATATTCACATGGTTAAGCTAGTTAGCGAGACATGCTAATGTGTGCAGATAACACTAGCACACCTTTTCTCTTCTTTTTCTGGTTTTGGAAAAGCTAAAAAAGTTACGCCATCCTAAAACCGTTTCATTTCTCTGTGTCTCTGCTACAAGATGGAGACATTCCAAAGCTTGACAGACGTGATTGGACAATCATTGATTGGGTGGGGAGGAGCTCAGCGAATGATCAAGTGATACAGTTGTGTGTTTGAAAAGAAGGCGCCGTGACAACATGCTTCAGATGTGAGGAAAGCTGAAACAACTTAATCCAAGTCTACAACCACGGGCGGCTCTGCATTGTGATGGGAAGTGTGTGTGAGTGTGTGTGTGTGTGTTTTTGATGTGAGTGTGCATTTGGCAGTTAATCAAAGAGAGACATTGGCACTTGTCCATTTTTTCTTCACAGTAGCGATGTGGCTGGGTGACACAAACAATGCGTGTTGCTTGTGCTTGTTGGCATGCGGGGCAGCGGCTTGGCAGTGCCTGACACTGAAGAGGTTCAGGGCTGGAGACCAGCACCATGAGGCTCAACTGTCCACTGAGCTGGAGGGACGCATGGGTGTGTGTGTGTGTGTTTGTGTGTTTGCCAGTATGTTATGATAATGTTAGTGTTTTGAATCTAGACGGGCTGTAGAGGCTTTGCCATCATGGAGATACAGAATTGCCTGTGCACTATTTATGTTTAGAAAAAGCAAAGACACAAAAAGGTGATATAGTGGTAAACATCGAGACAAAAAAATTTTCTTCAGCCCAACCTGATTCAGAATCAGAAACTTGTGTGAAGCCAGTTCAGCAAACCACAACATGCTGCTGGTTTTTGACTAAAACAAACTGATGCTGTGACTAATTTGTAAGAGCTCAGAGACTCCAAGATAGCCACCAGAGGGCACTGTATAACCCCCCAAAAAACTGTGTTGTCCTTCTCCCTGCCTCCCTCCTGTTGGAAATCAGGTACCTCAGAGGTGTTTGAGGTACAATGCCTTGCTCAATGACACTTTGGCAGGCTGGATCATTGGTCTATTGAAGGCATGAACTGATTAAAGGAAGGTCTCCCCCTGCTGCCTGTTTGTAAGTGCATGTATATGTGTGTGTGTGTGTATGCGTGTGTTGGTATGTGTGTGTGAAGCACCTCCTTAAACAAGGAATGACATAAGAAACAGAACCTGTCCCCGCCCTTGTAAACATCTGAAGATATATCTGGGTTTTAAAATAACAAAAAACCCAGTTTTGTCATGTCGACCTCTTCTCCCCTTCTTTCTGACACTTTGACGCCCAAAGTTGAAGTAATGGTGAGTAACCTGTGGCTCGTCGCGGCTGAGCACAAACCTTTTACTCTTTGGAATTCAACTTCAGATAAAGGGCCCGTCTACAGATATTTGAAGAGTTGTATATTTTAAATGTGATACATCCATTAATGATTACTCGCTATCTTCACTGTTTGATGTCAGCAAAAGTGAAACGATCCAACCTGAATGATTGTTTTCCATATAATACTTTGATTTAATATTGCACCATCCTCATGTAGAAAATAGGGGTTTAACCGTGAAACGATGGATGTAACAGTTTGGATGATAACACTTTTCATATGCCATAGATCTGTGCACTACTTGGGGCATATCTGACAGTGTTGGGGGTTTGAATGTTCCCAGGCTGGTGGGGTCCAAGGGTGCGGTGTGTCCCAGCGCAGCTCTCGCTCTCATAGTGCCGACTCCAGTGAGGAGTCCAGCTGGTCGTCATGGTGACTGGTGCTGTCGCTGTCGCAGCTCTGTGTGCTGGAGTAGTTAGCCGCCTCCTGCAGCCGTAGCAGCATATTCATCTGCAAACACAACACAGCAAACAGATTGGGAACAGAGACTGAGGATGGAGAACTACAGACAGATCAAGCATGAGAACTTACAAATACACACAAAGACATAGTAAAGTGTTTCTTGGAGTTACTTACACACAACTAAGCTAACTGCCTCCTAGCTATACTCTACAGTCATTAATCAATTTTGGTAAGTATAGAGCTGACATTAATAAAATGGTTTGATGTGATTCATGAACAGGGCAAAATATTAGGATCACTGTTCAATATGGTGTTGTTCTGTAAACTCCAGTAAAACGCCACCATCTACTACAAACTATTTCTTCCGTTTCTAAACTAAGGTTAAGGTTTCCAAGTATATCTGAGATGCCACTGTACTTACATCTAATAAATACACACAATATAAGAACTCACAACCTCAGTCTTTGAATTTAGCAATTGTGATAAAAGCACTCTAAACAAACTCTCAGTAAATCACCACAATAACACAGCAGAACCTCTCATCCCTGTAACAGAGCTAATGGTCTAAATAATGCAGCAGTGCTGCTGCAGCTGGTGCATTGCTTCAAGAGTTCCTTAAACGAGTCTTGGCACACCTGTGCTCAAAGTGGACACACGCGCGCACACACGCACGCACACGCACAGACAAACACACTAGAGGATCAACTATTGAGAGAGAGAGAAAATGGGTGGAGAGAGAGAGAGAGAGAATTAATTTCCATTTGGGGGGTTATTGCATCCCAAAAGGAATTAAAGGGTAGTCATCCAAAAACAACTGGCTTGATTTAGCAACTCTGTGTGTGTGTGTGTGTGTGTGTGTGTGTGTGTGTGTGTGTGTGTGTTTGTGTGTGTAATGAGGTTTCACCTAAGAGCTGATAGTACTAAGCAACTTCACCTGCTTGTTTTTTTATTGTTCCCTATTTAGCAGAAGAAAGGACACTTTCTTTGGAAACGAGAAACCTTGATTTGAGGAACTCTATGAATAATGTATATGTAATGTATATAAATATTTGATTCGATTAAATTGAATCCCGTAATTAATGGGTTATGATGAGGGACATATATTCATCTCAGTCACACCTTCTTTTCTTTTCTTTTTCCTTATTTACTCATTTTAATTTCCTGTTATACTGCAATTTAAAATAGAGTCTGGTTCCTTAACTTTCCACTAAGTTGTTATTTTCATAATCGATTTTCTTTTATTAAATGCCTAAAATAAACTCCCCACAGTGTGCTCCTTAATGACACAGATTAATGTCTAACTGCTTGTGTGTTATGTCTCCCTCACCAGTGGGTCTCCCTCAGTGTCACTCTGAGACACTTGCTTAGATGAGGCTCCCTCCTTGGATGAACTGTAGCCTTCGTATCCTACATCCTCTGGCCTCAACTGGAGCAGCGACTGGCCCTCCTGCTGCAGCGCAGCGGCGTTCCATGGATACGTGTCGTTCACCCACTTGGACGGATCCTCCCATGCAGCTCTTTTACCGTAAAGCTGTAGATTGGGGTCAAAAGGGGCACTCTCTTGTTATACTTGAGAAATTAAAACAGCTTTGTCTATTCCGACTTTGTTACATTAAAATAAAATAATTATTATACTGATATATATACATTGATAACAGTGCATATTTATAAAAACTAATTTGAAGGATCACAGGACGTACCTGAAGCCCTTCCCTGACGGCTTCCAGCAGGTAGGGTACCAGAGAGTAGTTCCACAGGTCAGTGAACCAAACCCGAGAGCCTTCGACATCCATGGGACAGGACAGGAAGAGACGGGGGCCTGCAGGGACAAAAGAGCCCAGACCATGAGGGTTTGTTTGGATGGAAGTAGAGAAGACCAAAAACAGGGAGCAGACAAACAACATGCATGCTAATTCAAGCAATACTCAATAACTTCAATGCAAATTGATTTCTTACATTCAAAGACTGAATATGAATTTATGACTGAAAGACTGTGGTTGAAATAAGATACCACACATGTGTGAGTGTGCTTGAACTGACCTATGGTGACATCGGAGGAGCTGTGTGCCTCCAGGAAGCCGTTGAGATGCTGCCAGGTCTTGGGGATCCAGTCGATGATCTTAATCAAGTCATTGCTGCGCATGTTTTTAGTGATCTCTGTCTCTATCAGCTTTCGGCGCAGGAAACGGCCCAAGAAACCTTTGATGGGCTCGGTGTGGTTGGTGCACAGCACCCACCTACGACGGGGGGGAAATTAAATCAGTGAATCTCATAACGCACTGCAACATGAAACCAGATTCCTTATCAAGCAACATAGACTGTTTCCTTGCACGCATTTCTACAAGGTTTTGGGCATATTTCAATTCACTATGAAAAAAAACAAATCTCATTAAATTAATGTTTGGCTCATTAGAAGCTTTCCCTAAGGAGATAATGTTTGCCAAATCATCAGCTAGTCAAACATGCCAACCGAAAGGGATCCAACACTGACTGACATGCACGATACTTTTTTAATTTGAATTTCATGTTTTAAGTCTAATTATCTAAAAGATGTAATAACAGCTCTCCGGTTGGAAGAATGTTTTCATTTACAATCGGTGAGAACTAACATGCTGCTAGAAAATTTAAATCAAACACATTGTCTGAGAGGTGAAATAAAAGCAAATCAAGTAAACCAAATTAGTTTGTGGAATCGATCACACTTGTTCACATTACACACACATCAGCATTTTAACCTCAGCATAAACCACCAATACCACAATATACTGAAATCAAGTGTCGTCTCTAACCTGAAGTTGTGGTGCAGCTCGAGGTTTGGAGAGGAGGAAACTCCCTGGTTCATGGTCCCAATTACATACGGGCTATAGGAGACAAGGAGAACAAAAACACACAGTTACTCACAACTGCTCCATTGTGTTGCTGCTGGGTCGGTGAAAAGGGACACCAGTGTGGCCTCTCTGTAAATCACTGCCTGCTTGTTCACAACAACAGTACACAGCTCAATAATAATGAGAGCAAACACAGTACAGTTTCTCCTGGCTAGAAAGACAGGAAGCGTTCCGGCTCACCATTTGTGGTACTTGCAGTTGAGGAAACCGTTGAATATGTCACTGAGGGAGCCGATATGGTGGAGGTTGTCCAGGATGACCACAGTGGGGAGCTCGGTGTCCGTCTCCTCAGAGTTGCACTGCTCAGCCAGGTTGGACAGGTACTGACGCAGATCCTGGGGGAAGGAGAACATCTTTCACTACGTGCACCCTGATTTAGATGCAGCATTTTAAAAGGCTTAGAGTGTATGTCAGCTCCCACTACCTCTTTATTAATGCTAAACTCATGGAAGGTATTGACATTTAAAGTAAATCACCATCCTCGAACTGATATTACACAAATATCACAGGTTTAATAACAGACACGACATTTACTGCCTCAAAATCTGTAGGTCCAAGCTTTTCTATTCCAGTAGAACTTTGACTATGAAAAACTACAAATGAGTAAACTTACACTGTCTGAATCTGCTGTTAACATAATCTATAACATTGATGATATAACAATTCTGAGGTCCATTATTTAAATGTCGTTGAGGATTCTCAGTCATCCAAGTCATTGTATCTTCAGAAGTGTATGTAGTCAACTGGACTTCCTTGTGTGACTTAAAAAACGTTTCACCTCTCATCTAAAAGGCTTCTTCAGTTCTAACTGAAGGTTTTAGGTATTTAACCTCTTGGTCTGTACCTGTGTTGAGAGTCATTATGTTAAATAGGCATGTTGCAGGTTGCAGATTATCCTCAAAGATGATCAAAACCAACAAAGACAAATGTCATGTTGTAAATTCAGTCCCTTTATTTTTCCAGAGATGCTATTTTTACATGAGCATTCAATGACCATATTAAATGATTTGAGGTGCAGGTGGCCGACAGACCAACTTGAACACTCACTGTAGCAATGCATTGAGAATCCTAATTTTATCAACAACATGAGACTTCTCTGTTCTTTATACCTTGCTGGAGTTCTGGTCCACGTTGAAGCTGGCCACATTGTGCTCCGTCACCTCCTGCCCCATCTGGGAGATGATGTACTCGGCCAGCTTGGCAGCCAGGAAGGATTTGCCAGTGCCGCTAGGTCCTGAGAGGATGATGCGTCGGTGCTCCATCAACAGGTTGAGGTACCGCTGGATGATGGGTTTTGGGATGAGCGTGTCAAACACCAGACTGTCTATACTGTTCTCCCTCACTCCTAGTGAGAGGAAGGAAGGAAAGAAGGAATGAGAGGGAAAAGAGTGGAAATTAATGTATAAATGCCTTTTATTGTTTTGCGCAAGCATTCAAGAAATGCTTTTAAAGGTTTATACTGAAATAAAACAAGACATTTATCAGGGTAACAAGCATGTATTTCACATTTCTATGTCAATCTGCTGTAATCCTGGAATGAAAACTCCTTGCTTTGTACCTTTGAGGTTGACCTTGATAATGTTGTTGTCGCCCACCAGGTAGCCGCACGGCAGCAGCTCAGGCACTTCAGAGGCGTGGGCGCGAACCACATCACCCATCCTGTAGCAGACAATGCTGTCTGAGTTGAGACCCAGACTGGTCAGAGGGTCCACCCGAAACACGTACTCCTGCAGGGAGGGAGGAGCGGAAAAATGAAGAGCTGCAATATTGATCATTCTTAATATATGTTGTGGCTCTGAAGTGTTGCTGGACGAGATCTGCAGTTACTTCTCATATTGATTGTGTATCTTGCTTTGTCTGTCTGTGGGTCTTACACAATAAGTCAGACATTAGTGAAGTTGGAAGAGTGATACAAACTAACATTGTACAGATAAAAAAGTTCTGTTATTTGAGCTGGTTTTACAGCTTAAGCATGGTTTAGGTTTATAATTCCCTTAAGTTCACCATCAGAGAACATTCACACATACGATTCAGAGTGTCCAATTTATCAAACCAAAGGTTAGGTGATTTCGAAGAGCAAACAATATTATAATCAATATTACATAAATTCATATCTTCATCCAGAGGTAGGATGTGGTGTATGAAATTCTAGTCCAGGCGCTCGTATGAATAAGTAGTAATGAAATGTCCTTAGTAAATATAGGCCTCTGTATGGAGAGGAGTTGTATTTTAATATTTTGTATATATCAATGAGCCAAAATTATTATTAAACCACTCTTTTGAACATGACCTGAAAAATCATCTACAAGATTCAATAAGACCAGAGGGAGATAACATTTCAAATCTTGTGTAGTTATGAAATGCCACATTATGGATATTGGCTCAGTGACATTAATAAAATGGAACAGCCATCATTAAAGCTACTAGAATATCTGTGTTTCTCTGTCTGCTGTTACTTTTATCTACCAATAACTGACTTGCTATGAGCAAAGACCTTCATTGTTTACCTTGAAGAGGCGGCGGATGACCCCGTCCAGCACGTCCCACTTGGTTTTTCCACTCACTCCTATCGACCCAATCAGGTACTGATGGTTTTTTGTAGCCTATGATGTTGTCAGATTAAGAAAAACACAGGAGTCAGATATGTTTGAAGCACTAATAAGTAATAATGTACTAATGTGAAGTCTTCATGCACTGACCTTAGTGGTTCTTCGCCCGCTGCTGACGGTGACCACGATCCGCACACTCCGGCCCTCCTTGCGTAGATTGCCCTCGTAGCCGTCATCCAGTAAAATATCTGAAAATAAAACTTTGGTTTAGGAAACAAAACCAACTCTGATCTGCCGGAGAATTAATTCATTATAAACAAACTGGCTCTGCCGTCCAGCAAATTAAAGCTGGGAATGGACAAACAGACCCCAAAGTGAAAAGATTGTTAATTGGATTCTTTCATGGGATAATTACTTTTACATTTAATCAGTGCTCTCATTCAGAAGGATTTCTAGTGAGAGTGCAGAATGATAACGTAAGATGAACTGCGTGTCGGTAGATGAAATAGATTGAAGGGCAAGACAAAGAATAAGGAAATGAACAACCCTTTGATAGATGAAAGTTCCGTCAGTAACAGAGGATCAAGCCGACAGTGTGTTTTAACATCAACAGGAAACCAAATATTTAACTGCTGAGTGGAAATCTGACACGCAACACATTCATCCAGCCGTCAGTTCACAAATATCACAATTTTGGGAAACCAAAATGTTGTATGGGTGTAAGAAAGAAACCAGAATCATGTTTCAACATTTAAATTCACTTTATGCATAATTAATCAGCATCAAAATAACTTTGAGCTGAAACCATCGAAACCAGTCCCCAAAACGATGAGCCGAAAGATGCTAAAATACTAAATTCCGGTGGAAATAGTTGCTCAATCTTTGCAGGTTCATCACTACAAGCAACTCCTCTCATACAAGTATTCACTGTCATATAAGAATATGAGTTACAATAGCTTTAACGTTTAGGGACTACTCCTTGTTCACAGTGAACAAGACTTGGTCAAAACCTATATGGTTGGATGTAGCGTGAGAACTGTTGCTGTAAACGACTACTAATGACATCATCATGTTGTTTTTGTGATCTGCTTGATGTCTTCCTGTTTGAGCCCTTTGTCTGTGTGCTCCTCTCAAATTCTCTGTGCTCACATATACAGTTTTTTAATAGCGATAAATCCAAACAAAGCTGCTTATCCATGCTTTACTATTATAAATTAGTATGAAATAGTGACTAAGAGTCAGCTCATTAAAACAACATGTTTACCAGCAGGCACTTTCAATTTGCTGCTCTACACTGTTAATATACTGATTAATAACTGCAACCTCATCTGTCAGATAAAAGCGAACTGTGCTGTGACTTTGTTACATTCACATGTAAAGTGATCACTCAGACAGGAAGCTCATTCATACCTTACTGTCAACTGCTGTGCATTAAACTGAATGTGGAGGAAAAGCCTGACGTTTGTGGGACAATGTCCTGCTCTTGTGTAAATCATCTTATTTAAGGCATCTTATTAAGCTATCTAAAAAACCCATGGACTTCTGACTGAGGGAACTTATTTCAGGACTCATGCAGCACTCTATAGAAACAGTTTTCCCCAATACATTTTGAAAGAGCAGCGGTCAACACTTGGCTGGATGACCAGTGGTGTAATTTCATCAATCTGACAGTCAGTCACTGACATTGACATTTATAAGATTGGCCTCACTGCAGCAGTATAATATATATATTATAAAACTGCAAATAAAGAGCACTGCATTATTTAAGTAGCTGTTTCTATATTGGTCCAGTTTGACTCATTTTTTTGTCACCTTTAACCTTTGACGACAATCCCACCACTAACAACTTGAACCATAAATCTTTTCATTCTTTTACTCCCAGGCTCCGTTTTGGAGAGAGAAGTGAGTGATTTGTATTCAGCTGGCTTCCTTTAGCCGAGGGCTCTGTGTTGGGGTGATAACGGCCCGCTGGCCTACTCGTCTTCCCACGCGTCACTGCACTTGGCTCATCCCTCCATCAATTAACGAGGGCCCGAGTCCTCGGAGAGAGCTGTGCCTTCTATGTTAATTATTGGACAAGTGAGAGGAACAAAACTCTTTCAGTTCTCAAACGGAGCAGGCCTGCAGAGATTTTCCTCATGTTCGCGCTCGTGTGTGTGTGTGTGTGTGTGTGCGCAACAGGCTCCTGCTGGGTTATTAGCCCTCGCCGATGAGAGAGGAGCGGTTTCATCATTTCGTGCAGCGGATCACTTCTCAGTGCAAACACAATTCTCTCCCATTTACTGAGGCATGTTTGGAGAGAGCTAATCCAACTTGATGCTGCTTAAAAAAACTTCTGCCCTGAGAGCTGCGGCAGACCATGAACAGTGTCCTACGGCTTAACTACACAGAAGAGCATAGCACTTACAATGCCATTGATGGAGGTTTTATTATTAATAGCTGAATATACTTTTTGATAGAACAAAGAACAAACAAACAGCTTTTCTTAAGACGAAATATTGTAAGATGTACTATTGAAGATTGTAAAGTCTTAAAATTCCTCTCACTGACTTCCACCCCTCTCGCATTTACTGCAGACACCCCTCAGAGAAAGCTGCAGCCTGTGAACACTGATCCACACAGACACAGACTGATGCACTGCCGACACCAGCGCTGACACTGAACTGACCTGACATGATGGTGTCGGTGATGTTGAGGTTATTGAGCGACAGCCCCAAGGACTGACGTGAGGAGGAGGAGGAGGTGCTGGAGGTCTCGGAGGGCGGCCGGGCGGTTTTGATGGGCGTGGCCGTCGGCGTCGCGTTACCGCTGGACTTGAGGCGATCATTTTCTGCTTTCAGCATCTCAATCTCATTCTGGTCATTGAGAAAAAGAAATACGATTAGACACAATCTAAAGAATATGTGAATACTCAAAGACTTTGGTAACAGGCTGCTCACACAGGCCGGCCAATGTTGTTATTCAGAATCGGTATTGCTTGAATTATGGGCTGTAAGCAGCTTTCTGATCTTCAAGGCTCTCTTTGTGCTGAAGGTTAAGTCTCAGATAAGGAGCCTTACATGATCCCTGCATCTGAGGAGAGACTATGGGCTTCTGCAGACGAGCCAATCCACATCCACAAAGATCCACTCAACACAGACTTCTGTGGTAATGCTCTTTGAACATTCGCTTCTTTAAAGAATATGAAATGACACTGCATCTGTGCAGATTCTACAGTGAAATGATGGGTGGCTTTTGCTGCACTATATCAATAGGGATGAATGAACCAAATGCATTATTTTTTTACTCAGCTTCACGGACAGCTCCACCTTTATGAAAAGTGTTCACTGTGACAGTGCATGCAAAGTGGAGTCTGTGAAGAGTGTTATTTATTGGAGCTTATGAATCTCTGTGCACTTTGTGATCCCTGAAAAGTTAATCAGCAAGCTACAGCAGACTATGCTAATTTCTCAATTTTTTATCTCTGTATGTTAAATGCAGCAGCCGTTAGCTTAGTTTAGGGAAACTCATTTACCTCGGAAACTCATTGATGGAAAAGTTACACTTTGTTTGTTCAATTAACAACTTGACAAATTTAACTTGGGGTTAAAGGTGGCTGGGAGCATTGCAGTGTCAGTGTGAGGTGTGTACTGTAGACACTGTGAAAGTGACTGTGTTAGATATCCTGGTGCCCTGTCACTAACCCTCTGAATGCACTGTTAACATCCTGGTAGCTGTCATGCTTCAGTGCCCTGGGGGAGAGTCACACCACTTTCATCCAAATAAATTGTACCGAGAGAAGTTCTGCCTGTCTGAGCCTTCGCGGGAGAAGCAACTCTGACACAACAAAAGGTGTTTCTGTCTCCAGAAGATGAAGATTTTCTCTACAACACAGAGTACAGACTAAAAGGCCATTTAAATTTCAAATTTAGACATCTGTTCCTTGTAACCACACTCCCCAGGCAAATGGGCAGTTAGTCATGCTGTCCCGTGCAGTTTACCTCAGTGTCAAGCATAAAGAGACCCCGACGGGTCAGTGTATCCTCACCTGCATGCGGTTCATGGCCTCTCGGATTTGGTCCAGGTGGTGGGCGGAGCTGAGCGCCTCCAGGCGAATGTCTGTCAACTTTAACTCCTTCTCTCTCAGCTCATTCTTCAGCTGGAGGATGACTTCAGCCTCAGCCTCGGTGCATTCGCACAACCTGCAACCGGGATTACACACAAGGAGGAGGAGGGGGTCACCTCAAGGGTTATACCAAACACACACACACACACACACACACTTGAAGGAAATTAAAGAGCTGAAGTTTGAAGTTGTGAAGTTTGGAGGGAGGCTGGAGTCGGCGGTGAAAACTGTATAGGTAGGTTCCACAAGGAGGTGAATGAGGAAGTGAGGCATTTGGGACAACGAATCCACTGCATTAACAATACTCCATTATTTTTGCAGTCAAGGAATCTAATAGGTAAAGGAAATATTCCTGTTGTGGTTCCAAACCTTGCAGAGTTTTTTAGGTTTGCTTGTCGGATTTTCTTGTAACCAAGGTACATTGTGATTTTTCTTCTTTGTGATAAGTATTAATATAAGGTGATTTTTCTTTATTTGGCAAAAACAGTTAAAATGCAGGAGAACTCATTCACTGCAGGATTTTAAAAACAAATGTGTTATTGGTGCCATGTCCTTATCATCAATTGTAATTTTCAGCAGGAAGAGATCTAAAACAATAACTCAAGTTAGACACTGTGCTAATTTACTACATCAAAATCAAAACAGAAATTTGTCACACTCAAGTTGTTTACTGTGTCATTTCAGGTTCAAAAAGTGCCACATGCTCTGCCCTTAGAAAGCCACGTTGGAGATCTCAACAACTGATCTCAGCAGCTACCACACAGAATACTTGCATGCTTACTTGCAGTGGCATAGAGCCAATTTGCATTGGCATTAGTACGAAAATTGTCACTACTTATCATTTAAATCCTTAATTCGACCAACTACTACTTTCGCTTAGATAACTTAAGGTTCTGGTCCAGATTGTGTGCCAGTAAAATTCCATCACCTCTCACATGCGGAGGTTTTTGCATCATTAGGATGCAAAAGTCAATCACACCAACACACCCCACTGCACATACAGGCCATGGGAGCATGCCACACAGTGCCTGTTACCGAGATCTGTGCTTGTAGACAACATGGCCGTTTTGCTTTTTCTTTGGTGTCCAAATAGGGGAGGACTTGCTATCGCAAATGCACTTGCTACAGCAGGTGGAGAGATGTTAAAGAGAAGCATGAACAGAAAGGTCAAAGGAAAAATAAAAGAAAAGCAAGGAGAGGGATTAAAGACAATTGTGAAAAAAACAAAAATAATAGTGAAAACAAACACAGATGTAGAGATGTTCTTCTAATAGTATGCATCGATATGTACATGTGTCGTGCAAGTGTGTTTCTTGCATATACGCTAATTTGTGTGGGAGTGGATGTGGGTGTATCTGCATTTGGGAAAACTCACTCTGTGGTGGAGGGCGAGGAGTGCAGCGTGAGGATGCTGCCCTGCCTGTTGTCATGCTGCAGTTTGGGCGAAGACGGCAGCGAGTCAATCATCTCCTCCATCTCGTCATGGGCCGACTGGGACTTGGTTTTTTTCTTGCTGAATGCCTGCTTGAAGGAACTGCGTAACTGCAAGACAGAAAAACAAACACACAGGGGCAAAGACGTCAATACGGCCACCAAACGATGTCCATGAGCACTTCATGCCTGTTATTAAGAGTGAGTTTAGATGACATCACATCCTGCCAGATCAGGAAGTTACTCAGTGCTGTGTCCAAGCAATGGTCACTGTCTGGTTTAGGTAAAGAGGGATTGAGAAAGCAAGGCCGTAAGTAGAGATGGAAATGAGAAATGGAGAAGGGGAGTTCGGGCTTTAAGGCTTTAATGACCCTAGAAATGAGACTGAACAGGCAATCAAAATTAACAAGAGAGGAAGAAAAGGGGAGGGTTGTTGTTTCCATGCCGACGTATCCAGAAAAGAGAAAGAAGAGCTTGCTCTGAGAGGAGGAGAAGAAGGAACCAATAAGGTCAAGCGAGGGGAGAAGGAAATGGGGAACAACCACTGCAAACATAGAGAAGACACTCTGGAATCCACTGACCTGAGCCGGGATGGAGTCAGCCACCTGGAGATGGAGAACACACCCAACGTTAAGTGACAAAAAACACGTACTCCTGGTTGCTGCTACTGCAAACTCCCTGCTGAGTCAGGATAATTGCTGCAAATGTGTGTGATTTACTGAGCAACTGTATGATTTCACTCAAAGAAAATACGGTTATTGCTTTAGCAGGGATTATGAAAAAAAATTATGAGCGCTATTATGATGACTTTCAGACCATTATCTTTTTAATTCTCCCATTTACGTGAAAGAGACATCCACAGACCTGATGGTCGAAACACTTTGGTTAACTACCACTTAAAAAAGTGTTTTACAAAAGTGGGATTCATGGAAAGGAAGCACTTATGACTATTTAACATGCCATTGACTTCAAATGACATGCTTAAATGAATATGTCAATCTTTTTTTTCAAAACACTTTCCCCTTTCTGCATTTCATGACAGCCCCTGCAGTACCAAAGTAAGAGATGTTCTGTGGAACAAGTATGAACCATTATTATACATAATACATCACACAAATACAGTACTAATGCACTACATAAATTAAACATTTCAATACTACCTTTTACTTTCTGAAACAGACTCCAGTATGTATTGAAGCCTAGTGTATATGCTTAATAAAAGGTGAGGCTGTTTGTCGGCTATGAGCAACGGACAGTGTTCAAACTCGTCCGACTGCGTGAATGCGAGGTTTGGAAAATCTTGGAATGGATTGTGGTGTCATGCCAAATTTGCTCGAACTGGATTTTTGGCAAAAACTGAGAGCCCATACCTTCCACCCTGAGGTCAGATATCAACTGCTGGGAACTGACCCTGAGTCCATGTCCTGCTTGAGGACGCTTCAACAGGTCAGATGCTTACGTTCATGTTTAAGTCGGTGCCTCACTGAAGAGTAGATAACATGTTCATTGCACATTCCCTCTGCTGCTGCCCTGCTCCATTTCAAATCCCACTCTCCCCAGTTCAGCTACACGTTTTGGGTCCACGGGCACACCAAATCAGAATTAATGCAAATGAATAATTTATAGCTGCTAAAATAAGGGATTGATTTGTAATCATGAGCCTGACTCTTTTGGGGGGGTATCTAACTTAACATGGCAGGCTTGGGTGTCACACTCTGTGGTGAACTTTTGGGCTGTTTGCATGCATTTCATTTCAAGGGCAAGCGTTTTGCATTGCAGCAGAGACTGAGAGCTGGCTCTGGCCCTGTGAGCTTTGGATGAGATGAAACTTCTAATATGTCATCTGTCTGACTCAGTGGGCTGCAGCAAATAAGCTTTCAGCCGGGGACACTGAGCTGCTATTGTAGAGTGAGGCAGAGAGCAGCAGCGTCAGAGAGAAGGACAGCGGGAGAGGAGGGAGCTTTATGGTGGTGGACGTGCATTTATAGACTGGATTTGTGGTTATTTGTGGACTAATTCCTCAGTAGAAGGAGAAACAGGAGATGGGCACTGCATCGAGCAAATGTTCTCTTTGTCTACCCCATAGCAGGTGCATGTACATTATGGTAACTTTAGAAAACCGAGCCACCAAAGAAGCACTATTTGAGCTTTCAAGAAACAGCAGTGAAAGTTAAAAACCTCCAAACTTGACCGAGTCCAGTTGAATAATTGAGGGATTGAGAGCCCTTTTCAAAAGTACTGAAGCTGTTAAGGCAGGTGTGAGAGTTTCTCTCTTGCCCACACTTTCCCACTTGTCACACCAATTCAGAGAGCTCTTCTCAAACCTCCGGGCCACTATCACCCTGGTTTCAAGTCCAACTTCTGTGTCTCTGTGACGTTAGTGGCCTCTTCGCTTTCTGTCCAAGCTACTCTGCATGCTGTTGTCACTGGATGTGAAGTTTTAAGTGGGTCTCAAGCAGTAATGGCTGGGTGGTTAACACCTCTGCTTGACCCACTGTTGGTCCTCGTCACAGAATGATACCTGGGGCACTCAACTGATCCAGTGTCAGTGCTGTAACCTAGCAACGTTGACATGATGGCAAATTGGGATGAGGTGAACATAGTTTCACAGAGGGAAGCCAAACACAAACAGTGGGTTGGTTGACACTGTACCATGACACTTGTAGATTGTCAAGGTACATGATGACTTGTATCGTCACCTGATTCACAGGAAGACTGGCTTGAATCAGTTAATATAGCAGTAAAAGAAGGACAAAAGGTACTAGCAATAAAAAGGTATTACTATTTTCAGTTTGGATGAATATGCAGTATTCAGTACAGTCTTATATTGTAGGCATTTGGGTAATTTGAACCATTACAATGGGTGACTAATCAAACTTTATTTAATAGATCCATGCTCATCGTCTTTGCCTTCTAGATGTTTCACTTTTTAATGTTAGCATAAAGAATGGAGTATAGGTTTGAACTAGCTTAACTGTCACTGAATAATGCATTTGCATGATGAGTCTTCAGCAGCACAACCACCTACTATACATTGAAAAAATAAAAAAAATGTAATGGTTTGATTTTCTAGGAGAAGCAAGTATCCTGAGATATGTAAATAAATCTATATTGTCAACATTGACTCACTGGGATGAGTCAACTTCTTTGTGTTTTTTCCACCTACCCAGCTTTTCTTCTTCTTCTTCTTGTCTTCGGCGTCCTTGCCCAAGCTGCCCATGCTGGAGTGACTGGCTGCGCTGTTGATACTAGACATACTTTCGGACGAGTGCTGCCGTCTGATCCGCAGGTCTGGAAACGACAGACAAAACATTTCTTAGTGCACAGGATGTGTGAAATGTGCTGGTCGGTGTATTCGAAATGTGTTGGTTGATTTAATGTTCTCTTCAGTCTTCAGCTTTGTTTGGTTTAGCTTTAAAAAACCAATTTTAAGGAAGTTTGACACTTGAAAAAAGTTTCTTTGCAAATTCAGATTGATCAAACATCTGAATCAGGTTGTTTCTGTGACTAATAAAGGCAAATACTGGAAGTATCCCGGGTTCAATTCCCTCTGGGGACAATCGGGAAAAAAATGCATCTGCTCATGAAACAGTAAAGTATTTAAGGACTCCTAAATATCTGATCCAATCGTCCCCGTTTGTTCCTTCAGTACCTTTGTGGAGGTGATCAGGGCCATTGAGAGCCACCTGAATGGCCGTCTGAGCGTCTGTGTTCTGGGTCTTCAGCACGTCTATCGTCTCCCGCAGCTCAACTAACTCAGTCTCCTGAAAAGAGAGGAGAGGGGGGGGGGGGGGGGGGGGGGGGGGTAGAGAGAGATAGAGAGAGAGAGGGAAGGTGATGCTTTTAGTCTAGGCAAAGACATTATTTGGGGAAATGTAGTCTTTGTAGTCTACATAAAACAGATGGAACAAACCCAGAATTGATGACCACCCCAGGTTATTTTTAAAAAGGATGACACACCGGGTTTGTTGGAATGAACACATTAGCTTTGTCACTGGGAACGGATTCTTAAATTTTGCACTGGCATGGCTTTCAGTGGGAGAGAATGAGAGACAAAAACAGGGGGACGGTATTTTGGCGAAGATTGGAGTCTCGCTGTGGGTCTGCCCCAAAGCCAGCACCACCTGCTTCGAATAAAAAAAAAAGAAGCTGTCCTGTCTGTCGAAACAACACGATCAGATAGAACGAGTCTCATATTCTGCCTTTCCTGAAAACCCACTGAGGTCTGAAGACAGGTGTTTCCGCTTTAATTAAAAGTTGGGACGGCCTTGTTTGACAAAGATATTCCACCAGATCCCGGTCTGCTTTAATTTATAGAGGATTAAAAATGTGCCAGGGCTTGTCAGTGCACCATGTGTGTGTGCGTGTGTGTGTCAGTGTGTGTATGTGTGTGAACAGAGGGAAGCATTCATAGTTTGTGGTAGGGACATATCTCTGTACATATTGCTGCTGTGTGATCAGTGTTTCAGCAACATTCATGCTCTTCTAAAAGCTCCTCTCTGTGACAAAGTCAACTTGTAAGAAAACAAAGAAAGAAGAGTTGAGGCCAGAATAATGCTGAAAGATTTCTGGACAATACACTGGTTGAAAAACAGATTTGGGGCTGTAGGTGTAAGGAATATGCTGAACCCTTTTATATCGCAAAAAACTTTTACCTCCCTTTAAGGCAGGAAGGTTTGCAGTTAAAGCAAGTCAAACGACTTTGGTTAAGGTAAGGAGTGAACTCATGCAACAACTATAAAACTTTATGAATTACATTGTGGGAAAAGATAAAAACCTTACAGATGAGTCAGGAACTGAACATTAATCCAAAAGCTGCCTGTTTCTAATCATTTCTCCTCCCTATAATCCCTTCGTCATGGAGTTCGGGCACCGTATATTTCACATGCAGGACTAAGCTCTTGTACCTTTTGTTCAGCGGTCATGGTCAGGCTCTGCAGGCGGCCGGTCATGTTACTCAGGCTCTTTTCGAATGCTGCCACCAGGTGAGCCTGCAGACACAGAGAGACAGGAAATCCAGTTTTCAGTCATTTCATTACTGCAACACTGGTTACAGCAGAGGAGTCATGATGTTGTTTAAATTAAGATTTTTGCATCCTCAGAGTTCTCCAGAGTTCATCCTTTTTTTCAGATATGTCTCACAACTGCACAGTAATCACTGCAACATTGACAATTTAAAACATTTTACATTTAAAGGTGAGCCTTAGATTGGTTTGGACTCTTGGTGAACTCTACTGCAACATGAGGTCTTTCAGAATCTTTCCTAAACACAAATTATCTGGGGTGTGCAAAGATTTTTCCTAAAGGTCTGAAGAACTCCTGCTGGGATTAATAAAGAAAACAAAGAAATATGTTGCCTTTAACTTTGAGTCAGCCTCACATTTCAATGGCAAGTTCACACCAAGCATGTTCAAACGGGTTCATTTGAACAGGGAGTTTCATACGACTTCACAGTTTCATCTTATTGGTTCTGGACTAACACCAAGACGAAAACACTCAGCACCGAGAGAGACATGTTGATATCACAGAGGCCCAAAGATCAGAGAAAGGCTGCTCCCCTGACTTCAGCTGTCACCTGAAGAAGCAGCAACGTGAGGCCATCTGCTCTGTTGAACCTGTTGTTGGTGTGTGACTGCATTTGGTTGAGAGCTGGGTCTGCACTTGCATTTCAAATCTGTGTGTGCATGTGTGAGTGTGTACTGCACGCTCATCCCGAGCTCAAGAACCTGAGACACCTGTCAGGCCTGGTGTGTCACAGGGAGCTGGGCAGCATGCCCAGACAGATCAGACAATCTCTGCTCTACACAAATACACACGTACACACACACACACAAACACACGGTCATCACTACACATTCTAGGACTTTCATTAACTGACTTTAATTGCATTTGTTCCGTAATGTGCAGTACAGCCCTACAGCAGCTCTCACAAGATGTAAATTCCTTATTTTTCTCCTCTGGTGAGGACTTCAAGACCTCATGACTCCAGACACACACACACACACGCACACAGTAGCACCCTCTGTGCTGCCTCTTCTCCTCTGTGTCCGCGGATGAATCAGCAAAGGTCTTGACCTTTAGAAATGCCAACTGTTCCAACACATCTCTCCATCGCCACATCTCCGTCCAACTCCACCTGTGAGCTCCGACTCAACTGCCCCCCCCACCTGGCCCACCTGTCTGCCCTGAGCGAAACGCTGATCAGTCCCTAATGTGTTCCATGACTGAACCATCTGTGCTGCGCCTGAGGCCCGGTCCCGTTGCCCACATTTGGCCCCTGAAGCCCCATTTTTCGTACGTGTGTCGTGATCTCGAGATCCAGGGTAAAGGTTGATGGCGGGTCAAACCAGAGAACTAGACAAGTAGAAGGCATTGACGTCAGCGCGGGTCCATACTCCTCCTAAAAATGTTAACGACATCTCAAGGGTGCTAAGTGTCCTGAGGGGACAGACTAACAACGACACCGACTGCAGTCGTTGAAACCAGCAACTACTGCTGCTCTGCATCCCTTCAAAACCAAAGCAAGGAGGAGAGGGGACGATATCGAAGTCCTTAATAAGGGAGGAGGAGGAGAAAAAGAGAAGGGAGTGGTAGGGAAGGAGAACCTTTCCAGGCAGAGCAGGAGGGTAGAAAAGGACAGACGAGAAGAACAGAGTGACGCAGTGAGGGGTAAGAGGGGAGGGGTGCTTTCGTGAACTCTTAAACCTGATTCAGCGACATCCAGAGCCAGAAAATGAGCCCCCTTCAAACCCCCCCCCCCCACTCCCCTTCAGAAAAGAAAAATGATCCTCCCACTCTCTTTAACAGGTTGTTGGTTCTGCTAATTCTGCTCCATTTCAAGAAATCAACGCCATATAACAAATAGGCAGTTAATTAAGGGAACATAATGGGGGGTGTACCCAACGAATATGTTTTTAATGTGGGAGACATGAGATCATACGGGGTGACAGAGGGTAACAACCCAACCATAACACTTAATTTAAGATCCAGATTCAATTTCCTGAACACAACAAAGACCAATAAAGATGATGATAATCATGTTTTATGTGGCACATGAGATGAGATCAAGATCACGTGATCTCAGTCACTACACATCTCCTCTCATGAGAAGGCTGAAACGAAAATGCACTCAGCCACCGGAGGTTAACATGGGAACACATGAGACTGCTCAGGACTTTACTATGACTCCAGTTTTGGTGGTTTTTATGGTTGAATGGTTAAATGGTTTAATGTTTCCCTGTATCTTGACGTTTTTTAAGCTGACAAGAATTTATAAAATATAAAATACTTGCATTAAGTCACATTCAGATGGATATGACCTTTATAACGCATACCAAACATAAATTAAGCATTAGAGAATTAATCATAAATAAATCAGGGTTATCATATTAAGGAACAAGATGTCTTCGCATTGAATTTAGAAAAATATATAGCATTACACATTTACTAAAATGTTTGACACTTGTTTATTTCTGAGTTTGAATTTCTCTACTGTATGTTTGAATGTGAGTTTGCTGTATATTTCCATGTGTGAGGGAGCCTGCAGGAAGAGAGCAGATTAAACAATGTTTCTGGCATGTCTTACACACTGCAGTGAGCATCTAGCTTTGGACTGTGGGTGGAGAGGGATGTCAGCACATACAGGAGGGCTGCTGAGGCTGACATTTCCACAGTCACACTCCCCACTGGGACGATAAGATGAGCTTACAGCACCAACAGCCCACCCTGCTGTCATGTAGATGCAGAGTGATCCGGTACAATACGACCACATGTGTGTATTTCTATCTCTCTCTTATTTAAATTCCATTTCAGTGGGAGCTGTAAAGCACATGTGTTTCAGTTGTATGAGTTTGCTAATGGCTTGGTACAGTAAAGTATGTGTTTATGCTGTGTGACCCTGTTGAGGTCCGGGCAGTAGAGCAAATTGTGTTATATACTGAAATCTTTTATTCAGATGGTGTCTTAGATGTTATCTGATATGGTCACAGTGCTGATGGTTTTGAAGCAAAATATAACAGTCATATAATATAGTATATCACCAAATAATGATGGCCTGTGCAGAATTTCAATTGTTCTCATCTATCCTTACTTTGATTATCTCTAGAATGTTTTTTATGCTAGTAAATATGTCTCTAAATTTCTAAATGTGTAAATGTCGCTCATCTCGCTAAATATCCAGAGGGATTCTCTTGATGTGATGTTTATATTCCTGCCAGAAACCAACTAGCATCAAATACCGTTTATAATGATTCTGCAGGCCTTCATTTTACTATAACCACACAAAATGAAGGAGAAACCGAAATCATTCTCTATGTTTATAATGTTTTAAAACACTATGCATTACAAGACTTGACACCATGACAGTGGTGTGTATCAACATGTTGCAGCATACTGAGGCAGTAGCAGTAAATTAATTATAGAGTAAGAGCTATTGTACAATCAGTTGATTATCATATATGTTGGAGAAACCAGAGAGCCACCAAAAATTGTCTTTTAAAAATGTGTAACTCCTCTCTTCCGATATAAAACACTATGGCCACAGAGAAGAAAGAAAATCAAATGGTGGATTTTCCCACACAAGTATAACACAACACAACAAATGCTGTTTTACTGTCACTGTGTAAATCTTCTATTAATTCATGTCTTCCTCTTCCATTCGTCAAGTTTTCCTTCTGATTCGCCTTCAATTTCACCTCTGCAAAAGTTTGCGATCAAAGCATTGGGCTGAAGCGTCTGCCACCATGCTTGATCAGACGACGCAGTTTGTTCGATCCATCTGAATCTCAGCACAAAGACAGCTTGGTCTGGGGGTTGGAGGGCTTCTGTATCACACTCGGTTTCACCCACGCATGACGCACCAGAGTCTAGATTCACTTATCCTCATCTCCCCGTACTCTCTCTGTGCCCCGTCTATCTCTATTTGATTCTCTCCGCTTGGCTGAATTTGCGAGAGACTCCTGTTCCTGTTCAAACCCCAACGGCAGGAACAAAAGCAAAGAGACGATCCGTGCTGCACGGTAGACACACAGACACACAGGAGAAAACATCCCATCTAAGAAGGAGCGCGCAAAACCCCCCACCTCGACAAAATCAAACAAGCAAAAGCTTAAATACAAGCACAGCAGCCTCAACAGGGACACACAGTAAAGGAATTAGTGGGCGTCTTAAAGATTTCTATTCCTCCCAGAGCTTTAATAGGCAACAGTTCCCATAAAAGCTCTCTGACAGTATATCATGCAAATTACCCGACACCGGTTTGAAGTAAACAAACTCACGTTGGTGGTAAGCTGAGATGTCAGGGTCGCAACCTTCTCCTGAGAGGCGTCCAGCTCCCGGCGCAGCTTCCTGATTTGCTGGTTGGGTGAAGAAAGAAGAGAGGGAAATGAATGGTTAATGCTCCTGGAAAGCAAAGATAACTAAGACTGATTGCAATGCAAAGAGGTGTTGAACTTGCAACTCCCTTGATGATATTGTTGATGTGAAAAGTGTGCAGGTACATGGTAACACTGTGTAGTAAGACACTGGGGTGAACTGTGAACATAAAGTGTGGGGGATTACCGTGGAATTTTGGACTGTTTGGCCCTTGATTGAAAAGAGAAGAGTATAAATTAACACTATGTTGCATGCCTCCATTAAACAGCATGTCGTAATGTGGCGGGAGAGACAGACTTTCACCACAGCATTGTCTCTTGTGGTTAGACTAACAGAGCAAGAGTTAGTCAGTATTCTCCACCTGGGTCAAACAGTATTTGCAAACACCTGATATTGTTTATTTTATCAAGAGCAAAGAGTGAATAGGTCAGTTTACCAAAAGTGGAAAAACCAAGAACCAAAAAGGAGTGGATGATCACAATAAGGTCTCTGGTGTCTTCACAGCGATTAACTTAGTTTCAATTTGTTGTCGGTATACATTTTTGGGGAATTTTACATTTTATGTTAAGCTCCATTTTTTGCTTTAATCTATACCTGATATCAATATGAACTGACATTGATGTTGAAAAGACATCAGCACAGCCAAAGGTCATACTTCCTTGTCTACAGAGATCAGCTTTAGATTTAGACTGAGTTATGAATTCTCAAAAATACCAAATCAAGTCATTCTTATGTTTTCTGTTGATTATTTTTCTTTCTCATCCTCTGTGCCAGCAGTGCTTTGTCAAGCTGTTGTTGTGCCAACTTTACAGCAAATGTCTCCTGTAAATTAAGACGCATTCAGGTCGTGTGTAGGTCACCTGTCGTTCAAAGCCTCTGTAGAGGGAAAATAAACTTAAATTGGGTCGCTTGTGGTGCTGCACAGTGACTGTAATCCATGATTGTCAGAGTTTGCACTGAGAAAAGCTGTCATGAAAAGCTAAACTACATCCATCTGGCAGGGATAAACATACACTGAGATGTATTTGCCTTTACTGTTTGATCCAACCTTGAGCTTAAAGCAAGAACAGAAATAGGGAATTTTAACAGTAATAAAAAGATCTAAACATAAATCTGGAAAATCAAAGAAGAATCAGTGATAAACTGTTGAATGAAGAGGATTAAAAAGAGCCAAGTGGCAGGGCATGCGTAAGATATGAATAGTGTAAGTTTTTTAACTAGTAAATGATGCACTTAATGGAACAGGGAGGGGATGTGTGGTTATTTATGATCGAGATGAAGTTAACCTGAATGATTTTCTCATAAGAAAAAGCAATGCAACGTTGGGTTAAACTGCTTTGCTGTAGAACTTGATACATTTGATCAACCATCCCTAAGTTTTATTTCCGATTAAAAATGATTATCGATAAAGGATTAAAATGCTGCTGAACAAATATCACTGTTTGTGCTTTGATAGACACTGTGTCTCTGGATGCAGTGAAGGAGAAAGACACACATATGCACACAAAGACATCCAGAAGCCAACTACCATCAGTCGCCTCAGGGCAGACACACATGCATGTGTCATGGAGGTTGTTGGACTGAATCCCACACAGAGCAAAAATAAAATTGAGAAGCTCTCTTTGAGGTATCCATAAGAAAGCACTTAACCGCCCACCCCCACCTACAGAACAGCCACTGAGCAGCTTCAAGGTGTACATATCTGTAAATACATGGATGTAAAGCAGGAAGGTGCAAACAGGAAGCATGCAGACAGACAGATGGACACATTGTTCCATGTCCTTACCTCTGAGTGTGCTTTCTCCTCAGTCTGAAAGAAAGCAGCAAACATAGTTAGGAAACATTGGCTTTGTGTGTTGTGTTTAATTAGAAAATAAACCATGAGAAGCATTTTAATGCCGAAGAGGAGAAGACGATTGTGAAAAGGTGAACACAGAGACAGAGAGAAACTTTCAAATAGAGAGAGATTAAAAGGAGGGAAAATATCACAGGCGTTAAAGTGGAAATCAGACACAAAACTGAATGGAAAATGGTTTATATTTATATAAAAAAACACAGAATGAACAAGTGAATTCGACCAGAGCGAAACTTTGTAAGTGAAAACAATCTCTATTTGTCAGCCAGGCCTTTCCTCTGCAAACTGTAAGTGTTATTGGAAAGTGGCCGAGGTGGGAGGTAATCGATTCTCCTCCTCACTGATTGTGACGACTCGAGAGCAGGTTGTGTTGTAAGACACAAACACCTGTCCACAGTCTTATCTAAAGTTGCTCTGGATGGAAAGCATGGAAAGACATTTCTTGTTCCTAAAGAAACACAAGGGAGAAGACTGACATATTGGAACAAAGTGCATGTGAGATTTAAGGCTTCACTGCATCACTGGAAAGAGCTGAAGGATTTGATGCTGCTCTTTGATGCTTATCTTTTGGATGATTTCCGACTTAAAATGTATACTTTAATGTTAAATGTAGATTCTCCCCTGAAAACAGCTGCCTGCTCTGTCTGGAAGTGACTTAAACTAAACAGACAGAACAAGTACACAGAGATGAGGGATGTATTATAATTCTCCGTCACTACGAGCAACACTTATGATATGACATGTAATAATGTGATCTGAGACTGGGACAACTTTAACCATGACTTTACAGAATGACTTATTAGTAAGAGATGTAGGATACGTGACTGCAACACTAACACTGAAAATCTGTTTTATAACGAAGACAAGTTGTCCACCTACTTACCGCTGAGTACAGTGAAGATGTGCTGGAGACCAGAGACAATGAGGAGCCATGGACTGTAAGCATTGAGAGAGTGGTGAGCAATAAAATACTTTATCGTAAAAAAAAAAAATGTTTGTAAAAAGTCCATGCTACAGATAAAATGTGTATGTGAACATGTTCTACCTTATCTGTTGGATCTAAAGTCCTTTTTATGGCTTTGTTATTTATTCTTGATTACCCAGTTGAGTTATTAGCACTTGATAGTAATGGTAGCTCATTCAGATGATGTAATATTCATAACAGCTATAAAAAGGGCAGGAAAAAACCCCAGATTTGGCAGTTAAAAAGACGACCTCTATATGGATGTAATCACAGCCACTTAAATCATCCACAGGAAGATCAGAAGAGCTAGCCATCAGCCAACTCTCTCACAGTATAAACACAGAGAGAGAGCTCATTAAATCTGATAGTAAAGTACTTGATGACTGGGGTCTTTGCTTTGGTGAACATGGATTTTTAATTATTTTTGAATGCGTCTTAGTATGTGTATTTACAGAGTGTGTTTATGAGGGACCCCCACCTTCATCAGTGCTGTCCCTGAAGGAGCCAGAGCGGCTGATGCCACGTGGCCGGTCCTCTAAGGAGGTGGCGCTGCTACCCAGCGGGTGACCCTCTTCATACAGGTCAAAGGAGTCATGGGCAGGGATGCTGTTGGATCGGCTCATGCTGTTGCTGATTGGTGGCAGGTTATACTGGCTAATGTTGGTGGGACTCACTACACAGAGGGGGGGAAAACAGCCAAGATCAGTATTTAAAAGTGTTGTGCTTTTGCACCAGTACATGGATCAATTATCTATCATTCATGGACGTACCAACAACCAATTCAAAGCTGCTAACGGAGCTTAGATTTTAATTGACATCAAGAGGTTTTTGATTTCTGCATTAAAAAAGTATCATCTATTTTTTTAGTTCAGTTTATGACACTGCTAATTTTCACGAAATTTCAAATTTCACACTTCACATTGACATAGAGAACATTGAAAACATTGCTTACATAATTGACAGTCATAAAAGTACAATAATACTTAATACTCATGCCCCTCATCTGGGCCATTTTGCTCCATCTTTTGTCGCACTTCATTGGTTTATTTGTACATGTTATATTTGAATGCAAACACAAATACACAAGACATACACACACACATACTAAATAGATACCCAGGGAATATGCTATATAATATGCTTCCATCACAGTTTATTACTACAGACTCACGCAGGTTGGAGTAGTGGTATTTTCCAGTGGTGGTGCAGGAGGCTCCTGGAGGAGACAGTGGGGATTGACTGCCTGTGTCCTGAAGCCCCCCTGTTGAATGGGACCTCAACCACTCCTTCCCTTCCTCGTGGGACGTCTGCCGGGAGGACGGAGGGTACCTGAAACCCCCAAAGACGGTGTAAGCCCATGGCAGGATTGGTTGCAGACAGCATGCACTTGTTACATGGAGATATTGAAACTCCAAGTAGGGAAGTTCTGTGTTGATGCAATGAGTGTGGAGCTCATAACAGAGAAGCATGTGAGTAGAAGGGACATACAAAATGTGCAGCCACACCACATTGATGTACACATGCTTATGTCTACACACTGTCATACACTCATACACTATATAAGCATACTCCTCTAGCTCAGAGCTGCCACACACACACACACACACACTGTGTTTCATTTCTTCTCTCCCTAGCTTCAGAGTGGCTCGGCAACAGCAGGCCCTTATCGCACACACAACAATCAGCCATATTTAATCCTCTGAGGATGATAATTGACTTTGCACTCATCCCTTTTTCAGTGGCGTCTTCCTTCCAGCGACCCCATTACTACACTTTTCACATCTGACCCCGCTCCCCACGCCTATGGTTTTCATTCTCTCCCTCAGGGAATTGGGTGTCTGAGAGATGAATGACTGGGTTGAATGTGGTGGCACAGTAGCATCCGAGTGACACAGCAGCATTCGTCCCTCACTGAAGTTGAAATGGAATAGACTGAAATATCCAGAGGTCGTTGTTTGACTCAGTAAACTTAGCACTTACAGAACCCCAATCAGCAGAAGCAACATGCTTATTTATATGACTAAAGGGGGCAATTACTAGTCTAAGCTCTACTTGTAAGGAAATCTAAAGATCAGGCGTAAAAAGTGCTGTGTGGCATCACTTTCAACTGGCATTAAGTGAAGTATAAGATCCGATGCTCTTAGGCGTAATAAAGTTAAAGTTCCAAATACCAAAATGAAAGAATGGTTTGTAAACCAGCATGCCCTGTCCAACCCCTCTGCAGCAGTCATGTATAAATTGCTAGAGAGGCTGTTCCCTGCAGTGGTGGTGCCACTGTGATGAATGGGTTATGGTATTTCTGTCCCTCCCCCTTTGGTCCCAACTAAATTCAAAAACGACACTGGAAGAACGCCCCCGTTCTAACAGAGGGAAACGTTATCAGGGTGTTTAGTCCCTTGAAAGGAGCTGAGGAAGAACTGCTCTGTCATGGTGGCGGTTTGTGTCGCATTGTAGCAGTCCACAAGATGAGGAGAGAGGATAAGGGGGGGCACAACAAACATGCCCCTGCCTGATCATTTCATACTGCGGAGGAATTGTTTTTGCCTCACTTCAGGCTCTTTGGTACAAAATCAGATACTGAGCTATCATCACTTTTGGGCCCTTCAGCATTTGGTGGATGTGACACAAAATGTATGAGAGTGACTTTGGGAAGATAAACATGTACCTAAGGTGACCAAAAACATGATGGAAAATGTAACAGATGTTAAAGGGAGTCTTGTATTACTTCATTACATACAGTAATGCTCTGTATAATGCATTCTGCAAAAAGTCTTCATCCGCAGCTAGTCTGATTTGTGAAGAAATGTGGGGTGCAGTGTGAGTAGGACATAAAATAAATACACAACTCACAGATTTATCAGTAGTTCTCAACCTGTCTTTGTCAAGTGTATGTCCACTGCTTTCTCAAATGAATCATGCATACCTGTTTATTTCAAGCATTTATATGTAACTTTAAGCTATTATTAACATTTAAAAAATGCATAATTTCATATACATTTTATTACTTTTTTTAAATAATGTGTTTTGACGAAAATACCCGTCACTTTTAAACTTATATCCCTTAACTTAGGGATATAAGTTCAATTTAAATTTGATTCTACAAACAGTCTATGGGGTAAAGTAAGGTGTTTTGGTTTGTCCGGTTTGGAATCGCTGCAGTAAATGCCACACCAAGCTACTCCTACTGTACTCGACATTTGGTACAGCTTGGAATTTACATGCACATGCATCTTGCAAGCACATCTTTGGAAGAGAACGGGTGAGATTGGCTGCAGATGTGTTGTACCTCAGACCCTTTTTGGGAAGCGTGTTTCTGTCAAGAGGCATGCTGTTAAAACAAAGAGGATGAGTAAATTAGATGGACTCAGAAACTCTTGGTTCTTTTTTTTGCGCTAGCTGACAACAATAATTACTTTTGTCACATTTCACAAACTTGACTTCAGACACACGCACACACGGACACACACGATATGCAGACAGATGTACTCTATGGAGAAAACATTAAGATACTAAGTAATGCATCACAGTACAATAAACAACAAATATAAACACATGTAATATTTAAATCAATTGTTTCATTTTGAGACATAAAACTAAAATATTAAGGGAAACTAAATTTGTGCACTGCTTTCTATCCTCTGTTATATACTGCATGCACAGTGTGTGGACAAAGCAATTGAAACAACCTAATAAAGACTTCTCATGGGAATGAGCGTCTGAAATGACCTGAATTTGCTGTGTTGCAGTTTCTGGCACGGCTGTGGGACCACTAGTGATACTCTCACAGAGCTTCCTACAGTTGATGAGTTTTATGATGCTTCCAGTAAAACATTGCTACATGACCAATTAGATAGACTTGCTTGTAAAAGTTGAAGGTCACTTCGGTGACAGAAAAGTGAGAGGGTTAAGTTTAAAGAACAATTTGTCAGGAATATATAATATTTAAATATATATATATATATATATATATATATATATATATATATATATATATATATCAAATAAAATATATTTATTATATAGGGAATTAATATCGGGGAACTGTCATTGGTCTATTGCACATCTCTTCTGACCAAGTGTATACTCTGGCTCATCTACTCAAAGATTTTACTTTGAAAATACCAAAACCATGCCAGAAAAAGAAACTTAACCAACAAAACTATATGCTGGATAAATGATTTGTTTGTAATTATTATCATTACTTTTTATAATCTAAGCTTACTCTGCCTGGTATGTTTAGATCTTAGGGGAGGGAGATGCTGGGTTCTGTCTCTGTTCTCAAATGAAACAATGAATACGATTCAGCCCGATCGTATTTCCTGTTACTCACCCCTCAGACAGGGTGGACTTGACACTGCCGGTTCGTGTAATCTTTGGCCCGTGGTGGCCCAGCGGCAGATCAATAGACTCAGAGCTGGTGTGCAGACTGGTCATGCTTTGGCAGCTCAGTGTGTCCTTGCTGCCAGCTGACGAGCTACAGGCAGGCCATGGCCGAGCGTTGGAGGGCAGGGAGAGGCCAGAGGCAGGACTGGATGCCGGGGAGTCAGTGCACAAGTCTGGGGTTTTACCGTACAGTGGGCTGCTACCACCACTCAGGCCACAAGCGCTGCCCAGGCTCCCCGTGCCAGAGGAGGGTGAATCCAGACTTGCCTGCCTTGCCAATGTGCCGTGGGGGCTGCCCAGTAATGAGGGGCACTTGCCAGAGTCGGGCGTGCCCGGAGTGCTGGCCTTGCTGCTGGCTTTGGTGCCAAACAATCTGGGGGTAGAGAGGTGGGTGCAGTCATTCAGACATGCTCAAAGGACAAGTGATGAGCATCTGCAAGATCCATACTGGAAAATGAAAGACTCTGGTATACTTTGGGGTTGAAAGAGTGGATGACACAGAGGTTATCTCACGGGTTTCCTTGCATATTATACATCAAAATTGTCACAAGCAACAAGAAGCAAGTATGCAAGGATCCATGTAGTTAGTGAAAAACGGAGTCTAACATCCCCACATCTTTATTGTAACGCTGACTTTAAACTGCAGATGAAATACCGAGCAGACCTCCCAACACATTTATCCCTCGCAGCAAACCTCCACCTCATTTCAGCTGCGAACTTGCCACAATTTACATAGACACATCTGCTCTCACAGCTTTGCCCGTTTCAACCCTGTGACTTTAAATAACCTAATCTGTTAGGCCACTCAACCCTGGTTGCCTCCTGCATATGCTCCTGCAGACAGTCTGCGACGGTGCCTGAGCCTCACCCAGTCTGTCATCACAATCACACCAAGTATACAGATGACGCGCTCTTTAAGGAAAAAGAAAATACATGCAGATGAAACGTGTCGGCTTGACAAATCGGATGGGATGGGTGTTTGGACACGCCTGCCGAATGCATGCACCTAATGAGTCGGGGATTGGTGAGCTGAGAAACTCCTGTCTCCTGTCACTTCTGATCAAGACTGCTGAGCTGGATGTGTACGCACTAAATGAAAAGCCATCAGACCTTCATCTTGGGGGTAAAGTTATGTTTCATCTGCGGTGGCTTATTAACGCAGCAGGGAACAATCTATGATGGCATCCCTTTGCTTTGCAACATCAGGTTGTTTTTTCACGAAGGCACTGATATATGATTATTTTTAGTCTTTCTACGCAACCAAACACATCTAAAATTAAATTAAATTTAATTAAATTAAAATTAATATAGATTTGGAGATGACTTCGAGAATTTCTAAACTAAGACAAGAAGCTAAAGGCATGCCTCGCTATGGACCAAAAAACTGCATATTGTCAATAATCAAGGGAAAGGAATGTGGTGAATGTAGAGTTTGATTCACGTAGAAACACACATGGTGAAGGACACAGACAGTATGAAAGCAGTGGGCCTGTTTTGTGTGTCTGACCTGCGGAAGGTAGGAGAAGCAATATCAGGGTACTTGGAGCCTGGCTGCCTGAGGCCGGTCTGGCCCGATGAAGTGGAGGTAGGGCTGGACTTGGGGGATGTGGATAATCCTGTTGCCGGGTCCTGGTCTGACACAGCCACTTTCTCCTTGTCTGTCTGGTTTATTGTGACGGGACTGGTGCGATCTGAGGCCACCTTTCCATCCCTGCGCTTGGCCCCCGTCTGTGTGACTGCCCCACCAGCGGATTTGCCACTGACATTTGAGTCGATGCTGCTGGAGCTGGAGCGATGCCCGCTGCGCCCTGCTGACACCCCACTGGAGGATTTGGCCGGTCTGGGTAGCGAGCGGTACTGGAGGGTCATTTTGGAGTTTCCGCAGCTCAGCAGGACACCATCATCCTGGGGCTGTGAGCCATCCAGGCTGGTCTTCCGCACACCGCCGATGCCTGTGCCTTTGCCCAGGGCAGCTGAGGATTTGGGCGCCTTGCCCAGGGTGGCTGAGCCGCTGGTGAGTGTTGCCCCACTAGAGGTGATTAGGGTACCACTGGGACCTGGGATCTTCTTGTATCCAAATGAGCCTGTGGTGGGTGGGCGTACAATGCCAGAGGGGGGTTTCTTGCCTTCATCTCCACTGCTCTTCCCGGCATCAGAGGGTGAGCGCTGGATTCCAGCTGAACTCTTAGAAGGTGCTTTGCCCTTTTCTGAGGCCTTAGCATCATCAGTTTTCCCTGTTAATTTGCATAAACACTTATTAGCAAAAACACAAAAACAACACCCTCAGCAGATTCTTGGCCTGGCACTGCCACACAGCAGGATAATCCAAATTAGTGTTAATTCTGGCCAAAAGCCAGAGGTTGCGTTTGTCTCAGTTCAGCTGCATTGAAAACTAATATTTATCTAAAACAAAGCTGCTAAACATGCTACAAAAAAAAATAAAACTGAGGAGTCACGGCAGGGTCTTTAAACACGTGTCAATGAAAAGAATGAAAAAAAATATATATAACTCGCCATTCGAAATTCCTGGAAAAAACAAGGGTTGAAAAGGAAACTGAATCGAATGTATAATTATTTCATCACTAAAACAATTACTGCATTAATTATAGTATAATAACACAGCAACACTTCTGCATCCTACTTTATCGCATAAATATCATGCTGTATTCTGAAGTTTGCAAAACTTAGTTTTAATCATGCAAAAACAGTGTGACTTACCTGGTGTTTTAAGGGTAGCATTCGTACCCTTGGTCCTGGGTGGCGTGATGCCCACCTGGGCTGTCATGCCCCTCCTCCACGAGCCCGTCTGGGACATCTGGGCCAGTGCTGTGGCCTTCTGACTGGCGTCCTCATATTGGCCCTGGGCTTGGGAGGAGGAGGAGGAGGACGAGGAAGGCTTCCACCGGGAGGAGCCGCTGCTGGGGTCCATGCTTTGTTCCAACTCCTCTTCTACCTTCTTGAGGTCCTCGGCTCCGGCCCAGCTGCTGCTCACCTCCTGCTCTGCATGCTTTGACTTGCTTCCTCTCTGGGACTGGAGGGGTTGTGGTGGTTGTGGGTGTCAAAGGAAACATAGGAAGAGATTGATGGATGAATCAGAAAAATAATGAAACCATTCCTGAATACTCACCAGTGGGAGAGTTATATTAATAGTAACTGTTTGCCACTGCAGGACCATGTTAAATAAGAACAATGTTGACAGTAAATAAAGAATTTAAGAAATTAAATACAAAGTTGTAACTAATTTATTAATTGACAGATTGAAAATATATTGGGATAACTTGAGCCTGTCTGGAGTAATACTGGCTGCATGCAGTTCATAGTCTTGAATCTGCATATGACCTTCAAGAAGAGTAGTTTAAACAAATACAGTCACCCCAATAAAATAAAAGTCCCTGCACAAACAGAGCAGCAGGGCTTGTCTCTGGTGTGAAGTTGTAGCTATGTTTGAAATCACCCGTGTCCAGATCTCCTCTTCTGGGATGCATACAAACACCCACCCACACAAACACACACAACAATGCCAACTAGCCTACCTTAACAGATGGCCAGTCTCCCTAGCAACACCAGAGTCTCTTAAGATCCCAGTCTGCTGAGTATTTCACAAGGGGGCCAAAGATACTTGGCAGAATAAAGCAAAAGCCCATGAGGAGCTGTGCAGTGGCCTTCAGGCCGTAGATTATTCCCTCCGCTGTGATTCTGGAGCTCACATTCAAACTGGCCTTGGTTTCATGCTATTAGAACATTGGGATTCATTTGAAGAACAAATCTAGTTTGATCTGCCAATTAAAATTTGCACTAAATAATATGATTTCCCATCATTCAGTGTCAATTGCTATCAGTTTCTGTGACAGTTTCTTATATTTGACTTTATTTAGTTTTATTTGTTGGCGCGGTGTTTCCACGACTTATATTGCACTTTCATAGAGTAGGGGAAAAGATGCAGTAATAGCCTCTTTTAGAAGTAGGCTACTAGCCCATGAACCCAGTTTGTAATACAGACTTTCGTTCTGCAACAGAGGACATTAGACTCTTTCACAGTGTTCTTCATGACAAGTAAAATTAACCTTAAATAAACACAAGGCTGAAAATAAGTGTTTTACTTCTCTCCCAAATTAAAAGCTTCAATCCAGACGATGGCCAGTAGGCTACTACTGATGAAGCAGATGTGTGTCTCCTCTACCTGTCACCACGCCCAACAGTGATGTCACAGTGTCCTGGAGAACTCCTGTTCACCATGATGAGAATCTAAACCACTGGAGCTCAGCAAAGATTGAGATTTTCAGAGGCCACAAAGCTGCTCAAGCTATACAGAGAAGAAGATTTGATCATCGTGCCACTAATAATAGGCCGAAAAATAATTGATGGCGGCATTGAAGGAAAATTCAATAGATTATCTACTGGTCACATCAGTATCAAACTCCATGGCAACACGTCCTATAGTTTGTGACAATTTTCAGTCCTGTCTTTACCTGCGCTCCTTTGCTTTTGCGTGATGAGCTGACCACAGTGTAGGCGGGGGTGTTCAGATCGTCTGTACTGATGTTGTCCAACGTGTCGCTCAGGCCGCTGCTCACCGAGCTGCTGTCGTCCCAACTGTAGCAGGAGGAGAGAAGAAAAGAGAAACAGAGGCTGGTAAGGTCCACGTTAGTTTTATTGATAAGGATCTTTGTAGTTTTGAAAGCAGAGGTAGTCGAGGGCGTAGCAACAGAATTATTGATGGTGTCTGTTCCATGTTCAACTTTTGACTCTAAAACTTTCTTCAAAAATATCAATGACATATCATTTCCTCACCATCTAATAACCATCATATGGTCAGCCAGATTGTATATCATTTGTGATGGCTCAATTTGTCTCTTCAAACAAATGTGCATCCTTTTTTGGGCCCAATCGACTTGTGGGTATGTAAAAAATGTTGAGAGGGAAAAATGGTATTGGCTCATTAATTGTTAAGCTTCTCATTAACTCTGAGTGTCTGGAGAACTGAAAGGATCTCCATTATAGCCGTCATTATTTAGCCGCCGTTGAAGGCTGACAGACGCTGTGAGCCCCCTGAAAGACGAGCATATGGATCACACGCCGATCATTTCCACACACACCATTTAATTACAGCTGAAGTACAGCACAGAAACCCCTGCAACATGGTTCTCTGATTTGGAAACACATTTGTTGCCATCAGACATGATACATCACGTTCAATAATAATATATTAGCCCCTCTTTGATTTCATTGTGCTCTTGCTGTCACTTTGAGTTCACACACATACTAATTACCATCCGTGCCAACATGTCAAGTTTCATCTCCGTTTGCCTTTTGTGTGTGTGTGTGCGTGTCAATGCAAAATACTTCACCCTAAACTTGCATGACAAATCGGACCAAGTGGTAAAAGTTATTAAAAGCTGGAAGAGAAAAAAATGAATGGACCCAGACCCACACAAGCACAGACGACAGCCACTACCCACAAAATGACTTCTCACACAAGCGCACACACTGTAATCTGCGTCACAGTGGCAGATAACAAAGAGTTTTATGCAAACAGGAAACAATTCCCATCACCAACAGAATGTAAATGATTTCCACCGAATGATCCCAACACACCCAACGTTTGACATGGCTGTTTCAAATCATAATAATAAAAAAATAAAGACAACGGAAACAACTTCCAGAAGCTAATTACAATTTTTCAACAAGTCATTTCAGGCATGTCATCTATAATTCATGGGGGATGAGGATGAAACCCAAAGGCAGACGGAAAATGAGAGAATAATGACTTATTTTTAGGAGGCTGTGGGTGAGCTGGTGATGTGCAGACGTGTATATACGGCAGCTGTCTGGAGAAGATGATGGCATTATGGATTTAATAAATGTTTGATCGGAAAATCAATAATGAGCTGTTATTCTTACATTATCTGTATTTAGTTATAGGCTGCTTAATAAAAATATAAAGAGCTGAAGTCTGGCTAGAGTTGACACGAAAAAATTGGGAGATGCTTTGTATTCACCTGACACCTGTAAAGCGTTTTGTTTTGTGGTGCAGAGCAGATGCTTCCTAACCCAGTTGTCCACTGGTGCAGTGCAGAATGGATTTGCTCTCATGACATATTTACAATGAGCACCATTTATTTGCACGGCCAACATCTGACCAGTCCTGTGCCTAACTTAACTCAATTTAAACTATATACAACAACAAACTGCAGGCTTGGTTTTAGGGTTAACTTTCGATCAGATTGATATAATATGATTAGCTTATGTAGAATATTGGGTTGAAAAACAAGGCATGCCATTTGTTTAAGCCAAAGTGCTCACAAGGCTGAGAAAGGTTTTAATTAGAAAAGAACACAAAAGAGAAAATTGGAAATAAAGAGCAGGTCATGATGGGTCTTTGTGTTTTCTGAGCATCTCAACCAATTTCTTTCATTTTGCCACCCTTAATCGGTCAATTTGAGATTCCATTTCCCTGAGAGTCAAAGCCATTATCGGAGACGCGTCTCAGAGATGGATGTTTAATGCACTGAGAATCGTGTCACACAAAGACATAAATGGCATCCTCGCTGTCAGTCTGAGCTTCTAAGCTGTGTATCTTCAGCTTTAACGTAGTTCTCTCAGAAAAAAAGAGGCTGCTGCTGAGCACTGTGAGAGGAGCTCTGATATCAAACACAAGTCTTTGAGTGAGCGTGTTTCTGCACAAAACAGGCTTTTACAAATACAGCCTGTGTAAATCGATGGCTTTGAAACATGCCTGGGTCGTTTCCCTTTAATTGTTCCCTCTCATCCTTTAAGCCTGTCTGATACCGTGGCTTTGTTTTTAAGGTGAGTGCAGCTTCATCTGACAGGAGCCGACTGCGTCTGACTTGTTCCAATTTGACGGAGCGCCAAGGTTAAATGAGCTGTTAGTGCCGGGTTGGGCCTATGAGTTTTGATGGTGACATTAGCTGCCGGGTCACCTTGACAATCCCATGTAAAGTTAGCGCGTTGCTCAGTTTTTCTTCCCTCAGAAGAGACGGGGGAGTTGCAGTGCACTCCGGCCGTTCCTCTGAGACCACCCTTCAGTGCGTGACAGACAGCTGGGGCAGACGGGGGCAAATTTGCTACTCCAAACAAAATGAAACAGTCCAGAGTGACATGGCTGAACTCCATAACAGGTTTTGTCAGCAGACATACATACAACTCTGTTGCTGGGTATGAATATAGTTATTTACTGAAGAAAATCATTAAATCATCAGAGAGAAAGATGCTTCAAAGATAACTTGTAACGTTAGAGAATGGTCACTTGTAATATTTTCTCGCAAACTGATACAAATCGGTCTAGACGACATCAAGCGCTGCTTGATTTACTTGGGAAATACAAAAACGAGAAACGATGAAACAGCAGTGAAAGGATTGTCATGCAGTCTATCATCATAACACCCAAAGCGGAGGCAGATGGCTGTGAGGAAGCTCATTGACTTACAATTCTTATCTAAACATGAGAATAATCTTGTGCAGCTCCCCCTGGCAGCATCATATCGCTCCCTGCTCCTAGGGTGGTCTCTCTAATACAAAACTGAAAGTCTTCTGCATGGAGAATTAATCTCAACTGCGGTTATTATGATTAAAGCTATTTCTTGGGTAATTCTCGCCTAATTAACATAATGAGTCACAGTGAATGTCTATTGAGCACAAAGTAAAGACGCCCTTTGGCTTTCATTCAATACTTTAAATGTAATTATTAAAGCAAATGCATGTTAATTAACAAACTGGGTTTTTCTAATGTAAGACAACAAACGGTAGGGAACAAAATTACTGAATGAAAATACAAACAATGTGCAGATACCTTAGGACATGTCATCGATATTGATTGACACCCCTATAGACAGGGCAGGGCGAACCTGCAGTGGCCCAGCTGTTCCTCTGGAGCTGCTCAGTGAACAGTAATAGATGACATAATAGTTGTTTTATTTCTGTGGGTGATCAGAAGGTGAAGAGGAGCATCTATGTGCAGTGGATTTTCTTGAAATAAAAGATTGACTAAATGAAAAGAAAACAGAAATAAACTGCGGCGCTCCTCCGGGGAGCTTGCCGGTCTGTAATAGGCTCAAATGTTTCATCAGGCCGACTCCCTGGGCTAAGATTGGTCTGATTGCTCGGAGAGAGCTGTGGCTAACCAAGCTCCTGCCCTCAGATCTGCACGCTTTCACATGCACGTCACTTCATCTCCTACGGCGTGCGGCGGGTTGGGGGTTGCACCAAAAGGAACAGGCAAACTCAATAACCCTACAGTGGGGGCGGGTGAGTCGGACTTTTGTGTCATAACTTCTTAAATTAACAATGAGCAACAATGTACAGAGCAGTATGCCTGAAATAAGATGGCGGTGGAGGATATTAGCTTCTGTCCTGTGCTTCATAAGCAAAAAAAGAGAAATCGGCAGATTGTGCAAGCAGAGCAAGACAAAGTCTCCCTCCAAAAACTTCACCCGAAACCACACTGTATTTCCCATGTTTCCAATGTTTCTATTCATTGGTCAAATAAAACTGTGCTTCCTTGGACTGTAATGTCCTACATAGTGTGGTCACAAACCCAAGGCAGCGAGCAGGTGGAAAGATGTGACTTCAACACAGAGAATAGTGAAACAAATGAGGATGTATGAGGATGTCCATCCGTCATACTGTTTAATTTTATTGTGAATTCCACTGCGAATGCTTGTTCTTGGCCTGCTGTGTTGCAGCACCTAGCTGCTCCCATGCTGCGAATGCACTGCCGAGGCGACACTCAACCATGCAAACGTTATCTCATTCAATATTCAATACACTGTCTTGTTCCTTCTACGGCCCAGAGGACAGAATGCCATTAGCAGAATGAAGGCAAACTAACAGCGGTGATTACACTGTATCAAAGAGATAAAGGAGATGAGGGGATCGACAAATATTTGACGGTGTTGAAGTTAGTTAATCGGGGATGTCCTCCAGATAAGACAATGCAAACACTTCAGAGGAAGTGGACCTCTTACATAACAACACTGAGGCACAACATGTATTTGAAATGATATTTAAAGACGAAATAATTAAATCCAGTTTGAATTCATGAATTCTTTGTGTCAATTAACTCTAATTGTGGCACATTTTACTGTTAACAATTCATTAAAATAATATTATTAATCTCATTAAAATCACGTGGATGACGATACATGGATAGTCAGGAAAGACATTCTATAGTTCTCATCTGACAACAAATAAAGGAAAAAAGACCTTGCGAGTGAATTCCTGTTTCTTGACGTCAGTTGGTGTTTTTTATAAAATCTTGTTTTCAAAGATCGAGTGACGCAAGGCTTCTGCTGCTGCTTGATTGACAGTGCGATGCTGAGACTGACTGTGTGGACTGTGAATGTGGATATGAACAAGTAAGCTTCATTTGCGACAGGAATGTTAACTCTGATTACTTGTTCCATTTTTGTTAGATAATATGTCTTTAACTGTTGACATGTGTTGTGTTATATGGATGCTTCTTTCAAGTAAAAACAATAATGACTAACTGTCGCCCTTGTGAGCTGAATTCTCAGGATAAAACACAACAAAGCCCAAACAAAGACGTCCTTCTCCACCACCATGACAATAACTGTCACTTAAGGAGTGTTTCTGTATTTCCTCTCTCCCTCACACATACATACATACACACACACATTAAGCACAGAGCTCTGTGATGTAAATGGAAAGCACTCATCCCTGTAGAATAACCTAATCCCAGTTAATGCCACTGAGCTCCTCCAATTACAAAACAAGACATCCATGCAAATTACTTATTCTTCCTTCTCCTGCCATTTTTGCATCTGCCAAAGTTGCTAATAGGCTCAGTTTCTCCGTGACTCACAGTGTGACTCAACGTAACACAATGCCACAGAGTGTGTGTGTAGACCAGATTCAACTCACCTCTGTGGGATGGATGCTGCCTGTCGCCTTGTCACGGAAGTGATTTGCTTTGGTTTGTTTCCCTGCCTCGCCTACTTCGAAAACAGGCTAAAGCTCACCTGGCGGAGAAGCTCGCAGCTGTGAGACGAGTAGGAGTCCAGAGAAGAAATGGGAACGAAAGAGAAAGGAATCAAGGACTACCTCACTCTTCCACTTTCACCCCTTACTGCTGCTGCCAGCTCCCCCTCCCTGCTCTTCATCTGCTCGCCCCTCCTCACCAGGATGGGCCTGTCAGCCCTGAGAGAGGCAATCAGACAATGTTTTTGGCGGCGGGTTATCAAGGGTTAATTAAAGGAGGATGACAATGCAGAATCAAGCCAAATCAAGGAGGGAGTGCTTTGCTGGATGAGAGCCGACAGTCGCCGATATTTGCAGAATGCCTCAGACTGGAAGTGATCTCATGCATAATACGTGAGGCGGCTCAGAAAAGTCTGTCCAGCCTCATGTTGGAACATTATTCATGACGCTCTTATCTCGACCACTGAAAGAGCCTAATGGTGGGTGGTACAGCAGGAAGACCAGCACAATGAGCTGGTTCATTCATCTCTTTTTATCTAGGAGGACTAACTCAGGCTTCTTCATCACTGCCGTCCTATTTCAAAGACGTATAGAGCTGCTCTATGTTATAATGATCTTCATTTGTTGGAGTCTAGTGTCGGAGGACAGTTATTATCACCTGCAGACTGAAAGACACAAACCTCTTCAAAGACACCATGTCCCGTGTGAGACACTGTGCTTTAACCTTGTCTTTTGATTTTCTGGCTACTGCTACGGCCAAAACTTAGACACTCAACCTTGTTCAGAGTGATAAATAGAGGCTGTGTGGGTAGTTGTCCAAATAATAATGTCATGGATTATTTTTCTCAAGGTGTCACAGGACGAGGAAAATAATTTGCATTTTGACAAAAAGAGAAAGAAACTCTCACGTCACTGACTGGAATCCAATTCAAATCGGCACAACGCAATTTAAAAAAAGGACGAGACCTTGGAAGGACGGGCTGGAAATGTTTCTCCTGCCAAGCTGTGACAGACAGCAGAACGTCAGCAATGCTTGGCCCGGCTGGTAAAGCTGTCCAGGCTTTGTACTGCAATGTAGTCAGAGATGAAAACAAAATCTTTAGCTGTTCAGAGGCGAGGGATATCCGGCAGGCTTATACATCCCGACAGGGGTTTGTTCAAGTCTATGGCACACCGCTGGCAAATGTGCAAACAAACAGCCCACATAAGTGCTCCCTACCCTCAGCCGCCCCGACCGCCAACCTCCTCCTGTGGCCTGGAGGGAGATAAACAAACTAAAACAGTTTCACACGTTTTCTACCTCAAGACAAACAAATAAAAAGTAGCAGGGTTGGTCCGGATTTATGTATTTCCCCAAAAAACATACCAATAGATGGAAGATTCATCCAAATACAACAGTTAACGGCACACTTCCTGGGGACCTGTAGAAGTTCCCCCAGTCGATGTAATGAGCAGTTGTTGATGGTGGAAAGACAGAGATTTTTTGTATTGATCATTAGCATAATAAAGTGAGGGTCTTTGGATTCTGGTAGGATGTTGGGTTCAGACAAATTGTGACAGATTGAGACTAGATTGATCGATGATGAATATGATCATTAGTTATTTTAAGTTGATGGCCACAAATGAGGTTTAGAAAATATCTGTATTCAAACACACGGCATACAAGACACAAATGGGTTTTGCATGGGAGGGGCAACGCGAACCAGACGGTCACGCACCCTGCTGAGGGTTGCGGGTGAGTGGGTGGGGCATCAGAGGATCACCCGGCCGTCTGCCTCTGCTGTCTGTGGCAGACGACTTGGCAAACTGTTCACCGCCAGACCTTGCGTCCTCAACTGTTCTGGCAAAGGGAACCTTTCATCTATCTAGGATTAAAGGGTTACAACGTGATAGACAGAGTTGCACAGTTGCAGCTCTGCCAAGCTCCTCAGCTGAGGCTAGAACCCGACCACCAGTGATCTCGGTGTGTGTTCAGAATCAATGATGAGGACAACGGACAACCGGCTGAGTCTCTGCTGGAAAGAGACTTGACAGGGTAGTCGCAATTAATTCTATATCAATCCTTAACTGTGTGTCAATCCACTACAACTTAATACACTACAATATAAAAAGAGGGTTTTTATCTAGGGTATTCAATTATTTACACTGCCTCTTAGTGCATTTTTTTGTTCAACAACTGCAAAATAAGTGGTCTTACAAATGTACTTACTGAATATGAACTCCCATGACATCTTATTTTGGTAACTGTAGCGGTTTTACAGATCACAAAAAGAGTAATACGAACACCAATAGGTACTGTGCAACTTCATATTCATTTAGAAGATACATATTTTATAATCCATATTTAATCTGCAACAGAATCTGTGCCAATAAAATGAATGATAGCAATGATAGTAGCTTTGTCGATTCATATTTTCACTCATTAGTGCTGTCAGATGATGAATGGAGTAATATTTTTAGTGATTCTCAACTTAATTAATTGATGCAGCTGTAGCAGAGGGTCTTTGGTTCTTTTATCTTAAATCCATCCTGAGTTAGCAGGTCTGAATTAATCCATCAACAGTATTATCACACAGGTGGAAACACAAAACTGTAGTGTCTCTACATCCTTCCCAAGTCCTCAAATGTTGTTCAAAAATAAGGCATGAATAATTTTCCAATTTAGCAACCTTATGACAGCAAACTGCACTGACTTTAAAATAAAGAAAAACTGCCCAAGAACGGCGTCACACAACTCACACATACACAACGCTTCTAAATGCTAACAACATCTAATTACTTTGCTTTGATTTTTCTAGGTTTTCCTTCCATTTCATCACAACTTGTTGCCAACTGCATGACAAAGAAACAGCTTTGAGTGCAGAAATGCAGACAATTCAATCTTTTAAATGAATTCCCAGTCCAAGTAAAGTCTCAGGGGCACAGGCTCTGCATCAACAGTCAAATAATCGCTGCTTTCCCCCTCTGCAAGTACTCGGCCTTTTAAATAGACAAACTTATTCGATTAAAAGTTTAAAATCACCAGAGCGTTAAGACTCAAGATATATTGGAATCAGTGCTTGTAATGGAGAGAATTGCTCTCTTTTTAATAAAGCTCTACATCACTTCTCTGTTAAGATCAATGGACCTCTCCCCTATTCACAGTAACTCTAATGTAGTGCTGTGGTAACAGCTGGACTTACACACCAACACTTAGCACCACTTATTTGATATTTATGGACATTTTGAGTCCATTACAGGTGAAGGTTTAAGTCTTTCCGCTGGAGACAACGATAACCATTATGCTTGTGATAAATAACACAAGGTGGCAATGTCTTAGGTCTTAAAAATAAAGCTTAGAATGAGTCACTGAAATCTAACAACCCTGACAACTACAGTTGCAATCAGAAATATTCAACCCCCCAAAGATTTTAAGGATTTATCAATTAAAGTAGACAGAATCTTGTTCTTTGATCAAGATTCTGCTTCGGATGACTTCTTTATGAGTTGAGTGATCAAAAAGCATTATGTAGTATTTGTGTGTAGCAGTATATTTTGTTAAGATAGCCATGTCACAATAATTCAACCCCTTTATAATATTGTTGTTTTTTAAGCTGTCTGACAGTTTTTTTTGTCCTAAAGTTGAGTTGAAACATTATTAAGCCTTTGGGAACTCTATACTGATCCTTCATTTGCTTCAGCTGTGATGCATATATAAACCCCACCCATGAAGGTATTCAAGGTGAGTTGCAATCATGGGAAAGACGAAGGAGCTTACACTAAAGCTGAGAGAGGAGATTATTTCATCACACCTGAAAGGCCTTGGGTAGAAGAAGAATTCCCCAAAAAATGATATTCCAAGAGACACAACTGGGAACATTATAAGGAAGTTTACAACTGATTGAGCAGCTTCAAACATGCCTGGCCGTGGAAGAAAGCCCAGCATTTCATCAAGGACCCTCAGCAACTTAGTCAGAACAACTCAGATAAACCCCTGTGTAACTACAAGACACCTACAGGATGACCTGATGAAGGCTGGTACAAGTCCTGCAGTGGCAACTATAAGACATGCACTGAATAATAAAGGACTTAATGGCCGGCTCCAAGACGCACTCAGCTCTTGACCACAAGCAACATCAAAAGTCGACTAGAATATGCCAGGAGGAATTTGGATAAGCCTACAGAGTTTTGGGTGAAAGTTCTATGGACTGATGAAACCAAACTGGAACTGTTTGGACGTATGGACCAGCGGTATGTCTGGCGTGTGAAAGGACAGGCTTATGACCAGAAGAATACCATCCCCACAGTCCGGCATGGAGGTTGGTCAAAGATGATGTTGGGCTGTTTTTCTGCGGCAGGAACTAGCAATCTTTATTGTGTACATGGCATCATGGATTCACAGAAATACCAGGCCATTTTAAAGAGGAATGTGATTCCTTCTGTTGACAAATTGAACCTTGGTGATCATTGGACTTTCCAGCAAGACAATGATCCAAAGCAAAATCTCCAAGTCCACCAAAGCTTGGTTGAGAAAAAGATCCTGGAACGTCCTGGAGTTGCATTCACAGTCACCAGATTCAAATTTGATTGAAAATCTTTGGTGGGATTTAAAGAAGGCAGTTACAGCATGGAAGCCATCAAACATCACTGATCTAGAGGGTTTTGCACTTGAAAAATGGGCAAAGATTCCAATCGAGAGGTGTAAGAAGCTTGTCCGCACTTACCAAAAACATTTTTTAGAAGTTATAAAAGCTAGAGGATGCACCACAAAGTACTGAAGCTGGGGGGTTGAATAATACTGCACGTGCACATGTGCTGAAAGAGTTACATTTTTCATTTGAACTTCAAAGTTAAGTCAACTTCTGTTGTCAAAATAACTAAAATACGCATCAATAAATATCTTTTGTTGTTTGATGAGGTTTTTTTGTCATTTATTGTCATTATCTGTCATCCACATCACTATAATGTCTATTGAGGTGAGGGGGTTGAATATTTCTGATTGCAACTGTATATGGCCTGGGCCAAACACATGAATTAATGTGGGGTAACATACAATCTTCATGTATGACCTGTTTAGCACATGCAATATGCACTAGGGAGGAATATGTATGTATTATAGGCCTCTTATGTCACCTATGTGTCACCTTAAGGTGAGTAATCCTCATGGCATCACTGTTTCCCATAAATCCCATAGAGTCCAAGTGGGGACATGTGACTATGGGAGAATGTGCATGAAAAGAGGGTGTAAAGATTTATGCACACACACTGTGACAGTGACAGATATGGAGATAAAGAAGGGCATGATAAGCCATTAAGGTTCTTGGTCCCTGAAACAGAGATGTGATAGATAGACATGTGGGTAACATTTCCTAAATGGAGAAGCTATAAAATTATCAGTGAGATGGATCAGAAAATGGGGAGAGTTAGATTCCTATTCCCACTATATCTTATGTCAGTCTTCTGTTGTCAAACATGATGTGATTGATTAAATTGTGACAGAAAATCAGACATACAAACTCACTTCTGTTACTTCTGTTAAAAACCTTGTATTATTGAGTTAGTTAATCAGTCTCCTTTAAAGTTTTAAATAACTAGATAAGTGAGTGCATACCTCACCTCCTATCTCAAATTTTAAAGAAAGTGAGAACATTTTTGATTTGATAAACTCTGAAATTGAGTGGATTCTTCCTCAGGTCCTGCCACACCCCTCTAAACATTTTAAGGAAAATATTTCAGTAGAATTTTGTGTAAATTATGATAACTTATAAACACAAACGCAAATGAAAATGTAACGTCCTTGGTCGACGTTAATATAAAATAGGCTGTCAAAGTATGATTAAATTGGGAAAGTGAAAAATTCCTATTAGTTCAATGAAATCGCAGTCATACTGGACTGCTCATTACTTACAGAAGTTAATTAAAAATATATAATAAGGTGGTGGCTATAGGTCATATATTTCAAACTTATGCTGTCATTATGTGAGGGCTTTGTGATATATTTCATAATTAATGTCTCAATAATCTACAAAGACACTAATGACCATGTTGCCTTTCACCTTATAACCTGCCCCTGACAGGCAGAGCTGTGGTTCACCGTCAGAGAAGCATATGGACAAAAGATCATCATGCTGAGAGCGGTTTAAACCAGGCTGAGTGAAGGAACAGAAACCACATAACCATGTACTAACAGAAGAGTCAATCCTGAGCCACTGAGCAAAATGGAAAGAAGCTCATCTAAAATCTGAAACCTACTAATATGTTGTGTAGTTCAAGTTTTGATTAAAATAGTGCATTTCGTTTATTTCCTATGCATACTAATGCAAAATAGGATGTTTTGAACAAAATAATACTATGGTTGTGAGGTTTTACAGCACCTGTGCACATTGGAGACTCTAAGGGGAAAATTAAACATTATTCATTGGACCCAAACCTCACATTCAGAAAAAGGAAGTAGGGCACAATGTCTTTTTATTCCACTACTGCTCATTCTGTGACTACTCGACTTCACTTATTAATTCAGTGAGTACAGTAATTAATGAGGATCCGAGGCTTCTCCTGCAGGAGTATGAAAAATATTCAGATCAATTATAAATAGAAGGAGCAGCATCCAGAGTGGGACACACAATTCAGTCAATGCAAGATGGTGAAAAAGTGAGAGAAAAAATTCAAAAGTTCCAGAAAGAGAAAAATCTTCCTTTGAGCTCATCTGAATGAATGGATGCAAATTTGCATGTGTTGGTAAGGGCCACGAATCGACTGTACAGTACTTCAGAGGGAATATGTGTGTCTTCGAGGGCACACATCTGCATAGTCAGCTAAGTTTAGTTTGTGTGTCTGTGTGCTCTTTCTTACGATGGAAAGACTGAAAATAGACAAATGCCTGGAAACAGAAACAGACTGACAGACTGACAGAAAACTTCAGAGAGCTCGAAAACGGAAATATGAAGCACTGCAGATTCAGGTGCAGCAGAAGATAGGATATTTTCTTCCTAAGTGGCGCCGCTAGCAGAGATGAGCTACAGAGAAACTTATATAAGACCAACTTTGTGGCAGATGGTTAAAAACAGTCTCCTGCAAATCTCCCCGCTGCTTACGGCAGCACTGACGAGCCATGCAGCTTCCCCACGACTGTCAGTGCTCCTCAGTGACAGCCGGGATCCTGCTGCTCAGCAACACACACAAATGCAGGAAACTACACGAACACACACACACTTGCAAGCACGCAAGCGCGCATGCACACACAGTCTTGGTAGAAGAAGAAAACTGTTTGTCAAGCATAGTCAACACAAAAACAACACACATTCAAACACAAGCTTGTCTCCAATCCCCTAACGCTTCTCATAACCCCCAAAAAAATTGCAGAGCCAGCTGCCACAGTCCAGCCCTGAAAGAGGTGGGTGAGCGGGAAGAGGGGGAGAGAGAGAGAGAGAGAGAGAGAGAGAGAGAGAGAGAGAGAGAGAGCGAGAAAGAGAGAGAAAGAGAGAGAGACAGCAGACACCAGGATGCAAAAAGAGAAGGCCCCTGTTACTTATTCATGTGTCAGCTGAGAACGGGGGCCTGTGTCAAAACATTCTCCTCTGGTGTCTTTTCTTGACAGTAAAGCCTTGAGTATGCAGTCATCTATGTTGCATGAGACACAGGAGGGTATTTTTAGAAAGGGGCTTTTAGCCAAGGCTGAATTCACCATTGTTTTGAAATGGACTGATTAAAAGAAGGATCTGAGCCTTTGTTCTACTTTGGGGCAGATGGTCAGTTTCAGGAGATTCTATTCATAGTATAATTAAATAAACACCTCCAGGAGCAACTTCATATTTGACACTAAACTTATTACTGTTTTCTTTCACGCTTACTTCTGCTGAATACAGTTGGTAAAAAACAGAGGCTCATGCTGATCAAGGTACTTCAATCTAAATTTTGACTTCACAGGTTCATCCTCCTCCTTCCAAACCACCTGCAGAAACGTAACTTCCTGTCCAGCGGAGCAGTTTCCCAGGGAACAGGGACACCCACAAAGCTGAGTTGTTTAAAAAATGGAGATGAGCAGTATCTAACACCCCCTATGATGACATCAAGCACATACAGTATGTCATGTAAGGTTTACTGCAGCAAACATAACCCCACACTGTTTGAGCCCCAGATGGTCTCAGTCACCTGCTGGCCATGAGTCTACATCTGATGAGTCACTTAGACGCCTTTCCTCAGGGGCTCTGTTGGTTGGGGATGAAGCCGTGAGTGGCAGCCAGGGGAGTCATCATGGACGGACAAAAGCGCAGAGAATAATGAGCCCCGTGGGAGCTCAGTTTATGTACGCAGACTGATTCTGCCTCCTAGGATGTCTCTCTGCTGCTCTCAGTGTGCCAGCAGAACTTGGAGAGAGGGAGGTGCACTTGTGTACGTGTCTTGGGGAAGTGTGTGGCTGCATGTGTGCACCTTCCCCAATGAATGCTGGTAAATGAGAGGAGATGCAAAAAGGAAGGAAGAGAAGCGGGGACATTTCAACACACTTAGTATTCTTTCCAAATTATTTGTCCCAAACCGCACTTTAAATCCAGGTACCACCCATTTAAACCTTCTCACTGTGCTTCCACTTGCCAGGGACCAAACAGGAAACTGAACAGCAAACTTTAAAGACCATAACAACTATGAAGAGGCTTTTGTTTATGCACAAAGTACAGATTTTTCATTTATGCACAGTTACTATCACGATAACAAGTGTCCAGCTCTTAGTAAAACTCTCTGGGACACATTTGGATGCTTTCAGACCTGCACTTAGCACTGACCCCTTGTGATCGGATCTCTCAGGGTCTGATCAGAGGCTTGGATTAATGCAAGTTCGACACTTTCACCAAAAATAACAGCTGACTCATTTGAAGCCGAAGATGAGTCACAGGAGGCTTTATTTTCCAATCGTCCAAAGGGAAGCCAAACAGTCAGACCTCAGCATCACCTGCAAGGTTCAGAGGCTTTTAAGTATGTGTTGATCAGCTAAATGAGAAAAAACTTCAGGCCATCGGGGAAAGAGAAAGTAGACATTGTAGATTTGACTCACTGGCAGGCTCAGAATAAACGTTTGGCTTATCATTCCTGAAAAATTCTACAAAGTCAGTGAACAGATTATTTGAACTTGGGCCTTATCTGTTGGGGTTGTGTGTGGAAAAGTAGACGAATGCTCCTGGAGAAAGAAGGAACGGCTCATGGAGGGCAGATCCTGTCTCACAGAGCGAGCTAAAGCCAAGCTGAGGTGTGAAGCCCAGCGAGTAATCGCTTCGGAAATGAATTTCCCCCCTGAGCTTTGTCGTATGTCAGTGGGAAGTGACAGCTCAGCGTCTGACAATCACACAAGTCAGAGGGAGGCAGGGGAGCCGTCATGTGTGTATGTGTGTGTGTGTGAAACATTCATATAGTTTTGTAAGCGGAAAGAGAAGATGGAAAGCAGGAAGGAAACAGGGTTCCCGAGTACAAATCCTGATCCTACAGGGAGTGTGTTGCCTGCAGGCATCTTAAGGGGAAGCAGGCATCAATATTTCCTCATACCCCCTAGGGCCCAGAGCACTAACACCGACCTTAGCTGAGGAAACTGCTTTATTTTTTATTTATGTCAAGTCAAGGTGAGAGAAATTTTGAGCAAAACATATTTAAATGCTGAGATACAACACAAGCATGAGACTTGGCAAATGGAAGAGACAGTTCACAGGGTTCATATTTATTCTTATCCGAACTTTCCCTTGCCTGAGGTGTCAAAGTCTGACAGGCAGATCAGTCTGAGACAGACGGGGGGGGGGGGGGGGGGGGGGGGGGGGGGGGGGGGGGGGGGGCAGGTTAATCGCATATTCTCAACCTCCGGTCAGCCCCAATGTGTTTTGGCGCTCGACGGAACACAGATATGATCGGACTGGCTTGACTGACTGTTGTGACAAACGTGCTTTTGAGAGCACGTCACCCAGAGGCAGCAGGATTGTCTGCACTGTGTGAAACAAGTGGCAAAGACACAGATACAAGCAAGCACATCTGCAAGTCGTACTTCCCTCCATCTAAATGTGCCTTACGTAACCCCATGCACATTTATCCCATTAAGCTTTTCTTGAAACTGACTGAGGCAATCACACAGCAATCTGAAAGTCTAACCAAAATTACTGAGGAAACCAAACTTCATTTTTTAGAGTTATGTCATCTTGACTTAGAGTGTATTTATTTAAAGGCGCTATAAGAAAAGCTAAGTAATTGTTGAGAGCCATATCTGATTGCGTTTCAGACCTCCCACTCCTCTTAACACTGCAACTCATTAAAATCCTGGCAGAAGTTGAAGTTGCGACACTGGGAAATGTCAATGCATCAGTTGGTTCCCAGAGGCCTTTCTGAAGGCCTGCCATTGCAATCTTCGCTTGACAGCTTCAAATCAATATCACGTCTTGGATGACCCTGCGGCAGTGAGGTGGCCTGACTATCACCTCTGTAGGACATCAACTTATTTAGGACTTTCTGCTTTAGGCTTTGCTTCTCCTACTCGATGTGACGATGAGCAAATAAGACCGTGTGTTTGCACCATATCATCTGCTGCTGCCCAAAAGGTTTCCCCTTTTATTCCTTTCTGTCTTATCTAACTATATAACAAGTCTATATTTTGCATGTATCAATTTCTTCTCCAACACTATCCTCCTGCTGTTCTAGAAATCTCTGTCTGTCTTTTGTTACATCTGTCTGTGGAACACATATCTCCAAAACAATTCATCTTATTGACTTAACGCTAGGTATCTATATTGTGTAGGGCCCAAGGAAGTGCAGTGTTGAATTAAGCAGCTAACAGCTTAAACAGCTATTTGTGCCAACTTAAATCTGCAACCAGGATCAGTCAGACCAAGCAAACAGTCAGTTCCAAGCAGGGCACTGAACTAGTATCAATAAAGTGATATAGATATTCATACAATTCTCTATGTGCAGGTGCAAAGTAGCGCTTTAAACAAAGCAAAACCACACAGCTTTCATCTAGTTCATTTAAAAAAAAAAGAAGCAACATATGTTTAGATCTAAATAATTCCTTGAACCAGTTTGTTCTGATTACTTCTGCCCGTTTGCACGCCAAGTTGCTGGTTAGGTAGCTGTCACAGAGATGAATGCTTCAGCAGGCTTTACATCATTTCTATGCAATTGGCTCTTAGAGGATTTGCCTGCAGTTTCTTCTTGTTCAGTTTAAAACCTTTCTTCCATTCTCTTCACTGCTTTTCTCAGGCTCACGCATCACCGGCCGCAAAGACCAGTCGGGTGGATTTACCCTCGCAACGCACACCTGGCTGTAGCTAAAAGTGATTGGCAACCGGCGAAGTTACTGAGGCTTGTACTGTTGAAGCCATCGCAGGCTTCTCTGGAGAGGAACATCAGCTAAACGCCAAAAGAGGAAAACTGAAATGCAAAACGCAGACAGCGTATGCAAATGTGGATATTCAACAATGCGCTTTCATTCATTTGACGTGTCCTTGGAAAACCTAAACAGACGTGGGTGCGGTCCAAACAGGCATCAAACGCACGTCAGCAGAGCGAGCGGCGCCGTGTGATTGACAGACTCCATCCTTACCTGTCTATGTCTCCCTGCATCTCTTTGCTTCCTCTCTGGGATGTTTCTCTCGAAGAAGCCACGTCTGAGCCCCGGCCCGTGTTCCTCGCATACAGATGGAGGCCGCCGTCTGTGAGGTATCTGTGAGAGGAGAACCAATTAGAGGGGGTAGATGCCTGAGCTTAGTTTGACACTAAAAGTTTACTTACTTTAGATTTTTTCCAATTTCTTTATAATGAAAAGCAACAAATTAATTTGGCTTGACAAGAGATACGATACAGCCTAGTTTGATCAATGAGTAATCTGACTAATGAATTCTGTTTAGAAATGTATAACAAATGGGTGCATGATTAAGTGAATGTATGTTTCTTTGGATGCGTACATGGCAGTGAGCAAGTGGTGGGATTAGAGGCAACTGCCAGACAGCTATCAGACACGGCTGATAGGACATGGGGATCATTAGTGTTGAGCTAATTGAGCTAATAATTCAGCTAATCACCTTTCCCTCCTGATGTGTTGCTACATTTTCTCTTCTGACACATCTTTAACCCTATAGATGCTGAGCTCCATCACTCCTCGCCTAACTGCCACTTGCATCATCCCCAATTACTCCCTTTTGGGAAATCTTGAGAGCATGGATGCCAAGTGTGTGTTTCTGTGTGTGCCAGATGAACTGCTTTTACAGCACACCCACCACTTGCTCACGGCATTTATTGCTATTGAGAGAATGAAGGTCAGATGCCCACACTTGTGTTGTCACGACGTTTTGTGGAGGACACTGATTTATCTTCCCTCATTCATGTAATCTATTACTTGAACCTTTCTTCTCCAGGCATGACAAGCCAATGATAGCCTTGGTGGATGTCAGCAGGCTATTTGTATTGATCCACAGAGAGTGAAAAAATGTGTTGAGACCTTGGCAACTGTGTGAATACACAGCTAACCGTGAACAGAAATGTGTCACTTATATTCACGATGCTTCAAAAGACAAATGGTGTTTTAAAGGTGGCGTTTTTTAAGAAGTATGAGAAGGCCGATCTATTGTGTATTAAAGCTGACGTCTTCTGCTTTAGACATCAAAGCAAAGGTGCTGAGTTAATACCCATTCATGCAGTGGCCTTGAGACATTTCATCAGCATGAGCAGGTTGTAAAATGTACGTCAAGTACATATTTCTAGTTTACAAAGGCACATTGCCACAGTGTTACATGCACAAGTCACAATTACAAATCCAATGCTGCTTCACACCATAGCAACAAGCACGAGTGACGTCAAGTGATAAATGGTTCATGGTTAAAGTATCAAACAAATGCCTTCGCACCAATACTCAAAGCACTACTTTAGAATCTGCTCTCACTGTTAAATCTGTTATATACAGTATATATGAAAACTAAAAACTTAGGTTTGCTAGGGGTTATGTACCAGATGATTTCAGGGCTGAGAGCAGTGACTCCCTGAAGCGTTGCCATCAGGTTGCTGTGCAAACTCAGGTCTGTTTTACCTTTTGAGAAAGCCAGGCTAGCTGTTTCCCTGTCTGCTGACTGTAGATATTTTTAAGTTATTATTTTCCAAAATGCTGATTGATTGATATAAGGTGAATAGTAAATGATTTAGTATGTTTTAATACTTGATATTAATTATTTTGTTAGACTAAAAGTTTGTTATCCTCAGTTCACATTGTAAAGCTGCCTATATTTTCAGGTTATAAACACCTAAGTAACGCTGATTTCTCATTTATGAAATAAGTTTAGTTATATATGTGACTATACCTGTAATTTACTTATAGGGTAGGCTTATCAATAAGCTTTGTTAATAGCACTATTAAAGCAGAAACTTGGAATTAGTCAGTGTGTCAGTGGAGGCTAACATGCTTATCCTACCCGCTGGTGATCTCATCCATCCGGCCGTTCTTCCCTAGGATGTCCCCATCACTCATGTACCCTGCCACCTCCATCTGCTTCCCTCTCTCCAGCCCTCCTTCTCCCTTCTCCCCCTGCTCAGCCCCCCTCGACCCTGCCGCTGCTGCTCGCCTCAGGGGGGCACTGTACACAAACCTGGTGGCGTCCGAGTGCCCACTGTAGCGCCCTGTGGTGGTGCCAGCCCCTGTCGAGCTGGCCCTGGGCGCAGCATAGCTGCTGGGCATTGAGGGAGCTTCGCCTGCCTGGAGACGAGGGGTCTGGGTTTGCCCCAGTCGCCAGGCCATGGGGGAGGAGCGGGTAGTGAGGGCTGGGAGACTTCGCCCATTGACCTCAGTGGTTACCGTGGTGTCGAAGGTTGTTTCTAGTGTACTGTGGAGAGAGAATGGTAGAAAGAAAGAATAATGGAATTATATGTAGAATATTATTTATTTCTTCTAATTATTCTATCATTTATCATCAGCATGGTGTTTTCTGACAATTGCAAACCTCTCTTAAAGGCTCTGTGAAGAACCCCTTTTGTAAAGTGGCTCCAATAGACCAGAAGCACAAGTCTGAAGCCATCACAGCTGCCATCATATCAAGTGCACTCCTGTGTGAAGGGCAAGTCATTCAGGTGAAAAGCTCACGCATATTTTCAGAGGAGAGCTGCCACTCCCTTCAAATCACAAGCTTGTTCTTCTAACATTACTTTGTGTGTGTGTGTGTGTGTGTGTGTGTGTGTGTGTGTGTGTGTGTGTGTGTGTGTGTGTTTGTGTATGTGAGTGTGAGAGTGACCTTCCCACAAGGCTCTTCCTTTCAGCGTGTTATGTTGAAAGGGGAGTAGAAAGTGAAAAGCCCCCATGAGAACATATGTCAGACCATCATGGTACATCACAAACAGAGAGTAGAAGAGAGGAAGTTGTTTTCATACGACTAACAAGTGCATTTCACACAAACTTTTCAAATGTCACAGGAAATACAAATCGGAATGAGGCGCATTTTCCTCCTGCATATCAGGAAATAAATGAGTCACTGTCCTGCTCAGCCTTTTTGAAAACAAGTAGACAAGTGATTTTTCTTTCTCGATCTGTAGTCATACAATGAATAGAAATGTATGTGGGGGGAGATAAGACGTGGGATAGTGGGTGCACGCTGGGAACAAACCAGCAAAGAAAGCAGCCAAGACAAGGAATGAAACCTGAGGGAGGGAGACAAAGAGGACTGACTCACTATCCTGACTATTCTTCATTAGCCCCGCAACAGCCAAATCCAGTCGTTTATTTTTCTTCCTCTAGAGAACAATCTGAAAATGTCAACTTCAGCTTTTGAAGCACATGACCAAAAAGATCCTTGCCAGATTATTTTGATTTTGGGCAAAAAACGAAGCGAAACCCAAACGATGGGATCAGTTCCTAAGTGCTGCAGAGCACTCACCCACCAAGCCACTGCAACTTAATACATCACGGCAGCCGTGGTACCTAACTGGAGCTCTCTCTGCTGGGAAGAAGAGTGCACTGCAGTCACATGATGAGAGAGAGAGAGAGCAGACCTGATATAAAACCAGACCCTTGGTTTTTCCCTGAGTATAAGCTTTGGATTTGCAGCCTAGTCACAAATATCCCTGAGTAAACAAAATAATGGTGTGTTGCATTACATATATTATAAATCACCATGGAAACAGGACTGTCACGTATAGCGGAAGTGTAAATAGGATTATGGCTTCAGATGTGCCTGCTGGTACAGATTCTAACACTATTCACAATATAGGGATATGATGTTTGTATGGTACACTAAACTGTTGTGTTATCAGCATATTCATTTTAATTGAAGACACACTTTGTGTCAGCACGCACCTGCGAGTGATAAGGCAATACAGTACAACTGCTGTTTTACATTTGAATGATTCTGATTGGTTTAAAATATACATGAAACCATACAGGTTTAAAGTGAGTGTAGCAGATGATGCAGTTGAAGCAGAGGACAGCAGCTGGATAAGTGGGAGGAGACGCCTCTTTATGTGTGGATGCCTGCCTACACTGGCCTTCCTCCATGAGGTGACAAAAGCACATGACATCTGAAATCCGTGTCTCACACATAAAAGTGAGAAAGGTGTGAGAGTGGGCATGGGGATGTGTGTACGTGTGTGTGTGTGTGCATGTGAAAAAGGACAGAAGACCTCACTCACTGTAATGCCAAGTGCCAACATGAGAGGGTCACTAATGCCAGCAATATTCACGCCACATCTCGATCACCACCTCCTCAAATCAACCCACACTCACACACAGACACACACAGAAACCCAATGACACACGCAATGCCATGCTAGAATGCGGCGAAGCCAAATGAAACCGCTTATCTGGCGAGCGATCGCAGGCGAATATGGAAATGCAGAAATCAATTTGCTACGGTATAGAAATCAAAATCATTTAACCATTCGTACACAATGTAGTCTGCTAAATCAGCTTATCTTTATCTCCAGGCGGCAGAGAGAGAGAGAGAAATGAGACAGATAAACTGAAATATGAATTTGTGTGCATATGTCTGTGTGTTGCAGTCACGTTAAGTGTGCGCAAAAAGGATATGGCAGAGTTGAGGAGAGGTAGTGGTGAGAAAGGTGCACACCTGCCACACAATTTAAAAGATTTAAAAGACACAATTGTCAATAAAATAATTGGGTATCTTCAACATATTACAATACAAACAAACTAGTATTAGACTTAAATCCTATACTACCATTAAATCATTGGTAATCTATATTACTGGTTTTCAAAATGAATGCCACATTTCTGGTGAAAAGAGACTATCTGGTGAAAAGCAGAATCAAACCCAAAATAAGTCCTAACAGAGGGCGACTATCTCGTGTTAAGCCAAGAGCTCAGCAGGAGAAGAATCCACGTTGACAGCGGGGAGTTGCTTATTGCTGAGCATTGCTCGATATAAATACGCAGGAACTTTCTCTCGCAGCTGCTAATGAGGCCTGAGACTTGAACATGCGTTTCTTGTGGAGGTTAGTTCAATGATCTTGTTAAGACCCGACGCTGCAGCGTGACTTCAGAAGCCAGCTCCGCAAATGTCATGTACAGTGTATTTGCCACAGTACTCACAAAAGCAGTTAATTAATTATTTTTGGAGCTACATGGTAATAGTGAAATTGATACAGTCAGTGGCCACGGATCAGAGTTTTATTACAGCGCAAGACACAAACAGGATTCTCAGTTTCACTGTTTGCCTCGCCTTCAGAATAAACTGGAGCTGCCCAAGTCACCCCCAGCCCTCGTATGGAGCTGGTAGGAACTCGAGTGCATTCTTTACAATAAGCTGAGAGTTTATTAGAAGTCATAAGACCCAGCAGTGTCCACAATCCCTCATACAATACAAACAGGCAGACAGATATTAAAAGAAAGAGGAAGAGCCATCCAGAGCAACTGCTCACCACCATCACAGCACCCATCCTCAATCTGGACCCCGAGACAGGTCCCGCCACATCCCTAGCACAACCATCTTCCATCATACAAGAGAACAAATCAGGTATGTTTAGAGCTTCCATGAAGTACTACTCCCTTACCACCCAAAAAATAGCCAAAGCTCTATTGAGGCCCTGGTCCCTGTTGTGGAAATGCAAAGAGTTCCTGCAGCGTCTTCGTAGCAAATAAGAAACAAGGCTATGGAATAAAGATCTTGTAAGGGAGTGCCTCATATTAGCTTCCTGGGGCTGCATCATGTAGCTTCTTTCACAAGTGCATTGAAAGTGTTTCTGGGTTCGACCCATCATTACCGTCGTTTTGGACTTCTACTATGTTTCTGCAATCATTGCAAATCTCTTGGTATTTAAGTATCAGCTAAATGTACAGAAGAAAAAAAAAAAAACATGCACACAAACAGGACCAATGGCGATCTCCTAAATTGCAAACCAATGAATAATTTATCAGCCACTGTTGTCTCTGTGCTCCAAATGTAAACACAGAAATAAACAAATACAACCGGGTGAAGCAATTATGTTTAAATGTCACCCGGCATTTGCTGAATCCCCCCTGGGACTAGACATGGATCTGTCTGGGCTGCGTAGACAGGGAGCCGGGAGCAGGGGGAGATTTCCCTTCTTCTGTTTGCTGTGCCGGGTTTGACCTTGGTGATCAAAGCATTTCTCTACATATGGACCTGCTTCCTTTTCCTTCCTATGCCAATCAGTATGAATTTTCATGACTAGGATGGAAAGAAAACAGTAGATGGGAATTAAATCAGCTTTCTTATTCAGTACAGACTGTCTGTGGAGGACCCTACACATCTGTTTCCCTGATGAACATGGTGGAAGTGAAATGAGTTGCCACGATGGCTGCTGTGTCAAAGTGGCAAGGTCAGACAGGGCCTCTGAAACTGGAGCTTAACCACAGATATTATTGGAACAGGGGCTTTTTGGACTCGGTCAATAACTTCCGGTAACATTAGCTGCCATTAGCTTCCAGGCGAGACACACCTTACTGGGGACTGGTTGGATTTTCACTCAGTCTTAATCCGAACAGACACAAGAATGTTTGCGGTCTCTATGGAGCAGAAACTTAAAACTAATATTGCAGTTTATAAGAACACAAATCATGACAACTACAATGTAATCAACTAATTTGTGATATTTTCAAAACTGTTTATCTCAAGGCACCTAAAATGTAAAAACCTACACTATTTCAAATGATATCTAAATTTAATAAAAAATATTTAGATGTTGTGTTCAGGATTTTATTTGCTTTATGGACAGATGGAGTTTTTTTTTGTGCTGCAATGCAATTATAAGACAGATGCGCCAAACATCTGTCTTTACTGTATTCCGGTTTTTTGGTGTGTGTGTTTGTAGGGGGGGTAGACGCCACTCACCATGAATTATAACATCCCTGATTTGAGGCTTCCTGTGGCCATCTTCAATATTGATTACAGATAAAAAAGGCGACCAATGCTCTGTAGCCACTGTGGTTGGGACTCATCAACGTAAGAAATGTTGTCGATCACAGTGGCACGTTCACAAAAAACAGCCACAACATTTGATTCTGCAGTTTGAGGTTCTGAGTTGAGCTTCAACAGCACTTTGTGCAGCAGTGGCTCAATTAAAGTTTCAGAAAGATAGCTGCAGCTGGGGACAGCACTTATACTTTAAAAATAGAGAATAATAACTAATAAGTACACTTACTTACTTACTTGTTTAATAAATTATAACTAATTTATCATTCTATCCATTGAGTTAAAGTGTGTGGCTTCACCTGCTGAAATAGGGACAAAATCCAATGCTAATATTAAAAAAACGAAAAAAAGGCCACAAAAATAAAACAATGTGACATTTATATATTTTGATTAGACACCTCAACACCAAGTTGTAAAGGCCATGATACAAAGGCGGGATCCCACAGAAGGTGGAGAGAGCGAGAGACAGAATGATGAATATGAAAGTCATGTCTGCTCGAGCATAACAGTGATTAATTACTTAAGGTGCTTCAAAGCGTCACGGTGATTACAGCCATTTCTTATTCAGGGTAGAGATTAGGACGGACTGGCCAGGCTTTGGTCATGGACAGAATTGGCATGCATACTCAGAAGCTATTGTCACATTCAGAATATAAACACGTAGAGAGTGGGGACAGACGGTGGCTCACACTCAGCAGCCGACTTCTCTTTTCTTCCATTTAATGTAATGGTAGAAAACAATGCAGTAATCCAGACATTATTTCACTGATGCTTGCATCTTAGTGCCTATTGCGTCTCCAAATCAAACACAGACACCGTGTACGATGCTTGTGCCGGGGCTCGTGGCAATTTATCTGATGCATGAGAATGAGAATTGCGTCTTCAGACCAATCAAACCCCTCACACCCCACCTCTGTGTGGCTCCCATTAGATTACATTTATTGGTAAGACAATGGCACTGTATTGATCATGCTTGCCTGCAACCCCTCTGTGGAATGAAAGAATTAGAAAACAAACACACGCGCACACACACAGATACCATCTGTCATGGCTGTCGGCAGCCTGGCCACCATCTTCCTCTGCACATGGGGCAAAACAGACAAAAATAATAGACTGAGGAGGGAAGCAGAGGGATGAGCAGGGAACCGTTTCCCGCGGAGCTGACATAAACCAACGGTTATCATTTTGGTCTTCGCCTGAGTCTCTGCACTGTGCGTTATGAGACGCCTTGTTGCCCATGGCTCACAAATGGGACAGTCTTTTTAGGTGCTGGTTGTCCATCAGCTCCTGAATGTCATTACATGTGTGCCAGCTGCTGAGGAGGGTGATGCCTGTTTTTAATTAAATCCAGAGTAGGTGGAGGAGAAGATGGTGATAGAGGGAGAAGCATTAATACTGGGAGAAATGCTGTATCTCCCGGTTGGATCAGTGTGATAAACCCTGTAGGGTGAGTCACAGATTTTTAAATCTCTGAAAATCATTATATTTACCAAGGACAATAGATGCACAAGGAGACTGACTTGGATAATTTGCTGACACACAACTGTGAGCACAAAGGAAGCTCTTTTCTTCTGCTGCCTTCTCTTTGGTTATTTTCAGTGTCAGTCGTGACATGTGTGGGTGGTCTTCTGAAGTTTCTCTTTTGTCAGCAGTGACATGTTTCTGAAGTTGAACATGTCTCTGTTTCTCACCACGACATATGTAAAAACACCAGTTGAAAGAAAGTCTGAATAGACTTCAGCTCTTGATGCTAAATGTTGCTGTAGTTGGCAATACACATGTTATCTGCTTTATCTATTCTGTAAAATAAATAACAGAAGTGTTTATATCAGCAAATCAGCCAACATAAATTTCAGTTACCAAAACTGTGAAAGGCTCATATATACGTTATTATTGGCCAACCTACAAATCAGCCGGGCCCTAATACATATTTGATTGTTCTTGCTGAGGGTCAAAGGATCTATCTTTTTATGACGCTGCTAAACCAATTTTTCATATTCCTATCTACACAGATTACATTAATAATGTAACAGGGGTAATTACCACCTATTCAACCAGGCCTTTGGTCTCAGTGAATGCCGTCAGTAGTGCTCAATTGATTTCTGTTCTTTTATGTGTGGAATTCTTTTCTTTTCTTTTTCCTTTATGTCCCTAGTGACACATGTACAGCGACCTTGGACCTCTTGAAAGGCGCAATAAATAACACAATTATATTTATTTTATATTACATAAAACACATTCAAGTTATTATTATTATCATTATTATTATTATTATTATTAACAAACCTTAAGAGAATTATAAGACTGGAGCTGTTCGAATGTTTGCATAAATAGTTGAATACGACTTGTACTGTTAAGCGCTTTGAATGGTTGAAAAAAAAGATATTGATGTGTCATATCCTACGTCACACAGAGCTGTCAGTTAGCTGTAATAGCTTAAACTGTGGCTTTTATGAAATCACCACTGACAGCAGGCTCCATTTTCTTTGCATTTGACTGATCTATAAATCGGTTTATAATTGAAAGTGCAAGAAGTCATGCAGAAAGCCAGGTGGGGGGTCGACGCTTTGAAGCCGACCGCTACTACAAAATGCGGTCGGCTGAACTCACTAAATATTAATCTCACATTGATATAAAATAATTATGAAAAATCACATCAGAAGGTGAGCACCGTAAATGAGGCTATTTGACTGTTGTCTTAATTAAATGTAGAAGGTTAAAATTAGCTGGATAGAAAATCCAATGTGGAAGCAGGTAACAACGTAAATAATGTGATGCATTTTAAGTTTTGAAGGCATTTGTGGAAACTCTATTTTAGAAAACAACTTGCAAACAATGACACAGGCGCCCAAGTTTGCATCATTATTGCATCTTAACAGGGATGACACTCAGTATCTACCCTGATTCGTTATACTCCTGTCACCCGACCTTTTTCCAGAGGAAAACAAACAACCTAATCAACATGGATAATGAATTACAAGTGATGCTGACCTTGATTTCTATTCCAGCAGCTGTTGTACACATGCCTACATGCTCAAAAGACAAGCTATGATAGTGATTTCTGACACTTCCCATGAAAAAGCTCATGCCCAGAGTACACTATGTGTTCATTTGATATGTGTTTTTATTAATGCAAGGATGGAATTCAATTATTTGGGGGGGGGCTGCCGGTTTATGAGAAAGCAAAGGGCAGCACAATCTGTGTACCTACCTGTGGGTAATCTGTGTCCCCCGTAGACTGGACATGGTTTCTTCCAGGTTCTGCCGCAGGTCTGCAATGTTCTTCACCGTCCTCATGCGTCTTGCCTCAGGGTCCTCTCCTGGAGACACATAATTCATATGATGTACTTAGACGTTTGGAGCTGCATACACACAAAGCGCTTGCCCATTCTTCACGAAAGCTACACATGCACAAACACGCAAATGTAGAAGTGATGGGGACATCTGACATACAGAGTTTCATGGGATGTCAGTGAATGTCTGCGTAGGGAGAACAGAACAATGACCAATCACGATGACCGCCAGCATGGCTGCACATCCCTAAACCTAATTTAGAGAATCTAGATGAAATACAATAAATCATCTCGTCAGGCTGCACAACATGCAGTTCTTTTATTCTGAAATCTGGATATTATTTGACACAGTATTGACATTTCTCCTTCAGGGCCGATGCAGAAATGTCGTGCCATGACACCACGCACTCTATCGGTTTGCTCCGAACACAGTTTTGCCTTCAAAGGCAAACTCTTGTCAGAGCTCCTGTGTTTCTCTGTCAGCCACGACGGAAATCGCTGCCACTTCTGTCCACCATCGTCTGTCTCACCCCGCAGCAGCACACAGCTATGAAAGCACTTCATATGCTTTATGTCCCTCACAGTTCCCCGTTTGAAGACATGGGGACTTGTTTTTCTGAGGCATTAGGACTGCTCTGAAGGAGTGCTGCTAATAAGCACAGGGTGGGCAACATTTCACGACTGTGAGCTGTGGGCACACAACAAAGTATCTGCCTCTCTGCTCCAATTAAGCCTCTCTGTGGGCTCGTCGCGCTCGGATACGGGGGAACGGGTAATTAAAAAGTGGAACGAGACACGGACTGGATGCAGGTCGCACTCCTTTCCAGTTTTGAGGTGCTCTCGGAGGAAAACCTTCTCAACTGTGGAGATGAACGATGTGGTGCGATACATTGTGATGGTGTGATAAGCACGAGAAGCTGTGTTCTGTCACCTGTGCGCTGATTTCAGTGCTCGGAGCAGAAATACTATGGTGATTACAGTGACTGGGGGAAATGGGAGAGCAGTAGCAGGTTGGAGGTTTAAAAAGGCCCGGAGCGACTCCTGTGGCACAGCTCAGTGCCAGGAGAGGAATACTGGTTCAGGTGTTTATATGCAGGAATAGGAAGCAGGTTGAAATGGGAGACAAGCAGAGAAGCTTAGGCAGTTCCCCTGGATAACTACAGTATAAATATGTCTGAAAAATCCACTTTCAGAGTTGAACATGGATACACTTTCGAGCAAAAGAAACCAACACATACTTTATTTTTATTTGAACAAATACTGACATTCTGCAGGAAGCGGCTCTACTTTCTCTCTTAGGCATTTCTACAGTTCCTGTTTTTCAAAACACTATAAAAAAAACGATCTGATTTGAACAGAATTGCCATGACGCTTGTGCTATGTAGCTGACTGTAGTCTTCTTGTTTTGCTGTATGCTGTGTGACAATGCATTTTGTTAGAGTCTCTTGGTTTACCAGGTACAGCGATGTGCAGAAAACTGCCATAAGGGACACTGACATTGAATTTATCTCCTGAATAAGTCAGACTTTTAATGGACATGGGTGTCCTTTGACCTTTATAATTCACTATACTTATTAAAATATATATATTACATGTGATCATGTTAACCACAAGATCATTCACTACACAACTGAAAGAGGTCTGGGATCGTTGAATTTTTAAATAACTCCAGTGACTAAGCTGTAAAAACGCACATCAAAGTCCAACTGTTACAAAGAGGACCAGGTTTTTACCCTGCAACTGAATTTAAGGCTCAGTATGCATTTAAACTGTCTCAGTCAAGTTATCTGTAGACCTCAGGACTAACAAAAATCTGAAAAATACAATATTGGTGTTTGAAGAATCTTGCTAAAAATTAAGTCAAGACCTGACCTCAATTATACTGGAGCACAGTGTCATGACCGCGCAGGGAACTGAGCATTCTGGCATAATTGAGGTCGTTCTTTGTCCGTGCAGAGCAAACACCCTGGAGGTTGTGTGAGGCTGAGGTGGTCACACGTGCTGTTAGCTTCTAACACCGTATCAGAGGTCCACTTTATGGGCACTAATTAGAAATCGATGATGCTTCACTCACTAGACCAAGGCTGACATGCAATCATGATGACAAACATTCATTCACAGCCAATGCGGAGAAACTTCTGTGCCCCTGAACTTCATGTCAGGACAGAACTTGTGGAACAGTCATGAGACACAAAAACTCCCCTTTGAAGCCCCGAATAATTCGCTGTCGACACCCTTTCTCGCAGCTCCTTAGTGAAGGAAGATGCAGCTCATGAATTTAATGAAAACTGGATTTCTGGACCCCAAAATTCATAGCTCCAGTTATTGTATTTACTCTTTTTCAGTTCATCTTCCTTTTTCTCGCGTCTTCTCTGCTCCGCTCCTCCACTCCGCAGGGCCCCTTCAAGGAAGATCCAATTAAAATCCCATTATCAAGTGACACGAGGAGGACCTGGCTTCAGTCATGGATGTGGATCTGGTCTCCCTCATGAGTGGACACGTCGTGCGATGTTGAGAGACAGCCTCGAGCGCGTTTGTTCATGATCCTCTTGTGTGTGAATATGTGAGCAGTCCACTGCTGTGAAGCATAGGTCCCCCTGCACTGTAGGATAACTGGGATGAATTTGCACCTCACCGGCAAACCCACATTACACACAAACACATTCACACAGTTTGATTCTTTGCATTAGAAATCTACTATTCATTCAGAGAAACATTACCTTTAAGTAATTTAGCAGCTCATCCCCCTTGAGGAGAATCCCTGCCCCTCATATCCTAATGTAGTGGCTAGTTAAACACATGTGTGCTTAGCTGCTGCTTCTACAAACATTACAGAGAGGTGAAGAGTCACGCAGCATTCATTAGGATCCAAGCTGCTCTCCAGCTCTTGGCCCAGTGAGGACGTGAAGCAGCCAAACAGGCCAGTGTGGGGGTTTGAAAAGGGCACAAGAGAAGACAAGTCACACACAGAAACACAGAAACACACACACACACACAACACACATCACAACCTGCTCAGACTGCACAGCCAACTTTGTTTCGGTATGCCTTTCCTGAAAAAGATCCACAGGGATCAAAACATTGCCCCTAGGCACATGTTTATGGGATTTGCTGATTCAATTTTAATCAGGTTTGAATTTTATTTACAAACAAAATCTAACTTGATTTAATTTCCATTGAAGTTAATTGAAAGACTTAAGTATACAATTTAATTTTTAGTTTAAACAATTAGCAACAGACAAAAAAAACAAACAAAACAAACAAACATAAATTAATAAATAAATAAAGCCAATGATTACTGTTTTTGAGGATGCTGGGTGGACTACATTGCACTATAGGAGGCATGGTCGTCCCTGTTATGGCCCCTGGGACCAGGAGGAGAGAGTGAACAGAGGGAAGAATGCTGCACTTCCCCTATCCTAACCTAAACCTAATTCTAAACTGAAATATCCTCACAAAGATGTTTTCAATTTAAAATTTGACTAAACAGCCATAAAAGGACACCACAAAACCACAGCTGTCGAACAAATGCTGCTCGAGATAAGAGTTGACACAACATAATGCAAATCACTGCAGTTTGGGACTGACACATTTACACACACACTTCATTTCTGGTTCACTCTCTCCCCCTTTCTTTCAATAATGCATTCTAGCACATAATGATGCCCCTTGCTCCAGCGCAACACTATTAGGGAACCATCCCACCTTCAAATCATAATACACGCAAACGCATTACAACCCAAACATGCACACAGACCCAAAAACAAAAAGACAACTGTTTACTGGTTGTAGCATTTTGCCGCAGATCAGCCTTGATGAAGCTTTGGGTGTCAGTCACTGCATCCGCTCATAGAATTTTAAGACCCTTATGCTAAATGTGTTTCCTAACAGGAGTTGCAGCACCCAGAAAGCTTGTTAATACGTATTAATGGGGCAGATACTTCCCGAGGCTACGAGCCCAGACTGCAGCGGCAGCAAATGGATCCTTAGGAAGCCGACTTCGAGAGGATGAATGGACTTTTTAAAGACTGAAATGGATTCTCGACTGTGAATAGATCATAAAGGTCCAGGCCAAAAACATGTAACTTCTGTAAGATGTAAGTCTGGTCTTAAGCAAGTGGAATGCAGCTCAATCAGAGATCAGTAATCGACTTGACCAGTCGAGGATACCTCTTTACCGTTAAGGATCGTTGGTTAAATGAAATGTTGTCCATTGAGTTTTGATTGATCTGACGGAGCTCTGCTGGCAGCCTTACATAACTTAGTCATAACTGAACTGATGCCATGTTTGAAAGAAGAGGTGGTGGCTTTCGTTCATTAGCTGTTTTCAAGTCTCCACTATTTTCTTTTCCAAAATGTACTTCATCAACAGTGCCCCTCAACTCTTTGTTTGTTTTTGTCAACTAATGCTTCCAGCTACACTGAATGTGCCTTTGGTAAATCCTCAAGGGTTTGGGTGGATTTGGTCATAAGGTCTTCTTTTGATTGATGACAAGGAAAAATGCCCTACTACAATCTAAAGAGCCCTGTCAACTTGCTGTGCAGTCATGAAGGGAGTTTTCTTCATGAAATGATTCTCAGTTATCCACAGGACATGTTTTCCTCTGGCTGATTTTTCTTTAACACCAATCTCTGATATTCCTAGACTTTCACTTTTGTGTGCCTCGTTTCTATCTTTTTCACTTGCATCGTCACCTCTCAACTTGTCACGGACAAAAGTCAACTCCACTATAATCTAAATGGCAGCTCTTGACTCTTAAACAACCCGGTGCCTTGTGTGAGATCGTTTGCACGTGAACTAATGTCAAGATGACAAACAGCCGACTGGGAAATTCTAAATTCGAGCCCTTGCAATTTGGTTGCTATGTGTTCTGCAGACTATAATTTAAACAGAGTTCTTTAAATATTGACATAAACCTACTCAAATAAGTGGGGACACGGCACTTTAATGTAGTATCTGTTATTTCCAGATTGAATGTGCAAAAGAACAGAGGATGAAGAAATGTGTAACTGCACTGGACTGTATGCCCTAAATAAAAAATAACCTGCACACACTCACACTCACACACACACACACACACACACACAGGTGTAATAATAAGCTATATTGATCACATTGGCTGTGTGATTCACAGGCTGTGAGGGAGGTGCAAGTAATAGAAGCTGTTCCTTTTCAGTGGAGGTGGTGTTGATTTTCCATCATGTACAGTACATCTCAAGGTATTTCGGTTTTATGCTGCATCATGCCTCAACCTGCTTAAAGGAAATCAGCAACAATCTGGTCATTGCCAGAGCTCACGCTGCCATGCAGTGCATTTTACTATATGCTTAATCTGTAGAGTCACAATAATCATCTCCGCTGTCACAGTTACTTAAAAAATGGCATTATCAACCGAAGCTCCTCCTCCCACGTCCCTTTGCTCTGACATCAAAGCCAGGTTTGTACATCAGGGCTCATTCAAAAAGCACATAGAGCACCGTGCACCGGGAAATCTGACTTTTACCATACGCCATGTTGAGCCCCTGTAAAATTGATGTTTATAAAGCTACTGTCAAGCAAAGCGTTGTACCAGTGGGAATAGGTTAGACACAGTGTGCCACTGGAAATTCCCAAAAACGCCTAACATTGCTGCACAGTGAGCAGGGTGCCTCATTAACTGAAAGGACGCGCATGAGAGATTTTTCTCAGTCTGTGTACATGAATGAAGAATTTACATTTGTGTGTGTGTGAATGACTTGCGCAAGGGAGGTTGTGTGTACTCATACAGCACAACCCAGCTCGTGTAGTTTTCTAAAATAGGCTCTTAAAATGCTAATAGTGTTCTGAGGACTAGGCTTCCCCATCACGAGGATTAAGAAAATAACCAGCTTATTTAAGGGTTTTTCTGCCATGACATTCTCATATTCTGCTCATTAGCATTTTGTCTAACAAAACTTTGTTACATAATATGAACATAAGTTATTTTTGTTCCCGTCAAAAGTCTCCACTTTGTGCTGTTGTCACAACTCTAAAATGTTGTAATAAAAACAACCAAATGATTTCTGTCTACACTATACATGCTACTTTTATTTCCTGGAGATGGCTGAGACCATATGGACTTACGTGGGCGGGGTTGTTTGTGCAGCACCTTCTCCAGGTCACCCAGCATGGTGAGGATCACCTCCTTATCCAGCTGAGCCGTTCCCTCACGAGGACCTCCCCCTGAAACCTCCTCTTCTGCCCAGTAGCCCCCATCCTTCTCCCTGTCTCCCTTCTTCCCACCACCCCTGCCTGCTCCTGGCTCCTCGTCTGAACGCCCGCTGCTGCCCTCCTCATCTGTTCCTGCTTCCTCCCTGGACTTCCGCTGGAGCTCAGTCCTTGAATGGCCGCTGTATGATGCCCGCTGTGGCCGCCCGCCTGCAGCTGTGCTCCGCCAAGGGACAGGGATAAGGGAATGCTCAGACTTGGAAAGCACCTTAGTGAGGGAGAGCGACAGGGATCGAGTCCTGGTTCCCCGTACACCTCCGCCTCTTGTGACAACCTCCTTCCTAGGGCTCCCCTGCAGGCTGCCCCCTGCCCTCTGCTTGGAACTTGAATACACTGAAGAGTTCTGAGGTTGGGAAACATGAGAAGGTGGATCGTCGAGCTCAAAGGCGTACACCCGCTGCTCGCCGTCGCTGAGCAGGGTCAGATTCGTGAGTGAGCGCTGCTTGATCCGCAGGTTGAGGTTGTCGGGGAGAGGCTGGGCAGGCCGCCGAGCCGGGCTGCCCCCCTGATACACCGAGAACTCTGCTCCTCTCTTCATCTCTGCTCACTGCTCCCCTTCCCTCTCTCAACTTACCTCTTTACCTCCGGTGGCTCGGTGACTGAAACTGCACATGCGAGTGGATCTACCTGTGCGTGGCTTTCCGTTTCACATCTTGGCCGCACTGTCACTGAGAGAGAGGATGGAGTGAAGGAGGCAACGGTGGACGGGGGAGGCAGAGAGATGTGTCGCCGCGTCTGACACCACCTGACTGAGGTCCAGTCTTCGCAGGGCTGGAGGGAAAGAGAGCACAGGGCGAAGAGCAGAGAGAAACCCTCCCTCTCAGGCATGTAGGTAGAATCCAGATCCATCCTTGAGGAAGCCCATACTCCTGGTCAGACAAGGAGCCGGAGAGAAACACTTCTCCCTTCCACTCCTCTAGTTCTCATGCTGTCTCTCGGTCTTCTTGGATTCTTCCTCTTGCCTCACCACGGTCAGGGGCGTGGATGAACGAGCCGCTACATCTCCCGTCCCTCACCAGCTCACTCTCCCTCTCTGCTTCTGCCGTCTGTGCTCACACTCTCTTTATCTGTTCCCCTATTAAACGACAGTTTCTTTTCATTCACTCTTATCGCTCTCCCCCCACCTTCTGTCTCCTTTAATTACCACCTCTCTGCCACATTTCCCCTGCCTCCCCACTGACTCTGAGAGCTCCACTCTCCTCACAGCGCAGAATGAACGGGTGGTGAAGCCGGCGTACGGGCTCGTATAGCTCTCCGTCTGCCTGTTCATTCCAGCATGCAGCCTGCAGTACTCCCTCTGTCTTTCTCTCTCTCTTTCTCTCAGCCCTCCCTCCCTGTGTTTATCACCCTCTCGGTCTCCCAATCTCTCTCATTCTCTCACTTTTTCTTCAGTTCCCTAACCCTCCCTCTCACTGTCTTTCACCCTCTCTTTCAGCATCCCTCCATTTCTCTCGCTCGCAGTGTGACAGTGAGTTGTTTGGACAGTGCACCTGTAAGATTGCAGCCCCTGCAGTGCCCCGCTGGCCGCCCCCGACTTAATTAAATGCTATCTTGAGAGGTGAAAGCAGCGAGCCCGCAGCTTATCATGGATCAACAGTGAGACCACAACCGACAAACTCCCATCAATCAGTGCAAGCGTTATTAGCCCTGTCGCCATTAGTCACAGCTGTCTTCATTTTAGTCACAGCTAAATCCTGGTTACCACAAGGTAGAAACCACTGGAAGCCTCAGAAGCCAGAATCAAGGTGATTACACTGAGAGCGACTTATCTACATAATAGTCTGAGGCTCCAAGTTCATCATTAATCTTCGCTCTATTATCAATCCAAATTAACATATAAATAGAGAAAAATGAAGATAATTACATCAGAGGCTCAACTTGTTTTACAAATAATTACACAAAAGCTTAAAGCTTAATGTAAATAAAGACTTTATATGCTCGTGCTGTTTTGATCTTTAGGGTTTGTCACAACTGACATTGGTTCAGCCCGTATACATAAAATAAGCAGGCTTGTCATGTGGTATTTGTGGCGTCGGATTTACTTCTCTTCGGAAAGGGAGTCGGAAAAAACAGAGGATGAGAGACGACCATGAAACGTGTGACAACCAAAAGCAAGTGTTTGAAATGGACCCCAAACAAAGGGAATCTTCAGCGGCGCAGTTTAATTTTGTCCTTCAAATGATGGGTTTCGGAAAAGCCACGACCAGAGCAAAATGCCGGGAATGTCTCGGCCGACCTGACATCCCCAAAACCTGTAATCACAGGCTGTTGTTTGTGCTCGCTGAGCTTTGTAGACAAAGTCTGTCTGGATTCACTTTGAGCTTGACATCTTATTTTTCATTGAGCGTGCTTTATGTCTGTTTGACCTCTGTTTCTTCTTTTACTCGGAGGATAGAGGGAGGGAGTTCTTTCCATATTAAGATATCAACAATGCCATCCATGTGACATATTCTGCTGAAATATTAAAAATCATGAGGAGAATTTTGAAAATCTGCATTAAGTAAATAAACATCTGGGGAAAATAATCAGCACTTTAATCAAAGAAAGCAATTTTGATCATAGAATTTTAAGCAAAACAAAGATCGATATCATAAAGCAGGATGCATGAAACTGTGACACAGAAGTCTACATCCTCAACTGGCAAAATCTGATCGAAACAATAGGAATTTTCCCTGCCAGCTTTTTGTGTTTTGATGTGTACTGCCTGGCTAAAGCTCTCGTCCAGCTCGTTGTCGTGAGTCTCAGTTTGTGGTTAGAAACTCTTGACCTCTAAGCTTGAGCAGCTCAGTCGTGCAGATGTCCACTGTGTGTAATTAAAGACTAATGAACGCATTTGCAGTCTTCCCTCTTTTCAAACAAACTTAAGATACGAATTGAACCAGCTCTTTCCCTCCATGTTTATGTTATGACAGTAATAGTTGAATAGGATTACATGAATACACAAAAAGGGGATGTAACTGATGATGGCAGCTCGCGGAGATGTAAACACAGAGCCACAGATGCTCCATATGCCTGCCTGTCAGCACTGACCTTTTCTTTTCTCTGCATGCGACCAGCACGGAACAGAGATCCCCCAGTAAACACAAACAGATCTCAAAGCAGCAATATATGGCCAACGCAAACCAGGAACAGGCTCTCGCACCGGCAGCACCACATCGGTTCTCTGTGCCAACCATCAAGTAGGAAACTGCATTGTCTATAGAATTTCTCTCACATGTGGAGCAGCACTGCAGCGGCAGCGAGGTCAATATTAAATAAATATAGATAGTGCACAGCAGAGGAAGGTTATATTCTTTCATTTTATGTTCCAGTCAATTTACTACGATCCATCACTGCTTTTATATTTTTATATATATATCTTATGCTAACTTTATCACTTTAATCCTTTGTGTTAATTGTATTCCTAATTCTTATTGCACTATCTAATGTTGCTTTTTTGTGTTCTGTTGTAACGCTGCAATTTGAAGCACTTTGGCTACATGTTAGCATGAAAGCTGCTAAATCAAGCTGACCTGAGCTAAATTCCTGCATTCTAAGAGACAAACATAAATGCATGGAAGCCTATGCACTCTCACACGCCCCCTCAGAGAAATATTAACAATGCAGAGCCCCCATCATGTGTGTGGACTGTTGAATGTACCTGATATCTCCTCCAGGCACTGTTTGGCTGTCTTGCTGTAGACCAGTTCTCCCTTGGTGGGGCTGAGGCAGGGGTCGGCCGGGGCCATCATGGTACAGTCATTTTCTGAGAAGGTCCTGGGGGCACAAAGAACGAATGATGCACAGCAGTTATCAAGACAGGCTGCAGCAACTCAGCCGATGCACTCACTGGAGTTAGTTTTTCATTGTCAAACAAAGCAATGCAAGTCTTGAAAAGATAAGCTTGTTTTCAGAAAGTTGATATTAAAGATTTTAAATACATGGTAATCCCCACTAGCAGCATGGTTGTGTTGTGGTTAGCAGAGTTTACGTATGTTCTCCCTGTGTCGGAATCGGTTTTCCCTGGGTACTCCAGCCTCCTCCAACAGTCAAAGACTTGGAGTTTGGGATAAGGTTTATCAAAGACTCTATATTGTCCCTAGGGGTTTGTCTTTTATGTGATTGCCCTTCAATACGCCGGCGACTTGTCCAACCATGCCTCTCGCCCAATTTCAGCTGGGACTGGCTCCAGCTCCCTCAATGACCCTTAAAAGCATAAGAGCTAGGTAATGGATGGATGGTAATCAACATTTACCGACAACATTGATTAGTTAAGGTATCCAACCCAAAGTTAAGTGCTATAATGTGGAAAGTTTCAGATAAGATGTAATTAACATTTGTCACGGTTCAGTTTTAACTGGAATCATATTTTCCTCCAACAATCATAAGTATTGCCAATAATTCTTGAGCCGCAATTTTGGAAAGACAAAGTTCCATCTTAACTTCGGAGGAGATGATTCATGAGTCATGATCAAGATGAGTTATATTCTTATTAAATCTGTACAATTTGGTTTTATTATGGTCATAAAAATTCAAACTATTAGAAATAAAATCAACCATCTCCTGCCCTCAATTGGCACTAATACCCTCCCAACAACAGAGATCTCAGAAACGGCTGAGAATCCTACCCATTACTTAGACAGCTTCTCTCTGATCACCCGTGATCAGTTTACCAAATTAATCTCAGGTTCTAAACCAACAACCTGTATCTTAGATCCCATTCCTACCAACTTACTTAAAGACATTCTGCCCCTAATTGATAGTTCGTTACTTAACATTATCAATCTGTCATTATCATCAGGTTATGTACCACAGTCTTTTAAAATAGCTGTCATCAAACCCCTACTCAAAAAACCCACCCTAGACCCAGAGGTTTTAGCCAATTACAGACCAATATCTAACCTCTCCTTCATTTCTAAAATCTTAGAAAAAGTGGTAGCCAATCAGCTGTGTGAGTTTCTCCAGGAAAATAATATATATGAAGACTTTCAATCGGGGTTTAGAGCCAATCACAGTACAGAGACAGCCTTGGCAAAAGTCACTAATGACCTTTTAATAGCCTCAGATCAGGGACTTGTGTCTGTCCTCGTTCTGTTAGATCTCAGTGCAGCATTCGACACAATTGACCATCAAATTTTATTACAAAGACTAAAACAGTTAATTAACATTAATGGAACCGCCCTTAACTGGTTTAAATCGTATTTTTCTGATCGCTCCCAATTTGTGCAAATTAATGATGAGTCATCTGTGCGCACCAAAGTTAATCATGGTGTTCCACAGGGCTCTGTGCTCGGCCCAATTTTATTCTCATTATATATGCTTCCACTAGGAAACATTATCAGGACACACTCGGTAAATTTCCACTGCTATGCGGATGACACCCAGTTATATTTGTCAATAAAACCTGAACAAAGTAATCAATTAACTAAACTTCGAACATGTCTCAAGGACATAAAAACCTGGATGACCCGCAATTTTCTCTTATTAAACTCAGACAAAACAGAGGTTATAATACTTGGCCCCAAACACCTTAGAGATGCATTATCTAATGATATAGCTGCGCTAGACGACATTGCCCTTGCTTCCAATGAAACAGTCAGGAACTTGGGAGTGATCTTCGATCCTGATTTATCCTTTAATAGTCACTTAAAACAAATTTCTAGGACCGTTTTTTTCCACTTGCGTAATATTTCAAAAATTAGACATGTCCTTTCACAAAAAGATGCAGAAAAACTAGTCCACGCCTTTGTTACATCGAGACTGGACTATTGTAATTCATTATTATCAGGCTCCAGCAGGAAGTCGTTAAAGACTCTACAGCTTGTCCAAAATGCTGCAGCACGTGTCCTGACGAGAACAAAGAGAAGAGAGCACATTTCTCCAATATTAGCATCGCTACACTGGCTTCCAGTTAAATCTAGAATAGAATTTAAAATTCTCCTCCTCACCTTCAAGGCCCTTAATAATATAGCGCCTTTATACCTTAAAGAGCTGTTAATACCTTATAAACCCACTAGAGCACTCCGCTCCCAGAATTCAAGCCTACTTGTCGTCCCTAAATTCTCTAAAAGTAGAGTAGGAGCCAGAGCTTTTAGCCATCAAGCCCCTCGGCTGTGGAATAATCTACCACTTTCAGTTCGGGAGGCAGACACCATCTGTTCGTTTAAAAGTAGGCTCAAAACCTTCCTTTTTGATAAAGCTTATAGTTAGAGCTAATTAGTGCGCCAGAACGTTACTTGTTCTATTTTATGACACATGACACACGGAGCTTCTCTTTCCAGCTTCTCCTTCCTCTTCTCCATCCCTATCCCCCTTCCCCGGAATCCCTTTGCTTTATCACCCGCAGATCCAGGGCCTCTGCGGCCGCACCATGGATTACGGTTTGTGGATCGCGCACCGGGGGTCGCGGTGTTGGATCCAGTGTGGCGGATTCTGAGTCATGTGGGCTGATCGTGGTGCTGGTGGCGGACCCTGTGTCGCGTTGGCATTGGGCACGGGCGGTGGACCAGGACCGCAGTGGTGGCTTGTGATGGGTCCTCCTGGTGGGCGGCGGTGGACGGTGACTGAGGACTGAAGTGGCGTCTGGTCTGGATGGTGGATCGTGGTCTAGATGGTTGCTGAGCATGGACTGTGCTTCATCAATGCTGCTAGAGACTTTGATTATTGATGATGTTCTCCTGCACGTGGCATCTATTGCACTTCTGTCCGTCCTGGGAGAGGGATCCCTCACATGTGGCTCTCTCTGAGGTTTCTACATATTTTTACCCTGTTAAAAGGGTTTTTTGTAGTTTTTCCTTACTCTTGCTGAGGGTTAAGGACAGAGGATGTCACACCCTGTTAAAGCCCTATGAGATGAATTGTAATTTGTGAATATGGGCTATACAAATAAAATTTGATTGATTGATTGATAAAAGTATTACTTTGACATTAAAACATTTAGCATCACATAAAGATGTTATGATCTGGCTATGTTAGCTAATAATAAGTCAGGCAAATGAATGTGATGAAATTGAAGGGTTAAAAAGACCAGTTGCCAAAATACTATAGTATATAAAAATAGCTTTTTTGATTTAGAGCAATAGCCAGAATGTTGCCTCTCAAGCATTTAGTCTGTAACTCCGCAGTGTAAAGCAAGAACAGTGTTTGAATTTTTGAGTCTGTCTTTGGTTTCAGGCACATATTCAACAGATGGACACCTCAAAAGGGAGGAGGGGGTGGTATTGGATGAGATGTTTCCTCTGAGTGTTTGTGAGTGTGTGTGCAGGAGTGTGCATGAAATATGTGTTTGTGTGCATCTGCCTCCCTCCTCAAGCCCAAGCTGCATCTCATCGCACTGTGTGTTTGCTCATGTGAAGAAACAAAGATCAAGTTCAATACACCTCAAAGGATAACAGTGCTACACACACCGACAGGAAAACACAAAACCATGTATGTACAAACACTTAAAAACAGATGAACAGCCAGTCAGACACAGAGATAGATGATGCACATACAAACAAAATAAGATGCACACTTGTTCAGGAATGCATTCACACAATTAAAAGCATGCAAAGTAACCACACGCTTGTGAAAATGCTGAAATACACACCATAAAACTCGCATATAAACACAGATGTAAGCACAGGCTGCTCTATAGTGTTCAGTCTTTCCAACACACACACACACATACACACAAAGGACCCCCAACCCCTGCAGAGCTACAGATAAAACTTGGCCTCCAATTGTGACAGACATCAGTCTGTGACTTCAGCTCATGTGAAAAAGCAAGCTCCGCTCACCTCAGTGGATTCACAAAGACACAGAAAGAGATATTCACTGCCACTGCTGCACATAACAATTTGGACCCAGAATAAGAAAGCACATAAATGGGTGACAGCTGCAGTGACAATTCATTATTTGCTGTAATTGATCCTGATCCTGTAAATGGTTTTGCTGTTCTGTTGAATCTGGCTGCATAATGAACTGTTGATGAAACAACAGTTCTATTTGTTGTTTCATCAACATAATAATCTACAGAGATGGACGTCATACTGTCATCCACACTGTTGGTGACTGTTGGGCGACTGGTGTTCTGTCAGACAATGCAGTGCAGAAAAACTGATCAATTAGCAGTAACAAATTTCACCAATGTATTCCTGTAGTATTTATATTGCAATATTACTGGAGTATTCTATGTTTGATTGCTATTTGTTTGGTTTCAAACAGAAATATGCCAAAACTACAATTTTTTTTTAGGAAATAGTGGAGTATGGGCCACAAAAGAACGCAGTAACTTTTGGATTGTATTTGATTAAAGAGGCAGATCCAAAATGTTCTTTTGACATTTCCTTCAGGGCCATACTGCAATTACATCTGGCGGTATGGCTCTGCTCTGGGACCTCCCTGCTCTTCCACATGCATATACATGGAAAGCCTACGATATGGAGACTACACCTCACTACCTTTCCATGAACCTCTGCACAGAACAGGGCAGCATCAATGACAACAGATGACATTGATTAAGTCAGATTCAGTATGAAAAGGAGGAGCTGGGGTGAAGGTGGGTTGCAAAGTGGCTTGCACTGAAAAAAGGAGTAGGCAGCTAAAGCATCCTAAATAGGAAGCGCATTTAAAGCTTTGCCACTTGAATGCATAGAAGGGGAGCTGTCAGCTGATGTGGACGATCAGGTGATACACTGGATTGTGGCTGAGCTCGATGTCATGACCTGCCTGAACTAAGTCCTTGATACATTTTTGAGAATTACTCATTAAATGATACATGTAACTTGCTGGATAAAAAAATTTAATATTTAGACGTCTGATGTCAATGAGTGTGTTGAAATTTTAGCAGTTTGAGGGAATTTGAAGATTCCTATGTATCTTGGCACCACACTCTTCTGTGCGCAATAGTTTTGTATTCTATCCTGGATGGGACATCTTAGGTTATTGGAGGAGAGAGTAAAGTTAGTAACCTTACAAAGTCTGTGTGGGGTCAAAATCAATTCTGCACACTGACTGCAGCAAGGTCCTAACACCACACTGGTTTGTTATGCTCGGCAGGAACGACGGCACAAAGTGGGTGTAGAAAGAGAAGCCGTACAAGACAAAGATGCCTAATTGGGCTGAAAAGGATGTTAAATCGCAGCACAGCAGGAGTCCTTTACGCTTACTGTCTGCATGCTGTTGGCTGTGGTTGAGGCCTTCTGGTGAGGAGGGGGGTGGCATTTATAGCATGAAAAGAGGCAGATTAGGATGGGCGATATGGGCAATAGAAAGGCTCGTGGGGAAAAAGTGAAAAGGTAACATGGGGTAATATGGACATGCACTGCAAAGGCAAAAACAAACTGTAAATACAACATGGGGCTCACTCACCAGTGAAGATGACCAGATTATATAGAATGTGTAAATGATTACGTAAATGTATGGTCACACCTGCCTTTAAATTCGGAGATAAATTTGGTTAATTTCAATGAATTCTATTGATCTGTTGATTCCCTTGAAGGGGTGAAGTGGATCTGCATGTTTTTTTTGGGTAGAACTTTGACAATTGACTGGCTGCTAACAAGCTCGCACCGCTCAGAGTTTTTTTCCCTCCTTCGGGAATTATTCCTTGTTGGCTGACATGATGTGCAGTCCTGAGAATGAAATGCCTGGGGGAGAGAACGGCCGCGTACAGAAAAATATAGACTTGGAAAGCTCTGAACTTCAGACAGTTGCATTGCCTTTAAAAGAAAGGGCCTATTCTCTCAACACAATATTCTCTCATACATAAATAAACATTGGTGTACACCTGCGATCCCTCTAACAAAGTCTCTGCCATGGAAATGTAATTTGGAAAACACTTTAAATAGCATAAGAACTGAATCTGTATGTTTCAGGGCTAAGATTCAAAAAAGTTATTAAAAAAACTGACTGTCTAACTACAAATGCAAAGCAAAGTGATAGTTTAAATGCTTTTTTGACTTTTGATCTGTTATTTGTATCTGAGAGAGATGTTTGAGAGCAGCAGCTGTGGTTGCTGTTTGCTTAACTCCAGTCTCTTTGGCCAAATTTGGACTGTCTAGTTTGAATCACTGACAGCAGTGAGTGCTAAACTCCAGTCCATGCGGCAAAATACTTCAGGGACAGCACTGTGGATGACAGATGGTCCATCCACGTCTTTCCTTCACTCTGTGTTTGCGTCTCGTTCATCGAGTGGGCTGCCTGTGTCTTTACAGTTTCAGTTTTGATTCCCATCTTAATAGCCATCACCCACTATCTGCCCCGCAATGTCACCCGCAGCAGTTTTAACTTGCTAAATATGTGGGATTAAAGTAATGCTCACGTTTGAGGAGCCACGGCTGAATCTGGCAGAGCTGACTGTGCACAACAGAGAAGATAGTACAGAGAGGGGGAGAAGGGGTAAAGGATTAAGCCTTGTTTAATGGGATTCCTAGCTCTCTCTCTCTCTCCGAGCACAAAGGCATCCCGGAGACTTTGGCGGTTCCTCCTGGATTACCTCCGCTGTCGTAAGAAAAAAAAAATCAGCACTGCTGGGCAGATTTACCCAATTCTTTTACCTCTGATGGCTCTAAAGCCAGGGAACCATGCAACAGCTGCATGCATCAAAACAGCACCGGTTGAATGAAGAGCAAGGGCATGAGTTCCTGAACACCGCCAATGTCTGGATTCTCACATTAAAGACGAAACCCAGACAGTCAAATAATAGGCTTCTGCAAGCAGCAGGCACTGGATACTAATTTATTCAGTAATGACTGTGAAGAGATGTGGAGGCGCGAGCAAGATGCACGGTGGGGAGCACCAGCTGATCACTGGGAGGACGCCAGGATTTCAGTGGGATGCGTATGAGTGACTGTAAGCATGTGTGTCTGAATGTATAAGGTATGATTTTCAGAATAAATATACATACATATCTGGGGGAATAAACAACAGCCTTGCTATGTGGTTTGTCTCCTATGGATGGTAGGTCACACATCTCACCTGTACATGAACGGGGCCACTGTGGCAGTATTGGGATGGTTGTGCTGCTGCTGCTGAGGAAGCTGAACTACTCCGTTCCCTCCCAGCGCTCCTCCACCCCCTCCTCCGCCTGCCAGAATCCCACTGGACCCAGACAGAGCCGAGGTGCTGGTGGAGGAGGTCATGCTGGTCCGTTTTCCTTCTGGGCCCCCAACGCTGGAACGCTGTATGTAGAAGCTCCCACCCTGCCCTCCCTTTGTCAGCCTGCCGCGCTCTCCGTCTCCTCCTCGCATGTTGCCGCTGCTGTTTAAGGCGGCCTGACTTTGGGTCTGGGACTGACCCTGAGGCTTTGCCGTTGTGGATGAGGGAGCTTTAAGTCCTGGCTTCGGGATGCCACTAGAAGCGCCACCTTCTTTCTTCCCTGCTGATGGCTTGCCTCCCTTGGGGATGAGGCTGGCAATTTTGGAGGACTTCTTGCTGGAGTCCGCAAATGACTCACGGTCATCTTTAAGTGGAGAGCTATCCTTGGAAGATTTCCCGGACTTGCTTTTGTCCTCCTTGTCTTTGGACGAGGCCACAGATCTACTGCCATTGGCAGAAGCTTTTGAGTATGAGGAGGAGGAAGAAGAGGAAGTCTTGCTAGATGCAGTGAGGGCAGGGGTCTTGGTAGGAATTTGCTTGGCTGTAGCACTGCTACTGCCGCTGCTGCACACTGACCCGGGGGGTGTCAGTCCATCCTCACCATACTCCGACATGTCATCCTCCTCCTGCAGAGCCATCTCTGCCACAGACGGTGACGCTCGCGATCTAGGGTTAATCAGGCGGAACTTCTCCAGCATGGACCTCTGTGGTCCACCACCGACAGAGGACGCAACTTTTGATCCATCACTTCCATGTGGTGAAAGTCCCTCTGTGCCTTGAGGTGAAGGGGTGGTGGAGGGCGAGTGCGTGGGGCTTGCCAGCATGGACGAAGTGGCGCTGTGCTTGAGGTTCATGGATTTGCTGCGCCAGGTCTTGCCAGCGGTGGGTGAGGGGATGGCAGAGGCCAGCTGCTGCCCACTGAGGCTGGTGGGAACTGTCCCGCCAATCCCGCTCCCGTTCATCCCGCTGGGCACTTGGATGCCCCTCACAGCTTCTGAACCAGCGTAGAAGAATCAAACAGACAAACAGAAAGACAGAGAGAATTCATTAAAGAGGTTCTAATTAAATCAAAACATCCAACACTATACAGCTGTTAAATCTTCCTAAATGTATTTTCCTATTCAAATAACTGAACAACTTATGCACTTTTATTAATGATCTGAGGTTTACTCTAATTACTGCAATTAGAATTGATTCTGAGAGTTCCTTTAGGAAAATGTTTACATCTAGTAATACTCACTGACACTGATTTTTCAAGCAACCCCCAAAAATTGGAGCAAACAATCAGTCTTCCTGATTCTTATTAGGAGTGAGAGATATCATTTTCAGAAGTCACATTTCAATACTCTCTAGTCCTCTATAGTTTTACACACACCGAGATCCAACATCAGGCAAGCCTCCAGAGGATTTCAGTGTTGTGTACAGTTAACAGCGTATTTCTCGATTCCCGGAATCAGGATGGGGTTAAAGAAAAGATTTCACCGTTACTGTTTCACCGGTGTCTCGGAGGCGTTGGTGCTCTACCTTCCTATTCTGACTTCAAACCCCTCGACAGACATATAGAGTCCTGTCATGTTTGCAGGTGGATAACGGTGGTTATAAGGAAGAGGCCCTCATGTTGTAGCCGTGGCAACTAAATAAATCATACCAACTATAATAAGATGGAAGAAAAATGTCCATGCAAGAGTACTAGCAAGAGAGAAGTGAGCTTCTCCAATTGAGGGAACGTGAACAAAGCCAACTCGACAAAAAAAAGAATGGTTGTAGAAATTGGTGCCAATCTGATCCAGGGATTTCTCCCTTTATGTTTGTTCCACTTTGGCAGAACATTGCAGCTTTATGCAACAATCGGTCCCACATCAGGGACATTAGAAGTGAATGGACTTGCTTGCTTACTCACCTCCCTATACCTGCCTGGCAGTGACCATGAGCCTGTTTATTTCATCAATCGTTCCTCTCTGCTACATTTGCTGCCAAGACTGTCATCTACATTTGGCTTGCTATAAATCTCACACTTTTACTTTCTAAATAATCTGGTTTGCCTCCACAAAAATCCTGCTCAGCGTTGACCTTTACACACACACCTCACATTTACTGCTTGATTGATAAAAAGTTGATCAGCAAGACTCTTTCCCTCCTTCCACTTCTCTCTTTCAACCTCACACATCGGTATAGCATTCGCTTCATGAACCATGAGAGGAATAAGAGGCAACATAAGACGTGCAGGCAGAAGTAACCCTTCTTCTGTGTGCGACTATGAGAGGCTGATAAAAAGCGGGAAAAAGACGAATTTGAGATGGGGTGGGAACGGAGAGGGACAAGATGCAGTGACAGCATGGAATTATGCACCATTAGACCGACATCCTGTTTGGCTGTCAGTCAGCACAGTGAGTCGGGGGTGCAGCTGACTGTGAGTCACCTCATTTTAAATACGCTTCAGGCTGGCGAAGGGGCACCGAGACACTTTAACCAACTTTCACTCCTTAAATCGTTCTGTAAACTCTTACACCTTCCCTCAGTGCACCGTCTCAGCTGTGGAGTGAAAAGTAACATGTTAACACTTTTCTTTGCATGGCCTTGTGAAACATGGAATCTGGCACCAGGTGGCAAGTGTCCAATAACAGCCAGAGCATTTATTTACCTCCATAGATTTTCATTCCAGACATGCAACTGTTGTTTTTGTGAAACTGCTGCTAATTTTTTGTCTGTGCCTGGCCAATGAGCAGAAAGTTACTGCTGCTTGTCGGGATGGCAATCTGATGAATGTATATATTGTTGAGACATTAAATCAGTAAACAGTCTAAAGCCAACTGGCCACTGAAAGATATTAGTCAACAGTTTTGAGAACAAAGCATCAGCACATCAACTGACCAAAACACACATACAGTATGTATATTCATACAGTGCAGGTGCAGGTCAAATTTTCTTGCACCCGACATTTACATACCATCCCTCAGCTATTGTTAATTGTTTGTTATCTGGCATTTTATCAAATTATCATTAAGTATTATTATAAAATGTTAGCATAATTATTAGGTTAATTCTTCTATGCAGGATTCTGATACTACATAGGTGTGTAGACCAATGTGTGCGGGTGTGTGTGTTTATGTGAGACTGTTATAAATGATAAACAGGTGCGCATGTCACTGCTTAAAAATGTATCTGTGAGCTTTGTGAAGTATATTTGTACTACAGTAGACACTTGTCTGTATGGACATTTGCTGCATATTTAAAAAGGGCAGCAAACTGGCTGCCACTCTCCTGTCTTCATGCCATCAGAAAAAAAAATAATAATATAAAAAAGCTGAGATAAAGCTGATCTCGGACCAGCAGGGGCAGGCCAACTATGATTTAGTCTTAGCCAATAGACATCAGGTAAACTTGTCAATCAGCTGATATATGGAAAGGGTCTGTCTGTGTGTGTCTAGACAGCCATTTGATACCAATATAAATGTGGATGAGAGAGAATCTATTCTTGTGTTTCAAAATGTGTGTTTGTGTGTGTCCTCTGTATTACCCCTCTACAGTGGCCCTCCGGGCAGTTTATGAATGGGAATGAAAGAGGTTACAGTGATGTGCTTTGTGTGTCTGAGAGTGTATGTCTGTTTGTTGACCGGTCAATTAACCCCGTCCTTAGAGATCCTCCTCCCTTTTAGCCGCTCCCTTTTCCCCACGCCAGAGGCTGTTCCACTGTGCCACCACGTTCTTCACTGTGTAGTGATTCGCCGTTGCCATGGCAACATACTCCTCTTATCTTTTTTTATTGCCTCAGTGGCCGAGGACCCTCGACCCTCTGCTAGCAAATACATACAGAACCACATGTATACATGCTGTTTGCAATCAGATCAGACACATGCGCCCTGAAGCATGATGCTAGAATTTAATTAAATATGTCTGTGTGACACATACATGCATGCACTATTATCTACTGGTATGTCAAAACCTAAATATGTTTTACCTAAACTTTTTTCTAATCCAATCTCTGTTGTTCTTATGGATGTGTTTCATGACACTCTAAATTAAACCCATTTTCTGCTCCCAACATCACGTGACCGTCACAAAGATGATGAATGACATATTGTAACCTTGCTACAGGAAGTCAGGAGTTTCACTTTTAGAGTTAGTTACTCATCCTCATCTTTAAAAACAAGCAGCGCAAATCTTTTCCTTTAGTCCACTTCTATTGGACGACAGAAACTTGTGATGCTTCAGTTTAATTCGGGTGAAGCCAATTGGATTGTTGCATGGCAACAAGAATTAGGCAAAGGTCCGGGTGCCCTTTTGGTTCTTCATCTCTCTGGTTAGAGCTTCAGTGCGAGACAGCTGAGACACAAAACAACACTAATGTGATCACTTCCCCCCTGTGTGGATGCAAATGCCCACATATAAACTTGTAGAAAAGAATAAATAAACATACATAGGAAGCCCCCTATAACCAGATGGCATCTGTCACCATTAGAGGTGCAACACAACTCTACTCAAAGTATCTATATCTATTTATTTCACAAAAATACCTGTATTTGTGTCTTCATTATATACGAGATGGAGGCATTCAAATAGAACAGACCATTATATAATACAATGATAATATACCTAAACTAATAAAGCCAATAAAACTTTGATTCCAGTAAAGAGGAAACATGAATTAATTGGATTTGCCATACTAAATGAGTTCCAGATGACTGTTAAGTTGTTTACGTGTTTATCATTGAAAGTGTGAAGGCTATAGTAAACAAAATTGGTGATAATAGCTCACTGAGCCATACTGCACTATAAGAATAACATTTTGCGCTTGCAGTGTGAGGAGGTTCAGTTTAACTTCTGAAGGATCCTTGAAACAAATCTGAGAAACCCCTTTTGGACAATTTGCACGAGCAACTTCTTAACTATAGTCGTTCAAGTCATGCAACAGTTGCGGTTAAACTTAAACCATTGAATAGGTGTTTGAGGATGATCTTTCTGTTCAGATAATAATGAATTTGTGTGTGTTTATATCTCTGTCTACTCATTATGAGCTGCGCAGTACACAATAACACAACCGTGATGTTGAGTCATACTACTGCATGTGATAGGAGCCTGAAATGAAAGATAAAGGATCTAACACCAAATAAGAGGATATGTAACATAACTGTGGAAAATGAAACTACCTGTAAGAGACAGAATAACCTCTGAAAGATTAATAAAAAGGCTTGTGGCTAACACTTCCTGTAACTGCTCCTCTGTCTGCTAACTGAGTTTGCCCAGTAGCTTCAGGCTGAATCGCTGACATTTTCACACAATAGATTTGTTCGTTTTTTTCCTCTTTACTTTTAGAACTTAACATGGTTTTGTTTTCCCTGCAGTGAAGCGCCAACACCTGCTGTTTTATCTCTGCAAACTGAAAGTTCTTCTTCTGGCACAGCCCAACTGCACTCTGTGAGTGGTCTGGAAAAGCCACTACAATTTCCACAAGAAGCACGAAATTCAACTCACTTCATACAGATTCTTAAATATTCAATGTGCAATTATTTTTTGAAATACAGGTTGAATGTTACTGATTGACGAGATTATGGAATCGTTTATACTTGGCAAATATAAGAGAGGCTCAGGCCACAAAAATAATTACACATGGATGATGTCACTACAAAACTGATGAGCATAAAATGTTTATTTTGTTGGCACATGTGTGCTGTAGATATCAATACCAATGCTGATTTCAATAGAAGAACATGTGTACTTATTGATGTAAGTGGAAATAGGGCAATCAACAAATATAATCTGCTCAATCAGTTTAAAGTTTAATTAAAATTACTCAAAGTGTAACTGAATAGCTTTCATTTATTTTATTTGATTGGCTATTTTTCATTTCTGCATTTTAATACAGTCTTTATATAGATCCTCAATTGTTCCATGTTCTCTTTGATCAAACCCTCCTCTCCAAAACCCACCTCCAGTGAGAATTCACATAAAGATTTCCACAAAAAAAAGTTAAAAGCAAGCAAAAATAAATAAGAATGAATGTGTTTGGTCTGTGTTAAGTCTGAGTGGAAGAATATTTATGATTAGAAACAAGCATACTGTGAAGCAAAGCCAAATTTTGCCCATGAGAATCACCAGGGTTGTTTTTAATTATTAAAATGACTGTGAGGCATTATAAATATTTTTATATTATAATCACTATATGAGCCAATACGTCATGATAAATCATGTAAATGAGCCAAAGGGAAAAAGCTAATACAATTTGGTGCATGAGCTAGTAAAACGTAAAACTCTTTGGTAATTAAAACATTGTTAGTGAATATATTTACTCTCCACAATGAAAATATACTTGTAAGTAATAATCGATTTTGCCTAAAATAAAAATAATTCACACACTAACTTACAGCGACTGTGAAACTCCTTCTCAGAAACATAATCCCTCCTATTAGCCTCAGCGTGCTTGACAGAGCAGCTGCCGGAATTTGCCCCTTCAGGTCATCTCTCAAATGGCTGTTGCCATGCCGTGAAAAATTTGTCGCCGCCTCCGTTTAATGGCTTCCATTATAAGTCACTTGGAATAAAGAGTTGGGCATGAATCAGCAGACCGACTAAGACTGGTGAAGTGCGCTCCTCTGGTCAGCTCTCTGAGCCAGTGGTGCCATCAAGTGGCTGGGGCTGAGATTGTAAAATAGACCATCAGACTCTATCAACTGAAATAAAATATATATGTGTATCAGATTCTGTATATATTCTGTTGTGTAATTGTGTGTGTTGCTGTGATAAATGCTGTAACGTGTGATCCTTACCTCTGTCGTTGCCACTGGCATATTGAAGAGGCTTGCTCTTGTCAATGCTGTTGAAACTCTGGCTCCGACGGTTGAGGTTGGATGAGCCAGGGCTCCTGGAGGCCCCACTGCCCGCAGCAGGTGCCCTGGAGGGTCCCGGTAACCTGCAAGGAGTCAGTGCAGAAAGGGAAGAGTTTAAATGTTGAAATAACTTTTTCCTTGTTATTCCATTTATAAAAACTGTTTGAGGCAAAGCAGCTCTTGAATCAAGAGCAGCACTGGGGTCAGAAACATGTTAATAGTCATGGTAATGGTCAGAAGCAGGAGGATGAAACCATTATTCAATTGCATGACATGAACCTGTCCAGAAACATTGTAATTATTTCCCCCCACTCACCTGAGATTTATCATTTCTCCCTTAAGGACAGCTTTAAACCAGGCAAGGGTTTTAATAAATTAACAGCTTTCTCTGTTACAGGATAATCTATGCTGACAAATTTCCACGCTTTCAAGGATAAGTTCAGTCTACTATCTGAATTGAAAGAGTTAGTGGCTGCTGTAACTATTACTCTTCTCCATGCCATCCCTGAAGTGAACCCTTCTTAAAGCGATTTCAAAACTATCTTTTGAACACATATTAGCTTCAGCAGAACCTAAGAACTAATTTATGTACTGACAAGATACTGTGAATTAAACCCAGTATCCATAAAAAATGGATCGTTTTACAAAAGCAAGTGACAGTCAGTGTACAAGGTATGTACCCTTTGGAGTTTAGAAAACCAGCAGGGACTGATGGTGAGGCTGGGCTGCAGTAAAAGTATAGAAAACAGGAAATCAAGAAGGTAAAGAATTGTCCTGCCATTGTGTCATGAATACAAAGTGCACAGTGAAGATAACTCAAGATAATCTTTTTGTGTGTTAAAAATGGACAATGGAGCAGCATATAACGCACAAACATACACATGTTTGATTTCCTTCTACATGTGATGGGGCTGAAATGACAAAAAGAAAATCAATGTGTCTTCTTTATGTCTTCTGACACTGTATAGAGAAACTAAGCGGCACAAACACACACACACACACACACACACACACACATTACCCACACAGAACCAAAGCAGCCAGAGTCAAATGTTGATTTGTCAGGCTACAGCTGGAGGTTTTTCACTATTCTCAGGGACAGTGTTAAAATCATTATATCATCCAAAGACAGTTTTTATTGTGAAACAACTTACTACATTACAGCTTCACTGCAATTTGCCAGATGCTGACACCAATCTGTTGGTTAACAAATAGTTTCAAAAACCAACTTGGCAGCTGATTCGATGAGCATGACAAGATATTTGACAACTTAGCTCTATTTCTACCATTAATAATCATCACAATTACGGTTGGATGGGATGTTTCGGAAATTATTGCAGTGACATGAATTATATAATCTTTTGTCTCTGACAATCTTAGTCAAGAAGAATCCATTGGAAAACCATGTCTGACAAGGTATAAAAAGTGATGAGCAGCACAACAGAAAAATACTTCTCAGACTCTGAGCTGAGAAACTGTAGGAAACATACACACACACACACACACACACACACACACACACACAAACACACAAAGTATGGAGCACGCTGCTTTCATCAGAGAGTTCTGGGCATTTCCAATGATTCAGCCTGGTCCAATATAAAGAGGAGAAGATGAAACCTTAAAACAGATTCTTACAATTTGCTCTCTTTCTGTTTTCCTGCCTGAAAGCTGTCGTGATGTCCTTTGACCAAGATAATCGATTCGCCATGCTGAATATGTCGCTCGCGTCTGTAACGCAGATGGAGCCGAGATGTCGGAGGGGAGAGATTTTTTTTATGTTGATGAAACCCTGAAGTGGTCAAAACTCATTTCATATGCTGCATTTTGTCTTTCAGGTCTTTACTTAATGGAAAGAAACTAATAGAAGGACAGATCGACTTGTCACACAAGTTAAAACATTTAAATAAATAGAAATAGCTTCCTATACACATTTGTCACACTGATTTGATTTGTTGGGGAGATATAAGAACATAAGTCAGGGCCAGGGCATCATGCACCTAATAAGAAAAAGCTACTGAGTGACCAAATCAATACTGGAAGTTCAGAGACAGGGAGCCACCCTCGTTTTTGATTTCCCTGGAGAATCCTTTCAACACTTTAAAATGTAGGTTAGTAATTAAAAGTTGCTGATCTTCCCTGGGCAACCACTAGGATCTGGAAAATATTTTATAATGGAGACAAGTCCAAATAAAAAATGAGGACAAGCGATGAGTCCAAATACCAAAAGTGTTTAAAAAAAGGCCTATCCTGCAATGACCCTGTGACAGACAAGGCTGTGTCTGTATCCTAAATGGCCTCAAACACAATCTCAGCATCACAACTAATGTGCAAATCCTTAGAACCTCAAATTAGACCACGAACCCCCCCTTCCTAAAAAACAGGAAGATAATGCATTGAGTATGTGCTTTTAAACCATGCAAGGAAAAGTCAACACTTGAATTGTATGATGCAAAAAAAAAAAAAGGGTTTACTTTGGGTGTCTCTCTAAAAAGAATAGAACACAACTCAGTGATTATACAACCTGCACAGCATGGAGTCAGAGCTGAACTGCCTACTAAGACAGTGCCTGCGCTGAGAAATGCAAACATTGTTCCATGCAGACAATTGTGCACAAAAAACAAATGTGCAAAACCGTGACTTTAAGGAGCTAAATATACCAACCCTGCACTATGAGTTCCTTTGAACTGTTCACATCCTTCTGCATGTGGTGATGACGGACTGCAGCCAGCACAGTGTCTAGAAACCCCCGAGACTAAAGGTGCTCTGAGTGATCTACTGAGCTGCAGCCAGAGGTGGTCCTCAGCCCAGAGCTAATTGCTGACACAGCTCACCTCAAAGACCCCCCACACAAACGAACTGATAACAGTATCTTTGGCGCTGTGAGTCTTTCAGGTACAAGCCGCCGGGAGAAGAATACAAGCGGGAAAAAAAAGATGAGTGGAAAGAACAAAGGATAGAAGTGAGAAAGAAAAAGATGCAGAGAAGGGAAAGACTCAGAGAACAATAGCTGCAAACCCAGACATGAGAAAATGAAAGATAAACAGGGGGGAAATGGGCGAGAGATTGAGGGAATTCAGATGGAAATCAGAGGCAGTGCCTTTTATCATCCAATTCTTTCATCTTCCAAAATACACGTTTGATAATGCATCAGCAAAATGGGGCTGTAGAGGAAAATATGATGCAAATTCTGGACAATAATTTTGTTTAAGGACAGACTCGGTAAAGTGTATCTGCCACAGGAAGGATGTGCATCCTGCCAAGAGAAGAGACGAGCTGGATATCACATTATTCAGCCCGTCAGTCACCAGCTATAAGTAACAGTTCCTGCAGAGTAGAGAGCATCTCCTATTCATTTCCCCCTGCCAAGCTCTGGGAAATGAGTCTGGGGATTCAAACCAGCACCTACATCATGCCTTCTTCTTACAAGAACCTCTGCAGAACCGTACTAAAGGCAAAGTCAAAACCACCTCAGGCTTATTGTAATAGAAGAAAGAAACTACAAGCTGTGAATCATCACTACCTGCTTCAAACTGACAAAACCATAACAGTGTTTTAGCTTGTTAATCACAAAACATAAATTTTACATCAAAGCTATTCATTTAAAAACTATAGAGGTGTTTATAATAGTATAATAATAGTATAACAATATTCTGTGTTTAATGAAATTCAATTAGCAAACTCTCACTATGGTGGATTACGCAACTCAAGTGTCAAGACTCTGATATTTTAGTTGGTATAGAAATGTATGGAAAATCAATGGTTGCATTGAACTGTTTGATTTGATTTGTACTTGAGGACAAGTCAAACTCTTCCTCTGTAATTTAGGTCAAATGTCCTCATCAAAGAGAACTACCACTTGGTTATTCCCAGGGGGAATAAAATAAGAATCGAAGAAGTGAAGTGAACCATTATGGAAAACACAAAATTGAATGAAAAACCTCTGTGTGGACACTGCTGCTCTCACTGTAATGGCAGAACAGAACTAAAATGTCTTCATTTTCACTTTACTGTTAAGAACAGAGAGGGACACTTATAGCAAAGAGCACTTCCCCTGAGAAGGTCATGTGAGTCCAATACAAAAATACAACACAGTGGATATGTTTCAGCACCTGTTAGGAATAACTGAAACAAGTAAAAGGAAGTGCAGTTTGAGGTACGAAGGATCCTTAAGCTCTGGCTAACAAGCAGAATGTCAAATAAAACAGAGGAAAAATAAAAAATTGAGGGAAACACTAACTACCACATTCAGCGCAGCATATGAGAGATCGGACAAATGCTGCCCCATTTTAGAACTGATAAAACTGCCCTGCTTTAGTGGAGGGGGCTCACGCTGACAAAGAAAAGAATACAAGGCAAGCGGGACACTTATGTTGCTCGCTGACCTCTAACACAATTTCCTTTTTGTTTGTGTGTTGTGTCCAAATCTTCATAAGTGTGCGGGAATTAAAGAGCTATTTCTGCAGCAGTGAGGTGATGTGAGAGGCCAAATTACCGCCCTCAGGGCTGGAGCTGCTGGCTGCAGCATTTTTGCCATTGCACAGTGGCGGCTGGAGAGGAATTACTTGCCAGCACGCTGGTTCCCACTGCCTTTGAGCTGGAACAAATGCTGCAAGCATCAGACAACTGGACTCCTGGGTGTGCACATACTGTATGTGTGGGCAGAATTGTGAATGCAGATGGTCTAGTATGAATGAACATATGTGTGTTGTATCGTATCAGTGTGGTTTTGTGTATATACACGCGTACAGTGCGTCTACTGTATGTTACTGAGCATATGATAAAATCTGTGTGTGTATCTAAGAGCCAAGACACTTGACAGACAGTTTATAGATCGGTTTGTATGTATGTGTGTGTATGTTAGATACAGTATGTCTAGGAGCAGTTGAAGCCACATCCTGACTCATATCTACACAAAGAGTGTCATTTAATGTTTGGCGAATATTAAGCAGCATCTCCTTTGCCAAGATATGTCAAATGGATATTTTCAAAGGACACAGTACACACAGCAGCACTGATAAAGCAGTAGCACCGGAATGATGACAGCAATGAACTGTTGAAGCTTTATGTTGTGAATTTTAATTTCCTTGTGATCCTGGGAATATTTTAAAGGCGAAAGGACACTCTACTATGTAAAACTATTTCAGCAATCACTAGTCAGCCAAATCTTGATATTTTCTGTAGTTTGATGTTTTTTTCACCTATTCAACTATGATTAATGCCAATTAGGAGGTTTTCGTTCACTGTTATTAGTGTAATTATAAATCCTTGCTTACTATCTCACATGGACCCCCAGAGAAATAATAAAATCATTAAACAATGTAAATGAGTAGAACCATTTCATCACACACACACATACACGCACACACACATACACACAAAAGGATTTCTATCCCCTAGAAAAGAAGTATCACACGGCAGGTGTTCAAAACTGAAAGGATAGTTTAATTAAGCTGATAAATCTAGGGCTGAAAACGTGCCAGGAAATATCATAATGTACATTTGGCACAATGAGTGAGACTGCTCTTTCACTGTGAGCCACTGGTGTTAGCTGCCATTAAACACAGCAACACCCTGCCGAGGTATCCTTTAAAAAAATCACTGAATCCCTGTCAGCTGTTGTGTAGCTGACCCTGACCTTTAACCTCTGACCTCTTGAGGGGTAACAGAATATCAAAAGAAACACTAAATGGACTGAGCTGCGAGGGCACAGGTGCATGTAAAAAAGCACTTTGTTTCGTAAGTAAGTAAAATGTTGCTTATCTGCAAAAATATAATAGTTTGATGACATTTTTTTTGCCATATTTACCTTGTGTTCTTCTTCTGTGGTGACCCTAGTCCACTGTGGCCCGGAGGACTTGCATATCGTGCTGTGAGACTGAGGAGAGAGCAGAGAAGATGTCAGACGGGCCGTTAATTCAGTTAGATAAGAAATTAGACCAACTTAATCCATGCCTTAATGCAATATTGTGAGTGAATGGAGCCATTCAGGTAAAGGCAGGAAGAGAAAAGTCAAGAGATAACCAGGGACAGAAGTAGAATCATATGGTACAAACTGGATCACAGCAGTGGAAATCTCTTTGGATCTTTTTTCACATGATGGCTCACACATGTTTATTACCCCACGCATTTGACTAAGCCAGTAGCATCCATTTATAGGGTCGCTGACATGAGAAAGAACAGAAAAGCCTACTTGATTAATTTTGTGGTGGCAGTGTTTGAACAAAACCCCAGAACACACTACACACAATGCCGAGGCTTAGGAAATGCCCACCGCACCAGTCACGTCGCAGTTTATCACCCAACACTCACTCTTAGTCATTGAGACGGGAATCGACGTGGGCCGTTTGAGTTAGCCTGCTGCATTCAAGTTTGGCAGGAAGGAGCTTTATGAACAAAGAGCTTTAGTCGTCATACCTACTTCCTGTAAACAATAAGAAGTCAAAGAGGCGGGCTCGCTAGTCACTGTATGGTGAACTGTACAGGGACTTTTGTATACTTGTGTCCGATTGCTGAGTGCAGTTTTTTATACCCTATATAGTGCACTCGCTTATTAGGTGAGCTTGCTATATTAAAGCGCTTGTGGCGGAGAGACGGGAGGAGGGAGAGCAGCAAGAATAGCCTGACCTGTTGTTTAAATGCAAAATAAAAGTTGAAGAAGTTGTTTTCTACATTTAAAGAGGATTCAACATGATTTTTACTTTAAAATATAAATACTAAGTTAAAAAGAAACAAATTCGAATTCTACTGAGGGATTTTCCATTGGCCGACGTTGTTGTTGTTAGACATTGATAATCATTACCGGAGACAATGATGAGCTCACTATGTAGTGATCTATATAGTGATCGCTAGGGGTGGTGAAGTGGGGTATAGTGAGTCAGTGGGGGACTTCGGACACAGCACAGGTGTCCAGGTTGTATGTAACTTCCCTAAGGGTAATGGCCTGCGTGAACCGTATGACTTGCAAACCATGTGAGTGTTTCTCACATGGTTTGCAACCTGATTGAACTGACTCTATATAGACAGGCAGTCTCTGTATCTTCTATAAATACAGTATGTACATGATCATATTTAGCTAGAAGCTCAAAGTGCCTAGAAGACATATCGTGTGACTCATAAGTTAAACCCCACTGAAAAACACAGGGATGCTCAGGCTAACTGCTACTTAGCTAGCAAAATGTTAATCATATAAGGGGTAACAATAAACAAAATAGTGCTCAAACACACAAAATGTATTTAAATGAAAGGTAAATATAAATTTAACCCGAATACTGTATATTTTTGACTGAATATTAGCAAGCTCAGGTAATCTCTTACTAAAGTTCGTTAGCAGAGGTAACCTCGTGTCAATTCAAAAATGTAGCTGCCGTTAATTCATTTTTGAAGGATTGCACAAATAAATTTCACAGAATAATCAATGAATAATACAAAATAATAATAGAGAACCTCACCAGCAGGTTGACGTTCAAAAGCAGTTTCACATTCATTCATATCACGTTAACTTAAATGCACATTAATATTTGAAGCCTAATCAATGTCCGACAAATTCACACACACTTACAAACACAAAGTCCTGTTTTAAGTAGTTTTAAATACAGCGTCCTGAACCATTAAGAATAAAGAACTTCACAGAGAGATGACTTCCAGCTGGTTGCAGAGTTAAACCCGTACCTTCCACAGGCTGAACCGAGACAGAGACGTGGGGTTTCCACTGAGGGCCTCTCGAGGAAGGAGCCACGGAGAAGAAGCTGGGCAGTGGAACCATCTCTAAAGTGTCCTCAGCTCACAGAGAGTGGAGCAGGCGAGCCGTGCCTCAGCCCAGAGGAAGCACCAAACACCAGCCGCCTGTTTAGACGCTCTTCCTCTCTGACAAACAGGGGAACAACTGGTTCTCTGTTCTGCAGGTTGTGGGCTGCCGGCTTGATGTTGGTGAGCGAAAGTGGACGGAGACAATAAACAACCCATACTGGTCGGGCGGAGTGACGCACTGCAGGCATCACGTCCCACTTCCTCCACGTTGCAAGAAACATTATTATAAACAAACGCTGGCAAGTTTGGAAATCATACGATTTCGTGCAGTCAGCTGACGTCCTCCGTGCAAAAGTAAATACAAATGCTTCCAGCACACAGACTTCTAAAGAACCAACGATACAAGCAAACGATACAAGCAAATTCTGAAAACATAACTAATATATATACATATAAATGTATGTTTTAGTTATATGAACATATTATTCATTAAGAATGGACACTCACTATATTCTTGGGACTAGGGTTCAGTATTAGACTAATCTCGGTATCTCAAAATCTCCTCCTGTTTAATATTTGGGCAGCTCCTGATCCAAGCATCATTTCCTTTAATACAGATGTGTTGTAAGTCCAAGACTGGGACATTGGCTTTAGGCCTTGCTGATGGAATTTCAATGATTATACTGAATAATGCTGCATTTGAATAGGGTTTACCAATGTTCACGGATACAGTCTGTATAATCGCACCCTGCCCATTTCTTAATTATCTGAGGAATAGGGATTTATCTCCTATGTTGGACAAATCTGGGGAAATATAATTATAACTTCTGCAATGGGATTATGTTGGATCCCTGGTGTATATGAGATAAGTTGAAGGAATTCTAGAGTTGTCTGTTGTATAGAACCTCCTGAGAGTGTATATGTTTTTGGGGATTTGTCTTTTTTGCCCGTTCTCTTGTGTGTGTGGTTTAAATTGTTATTTCCAATTGGTTTAACATTAAATACTTTTTCATTATGTATGTATATACGCAAGCATGTATTTAATTGAAAATAATGGACTTAGTAAATTAGCCACTTATGTTCTTTGGTTTTGTATTATGTTAAAAACTCAACATATTGTTATAAAAGATTAATAAATAAACGCATGTATGTATTCATGATGTGGTACCTGAATCTGAACCCTATTCTACAAGCTCAGAGTTCAGAAGTTGTGAGGTGTAGAAGTCCATTTTTCTTTATATGTTGCTTGACATTTTTTTGATATTACCAACAACCTACCCTGTTCCTTTTTTGGTTTTGCATGTGCATATTCTGTATCACGTTTCTTGCTTGCTAGACCTTTTGCCACTTCTTGACGTAACTTGTTGACAGTAACATTAATATCACCATGTAGCCATTCAAACGATCCAATGACTTATACACTGGAACGCAGATTATACTGTGTAAAGGACTTCCCATGTCATTACCATTGTAAGTTAAAGGCTGAATGAATCTTATAATCAAGTAGATTCACAAAGCCCATCGCAGGTGCCTTACGGAAGCTTAATGGGTTAAATTAGTTGTCTACAGTGTCTTTAGCTCTACTGATTCTCACAAGTGCTACAGATCCACACACACACAAACACACACTTTCACTATTTATGTCCTTCTCTGTGGGCAATTAACTTCCCTTTTAAACCACCTATGATGAGTTGCTGTGTCATTGTACCTTTCTAATTGACCTTGCAGGTTTTCATGATGTTATATTATGCTAACGAGCGCCACAGCAGACAGAAGAACCCAGAGGAAGTGAGTTCAGGGCAGTTTCCTATTATAGCAGCAAGCACTTTCGGATCATGTTATTAACGAACTATATGACACATGACACATCGGCTAATGGTGTCTGGCAACTAAATGTGTTCCCCCCTCGGAACCCATACCCCATTTCAGCTCCCTGTAGTATTTTTGTGCTTTATTAAATACCATAAATAGCACTCAGCACATAGAGGGGACAAGCTGTGACAGAGAGTAATGGAGCCAGCCGCACTCTGAAATGCGTTTTCAACATTTTGATGGAAAAACAGTTGCGCTTTTTTACGTGCATCACATTCCTTACCGAGTAATCCTTCTCTTTTCTTTCTTCCCTCTTATTGTTAATATCTATAGTGGGGGTGTAACGTTGTAAGCAGAGAGGAACAAGCAGCAACAAAGGCTGCAGAGATCTATAATAAGTCAGTGCAGGTTATGTAGGGGCAACAGACACTTGTAAGTGATAGTTTCAAAACAATCAGGGTTACTGCGAGGCCCATTTTGCCACCATAAAACCCACCTGACCTCCCCCCACCACCTCCAACTCAATGAAAATTCAGTGAAACATGAAAGTAGTGGTAGAGAGTCCGACCCACAACTTTTAAGATCTTTCCAATGTGGAAAGAAGAGACACCGCCACACATGAAGGCAGGATCCAGGAGAAGGGAAAGGGGATAGGGTGGTATTGGTGGTGGTGGTGGTGGAAAGGAGGCTGGGTCAGAGTATTTCACTTTTGATCAAATACAACATACATCAACGCAGCCTCCATTTAACAGTCCCAGACACAATGGCTTTCCCACCAAATGTAAGTAATATCAGTTTCAGCTGTATTGTGGCCTCAGCTCTGAGGAAAGACACACACAATGTGGCAATTCCTGAGCAAAGAGTGGTCCCCTCTTAAAGCAACAGTCCATTTCAAGTGTACAATGTGTCTGAATCTAATACAAAAAGATATTTTTCAAGGTATGTTGCAAATTGACAGTGTTTGCAATCTTCTCTCTGCTGCTGCTCAGATGGAAGAAGACTTGGAAGACACCTGCTTGATGTTTCTCTACTCAGGCTGTTGTAACATCATGGAGCGTCAGATGAAAATCTAAATTACCTCCACACAAAACAAGGACTGTGGATTTTGTCCATTATCAATAACATTGAATTTAGTTTAGGGAGGGATGTGTTTCTGGTGGGCAGTTACAAATAACTCTTTCAAAATATATATAGCACAATTATCACTGTATCAGTATCAGAGTTTCAAAATAAGTCCTCACCCTTCAAAACAAACAACCCACATGAGTGGTCACTGATCTTTTGACAATTTAATATCAAAACATTTTACAGTTGAGGCTAAGTTGCAAGAAAGTAAAAGTTCTTCTCAACTAACAGGGGTTTTAGTTTAACATATATGTGGAATTAAACATCTTAATGTCACTCGTAAAACAAGCTGTTGGCATGACTAATAAATTAATTCAACCAAAATCTGTGTTTTAAAGGGTTTTATGAGAAAAACCATAAACTCATGTCTATCAGCAGTTAGCATCTTATACTAAGAGCTAAAGCAATACAAGCATTATTCCATGATGAATGGCCGTCTCTCAAGACAAACTACAATGATAAAGAGCACAAGTAAAACCAAACTCTTTACCAGTTCATGATGCCACTGACACTAATCCATTCTCCTCCTAGCACCATGTGATTTCAAAAATAATCCAAACTGCGTCCCCTGGATGCTACCACTCAGGCACACTGCTCACGCGTGACTTGTACCTTGGAGAGGAGTCAGGCTTGATGAGGCTGTTGGCTCTCTCATAAGGCAAACGGCTCTTCCTGTCGCGAGACACGGCGGTGGGCAGGCGCGAGGAGCGCCGGACCAGGGGGTCAACTTGTTCACCCCGGGACATGGTGAGTTAAAGAGGGAGGGTTTGTGGCGCCCTGCTAGGCCCGGGCCCCCCTGCCTTCTAGAGCTCTGTAAACCTCCCGTGGCTCCGGCCTGTCGCGATCTGTCCAATGGGGAGTTCCCCTTGGAAACACACAGTCGCACTCATCCCAATCCCTTACCCAGAGACCCCAGTAAGACCAGCAGGTGCTATCTATAGAAAGCTCCCCATACCACAACTGTAGATGTGCAGTAGTCCGAATGTGTTGAAGTGTGACAGCGTGTGAGAATGTGCTTCTCTGTCTGTGTAAATCTGTGAGAATGTTACTTGACTATTTAAAAAAGATTTTTTCTTCTGGCTTCCCTTATATTTTAAAAAGTTACTCAGACATGTTTAATGTTCAGGGTTAACTGGAGCTTACAGGAATTCATCTTGGTGGAAAATTAGAATTCATATCAATATATTAAATTACATCTCAGTGTTTTGAATTGTGGTTAATACAGAAGAGGAGCCTGGTTTGTTTGAGCCATGAAGCCTCAGACAAAAGCATCTTACAAATCTTTAAATATAATATTAAGTGGCATTGTACAAGACAGCAGACTTCAATGTTTGACTCTAGACACAACAAGTGAGACACATCCACTGATTTATGATGCAGTTTATGAGCAACATTGTTTGACATTCATGTGCCTTGCATTAATTTGTCTGTATCTAATACAGCTCTGAAATGCATCAGTTCCAAGACGCCAGAATGCTTTAAGACACGCTGAACTTAAATTCCACATTGAAAGAAATTATATATATGAATTTATATATTATTTACAATGAGCAAAATATCAACAGGAAAATTATCTATTGTTTTGACTGTATTAAACTATAAATGCCACGTGCATCTTTTTATAACAGATTCACCAGAGAATACAATACGAAGTTCAATGGGATTAAATGTCTGACTGCACAGGATGAGTTTTTAATGAAAACCAAACAGCGAGGTAGTTCCATTCAGGAGGTCAAGTAGTTCTGAACGTTTCTATATAAAACACACAATGAGCTTCACATAAAAAGTGGATATTAGTTTCCTGTGTTTTGATAGCAACATCAAGTAGAGCATGAAATGCAACACACAGTGGTAAATCATCTGTGTCTGACTCACATACTCATCTGTGCTCGTTGTGCCTCCATTATACACACACATGCACACACACATGCAAACATTCATGTTTGCTCATCGGCAGGTTGATGGCTTATAAAGAACATTAACATTATTACAGTGGCTTCTCTTTCGGGGGTCCCCCAGGACAGTGAGATATTACTGGCTGTTGAAAGAGCCTGTGTGCCTCTTCTTCATGCAATAAGTGTGATCATATTAGAGACATTTTCTCATAATTTCCGCCAGTTTAAAATGATCAAATCAGGTTCTCACATTTTTCCAAACATTTTGGGAGAGAACAGACCAGACGTCTGCAAAAAAGTCACATATTAATGGCTTATTTAATCACTGACAGACATGGATGGATTCTCTGACCTTAACTGTGGCCTCCGAGGTGATTAACTTATCAGCCCAGGGCAGTGACACATTACTGGAGCAGTGGACAGAGAGGGCACAGGGTCTTTTTGGAAAATTAACTGAGCCACTTCACAGAGATGTCCCCTCGTGAATTTGTTCCTTAAATGTGCCCCAGATGCATCCTTGTATGTTTTTATAGGTAAATAGTGTAGCTACTGGAAAGGCGTGTGTGTGTGTGTGTGTGTGTGTGTGTGTGTGTGAGCGTGTCTGTATCTAATGGCATTTTTGCTGGGCTAGACTGATGCAGCGGTGTGCTTGGCAAAATGCTGTTTTGTGTGGGTGTGTATGTGTGTGAGCGTGTTGCCCACCTGTTGTGGTGGGGGTGGGAGGGGAGGAGGGTGGGAATGGGAGGCAGCTGTGCCCCTAATGACCCTCCCACACGTACACACACATGCGTGTGACACACTGACTGCGCGGCCAACATTTCCTAGCCCGTCCAAACAGAGAAAGGCTAAAGCTCGCGACGATATCATCTTACTTAGGTACTGTCCACGCAAGCGCTGAGACTATCTGCTCTTATTGCGGTGATTTGCATGTGCGCGCACACACACACACACACACACACACATGCAGCACGGCCAAACAGAGCTGTAACTTGACCTAGTGAGGGGGAATGCTGCTAATGTGCGGTATGTCAGGCCTTCCTTTAGATGCTGCTCTCAGGCCTATCTTTATAAAGATAAATAAACATGAGCTTTATACTCAGTAGATTGGCACTCAATAAAGCACGCAAGGCTCCAGCAAGGCCAAACAGGCTCCTTATAAAGCTGCATTTAAGTTAACTCAATCTTTACTTGGATCTGCACCAACCTGCGTACACCCAGTAATATCAGTACAGTAAATATGCCTGATTTATTTCAGCAAGATTCATTGATTTTTATTCATTGATATTCCCTGGGAAATTGATGAACTCGCACATTATTAAAGTAAGAGATTCCAAAAATTCTGGCTCTGTGCCAAATTCAAATGGTTATTTCTTGGCCCATGTCCCGTCCTTCCACCATGGTGTGTGGAAGTCTATCCACCAGCATCTCTAAAGCGCAGTTACAAATGTCTAATTTGTTTAATCTGTTAAATTTGTGTATTTTTTTACAAATTAAATTTTTACGATGCTGGTAGTTAGATCGTGTGACCTCCAGACAGAGGCTGTAGCTTAATATCTGATGGACAATCACGTTAAGTGTGGTTTTAATTCTTTAATTTATCCCTCAACCAAAGTGGGAATAAGCATAACGCAAGGGCTGCATTAAAAATACTTTTAAAAAAGCTGACGCAGCCATATCCCTTTTGAGCTTTTAATGAGGAACCTCTGTCCGTGAAGGCTGTTATTTATTTCAACTGAAAAACGTCCATATCCATCAATATCCTGTTTACAAAAGCTCTGACTGGACCCAATTAAGGCCCCAAAAGCAATAAACCAGTCGACCACTAGCATGCATCCGGAAAAATAATTGGTAAACTAATTCAAACCAGTGACATCAGCTTTCCACCCTGACCTCTAGAGTACCTCTGCCTAAAATCTGACCCAAGCCCCAAGGCCCCAAGCCATCATATATATAAAGTTTCTACAGGGTACCATACCTGGACTGCATCTCTTGTGTCTTGTGGGTGCTGGCGGATTGTGCGGTGCTGCTGGACTGCTGGCTGAGCTCCACCAGGGACTGGTAGTACTGCTGCTGTTGCTGCTGCTGCTGCTTGTAGCGTGACAGGATGAAGAAGAGGCCCAGGATGCTCTTTAGGTTGCCATTCCTGATCTCTGGAGGGACAAACCATGGACAAAAGAAAAACATTTTAACACTGTCCTATAAATCCACACAACACCCCCGGTAATTTTCCTGGAAAACAATAATGCTTTTTTTCATTTGTTGAGATCTAAAGCAGTTTCCTCTCTGTTAAAAGACCATGTATTGTGTATCCTACTGTTAGAAATCATCTGGGGATAAAGCTCAAGTGCAGCTGTTGTGCAAGAAGCGTAACAGTTTTATAAGAGCAATTATACACTGGCTTAGTGTAGAAATGGATACACATTATATAATATTCAGAGTTTTGGCATTTACTGTGAAGTCATTTAATTATATTCTGCATGAAGAAACACTTAATCTGACGAGAACAAACAGTTGTTGTGTGTTCAGACTAAAGCATCTGCTCTACATGAGCTAACCCGCAGCTGGCTGATGGAGGAGATCAGCTCGGGTTCTTGGTTATGAGGGCAGGACTGAGGCAAAACAGCCAAATATATAAAACTGGAACATCATTTTACACTCCTGCTTTTGCAACGATATGAGGAACTGATTGTGTATTTGCAGGCGTTGTGGTTGCACATCGACAGAATTGAAAAAATATTGTGCATTTGTATTTAAAGGGATGAGACACAAAAAGAATAAACAAAAGCAGCTGAGTTGCATTTCTCTATTTGAAGTGCAGCTGAAATGAAACAAACTAGAAAACAACAGCACAGATAGAGGACAATAATAGGATGAAATGCAATAAACCAAATAATTTGATAGTGAAAATGAACCAGATTGAATTACATTCATGTTTATATTCATGGTCGGGGTATCACATCTCCAAGAAGCTCCGGCGCTGCAGATGAAGTTAACTTTTAAATGTGCTGTGCTGGCAGCAGCAAGAAAGTTCCTTAATCGCTGGTAACTTTGTTTTGAGTGTTCGACTTATCCTCAACAGTTCTCGGGTTCATCTAAGACAAAACTCAAACAAATGCGTCTCTCAGAGACTCCTGCACACACAGCCGAGATGGGATTCAGTAGTCACACCACAGAGTAGGAAAAATTGATCACAGAGGCTAAAGCACCCATTTGTGAAATGGACTTTTCATATCAAACCCCTCAGTGAGAGCTGGCACGCTGAGGCACAGGAAGGATGGCAGCGGCTGACGCGGGGCTTTTTGCTCCATTTTTCAATCTGGTGAGGCTCAAGCATTCTCCTACAGTCATCTATGGCCGGGCTGTTTGGGGAGTGGGGATGTTAGAGAAGATTAATCTCTTGAGGGTTGTTTTCCATTTTCTAACACCCAGAGGTGGTAATTTATACCGGACCTCAGAGAGGGTCTTAACAGCAGAGTTTTCTGTGCTGCAGAGAGACAACGCTGCAGAATCAGCCAACCAAAGGGCTGCTCTGGACTGAAACTGTTCAAATTATTAAAGATTACACTCATGAGGACAAGACAATACAAATCTTTCATTGGTCCCCGAAGGGAAGCTGCCTTCCAGGTCAGGGTCAGCTAGAGAACAGCCCATTTATGTGTTATATGCCTTTGAAAGCCTTTGCAAAGTGTAGACCTGCACCAAGGTTATACTGACCAGGGATTTCAGGAACTACCTTGTACTGTTTATTTGTATAGAAACATTAGAAAGGGTTAAATGATCAGTTAATTCAAAATAGATTCCCTGTTTCATAGAAACGTCAAATATTTGTCAGTTATTTTTTTTACAGAAGCGTATTTGTTTTTGCTCCCGGCTGGTCTTAATATTTCTGAATTGAATTATCTCTGAAGCTTTTCACCGTCTTTAGATTTTTTGTTCAGTGTGGAGCTAAAAAAGTAAATCCATCCAGTGACAGGATAACTGCATGAAGAGGCAGGTGCATAGGGGTTCCTTAAAAAGTGTATGTCATGTCCAAAGTGTCAGAAAGAATCTCGGGCTCTCTCACTTGCGCCAGGCACAAACCCCATCAACGACTCTTCCTTCCAGAATGATGTTAGAGAAACACTTTTTTTTGGAAGTGTCTGGGAGTTTTGGAAAAAATTTAAATCTCGGAAAATCGCCCATTAGACATTTTCAAACTCAGCCTTTTCATCCACTGAGAGCCGGAAGACTGTTGCCGCTCTGGAGCGGTGTAGAAGTGATTTGAAAAGTGTTTCTTCTTGGCTCGCGCTCAATGAAAATGTGCCTCTGCTTTTGGAGGACTTTTAAGTGGTCGACATGGCTTCGTTCAATCATTCCTTCTTATTTGGACAGGTTACTTATTAGATGAGTCACAGGGCAATTTGGAGGAGGTGAGGAAAAGGTCCTGGCACAGCCGAGCAATGCAATGTTAAAGACAAATACCGTGTGGACAAGTAAGGACTATATATTCTGGTTTTACCTATTTAATTAACTGTTCTTGGGTTTAATCCAGAGACAATACATGTCCAGTCAGGTTTTCTCTTTTTCTCAGCTCCTTCATGTAAGTTGTATTTCTTTAATTCATTTGTTCGCCTCCCAAATAGGATCTATTGTTTCACTGTTAGGTTTTTAGTTTTCCAGCCCATTTATTGCAGCCACGAAGTAGAGACATTACAATAAACCTTAACTTTAAGCCTCACACCTGCCCCGGGCATGACCTTCTGCTCAGAGAACAAGTGGGTAGCCTCCTGCTGACACAGCACACATGAGTGTTTAAGTGGACGAATGAAATCAGACCTGTTTAAAAAAGAATAATCACCAACTGAGATCTTGGGGCATGCCCTTTATTGTGGTGAGCAGGGCGTACTGTGGGTTGTCCTCTACAACCAAGAGGAGCTTGCTCAGCTAAGATCTCAGTTTCAGAGAGCCTGCACTGGAAAGAAGCTTTAATGACCCGCTGTAGGAGACCCCTCGCTGAAGCCCATTAGCAACAGCAGGAAATGTGTGTTTAAGGGCTTTACACCTGCTTTGAAACGACAGACTGAACTTCCTGTGGATAATTATCACATTTCACGCCATAAAATCTTTGCTGTTTTTGATATATTTCTGTATAAACGGGTCATATGTGAATTTCAGTTGAGGATGTGGAGCATTTTTTTCTTCACAACCAGACCAGGGTGGTGTAGCTATAAACATGTTAACAATGACAAGGCTGATATGCCAATGTTTGAGTAGATATATGGTGCTAGATAGAAAAATAAGGGATTAGCAGAACTATTAAAAATGGGGGCATGAATGTTTGTGCCAAATGTTTATGGTATGGTAATCCAGCCAATAGTAGTCAAGACGTTTCACTTGAAACAACAATTGCCAACCTCACACTGCGGCTAAAGGCAAGGCGGGGCAGGGGTCAGTCATCACAATTAATTATCTGGGGACCATGAGTGTCTGAAGAAATAATTTCATCTCAATACCCAGACGTATGGTGTATATTAAGGTGAAAATCATGAAGGATCTTCCATAATTTTTTTCCCATCATATTCTGACGCCCCTCCAGCATTTTGGAAAAAAAACAGGATTTGGCCTCGGTTTTTATTATAGTCTATAACGTCCCTTCGCGGAAACGTCTGCGGGGGAACCAACACTCCTACACCAGAGTTTTTCCGGTACTTCAGTTTACAGCCTCCCACCAGAGAGATGCAAGGAGACTTCTATGGAGCTTCTTTTTTTTTTTTTTTTTACAATAAATAAGGTCTAGGTTCCTGTACTCACATTATGACCCTTCCACATTTTTATTTCCATGCCTAAACATAATAAAAGCAGCATATGCCAGCAAACAAAATCTGGCGACCTCTGAGCTGATTCGAGACATGAGAGGGAAGACACAGCCATCTCACTTTACTCACAATCGCACACTGACTGTTAAGTCTTTGAGAACGAGGCCGGTAAAGGCCCGAGTGAGGCTGAGGAAAGATGGGCTGAGCGAAGGGAGTGATGAAATGCAGCAGCAACACCGATGGACAGAGTAACCCAATAGCCCATATATTTACAGACCCACTTTGAAATTCCAGGCCTTGTGAGTCACTTTGCTGTTTTTAGTGCTGCATTGGGGGCGACGGGATTTAGAGCTGTCGGTCAGTGTGTCAGGCGCTCAGATTTTTTTCTGCTGCTGCTGAGGTCAAGGGCACGTTCACCTCCATAACGTTTAAATGGGAGCAGAACCAACATGAGGTCTGGGTCAGCATAGGTCCTAAACAACAGCTGCAGACACTTATTGGTAGAGAAAATGAGATGTGCTAACTTGAGACAGCAAAGACAACCCCGACAGAAAGAACTGTTTTGGGGTTTTCTTCACCTACTGTACATGCTCCTGTTTGAAACACCTCTCTGCAGATGATGCAGTCATTTACATTTCAATCAAGAAGGATGAATTTGTGGTATGAGGACAGCAACAGGTGATTTATGTCAATTCATCTGCATTAACTCTTCTATATGGAGGGTTATAAACTATTAGCATTGTACAGTTTCAAAAGATTTACAAAAGAAAAACATTCGTAAGCAATAACTTCTTTTTAACATTTAACTGGTGCCTGGCAAAAATTTGGTATTGAAATTCTGGTGATTTTAAGATGTGTTTGAATACAACACATTTGCTGGGATGCACCAGTAAGATTTTTACAGCTGCTCTATCCATGTAGTGAGAAAACTAACTGTAGTTGGAATAATTTACAAACCTTCAGGGAATTTTGAGTCAAGATTAGTTGGGAAACTAAATAATTTAGCAAATAGTTTAGAATTTAGCAGTAATTTGAACCCTGTCCTGTGTCACAGCTGTCATATGAACCATGTACCCTGATGGACAGAAGGCGAATCCCTCTCTGCAGATTCTATCCTCCCACAATCCACTTTGATGCTCTAATGATTGCCTAGTGAAATCTGGGGCTGAGGAAACTGAGCACCCCTGCAATGATACCGACGTGGTGAATTCCATTGGTGTGAAATTAAATAGTACGTCTTAAGAATAGGTTTTTTGATACTGTGAAGTAATGGAAAACTATCCCCCAAAAAATGTCTGGAGCCAAATAAATGTTCCTGTTTGAGGAATTATGGGTACAAGAGGGAGCTTCTGCTGCTTGACTGATATAATTAGGAGTTCATTCAGGCCCTTGAATTGTATATTGTTCATTCCCTCTTACCTTCTGCTGAGAGCCCTTGTACATTCACTCCTCTGGCATCCAGGAAACTGAGGCAGGCGTCCACATTTTCAATCTGTTGAGAAGATGGTCAGACAGTCAGCACAATGGACACGCACGCAAGAATGTGGCGATAGTTAACATTCAATGAGCCTAAATGTCTCGGGGCAGAGGACGCAGCGGATGAGGATGATCAGTGTTATTACCCATAAAGCACGTCATTGTGTGGCTATTATCCGACCCCTTCTTGGCCCTGAGACCCGGCAGCGTGACATACTGACCGCAGTGTATCGCCACCTACACAACCCGGGGCATGTCACACACCCATGTAATCAAGGAGGGCACACACCCACATAAGCACACAGAATGCCAGCAGACACACAGATTTAATCCAATGTCCTTATACAGGCGCTGACATTCAGACACACAAAATAAGAGAATATGTTATAAATGCATATTTAAACACAACGTGTGTTGGTCACTCAAGGCCTTTCACAACAGAGTCAACTGTCACCTCTGAAGACCAGTATCAGTTTCACAAAGGCTCATAGTTAAAGTTTTTTTTAATATCGCATTCCTTGACACACGCTCATGGGTGGCTTCATTAGCATGGTGGTGAGCCGCCAACGCCCCTCAAGAGGCCTTTTTTATGACGGGGTTAAAGGTCAGCGTGCTGGGCTTTGCCGCTGTGTGCCAAGGCCACACAAAGAGCAGGCTGGGCAACTCGGCCAGACGTCCAACAAAGATTCATGAGCTGTAACTCCCTCAGAGCTCTCTCTCTCTCTCGCTCTCCTAATGCTTGTTCACTGAGTGTGTCTGTATCTCTTTATTAGAGAGAGGGAGACTTTGTAGAACCGGGATAATGAGACAGTTCTGCACTCAGCTCATTTGGATACTTGCTGGTTCTTCTCTTGCTCCCATTGAGCTGAACTCTATTGTCCTCAATGGTTTAATAATGTGAATTTCAGTGGCATTTTCTACAATAGAGAGAATTTGCCTGTGCCTTAATGATGCAGACAGCCAGAGAGGGTGGGTAATTTCATGAAGTTTGCTTTCTAATGAGTGCAAATATTTTCTGGTTGGGACAATCTGCAGCATAAGTAAATCTTTGATTGAGATCACAAACTATTTTACTTCTTTGCACTACAACTGAATACAAATCAGTCTGTGGGCTCAAGTCTTTAACTGTCGGAACTTTGCTCTATTTGATCTGAGAAGAACTCGATTCAGCTGAAAATTGCCGGAAGATGTTTCACCCCAATATTTCACTTTTACGACAAGTTGTCTGTCTAATAATTTCATGATCTTGCAAGAAAGTGTTCAGCTCAAGTCAGCACTAACGATATATGTGAGCCAATACAGGTCGCTATGCACTTTTCACTATGTCTGAGAAGCTGAACTGATGTAGGTTACAAGCTAAATCAAAGGTGTTAAAGTTACAACCGTTCCTATGATCGCTTCGGTAAAGTTTAGTGTGTTGTTTGATGCGACTTTTAATACTTTATTGAAGTTTTTGTATTATTGTTCTACCGTTGTCCTGTATAATAAAGGGGCAATTAAACATAAACAAGTAGTTTGCCCTTTATATTGTCTGAAAGCAGGTTTCAGAGCTCCTCCATCTGCTGACAGGACTCACCTCCTCCCATTCCCCACCACAACACACACACGATTCCCCCCCCCCCAACAGGCACCAAACCCCCTCACATGTGGCCCTCCATATATTCCCTTCCCACATGCTGACATGTGTGCTGGCTCTCTTGGTTATCCCACACATACGCTCTCAGATGTTGGTGTGTTGAGAGACATGTGCGGAGCAGCATTTGTGAATATATTAATTAGACCAAGCAGCAGGATCATGTGAGCTGTGGGGGTTCTAAAAACGTAATCTTCCATTATAAACAGCGTTTAGACATATATGATTTGTAGTCAATGATATTTGCATTGAAAGTCACTTTTTAAATCAAGGAATAAGTCAGTTAGACCCATTCAGATGCAAACATTTACATTAAACAGTTTAGAGCACTTTGCATCTGTTCCACAGGCAGCGAGCATGTCCATGTGTGTGTTTGAAGGCTGGTTTAATGGCTGATAAAGACAAGAAGGAGTGAACTCATAAACGCAAAGTAAATCTCCTGAGTCGGACACAGATATCCGTTTTTAAAGGAGGACAGGAATCAGTGATGCTTTCTTTCTTTGAGCCTTCAACTGACAATCCAACCATAAATTCGGAGGCCTTTAGACGAAACCGCTGTTTGCTTTCAGTCGGCATTAACTCCAAAATGACGTAAACAAGCGGAACAATGATTGAAGGCGTTGATGACGGACGGGGCATTAGTGTTCCGCAGGGTTCTGGCGGTGCTTAACTGCTAGTTTGGTGGGTGGTTTGGCTTTGTGGCAGCGTGCAACAGCTTCTCAAGAAACCGACATCGTTTATTTTTCCGATGCAGGCTGGCATCGGACGGATCCACATAAGCCATTAAAAGCAATTTGGAAACGGGAATTTTGATGAGGAGCACTTCACCCAATCATGAAGCACTTAGAGCAGGGAAGAGGGAACGCAGACTGAGGAGTGACAGGAGGGCACGTGTGCAACATGCACTGCGGGAAGGAAACTTGCCACTGAGCTTGGAAGAATAATGAGGGGGCGCTGTTAGCTTTTCAGTGATTATCAGTTTCAATTAAACTATGTTTCATTTACAGAGCCACTCCACAAAGCCCAAATATCCCATTCCAGCTGACACAGGCAACCGAGTGGTGAATAGCTTCTGCTGTGGCTGAGTGGGACGAGGCCTGGTTGAGGGTGAGACCACTTACCGCTGCAATATATAAGTGTTGAAAGATTTAATTGACTAAATATAGGCAGAGAACACAAAGCTGAGATATTCCTGTTATATACAATATACGTGACTGTGTTCACGTAACAAAAGGCGGTGGTATTGAACTTGGGTTTTTCAGCAACAAGGAAGTGCTCAAACACAGTACTTCCTTGTTTTGTATTTAAACTTCCTGTCTGCGTTGGGAATGTGTCACCTTGTGTAGTTTGACTTCTGCTGCTTGTGGCCAGCTTGCTGTCATATTGAGAAGTTTTTTTATATAAAATGTGGTAGCTCTTCAATGACTGCTAAAGCTCTACGAATTATGAATGAAACTATATATATATTACATAGTTACATTAATGTTTAATTCATGTTGATGAAACAGACACTTGACCAGCAAAATCAGGTTAAACCTGTTGTGGCAACCTGTGCTTTTACAAGTTGGTGCTACTTCACTATCATCGATTTGCATCAGTTAGCACTTAAACTGCACTTAAATGCCCAGCAATCCAAAATCTCCATTGGATGACCTCACTTGAATAGGATTTTCCTAATTTTTGCATTACCAATGGGGCAATAATGGAAACCAGTGGCTGCCTGAAACAAGTTCAAGTTCTATCCATTGTCAAATATCTGTGAAGATGATAATTTAGCTAAAACACATAAAATCACTGCTATGGATTTGCGTAGATAATTTGTTTAGATTCTATTGAAGTCAACAAGAGAGATGTCTTTTAGATTTTTGTTTGCATTTTCTATTTTGCAACTTTCTAAGTTTTTCTCTTCCATAAAAAACAGATTTTTAGACTGAATCTGAAAGGAAAAACTCTTTGTGACAAAATGACTCAGTCGCTTTTGGAAAAATCTATCCAGCTCACATGTAGCACGTCTACATTACATGAGTATATTCATTTACTCTTTCCACACCAGTAAGACATGGTGAGACCCAAAATGAGACACTTGCTAGATCTGCAGCATAATTTCCTCACGTGGCCCTCTGCCTGAGAAAAGTGTCCTGGGCTGCTAAAAGGTATCGAGTGACTGGTGCACGATGGCTGGAATTGGAAAGGTTTATCCCTTAGATGCAACTGTCACATACAAACGAGCCAACACCTCAATTACCACTTCCTGCGGGACAGAAAACAACCACCTCCAGGGCAGGAATGGAAAACCAGGCGTCACATGAGCACAGCGTTATAATTGAGGGGTTTTACTGCAAAATGCTACATATTCAGTGGAAAATACATGGCACCTTAAATCCCTAAGTCGGTTTCTCAAAATACCAAAGCTTCACGAACAGAGCTACAACACAGTGTGACTAAGTCTTGGGATGACTCAGTTGGCTCCAATTTACCTTACATTTGTCTTTCCTATCTGTTTTAGTTGGAACCCTGTAATTACTCTCTGAAATCTGTCAGTGTTTATTATTTATTTTAACACCCAAATGAAAACAGAACTTAAATCTTGTCGTGGTGGTTGGAACCTTAATCACGAGGGGGGTAAGAGACAGACATTAGAGCCTGTTTGTGTTTCTTAAGGAAAAGTAGAGACCTGAGTGGCTTTGCAGCGTCTCTTCAGACTTCTATTTCAAATTCAACTTATGAGTCAGGTGAACACAAATAAATCAATCTATATTGTGTATATCACTGTATTGCCTTTTCAATCTTATCTCCCTGCAGATTAAAATCAAGCTGAAGCTAACAAAATTTGCATTGCCTCTGACATCTCTGTATCAATGTTTTTTTTTCTTGCATATGGCAAAACGTCAAGAAGATGAATACACACATTTTGCACTTATTAATTCATCTTGCCAGTGGAAACCTAATGAGGCCAGGCTCATCAATCATGGTGGTGCGACACGACTGTGATGGTTTTGAAAAAAAAGGCCTGAATATACAATATTTATCATTGCTGCTGAGTTGAGCTGCTTTCAAATTGCAGAGCTGGTTTGCAGCCTCAAGGTTTCGGGAACAGAAAGTAAGAATTGTTTGTATGTGGATTTTTTTTCTCCATTAATGGGCAAGAATCTGCAGGACATGGCAGATTGGAGCTCTTGAGTACACTGACACATTTTGAAAAACCTCTTCTCTCCCTGTCTATCATTGCTCCCTGAGCGTCTCTCTTCAGACTGGGGGTCTGACACGTCTCTTCCCTAACAGTCCATCGATTCCTGTTTCACCCTGCCCTACCAGGCAGCTGCTGACAGACAATGCATACAAGCAGATCAAATGAACAGAGTTTAAGAGCAGCTGATGGGCAGAGGGGAGGCTGGGTTAAAAGATCCTTCCTCATAATCCATCATCGCAAAACTTAAAGTAAAGACATTTTTTTCTCATCTGGATATGGCAGCTGTTTTAATGTGATATTAATCACGGTGGCAGGCCCCATACTCACGTACTTTCCTGACTGAAATCGATCACATGGTCTGTCTCATCTAAAATATACGAATAAAAGTTTTTTTTTCGAGAGACACCACAGGTTTGACCCTGCCTGGGTACAAAGTGTGCATTCATCACAACGTAAATGTTATGAAACCAGAGCGTCACAAAACCTTTCCTTACTGAGGACAGCCAAACTAAAATGAATCAATTCAAGTAGCCGAGACAAAACAAGCTGCTCTCCGTCATTTCCTTGAAGGCTTTTACTGCCTGTGACATTCCTATTTCTTTAGGGACTCTAAACACACACATGATGAATAATAAACAGGATCTGCATGGCAACACAGGCCTATATCCTCGGATGTCTCAATTATATATGGTGGTTGATTTTCAGATGTTTACAGCATCAAATAACTTGGAGGGCGTCCATGCGGCTTCGCGCATCTGCTGCCCAGACACGGTGTGTGTGCATGTGTGTGTCGGCTGTGTGAGTGAGTGGCAGAGCGAGAAGGAGACCAACGAGTCACTTTAATTAATCTGTTAAATCCCTTTTCATTACTAAAGTCATTTTGTCTTATCACTTCTGTTAATGATACTAAACACCAGCATCAACTGATGCCAAGTTAGAGCAGATTTTGTTTCATCTGTCCCCTTTTTCTGTCGTGGACATTCTATTCCTGAGGTATATTCGAAAAATGAGTGATCAAACATCCGATAAATGAAAACAACACAACAGAAACCTTTAACTATCCTGCCCGACCTGTGGTCCTTGCGGCTGTGGTTCAAGAGGTAGAGAAGGTCATCCATAAAGTAGAGGGTACCAGAACCTCCAGTCTGAAGTGTCCCTAGGAAATATACTGAATCCCAAATTGACCCTGACAATTGTGTAACAGAAGCATATCTGGGTATAGAAGTGCTTTCTGAATATGTTTTTGAAAGGGTGAATGTAGCCTGTACTGTAAAAGGCGTATTAATATAAAAAGCATATGGTCCATCAATCAGGCTTTTCATTTCCATAAAAATGAAGGAAGGTTCCCTGACATTGACTCCGTTGTGTGGCTCAAGCTTATAAAATAGTGGATCCTGCATTTACCATAATGCAATGCAATATTGTCACCCAACCAAGTGACGTGACTTGACTCAACAAAAAATCCCCATGAGCCCAAGGGGACATGTCAAATCGATAAAATGCTTGACTGGTTGCGGCTCTCTGAATTGCTGCCCACAAACTGATTCTGCAAATTCAAATCGGTCTGGTGCTGTGACCATGGACCAGTTTCTACTGGGCAGAAGGGAAGTTACAGGATGAAAGGTACTGAGATGTATAATCAGGAATCTAAGCACAGTTAAGTTCATCTCAGTTGATGGTTCTGTGAGTAATAGATCACAAGGGGATGAGAGGAGATGTTGTTGTCTTATTATTAATATTCTTCACAGCGGAGAACATTTGATTGAGTAGCAGGGGAGGAAAAATGAGGGGAGGATGTTTTCAGGGGCGCGAGTACAATGTTAAGTGTTTCTTGATGGCGAGCTGGAGTGACGGGTCTGCCTTCTGTCTCACACAAACACTGCAACAGACCTGTTACAGACCGTCACCGACACGATGAGGAGCATTAGCAGCACATTCTGCTGTCAAACCTGTCTGAGGCTGCTTCTCTCAGGGTCAGTGAGGTTAGGCCGCTGACTCTAAGGCATCTGTTTGCTTAACCTGCACACCAGCTAGGAGGCAAGGTGAGAAATATCTTCACAGCACGGCTGCTCACTGCTGATTCTCCTTATTTGAGTCCTGCTGCCCCAGATAGAAACAAAGGAATGCCATCTCATGAACTATTATTTAAGTGCAGACAGCAAAGTACAAGGAGCTATGGCTCAATGTGCGGCTTATTTTTGTATTTGCAGGCTTCTGAACTTAATTTGGGCAACCGTAGAAGCTGGAATATAGTTCCTCATACTGTCCATTGCTGCAGCTCCTCTTTTCAGCCTCTGTCTGAAACACCTGTCTCTTTAAGGTCCCCTCCAAATAAAAACCCAGTCTGCTCTGATTGGCCAGATATTTTCAGGTTTAAATGAGAATAGCAAAAGTTTAGTTGACTTGCATAAAATGCAGCTTAATAAAATGTAATGCTGCGCTGTTTGTGAATAACACACGTTGAAATACTGGTTCAGGAGAAGACACTTTTTTAACTGCAAGTGAGCGTCTATCTCATGAGAAGGGGCTTGGCTATAGGAAATATTAGTTATACGGGCTTATGCCCACACTAAATATAATAAAGGTGATGGGATGAATATACTAAAGTCATATTCACTGCTTCGGTCGTAATGTGCTTTACTGAACCTGCTATGAGCCATTTAAATGAAGCAGGAAGTTATATGGAGGTAAACGGTGTGGAAAATAACATATCTTATGTTAAGGCATTGAACAGAGAGCTCATGCACAGTAACTATATAGAGCATCGTTATAATTTGCCGCAGTAGTCTTTAGGCCACTGCAGTTACTGACAACTTTCTATTTTTACGTTAACTTTATATCCGTATTATGCAGCTTGGACATGAAATAGAAAAAGAAAAATCGAATTGATGTTACATCTAAAAATTCATCATAAAGAACGTGGTGAATAAGACGTGGTTGTTTTTCTTCGAAGGTCATTGAGTTCAAATAGCTGTTTTTATGGATCTTTGTATATCATGTTATATACATGGTATTTTATGTTGTATATAGTATATCTTATTTATGTTGTGAGTTTGTGCGTCTCTTTTAAATAAAATAGCCTCTCTCTCTCTCTCTCTCTCTCTCTCTCTCTCTCTCTCTTTCCCTCTCTCTCTCTCTCTCGCTCTCTCTCTCCTGGGTGTCCAATAAAACAGAGCTGCAGATTTTACACCAGCTTTTCCCAGATGTTAAATGTCACATGGCGTTTCCTCTGCTGCAGTGGTCAGTCTCCGGTGATAAATCCGACTCACCGGCTCAATTTCACCCCCCCCCCCCCCCCCCCCCCCGCTATGTGTTTTGCCTCCGAACTGTAACTTCAGTAATGTGCAAATGTACTTCTCTTTAATTTGACCTTTAAGTCTCATGTGGCCCTTCAGGACAAACAAGAGTTTGCTAATGTAGCATCTAAATAAAGAATTTCAATTCAAATGACTAAATCATAACATAAAGCCTATTTAAAACACACTAACACCTGCTAAGATCTGGGTTGCAATGGGAATGGATGCAATTATAATTCACTCCCCGGTCAAAGTAGCTGATCAGTTCAGCTCCGATCAGTAGTGAGGGAAACATGACACCTGGGTGAACACACTAAATTCTTCTTCTAATTCTTTATTATTGTAGTCTACTGTCTATCATGGTATGAAGCAAATTAAACTTCCAGGGTCTTGGCGCAAGTATAGCCATTCAAGTTTAGTACTGGTTGTTTTTACATCTTGGGAGCAACGTGCAACAGATTTTTTTTGGTGTTGTGCAAAATGCAACACAGGCAGGTTAGCAAGGTGAGAGAGTCACTGATGCACCTTAAATTGAGAAGCAAGCTCCTCTACTGGCAATCAGAAAGAAGTCAATCGCCTTTTTTGGCAGGTTAATCAAACCTTCCTATACTTTCTAGTTTTGGTATGGGTCATTTACGGCATATAATCTTATTTATCGCTGTATCAAGGGAAAGAGCATCCTCCGCTCTCTGGGAAAGGTGTCATAAAATATTTAAACTGACAAACTCTCTTCTACAGAGCAGCAGGGGAGTTTGAAAGCTCTCCTGGTCGATCTTTTATCTCCTTTCAGTTTGCTTTACTATAAGGTTGCGGTGATAAACAGGAGCTTCCTGTGTGTACTTATACTGACAGACGTCTGAAGACTGAAGTTCTGAGAGTCGCTCGGCGCAGTATTCACGGCATTTTTTTGGGAGTACGTGTTAAAAATAAATTCGAGCCTCGAATCGTGAACTTTGACTTTTTGAACAAACATAACACAGTTGTCGAGCAGACTACAAGGCCCGTTTTGTTCATGCGGCGAGGAGTGAGAGGGCGGTCAGTGATAATTCTCAGCCGTGACGCTTGCGATGTCAGGCTACGGGTGGTTGGGGGGGTTCCAGCTGGGTCGAGTTATCAGAGGGCAGGGATATGGGAGGCTACAGTAACAGTAGAAACAAAGGTGTCCTTGCAGAGAATAAGCTGACGTTGAGTCCTTGGCTGGACAGTGAGGAACTAAATGTGAGGACAAGCGACAGAGGATGAAGAATCTTTATTTTAAAACCAGACAAATGTACCAGGAGCAGGATTTGGTTTTCTGTGTTTATAAGAAACAAGGACAGACATTTTCTATTTTCAGCAGTTAAAACCAGATGGACACCCAGGAAAGAGTGATCCACTTTAACTTTATTGCTCCTTAATTGCAACATTCACGGTGGGTAAAGGGACGTGGACAAAAGTGGCGAGAAGCTGCAGCTGGTGTGCCGGAATCAAAGATTCAGGACTCGATCAAAAGTCATTCGCTGTGCCAGTTTAACAAGCCAGAGCTTTGCTCCCTCAACAGAACATCTGCCCAAGTCGTTCCCTTCTAATGAGAGATTAAAAGCTTCCTATTAGGCTACAAGTGAGCCTTTAATAAGTCCCTGGGTGCCCGCCTCAAGCCGCCGGCACATGAGAGGATCGACCTGTGCTCCACAACACACACCTCGTCCACAAACAGAAAAACAACCGGCTGCAAAAAAAAGGAAAAAGAACATTCACAAGAGTCCGAGAATGAAGCGGGTAATGTTCACACGGCGTGAGGGTGAGTTTTACTACAACAGCTGCCGAGGCACTTGAGCAGACATACATTGGAAGCTGGATTACAGACCAAGTCCATGGAGCTGGGCCGAGACCTCCCAAATTGGGGTTTCACGGATCCACCACGCACTGTTTTCAAAACTTTACGCACTGAAATATTGTCCTATTTCCTTTTTCTCTGACAATGTACTATTTGGAACAAGACAAATGTGTGTTTGCCAAAAGAAAACAAAATAAGACTATAGATCACAGCTTTTTCATAATGTGGTAGAAAGAGAAAGATTGATAAACACCAGTTGTTAGATCATTGAGTTAAAGCTGCCCTTCATGATTTGTTACCCTATTTATAGCCTGCTTTGACCTGATATGGTGTTACAGTAAAGTTTAAGGCAAATTATTAAAGACAAAGGCCCTCAATGAAATATCTGTCTTTAGCTACTGTGTTCACTATCCAGTTATGAGCTTTGTTGTTGGCAACAGGCAGATGGTCAAAAGTGCATCTGACAGAGGTTTTTCTTTGTGTGCCAAAATAGTTGAATTGCAAGCAAGAAGGTTCACGGTTCAAATCCCAGTTTGGCTAAGGTCTTCCTGTATGGAGTGTGCATGTACTCCCCATGCCTGTGTGGGTTTTCTCTGGGTGCTCTGGCTTCCTATCACAGTCCAACAGACACGCAGATTGGGATAAGTTAATTGGAGACTCTAAATTGATTGTGAGAAACTGTCAGTTGGCTCTGTAATGGATCCTAAATATGATTTAGATTACAAAGCTTTTTATTGTGTTATGCTGCTGCCTAAGCATTTCTCCCTCTTTCATGAATCCAGACTGTGAACGAGAAGAGATTTACTGGTTTCTAGAATTTCCCCCTGAATAGCTGTAGTTGCTGCAGTCTGAACTGGCCATCTGCCTCTGCCCTCTTTAGACCGCTCTCCGCCAATCAGCGGGCCCGCTCAATGACATCAGGGATGTTCCGGAAGCCCCGAGCTCCTATCATCCATTTGTCGGTGAGTTTCTAGACCAACTGACTCTCATAATAGGTGAATCGCCTGACAGCCAGAGCTGGTGTAATCAAATCAACGCCGTGCATGAGGAATGGTGTCACACAGATGCCAGTTGGTCGGGCCGGGCAGGGACCAGGGCCAGCGTCTCAAATTAAGAACATGATCAATTAGAAGCAGAGATTAACAGCGAGCCATGGTGATGATGAAGCTTCAGGCAGGTGAAGATGACACCGCTGAGTGGCTCGTGTGGTTTGTGCTCGTGTCTGGCTTCGTGTGCAGGCTACAAACAGATGGCGCCCAGATGAGACTAGGGGTCTTTTATGGTCTCCAGGAAACCCTAGACTCAATTTGGCCTCAAAGGCAGCGCACCGACTCCAGACCTGCTGCTAACGTCAAACCACCCAACAGTCTAACTCTACTTTTCAGTTTTGTATTCCTGAGGTATAATAGGTCTGCCTGTTGTTTAATGGTTTTATTCATCACTTTGTTTCTTAGTAGTTTGGGATCTTTCGATACGATTTTCATCAGGAAGTCACATAATTACACAGTTTAAGTTCTTGAGCTTCAATGTAAATTGCATTGAGATAATGTATATTATGATTTGGAGCTATACAAATAACATTGAATTGAATTGAATAATTTACTTCAAGTGTGAAGGTCTGAACATTTAGCATTGTATAATTATTTTTGCAGATTTCTCTGCCAACGATTCTTGCTGCAAGCATGCGCTGGCCCAGGCCTGTCCAAACCCTAATCCTAGCCAAGCTGGTTAGCATGCTACCTTTAGAGGATTATTCATTATTGTTGAATGTACACAGATGCTAAAGTAGGATGACACTCACTAGTTCAAACAAGTTTTGTGGTAATTTGTTCAGTAGCTTTGGCAAAAATCTTGCCAAATAAAAAACAAAATAACATAACAAAGAAGAAGGAACCTCCCTAGAGCAGGTAATAACTGGATTTTCAGCTCAATTCACAAAAAGGGACATTTCCCCCTTTCCTCAACATATCATTTCCATGTTTTATTCCTTTAGCAGTGCATTACTGCCAGAGAAATCACTCTGTCTAATCAAACCGGATTTGGCATGAGCCAAGGTTGCGAATGGCCGATCCAAGTACACACACTTGAAAGTCCAATACCACAAATGAAAAGCAACAGGTTGACTTTAAAGTAATGAGTTGTGTGATGCAGTCTCTCCCTCTTCCGACCTGTGCAGCCTTCTGCTGACATGTCTCTGCATCTCTGAGTTTGTGGGGGATTCTGACAACTGTTTGTTTCTTCCTTTGATGAGGCTGCAGGAAGCCAAACATGCACACATGCACACACACAGACAGTGAAAACACACAGTCATCCGTATAGCAGAGAAGCTCTCGGTGGTTTGCTAATGATAATGAGGATTAGAGTTGCATGGCGTTAATATTTTCTGCTGAATGGGCCTCTTCTGCTCTCCCCCGCCCAGTTTGAGCACAATTTCTTCCGAGGAGATAAAAAAACACCAATCCTTAACTCGTTTCAAAAACCTGGCCGGCGTGCATCTCATTCCTTTGGATGTCTGGGGGAGAAACTGCACCGTCAGAGGGCGGGAGGGATTTCAGAGAGGTGAGTAAGACGTTTGAAGGATTCACACAAACCGTGTTTCGGGTTCTTAATCCACAGAAGGCATTTATATTTTTACAATCTGAGCGCCTTGATCCAAAACACTACACTGAGAGAAGGTGGTGAGATAAATTAGTTTTAAATATACAAGTAGTTTACAACGGGTGAAAGATGTAACAGAAGAGGATATTGAAAACTAAACTGAGAAAACACTTTTCGGCAGGTAAGTCACAACCTGTTTTCCTCTGATGGATGTAAACATCTCTCTCTCCGAAGCTGCCTCACATCACTCTGTAGCCACTGAATACGTCCATGTTGTACAATTTCCATCTCTACTCTTATCTATTGCAAAGCTGAAAACTAGTGAAAGGAAACATATTAAGCAGTGGAAAGAAGCTGAACCGAACTCAGATCTACACCGAGTTGAAAAGCCCCTCGCACACGCTCCTGTCACTTCTCATTCTCGTCACCTAAGCCGCTTGAGGATGATTTCTCCCAGGGACCAGATCCACGTGGTCCTGGAAACAGTTCTGTGTTCGAGCTCCCCACCCCCAATTTCATAAACAAACTCCCACTAATCATTTTCTACGTTTTCTAGGCAAACAAATCCAAGCATTCCAAATGAGGACATTTTAAACAAGTCTGACCACACTGAGTGCCAGACCTCAAATGTGAGAATCAAATTTCCATTTGCAATGTCAATGTTTCACTTGTTTATAAGAAGAATGATACTTATTTTTCAATTATTACAAGAAGCTGTGGTGTGTCAGTCTGAGAGCAGGACTTATTGATTTCACTTTCAGATTAATTTATTTTATGCACTGTGTAACCCTGTGTAACTGCCTATGGGACTCTGAAAGAGTCTAATGCAAAACCATTATGAAGGTGGGACAGTTTCGGATTTCAACACTACACATGGTTTTTAGGTCAGGGAATTGTGACAGACTCCTTGCTCAAGTGCACAGAAGCTACCTACGGGTGCAAATAAAGTAGCCTAACCTTACCTAACCTAACCAGAAGCGGATATGAGCTGAAGCTGGAGCGCAGGATATTGGTTCCAGCAGCAAAATATCTGAGTGCAAGCGAGCTGTTTGAGCACAAGCACAGAAAATCTAGGCCGGGACTATCTGAGTGTGAGTGCAGGGTTCGGAGTTAATGCTTTACAAACGTGAAATCGATAAGTCCTGCTGTCAAACTGAAAGACCATGCTCTTGAATAAAGTGAGGAAAAGAAAATCTACATCCTAATAAAGGCTATCCTCAATTCAAACTGTGAGAAAGTGCTTTTTAAAAGCATTAAGTCCAAAAACTAAAATCAGGGATAAACAAGCTATAAGTGAACATGTACTTCATGGAAGTGCAATCATTTATTTTTTAGCCTAAGTCTAAGAGAAGTTATCGGACATGAAGCTGTGATGTTTCCATATTCAATTTCTCATTAGAAACAAACTGACCCAAATATGACCTTGGCATTTATAGTTTTATAGTTTTTATTATAGTGCAGCAGTAAGGAGGTCAAAGGTCAGAGTCTTTTACATACTGTCCTTGATGAGAGCAAATTGGAGCAGGTAGAGGAAGGAGATCTGGGGAATGGTTATTAATTCATAACTCCAATGGTCTTTGTCATGCTATCCCATGAGCTCTTAGGGCAATCAGATAGTTAAATTCTTACAACTCCTGGGACTATGCAACTGGAGCTTCATGAATTGGAATAACATTGACGGAAGTGAAAGGAATTGCTTTTATTGGCTGTTGGCGACAGACGTCTATGACAAACCTGAGCAGACATCATATGACTCCTTCTGTTGGATTAGCTCCACAGGAAGTGGTTGGCCTTCCCCTGGTTTGTGGATCTATTGCATTGTGAACGCGGTTTAGAGAAAATGACTGTGTTATGTATGTAGATGAGCTGGGAGGTTTGCAGATGCTGGGGCTGTGCTGGCCTCTGCTCCTGTGCTTACAGCAGCTGCTCAGTTGGCCTCAGTCCACTCAAATGAAAAGCAGTGGCCTAACAGTTAGGAAAAAACTGACTTGTGACTCCGGGATCATCATCTATGGTCCCGAGCGGAGGGGAATCAGTGCAGAGGAAGTTAATCAGACTGCCCCTCCGCTGACAGCTGCTGCTACCGCTTAACGTCGGTGCTACGTGGCCAGTGGCGGGTTTCCAATATTCACAGCTCAGGTTGTCAATATGATTCAAACATGAAAAAATTGCTCGGGACAGGGGAAAGGTTGTTAGAAAATGAAAAAAAGTCAGTTCATGTGTCATCATCACCTTGATCTCTTATGGTAGTTTGGTCGGTTTGGTCCCATTAACTGACTTTTCACACAATCAGCTGTGAGCATGACGTCACATTGACAGAAAGGTGATTCCAGGACTGAGCACTTTTGACAACTCTCAAAAGTCATGCTGAATTAACAGAGGTGACAGACAGTAAGTCCTGCTGCAGCTTTGTGGAGCCTTATGGGCTCAATAATCTTCTCCGGTGTCAGAAATGGTCCGTGAAGAAATAAATGTTCATTTATCGAGACATTAGATTCCACCGCTTTTGATGAATCATTATACGCAGCAACTACATTTCATTTAACTGAGTTTTAACTGCCTCTGGATTTCTGATTGATTTAGGAAATTCCACTTGTGTTGCCATATGCTGTGTGGCTACTTCCTTTTGATACCTTGCTACTAAATAACTCATATTACCCTATATGTTATTGATAAGATTTCACGCGTAGATTCAATTGATTCACTGGTAGTTAAACTTTCGGAAAAAACTCTCATACCACAAATTGACTGTACAAACTGAGACCAATGGGAAATTGACTGTTTACACCCCAGCCCATGCACCTTTTCTTTTTTCTACACTATGTAGATATTAGATAACACCAATATCAACAATACATTAAATATATTATAACAGTAATGTACTTGATGCTGCTGACTACTGGTGTCTCAAATATCTTGATGCAATCTCAGCTCACAGCATACATGTAATCAGATTAATAAACCAGGCAAACTCTTTACCTGTCACATCAGGAGCTGATTCCAAACAGTGGGCCTTCTAACTGTTTGTGATGTGTGTGTATGTGTCAGATGTTTCCTTCCCTTCGTGCCTCCACTCCATAAGCGACTGTGCTTCCTCAAACTTAATTTTCTCAAGCTGGCCGGACCCTCTGTGGTCAGAGCAGGTGGTGGATCAATGGGCTCAGTAAGTGACTGAGACAAAGAGCTAACTACGCACACACACACACACACACAGGCAAACACACACACACACACAGGTCGCTGGCATCTCGAGCCACATGTTTGCAGTGCTGCGGCAGCTCGCCCCTGGTGACTGGTGCGTTAGCCTGGACTCAGCTGTTTCTCACCAGGAGCAGAATCACTGTACGTGACAAGAAAAATAAACGTGCAGGAGTGTATCTTTCCGTTCACTGCCTGTGGGCAGGTTGAACCCGCACAATGACATGACAGGACCTTTACATTTTCTCCCTTCCTGGTTCTTTAATGTTGTTCTTCTAGCAGATTGCACAGCGACTGCTCCCACTACAGCTGGACTCACCGGGCAGGAAATAATAAAACAGCTGAGAACTCCACTGAACGGGTGAAACCAGTTGTAAAATGCATTCTGGTACATTTTGAAAAGAGACCCTAATTTTCCTCGCTCCCCCACACATACATCCCATGACACTTAATCACATCCACTGACTTCCCTTGTCTGGCAGTCACCTGTTAGAACCAACCGGCAGAGGTTAGGGATCTGGAAATGTTTGCGGAAGAGAGACAGAATTGTGCAATAAATGAAAAAAAAAGTTATCCTGCAAGCTTTAAGTAGTAAGGACTGAGCCTCTCATGAATCTACTGTCAAAGTCTGACAGGGGCCGACAGCGTCTCACCGAGAAAACACGCCAAAACAACCCAGCGGCTTTAGTCACTTTTAATGGCAGGAGGGCAGATGCCAGGGCAAACCGACACTGCATAAACACTTAGTCAACCCCAGTTAAAGTGAGGGGTAATTATCTGAGAGTGACGACAATCAGCAGTTATACAGACCGTCGTCTCATTAACGGGTGGGAGTGGGGGGGGGGCACCACTCAGCCACATGGCAGCCAGAAATACAGATTATTGAAAAAGGCACAGTAAATCAAAAAATGCGGGGGTTTGAAGTTTTCAAGGCTCCTCGGTCAAGTGGAAACGCGGTTACTTCTGTCATCGCCACGCTGGGTAGCAGGGGTGGTTATGGTTTGTGTATGGCTTAAATCAAAATTGCGGCGATTGGCTGCTTGAAGGGAGGCTCTGAAATTAATACTGAAAGAGTTAAGTGTTCGGATGACCAGTTTCAACTGGCCTGTGAGCTGCAGCTTTGTAAACACACTTAGTAGAAGTATTCATCAGCATCAGTAAAATGTTGTTAAAATATAAAAAAAGTGGAAGTACTTGCAGCACGTTAACAATGTAGCTGCTTTAAGTAAAGCTGATTTAACTACTTTACTTATAATTGGATAGTTGTGTTCAGTGGCTCCCAACTGAAGGGTCACAAGATAAATCTGAAGAGTCAGGAGGTGATTAATAGTGTAAAAAAAGAGGAAAAGTTAATTGTTAGACTAATGTATTATTATTTAATCATATAATTGATCACATGACCAATTTGTGCCTAAAACTGATAATTTAAAAGAGACCATCTAAGATGCTAAGATGGGAAAACACACCTGAACTGCCTACAACTCATTGACACCTGACATGTGACGACGTGCACCCATTAGAAACTGCTTTGAAAGGACTCACAAATAGGAAAAAGCTAAATAAATTAACAAATAATGCATTGTTGCTGTATAAGCTTATCAAAAATACGTATTGTCTTTTCCTATTCTGAAGGTAAAACATTATCATAGCTGTAAAATAAATGCAGACGACTAAAATGTATAATATTTCTCTCTGACATGTAGCGAAGTGAGAGCATTCGTTGGCACACGATGGAAATGCACGAGTAAATTACAAAGCTGCACTATAATCTAGATATGTTAATCATAGGTGAGTGTGGTCGTGTTGAATGGATGTTGAGCTGCTGTGCATTACCTCTGTTAAATTCTCTACACAGCATTCGCTCCCACTATATCTGAAAAATGTATTTATAATTTGAATTTACTTTACTGCCGCTCTGTTCGCTTCAGTAAAAAATATAAAAAATTTGTTATACAGCCCAGCAGCAGGTCGGTTAAAACTCAGTCCTCCTCTTAGGATAATTATTCCTCATAAACATAATTCGCTCTTGTGCATCCGCGCGTTAAATGTTGGATGAGGTAGTTAAATGTAAAAGTTGAAACACTCACCATTTGTGACTGGCTCCTGGGGCTGCCATTGATATCCTCCACCTTCTCATTCGCTGCACAAGAGAGGAAATCAAGTCAGTTTCTAATGTCAACATCCCAGCGTCCGGCGACTTGAATTCAGGTGCACATATCCAGTAGGAAACCTCTGCTGAGGATAGCACAGGAGCGTGTGTGTGTGTGTGTGTGTCTGTGTGTGTATGGGTGTGGAGGTGTGAGTGTGTGTGCATGAGTCTGCAAATGTTTGTGCGTCTGGGTCTGGGAAGCAAAGCTGCCTAATTCGTCAGCTGCCGCTAGAGAATTACTGACAGGCCTGCTTGGCCTCATTGTCTGTTCGGGCGAGCAGGGAGGGTAAAGTTTCAGAGAGAGGGAGAGAGGGAGAGGGAGAGAGAGAGAGAGAGAGAGAGAGAGAGAGAGAGAGAAAGAGTAGAACAAGTAAGGAACTTAGATGGAAAATGAAGAGAAAGACAGCATCAGTGTGGCAGCATTTGAGTGACTGTGAATATTGGTGTGGGTGTTTGTGTGTGTGAGAGTGAGAGAAAAAGAGAGAGAGAGAGAGAATGGGAAAAGTTCACAACAATGATGCAGATGAAAAGAGAATGGGAGAGAGCGTAGAGACAGTCGATGAAAAATATTTTCATCCAAAATATTGGCGAGAAATTTTTCTGAAAGGGGGCGGATAAAAAAAAAAGATGTATAACATCCACCGTGAAAAGCTTTATAACTGTGGTATAACTCAACAAGTCTGTGGGGGTAACTTATGACCATTTAGATCTTATGTCTGTTATTAAATCAACAGCAAGGATAAGATAAGGTGATATGAGATAAGATTAGATAAGATGAGATGATCTGAGATAAGATAACTGAGGTAAACTGTATTAATCCTGTGCTGGAACAAATCACTTGTTGCAGCAGCTGATAGTCCAAAGGAGTTTGATTATAGAACATATTAAAGTATAACATAGAATAAAATAGGCACAACAAAAAAACTTATTCCATATCTTTCTGAGTTTTATGATTTATACTTACCATACTCTTACTCTTCCCTAGTGTAATCCACTAAGTGACGTGTATTGTCATTCGAAATAGGTTATTTGTTAGGAGCAAGTCCAAGAAGAAAGAGAAAGAGAAGATGGAAAAAAGAGAAAGATCAGAGTGATGTAAAAGACATTATGGGTGAGAAACAAAGAGAGAGAGACCTAGAAAAAGTTCAACTGTGAGCGAGTTGGGGACAGACACAGATATGCAGTGCGTCAGAGAGAAGGAGAGACATGGAGAAGTAAGAGGGTAGAGAAAGAAAGGAGGAGACAGACAGACAGAGAGAGAGAGAGAGAGAGAGAGAAGTAAAGACTCTCTGGGCTCCTGTTGGAAGACACATGCCTTTGCACCCCAGGGTGCCAGAGTCATAGATCTCTGCTGCAGCTCGCCCGCCCAGCACCCAAAACAAGAGAGAGCTGCTGCGATTTGGCCCAAATATCAGACTGAGGCACAGCTTCCCTCCAACTCACCACAGCAAAGACCAAAGAGCAGAGAGAGAGGGTGTGTGAGAGTGTGTGTGTGTGTCTGTGTGTGTGTGTGTGTGTTTGTGTGTGGTCGCTCCATCGAGACGGAGTGAATTATAGGCAAATGCAGGGTTTAAATTCTGCTGATACGCTTGGATATAATTATAATTACCAATCTTTTCTCAACATTTCTAGTTGTACCTGAAGTAAAACAATGTACTTCTGCTCTATAGGCAGTGACACAATATACTGACTAACACAGGCGTGTGTGGAGCTGATGGACCATCTCCAAACCAGTGTGTGTCCAGGTATTACTCATGTTGAGGGACTTGTCTTTCTTAAGGGGACAAAAAGTGAGTCTTCATAATGTACATTATAGCATTTTAAGATATGGACATATTTTATGGTTAAGGTCATGGTTAGGCTTAGGTTTAGGTTAAAGTTAAAGTTAAAGTTTTGGTTAGGGCTAGTTTAAGTAAAAAGGGCGTTAGAGTAAGGCTTAGGGTTAGGCAAGTAGTAACTATGGTTAAGGTAATAGAAGTTTCCTCGAAATCAATACAAGTCAATGGGTTAGGGTTAGGGTTAGGGTGTATGTGTGTGTGTGTATGTGTGTGTGTGTGTGTCTGTGTGTGTGTGTGTGTGTGTGTCTGTGTGGATGGATACAAACCTATGATCTGGATGATCTGTGCCAGCAGGACTCCATCGGGGATGTCCTGGCTCAGGTCCTTGATGAGACGTGGACAGCCAGACTTGGCCAGGTAGTGATTGGCCCAGTCTGTGTAAATCTGTGAAGACAGAACAGACGCTCGGTCAGAGTCTGAGGATCAGAGATGGATAAGCAAGTAATGTGACTATCATTTACTAATAAATAAATAATATATTGAAAGTACTTAAATGTGCATTAAAGTTCCATATCCAAACTGATAAGTAACTAAAGGGTTTTCGATTGAGTTTCTGCACTAAAGCAGCTATGGAAGCAGATCTGTAATCCAGAATAGGATCAGCAGTAGCAAATAACCAGCCCACAAGATTTGAGAGTACTTCCCCATGTACAGTTCATATTTTCCCCTGATAAAATCTATCATGTGTCAAGTCAGTTAGTTTCAGAGACAATATTGTTTCTAAAACTCGGAGCGATATTCTTGTTACTTTGCATTTCTAACTAACCAAACATTGCATGTATTGACCGAGTGCAGCAAAAAGCACATTGTTAATGGAATACATAGATGTTGTTTGGACTAACCCTAACCCTAATTCAGCAGGTGAGAGAGAATCTGGCGTTTCCATCACTAAAGGTGAGTTTTTCCCCAAAGCTCCTAAAATTCCACTTAATTCAACAAAAATGATCAGAAACCAAGATGCATAAAGAACAATAAGAAGCACAAACATCATAAAGAACCCAGGCATATGCAGATGAAGGAAACCTACAATTCTGGCTTTGCCCCTGAAGACAATCTCTAACCCATCATCCATTAAAAAAAACAGCGCCAGCATCCTGTCCGTGCTGCCTGTCCCAGCAGCTCCCTGCTCTCTCTCTCTCTCTCTCTCTCAGTCCTCTCATGATGATGTGGTGAAGCTCTCTGCACATCCCCGCTACACAAACACCCGTTTTTCATCAAGCTGTTTGATCCACATGGAGATCTACTCTGTTTATGCTCTTTCTTCATGGTATCTGTCGTCAAAGTCAGCTCTATTGTCAATTCTGCCATATGTACAGTACATAGACGTGTCCCTCTGATCCCCAGTGTGAACGTTTATATGCGCATACAAGTACACAATGTATAACGTATTCAAACCACAGTACAACACATTATGCAGTCAAAAGGCACCCGGTTGATAGGATGTGAGCAAATGTCAGATTGAGTGGTAATGATGTGTAACTGCTCATATTTGCACATAAGAGAGATGTTAATATAATACACTGACTGTTCAACACTCAAATGCAAGACATAAATGTCTTTCTGACGACTGCTTTAGGTTAGGTCCCAGTCTTTTCTTACTTAGAATAATTACATGGAAATAAAAACCTGACAGATTCCTCCTTCTGAAGACCTCAAACACAGTTTAAAAAAAACTAAACAGAAGAGAATGTGTTTGCGCACCAAGCAAACTTAAAAGCAAATTTTACAATGATTCTCTCATTTATTTCAAACCAGCGTCTTTTTCCGATTAGGACATTTACTGCAACAGGTGGATTCACTTTCCCGTCTACGTTTGTCAAACCGGAAGAGACGCATATTGGCTAATCTTTTGCATTGTCCCAGAAAACCTCTTAACGGGCCCTTTGTCTTTCATTAGAGCCGAGAAGCCAACTGACAAGCCGCGCTTTGTCCGCCCGGTGACAGACTGGCCTCGACAGCTGCCGCGGTCTCCATGGGCTCTGAAGACGAAAGACGTGAAGCACTTTTGGGCTCCGAACGCCTGGCCCCATCACAGCCGACTAACACAGAAAGACTCGGGTGGTTTTTAAAGTTTAAGGATTAGAGGCGCTAGGAGGGGAAAAGCAATGTCCTCCATCCTCATTCACCAAACTTTCTACGCTTTCCCTCCAGATTCCTCCGTCTAAGAATCAGACTGCACCTGAGAAACTAAAAAAGAGCTCCGGTGCTTCCCTCTGCGCGGCAGGGTGCGTTTGATTCGGATTTCCATACATGGAGTAACAACTTTCTACAGTTGGTTGGAAATGAGTTGGAAGGGGAACAAATCCATACAAGCCAATAGAATGAAGGACTGCTGCCTGACACGTCCCATGCTATTTCTGGATTTAAAAAAGTATCATGGTAGGCCTGAGCAGAATGAAAGAGTGGCAATCGATGAATAAAAATATCAAATCTTCAAGAATTGTGGAGGGACTACCATGTTAAATTAGTAATTTAACATGAAAGTGTAATTCAGATATTGACTTCAGATTAAAGGGGTGCCTGTATTCTCTCTCTGCGCTGTCCTGTCAGTCAAACTGTGTGACAGGGCTCCAACATCTTTGTCTTAGGATTTTCTGCAAATAAAGTATCTGTAAATAGTCGAGGCTTCATGCCATCTTGAATGGTCGAAGGAAAGTCCCCCATAAACTCTCTCATGATGAAATAATTCCCCTTCTTTCCCCTCATTTACCTCACACACCACTCTGAATTAAAAACATTTCCCTCTAGCCGCCCTCTTTTTCTTGGAAGCGGGACGTTGCTTTAAAGACGCGGCCTCTCAGAACTCTGTATCTGTTGTGGTTTCCTTCAGCGACTTTCTCCATGATGAGAACTCGTTAAAGCGCAAACCTCCCAAAAAAAAACTGAGAGTCGTCAGAGGGGAAAACAGACACAAAGGGAATTACGCATTCGCTAAAAACCTGCTTGCAAGAAATAAAAGGCACATGCTCACGAACGGAGCGCACCGCAAATCCAGACCACATCCCGTCAGGGGGCAAGTAAACAGACGGGAGAGAGGGAGGATGGAGAAGGAGAGAAAGTGGGAGAGAGAGAGAAGTGAAATGTGTGTATATGCTGCTCCTGCTGACAGTCCGACAAGGCTCGAACACAAGCTGCTGTACAGCTGAATCAAACAAAGACCTGGGATGAAGAGGAGGAGGAAGAGGAGGAGGGAGGTCTGACCTGTGAGCTCTCGCTGACAGCCATGCATCTCCCTCCTCCTCTCCTCCCTTACTTTTAAGAGGGAGCACGGATGGAGGATTAGTGCCTCTGCAGAGACACAGTGTAACACGAGTGGTAGAGACTGTGATGACTCAACTCTCCTGTCAGTATAAGCCAGCATTCCTTCCTCCCAAATTTTTAAGACCACCTGATAACTGACAGCAGGGGGCGCTAACTCCTAAATTGGGTGTCATGAACGTTTCGCCAAACAGCTGATTTCACACCAAATGTGAAGCAAGGAACTCAGGTTAACACAAGCAGGTGAAGATTAAGACTAAGTGCTGAATTCACCACAATTGCTACGTTGTATGTGTTGTGGAGAAGCCGAAGGACCCTGCGCCATCTTGTGGGGGTTCACAAGATCAGCCGCAGTCAAACAAGTTAACCGTCTTCTACAGGAGCTGCATCAGGATTACTGTTGTTTCCGCCGCTGCCAATGCTGACCACTGGCCAGTTTGGTGACCTGCTGGGTTGGGTAAATGTCAGGAGCTGTCTCAGATGAATGTCATTCTCACCACCGATTGGCTTTCCTGACATCGCATCATGTGGATCTTACACCCAAGATCAAATAGTTCAAGTGGAGCAATTAAGGCAAAGGATGCAAATTTCACATCTTGGCATTGACTTTATCGCAATAAGACTTCTCTTTGCATTTGGTGCACCAACTTCTCTGCTTCATTTAGATGGAAAAAAACATTTTGCAAATACATTGAGAGTTTTTTTTGTTAACGTATTTCTGGATTTCCATAGGGGTTTCCCCCCAACAAGACTGAAACTACCCATATGTGTAAGTGTACTTGTTTTTTGGGAGAATGGAGACCGCCTGTCAATCCCTTCCTCAGCGTAGGTCTCCTGAAAACCCATCTTCAGAGCTACACCCTAGCTCTCCAGTCTGGAGGCAGAGCAGAATATGCAAACAGGAAAAACTTTGTGACAGGAATGCTTTCATTCAGAAGAAGCGTGTTTTTGATAATTCTGAGTCCCATTCTGTGTTTTTTTCGGTTCCAGCCTACTGTTTTTGGGGACAGCATGTTCCTCTTAAATTCAGTTTTAACCTAGAATATGTAGACATGTGGAAGCGAAAGCCGTCATGTTGGCAAACACTTCCATTTTTAGCACTTCCACCTGAATGTAATAAAATACGTTGCCAAAACCCTTCCTCGGTTGCTTTATTGCTGCATAAACTGTGTCTAAACTATTGTTTTATATCACTTAGTTTAACACAGAAATCATATTGAAGTAAAGAATTGCCACCAATCTAAAGAAAATTGACCACATGTATAAAACATGGAGGTATTTCTGAAATCCTCGGTCAGTTAGAAACACAGTGAGGGAAAAGAAAACCGACAATAGAGGGCAGACAAAACCAGGCAGAGATGAGAGGAGATAAGAAAAAGTAATGAGGACCCAGAAAAAGCTGCAAGTTCTTCAAGTTAAGAAAGACTCAATGGTAAAGATCTGTGATGTCCTGGGTGTCTTGTCTTGCCCTGCCACGCCCCCGCATCCCCTCATCTCGTCTCTCGGAGCTTTCTGACAAGACACCGACATCTGATAGACATTTTCCGGGGAGCCCGTCTGCCGCGCCGACTCACTGATCCGCACCCTTCTCGGTGTCGCCCGGAGTCGAGTCTGTCAGGACCCCTGCACTCACTCGCCCTCTCCTCTCTGACTCCCGCTATGCTTGGGAAGCTGAGAGCCAGCACAGCGACACAGAGGCAGAAACATCAGCAGCAACCCCGGCGTCAGTAGTGCTGGCTGAGACTACTGACAGCACCAAGACAACATGCACCTGCAATCCACAAATCCCCTCAGCCACTCAAACACAATCAACACACACATTGAAATATTGAACCACCTCCCTCCCCTCCTCTCGCCCACCGTCCTTCCTCTTGCTTTCTTTCGGCAGCCAGCATCAATCAGCAGAAGTCCAGTCTCCCTGGTGGTGTTATCCTTATTGATGCCACGTGAAGTATCTCCCTTCTCCTTCTCTGTGCTCTCTCTCCGCTCTCTCTCCTCTCCCTCTCTACCTTGCTCGGCCGATCTGTCCCCCTCGGGGCTGGGGATCCCGAGAGCGGCGAACAAACAGCGGGCTCTTACCCCGGAGCAGGGGAAACTGTCTTCAACAGTCCTGATCACAATGCAGTGACAAGAGCTACGCAGGTGATATTGGCAGAGGCTGCAGTGGTGCTGAACGGCCTCCGGGGGGAGCCGGCTAAAAGGAGAAGAGGATCGAGAGAAAGGAGTTGGGGCAGAGAGGAAGTTGAACTATGCAGGGCTGACGGTAGTACCCTGCATTTATTCAAGTACTTAAACTGAATGACTGCTAATGTATGGGCTCTTTAATCAGGGCATCATTCCAACGCTGTCTAATAAATAAAGGTCTTAATTGCATCCGAGGGGTTTCAGCGCACACGGAATCACTCGGAGGACATTTAGCTGTGTGATGCTGTTTGAAGCCGACCAGCCTCCTCCGTGGCTGCACTGGCTCAGATGCCTCCGCTTGGCACGCGCTGCTCAGCCGCTCCCGCATGGCTCCTAAATGTAATTAAACACAACATAAAGCCACATTAACTAAACGAGCGCGGGGCCCGTGGAATCGATAGCGCTGCCATGTGTCGGGAGCTTCCTCCATCATTTGCTGCATCTCTGTCTCTGCTCGCTGACAGGCTATGAGTGATGGAGGGGTGGAAACGGCCCGTTCAGATGGTGGTGTCGCTGTCAAGTCAGTTTACGGTGCATGTTGGAAAAGGAAGAGACACGGCAGGAAGTAAAACCCAACAGAAAATCCTTACTGGACGATTTACAAGTAGTGGTCTGACTGTAAGAAGAGTGCATCTATGCCTGGCTGCAAGATCTTTCCTACATTATAATGTTAAGGATCCTCTCAAAATGACATTATACCATCTAACCCTACATTGAAAAATCCAGAATATAGCCATCTTTATCCCACGTGGTACAAGTGACTGTGCCATACCATAATCTTGAACTACTTCCATGCACTGAAGCAAGGGGCAACCGCAGTAACTCCTCCACCAAATAATCGAAAGCAGGAAAGGCCAGTTGCTTTTACACTCCCTTCAAATGTAATATCTCATGACTTTGATCATAAAAGGCAAAACTGTTGTGTTCTTTAAGCCATAATTCCATTCCACTGAAAATTACCCCAACTTCCACAACATTACTTTCCTCTTTGTTTGAGGCAGTTGGCAAAGAATACATTTGTCCATACGATTAGCTCCAACGGTGGAGGAAATACTCAAGCAATAGTAAAAGTACCAAATGGATGTTTCTCGCCTACTTGAGTAGAAGTAGGTAAGTACTTCTTTCAAAATATACTTAAGGCATTAAAAGTTTAAACAGAAATTAAACTACACTATCTACTTAGACTTAGAATTGGACAATGACTAGTTTCTAAACAAGTTGATGAATAAAGAAATGTTCATGCTTCATCAGATCAATGGAAAAAAAACTGCCTTCTAGTGTTTGACCATTTCTCTTCCTGCACAGGAAAGGTCAAAGATAAATGAAGCAAAAAAAAACATGTTTGAGTGGAGAGCAAATATAAATAATCAAGTTGAATCCAGTTGAATTTGCCTTGAACAAAGTTAGCTATACATCAGCGGTACAGAGCAGCTCAAGACCTCATTTGACCTTGTAAACTGGCAACAGGGAGCCAGTGAAGGAAAACTGTGGTGTTATGTTCACATTTCTGGCTCAATCAGGCAGTATTTGGACTTAAGTTAAGCTTATGCAACTGGACAGCCGTGCACTTGAAAGCAAATTCTAAAAGGAAGCAAAAGTGAAGATCCGTATTTCTCGGGTCAACAGAGAGGAATCTCCTAATCCTGGTGTTATCCTACAGTGAGCAACTGCTTCTTTGGATATCCGTGTGGACGGAGTGGTCCAGATGAAAGATAAGATACGATTTCTGACTAAATCCTGGGAGGCAGATGGCCTCTCTCAGCGTTCAACTATTTTACCCAAGCACCTGGAAGCCATTTCTACAATGTAAACCCTTTTTCGCTATTCCCTGGGATAAGTCTGACACATCTCTATTCCCTCTGAAACAATCATTATCTTGTCCTGGGAGTCGAATGGAGAGGCTTGCGTCAAACCCACCTAATCCAGAGGTAATAGCAGCAGGCAGTTTTCCAACATGGCTTTATTCCAAACTCGCGAAAAACACCCAAGTGGGGAGTTTACGCTGGCAATATACAAACCGTTGACTTGGAAGTTTCCGTGTGGCCTGGCGCTAGTGAGGCCGGATCAAAAATAATAACTTTATTTACATGACAGCATTCGCCGCAACAATTTTGAGAGGCAGAAATGTGAATGGGACGAGCAGGGAACATCTTTTCTGCCACACCGACTGTCAATAACAGTCAATGTGGTAGCAAATGAAGAAGAGATCCGTCCGGTTGTGTTTAAAAGAACAACAAAACAGTTTTTAACACAGAGATAATCAACGCTAACTGCAGAGATGTGACTGTTCAGGCTTGTGCGCGTGAGACTACAAACAGAGATTATCAAAGCACGTAAATTTACTGTAGTTTTTCTGTGGAAGACAAAAACTGCTTTGACGCCTCGGCCAAAGTCTTACTCAACATTTCCAGAGAGCTTATTAAGTGTGTGCATCACTGTTTGTTGTGCTTAATCTTTTCCAAGGAAATCTGACAGGGCAAGCATGTTCCTTTCAAGGTCATATTTAGCCATCTGCACACACCATCTGCATACATTAGATACAGCCATACAGCAGCTCCATCCAAGATGTTGCTGTTCTGAAATATTAAAACCACGAGCTTCCAACTTCCAGGCGGGCACCAACCAAATGACTTCACTACGATCGGCAGATAACAGAAGAGAAGTGCACGCTGCAAAAAAAATGAAACGTTCAGTGCCTGCGTTCTCATGCCACGGTCTGCCAAGCCACTTTGTCGTTTCAGGGGAAATCCTGAGCAGAAAATGACATAATTGCAAGGCTGGGAGAGGTTTGGACACACAATCCATGTTGGATGTGCTCACACCCGTCAGTCATCGCTGATCTCTCGTAGCACAGCGGGGGCTGAAGGCCAAGGAGTGAAGACAGGAGAAGAGAGAGAGCAAGAGAGAGAGAGAGAGAGAGAGAGAGAGAGAGAGAGAGAGAGAGAGAGAGAGAGAGAGAGAGAGAGAGAGCGGAGGAGAGGAGGGTGGCCAGAAAAAAAAGTGAAAGAATTGACAGATAAAAAAAAGGAAAGAATGACAGCTCCAAAGCAGCTTGAAGACCGATGAGCACAAACGCAATTTCAAGACAGACAGCGTCAGACAGAATAATGACTTTGTTGACCCGTTTGAGAACTATCAGTGTTACTAGCGCCAATTACACACAATCGGTTGAAGCAGAATGTAGCACACAGGCGAGAAAGGCTATAATATTCAGTATCGTTCTTTTCACGGAGTCAGGCTCATACAACAACACAGAGTACAATGCAATCACAATGAGGCTATTTCCACATCAATATGTTTTTGTTTGAAAACTCTGGGGATGCATTTTAGTCTGGACGGTCAGAAATGGAGATGTTTGGAAGTATTGATGTAGACACACACAACTCCCTGCTGATTGTGTCTTTTCAGTAATGATGTAACCGACGCTGATTCCTTGGGTTCCTATCACATGTCCCCCTCCCAGATGAAAACAACCAGCATTCCACTCGGCTACCAGTTTTAAACACAACTGTAGGAACAAGCCATCATTCAATCTGCAACACTTATAACAACCAAATGCTTGCTTTCCATAAGTGGTCATGTGATTTGCGTTTTCATACAAGTTAGTAAATGATATGGCGCTAAAACACCCATGTGGACAGAGATCCTTTTATTTTGAAAAAGCCATTTTCAAATGAAAACGTAGTAGTACGGATGTAGCCTGAGAGGAAATGCTTTCCACTGTACTTAAACCAGACAACAAGCAAGACTCAGAGTTAAATTCAGGCAGTGATTCATGTTTATATGATGGAACTCCATCAGATGCTGTGAGGAAGTCGCAGTAATTTTATACAACCCCCGAACACACATCCTCAAGCATAAACACGCTTCCTCTCCCTGCCAGCGGCCTTGACCCCAAACCAGAAAACAGTCGGGCAGATTTACACCATCCCTCTTTCCCTTGCAAGGCCCAACAGGTCATTTACTCTACACAGCTATAAAACATTAAGGTGAGGCGGTGAAAACAAACTGTAAAGCAGTAAAATATGAAAATAAATCACAGAGGAGAGCATGAGGAGCGCTTTTCCAATGTTGAGGTTGTGAAAACATGAGAAAGTTAAAGTGCAGGTTTGTGAAAGCACTTTATGAAAAATGAGGGACAAAATCAACAGTGCTCGTTCCCAAGAAAAGTTGAAGTTATGCTCATATAAACGGTAATGGCTGCATTTATATGGCACTTTTATCCAAAGTGCTTTATAATTTACAACTGATGGCAGCAATCTAACGTGCAAGGCACCAGCCCGACCACTAGGAAATATCTGAGGTTCGGTGTCTTGCCCAAGGACACTGAGATGCGGAGAGGTGGAGCCACAGACTGAACCACAGACCCTGCTGCCCTCTCAAGGTGTGTTCAGACTTTTATTATATTATTATTAAACTTATTTACAATAAAACAGCGTCAGGGCTGTCACTTTGTATTGTAGCTCTGTGGAAAGGTTCATATTCCAACTGTTATTACCCATTTTAATTCAAAGTATTACGCATCCTACTGTCTGAAGTAGTTTAGCTCGTAATCCAGCAGAGGGCGATCACTATCAGCTCGACCTGTTTCATCAAGAGCGGACAATCAGGATACCAAAGCTTCTGAGTATCGGAAAAGGCCTGACAGACGGAGTGGCCTCAAGTGTTTAACCTCGGCTTCAAATACAGGCAAGCTAACTAAATGTCATGTGAAATGCGTTCAAAGGTAATTTTGGGGGAAATGAAAGCCTTATCCCTTAATGTTTACAGTGTAAATTCATAACGTTTTCAGGATAAGCACAAACTTTTTTGCTCAAGATGAAACTTGTAAATAATACAAAATAAGGCATGTTGCAGAGACATGAATGAGGAGACAATTCCTCTCCTTCATTTTACACAGTCATTTGTTTTGAATGTACGCTGCGATCCAGTTGGAGTTTTGTAAATTACAGTACGGAAATGATCTTTAAAAAGACACTTGTTATTTTCTATCTCGGTTATGTATGTGTCAGAGCTCTTAAAATGATTTATGACATCAGTCTTAGTCACAGAGTGCTTTTGTTAGCCTGATAACAAAACAGAATATGAATCATGAAGTGATATTTGTTCTGTAAAGTTCAGGGTAAGACTTGACTTAGAGTTCCACGCTCATTTATATATTGGAGGAATGTAGAAAATGCGTCCTCCATATGAAGTTTTTAATCTCCCAGTGTTTTTAATCTCCCGGTGTTCTCTAAATAAAGGCAACTTCATATTCTGCCTGTTTTATGATGTTTGAAGTTCATTCATTTCATGCAAGTTTTAAAAAAAGTCATTTCATTTATCACTGTTATTTAACGCTCTCCCGTCTACAGTCTTTCTTATTACAAAGATAAAAATACTAGACGTCCCATAAATATATGAAACCAAAGTGGTGTGTTCGAGCCATCATCTCTGCCCTTAAATTACAGACATGTAGCCTGCTACAGATGCTGAAGTAGTCTCTTTCTCCCTCAGTGACACACACACACAACCACACAAACACACACACACAGAGTGCGTCCTCACATTAAGGTTTATGAGACTTTGGCATACACAGTCAAGAGCAGTATCTCACCTTACCATGGTAACCACAGCATGGTGAGGCAGCGTCTGGCTCGCTGGCTCTGTGGCCTGTGATCCAGACACTGCCACCAGCATGCTGGCAAAGGACACACGCACACACACACAAACACGCACACTGGCAGCTACACACAACCTCACAAACATTTCAAAATCCCCTCACGCCTCTCACACCCATCGTGAGCTTCACAGAAACCTCCATCCAAAAACAAAAAAAGGGGATTGGATCACATCTAATCCAGGTGGGTTCTGTCCAGTTGCGATAATGCATGAACTGTGGATGTATCCATTGTTTTTGAATAGCCAGCAGCTATTTGTGTGACATTCAGCCTGCGGCGAGCCCAGTGTTAATCGGCTGCGGCTGCTGCAGCTCAGAGAATTGAGCTCACTGTACAATCAGCAGCATCATCTCACTGTAATGGCCCTAATTCGACTATGTTGAACGACGGGCAAAGTTTTCCTCCTCGGAAGCCGGGGACATAAACCTTAACAAGCATCCTGGGGCTGACAGCTGACACCCGTCTATTCCAGGAGGCCGCCCTGGGACTCTGTGATTATTCCTTCAGGCCTCCGTAGACTCCGCCCACTCCCAAACACAAATAAATCAGGGGAGGAAAGCAGGCTGCTGTGTCATTAGATACCCACGCTGCAGTGGGGGTGCTCTGCCAGACGCACATGGTCACAGAAGCACAAGCACCTCCTTATCACGATAACGACTGCTTTGCCCGCGATCCCGTCAAGTCGTCCGCCCCAGAGCGTTCAAATTGTTCTCCAAGCCGATTCCAACCAAAACCAAACGATGGGGACCTGATCTGTGTCGGTGTGACTCAACACCGGCCCACTCGGATTAGTCACACTTCCTCACAGCATCTTAGCTGGTTTACTCTTCATTAAATCAAGATGAGTCAGCTGCTGAGTTGGACTGGCTGTGGTCGCTCCACAGCATCGACCGGGCTCCGCTCGGGCCCGACCTGGAAGCACTTTCACTCGCAGCTACTGTTGCAGCTGCCAGCGTGCGCCGAGGGCCTCTCTGGACAATCATGCTGATAAAATGGATATTTGCTGAAAACAGACAATTTTTTAAGTGGAAATTATAGGGCAAAACGGAAAGAGCAGAAAAGGGGGATTGTAATCAGGCCGAGGCAGATGGGAGGTTAAAAGATAATGGGTTTAACAAATGGACAAATACTCATATTTATAGCCTTACGCTTCTTGTAAACATTGTGCTCACAGAGCTCTCTGCAGCTCAGCAACACAAAAATCGCGATCAGGTCTCAGCTCCCTCTGGGCGAGTCTGGCCTCGGTTGTTTGTGCACAAACAAGAATAATATGAGCGCATTGATATGCGGCCTGCTTGGTTTCAGTCGGGACTGCCATCTGCTTGTTGAGAAACAAATTAATGTAGATGCTTAGATTAATGGCTTTTTGATTGGATGCTGGCCAGACTGCCCGGAGCCTGGGACGTTTTTTATTAACAAAGCTCTCAGAGGACGAGGACACCACGGTGTCGCTACCCACCGGCCACTTAGCGAAGCAGTTGGACTGTTAAACAGCTGAATGTTCTGTACACTCCTGACTCCTAGTCTTTAGCTTTAATAACAAGACATGATGGTGCTGGGATGGGAGAGGCTGTCACTTGAATACAAGTTGTCTTGTAAAGAATCTCTTCTTTCTCGCTCCACTGATTTCCTTCAAAAGTTTCTGGTGTCGGCCGATAAATGAGAAAGGTCTTAAGATGCTTTTATGAAACCTTCAGGATTATTGATTGCAGTTTATTGTTGTCAAATATGATAACATCACAAATTCCAGCAGGTTGAAAACAATTGTGCAGAGTTTCTACTTTATTTATAACCAAAAATGAGGACTTCAGATGTTAGGAACAATCTCTCATTCAATAAACCTGCCTAAAGACAAGGTAACAAGAGTTGGTCACAGACATTGCTCTTTGTGGAAAAGGTCCAAAATGTCAGCAAATCAAAATATGTTTGGAAATATTTTCATGTAATTTACGTTTACTTAAAAAGTGACGCTCATACATCTTGTACAAAAAAATGAAATAAAGCGGATTATAATTTGGGACAATAATTTGTTGTCTTTCTTGTTTTTATCACTGAGATAACATATTAAGTAATTTCAGTATAAAAACAAAAACATGAAAGACACTTCATTCCCTATAATAAAGTGTTCAAACACTGGTTTGCAGGTGAGATGTTAAGATGAAATAAAGTAAAGGATGAAGCCGTTTTCCAGCCTTGAGATAACTCCACATAGATGTATATCTTCACTTCCTCACAGCCTCCAGCAGAGGGCTCCACAGGGTGTCACTCAAACCCCCCACCAGCAGCACACTGAACTGAATCTGTGCTGTGCTGAGGAACAGTCGACATGTATGAACTTAATGAGTGATTGATCTTTCATCTGTGAGTCGCGAGGGAAAGCCAGGACGGCCGACCACTTCAGAAGTCGTGTGGCTCTGGCTCTTTAGCTTGTGATGAGGCTTGTATCCCAGTGTTGTCTGCAGCCATAACCTAAAAACCAGATTCCACTCAGCCAGACTTTAAGGGCAGATTAGTAAGTTAGAAAGAATGAACTCTACAATTGCAATATCAGATAAATGAGTTTATGTAGGTTATTTGCCTTTGATGTGGTCAGGTTGAAGTTTATTCCTCTTTTTTCTCATCACTTTTTCTCATATCAGTAAGCAGATAGTTCTTTTGGCAAACATGATTGGATAAAGCAGAATAGAACATTCAATGCAAACCAAAGGGTAATTTGATTAATTTTACAAATCACAAAGAGTTCTACTGCTCGGCCTGCAAACATAGCTATACTTCTGATGAGAGCAAAGCAATAAACCCTGATGATGTCATGAAGACTAAAAGATGTGGGCACTTCCTGTCACGGAGGCTCTACATAGATGACATTGAACTGCTTCATGGGAAACGTAGGATTCAGCAGTTTTGAAACTCAACTCATTCTGAGGAATAAGAAGAGTCTGTTTCTCCGCTCCACTGATTTTGGTCCTGGAATTTCTTTAATCCCCCAACTTTAGGTAGGTGCTGCACTAATTTGATTGGTTCAACTAAAACGTCCGCACATTATTAGCTGACTTGATACATTTCAGTTGCCATGACAATGCCGCCACAGGGCACAGAGGTTATACAGGGAAACATGTGGCGCTCGTTCCAAGCAACAACTTTCAGGCACTCTTTATGATTATGATAATCCAGGGGAAATAAATTGTATCATGAAGGTGCTTAAAAAGTCAGATGGCAATTTTTAACCATCATTACTTTGTAAATAAAAGGCAAAAGTTTCTTGGATGTTTATGACCACACCTGGTGCATTTAAGGCCTGGAATTAACGTAGTAAAATCTCAAACTCAAATATCGTAATTTTTTCTGTGATTTTTTATTTCTTCCGTGAGCTCACGTCCACAGAATGAAGTGAATTTGTGATTCTCTCTATGATCGTAATTAATTTAGGTTGAGACTTCATGAATCAAGGTCTGGCTCCCCCCCCCCCACTGTTCATTACCCGGTGTAAGAGAGTCGTCGCACACTGTCTGCGCCCTGTAGACGGCCGCGACCCCGACTCCCTCCTCACACCCATCAGCAGTCATTACTTAATTAATGCGAGGGCACGTAAGTGAACTCAGAGGAGGCGGCGGAAAGGCGTCGGTGCCGCAGAGTGTGAAGGAATCAAGGGGGGGATTGGGGTCATGACCGGCCTGGGTCAGCGGCTGAATGAACCCAATTGGCCGTCTAATGGCGCTGTCAACACGCTGAAAGAGGTCGACTGACTTCGCTTCACCGTAGCTCCTCCCTCAGTGTGGGCGGGTGCACAGAGCTCAGCGAAAAAGCCCCGGACGCACACAACGGTTTTCATTTAGATGTGACGATATCGTTTCTGTGTTTGACTTCCAGTGGCTCAAAGGAGAAGATTTGTACAGAGTAACTTTAGGGTTGCAAAACACACCGGCCATCAATCACAAGATTTCTGCAGAATAATACCCACACATCAGCTGAGTTTTCCCAGGGAATTGACTCACTCGCACAAAAACACATTGCACAATTTCCACCTCCGAATGTGAAATGAAACCCTCTGCTACATCATCAATGGTCAGTGCTGAGCTGGCGCCAGCAGAGGGACCTGCAGACCAGAACAACCTGCTCCTCATCAATTATCAGTTGGGTTCTGTCCAGTTCAGATAATGAATGAACTGGGGATGTATCCATCGTTTTTGAATAGCCAGCAGCTATTTGTGTGACATTCAGTCTGCGGCTCATCAGTTAATTGCCTCATTGCAGTGACAGGTCGGCATGTGATGTCATCATGCACGGCAGCAAAGCAATTAGCAGCTAATATCAGTGATGGGAATCGTCGGTGTTTCATTAGAACTCTCGCTTTATTTGATAAACCTTTGTTTGAACAGTGGACTGAGGGAAATTGAAAGTGTCGATTTCTTTACTAGAAGTTCAGCAATGAGACAAAAGTGTAAATAAAAAAAAAAAAAGTCACCAGGCAACTTCCGATGGTTGAGACTAAATTGGGATTTAGCCAAATGGCCAAGCTACTTCCATCATCCACTGACACAGGAAAACCTTCCCAGAGCTCCCAGCACACCACTCACCTCCCACTCAACCTCTACCATGCAGGGAGTGGGACACAGTGCAACACACGGGTTAAATAGCGGTGCGGTTAGCTCGGTTGCTTGCACCCATCAGCCCTGACATTTCCTGTAAATGTAATGTGGATGTGCTAAACATCTGGGGCCAGGGGTCTGTGACTGGGCCCTGACTCACAGGTGAGTGCTGCTGAGTCACGGGATCCACAGTGTGTTCTCGCTCAGTGCTGCTGGAGCTCCTTCCAGCCGCCGACACACAGTGAGTCGCTCATGCTCGCCTCGTGTGTCACTGTTGTCTTTGTCCCTTGTGTTGTTGTTTTCCTCCAGACGTGTCTTTCCTCACTTTACACTGATTGATTGCACCTTCATGCGGCAGGAGTTGATCGTTTCTCATGTGTTCATGACAAAGTAGTCGAGTCCATCAGTCAAGGTTTACCTCAATCACTGCAACTACCGCCATTTCTCCCAGGGCTGCAACCAATGACATGAACCTATTTATTTTCATTCCTTCATCTTTTTCGTCTATAAACTCTGAAGAAACTGTGGATCTTAGCTCCGTTATATAACATAGGGGGCCCGTTTTGTTTTCATTCCTTTTCCTTTTTTCTAATAGACCAGGCTGTGGTGTGCAGCTGTTACAACAGAGGTTAGAGTTCACTCCACGCTCTGTCAGGATTTCCTTCTTTTGCTTTTCTAAAAGAAATGACTTATAAAGCTGCCCCCGTCCAGGAGGGGAAATAGCCCTGTCTTGACAGACACGCACAGAAACGCATGCAAACATCCACCCGCGCTAGGCTGAGGATTTCCTCACCGGTTCTCCCTGTCAGTTTTGTTTTCGCACTGATGGTCGGAGACATGAAGCAATGAGCGGACTCTTCTCATTCCTTCTGCGTGTGCCTCTTTCACACACACACACACACACACACACACTCACACACACACACACACACACACACAGCCTCAGCCCTCCACTCTTTCAGCCACCCTGCACAGCTACAAAAACAAAGTCCAGACAAAGGAAATGTGTGCATGGATTTGCAGGTGTGTATTCCAGAGGGGAAAATAAGGTGAGAGGTAACCGGAGAGGAATCAGGGAAAGAGCTGTAACAAACTAACTCTGAATAATCTCCAGAAAGGATGCAGAGGGGCTGAAGGGGAGAAACATCCGAGTTAGTTGCCGCTGACAGTTTCTCCTGTCAGCCCCCTCGGGAATACTACAGGTAACATCCCAGCAGGAGATGGGCTCTTGTGAAACTCCAGATAGAATCCGGACCACATTGTTCGAACAGTTCAAGGAGTTTATGTCTGAAAACGGCTTAAAGGTGTGCAAATGGTGTGCTTGCATGCATGTGTGTGTCCAGGTGTCAAAACCATGGCGCAGGAGATTCATGACCTACAGTGGAGCAGAACTTGGTAAAAGCTGCTATTGTGCAAACATCTGTAGAAGCAGGACTGGGGACAAACACCTGCTGTCAGACCGACTGCGGGATCTGGGGAGCGAGCTTAATGAAGGGAACACAAAGGGAAACAGAGGGAAGCATGTTTTTTTTTGTCGAGTGGACCTGCAGCACGTCAGCCGAGGAAAAAAATAAAACATGAACAGCTATTTCTGAGCCACGTCTATTTGACAAATGGCCCGGACTTTCCAATTCCCCATGATTGCTATTGTTTGGTGCAGACTTGGGTGCAGAGCCCCGCCCCCCTTCCCCTCACACACAGACACACGTGCGCAGCATTCTGCCTCAGGTCACTTGGGTTTACCTGTCGCTGCAGGGACTAGGTAAGCCCCGCCAATTTGCTCGGTGTGCGAGGCCTGGCTTTGTACCGTGAAAGAGACCGCCGTCTGAGGAGAGACTTGTCAGGATCACTAAGAGGACACAACCTTTATTCCCCTTCTTCCCCCTCAGCGTTTTCTTTTTGGGGCACGAACCTGAGACACTGTGTCGAAAGGTGGTGGTGGTGGTGATGGGGAATTTAAAAATCTTCAGTATAGCACTATTAAAAGGGTCTTTTAAGCTCAGCGTTAACACCACACTGCCCCTCTGCCGCTGGTCTGTTTAAGCGTCTATTGGATCACCTAGTTACCACAGAGCCTCCGAGGAAGAAACAAGGGGGGGGGCGCTTTGCAGATGGGCCCCCGGGGTGAGAGACAGAGTGATCAGCTTACAAGAGCCCAGCGGTTGACAACGTTATTTATGAGTCGTCCCTAATGGATTTAGAGTGACAGCAGTTTCAGTCCGCTGGCAGGGTCAAAGGCAGAGATGAGCAGAGCGCCAATGCCCACGAGGGTGATGGACAGCTTCGTAACGTACCTAACGTACCCCGGGGCAATTGGTGAGAGGGGGGGGGGGGGGGGGGCTCCGAAAAAGAAAGAAAGAAGAGAACGAAAGGGGAGAAGGGTCGAGGGAAGCGGCACGAGGATAACTCTCCCCCTCTCCGACGAGCGAGAGTGATGAAGAGAGGTGCGTCTGGGACGAGACAGCAAGCGTTTTTCCAGTCCATTTGCCCTGCGTCTAGACCCAGAGTCAACGGGACAGGCCCAATAAAAAAAAAAAACTCTGGATATTACAGAGCAGAGACTTGGTTAGGCAGCGTCCAAAAATACATATGAAAGGCTGCACTGTGGAGTAGCCGAGGACAGTGAACTGCGGCGATAGCCATTGAGAAAAACCTCAGCGTCCTCAATCTATCCTCCAAAGACCTCACAAGCAACGCATCGGACCTTTTCACTACTGCTCCAGATAAATGGAGTGACTGTAGCGTTGGGTTCTTTGTGCCAGAACCATTCGGGGTGCCTCATGACAGCTGTGAACTTTGAAGGAATTTTTTTTTGCAGCCACACTGAAACCTCAGCTGTAGCAACACGCACCTTTTGAGCACTGAGCGCTAACGCCAGCTACTACACAGTAAACACTCCCCCTCTGCTCCATTAGCTTCAAATAAATAGGGCAATTAGAAGTCCTAAGCAGCCCGGAGAAGACACTCTCCACGTTCCTGAATCCTCTCCAACGGATAAATACATAAATAAAACATACAATTTGGGTGCTGAGGATCAAAGTCTACTGTAAGAGTGTTTGATGTAGTCACGGACTGACATGTGCATATTTAAGAGGATGTACAGTCTATGTTTTTGATCCTGATTAATGTACTCCAAGTTTTTGGACCGGCTCTGAAAAATCTGTGATCAAAGGGCTGACCAGGCTGCTGCAGCTCTCTGCAGAGTGGAGGAGCGTGACCGCATGCCTTCTGTTAACTGAAGGCATCTTGCTTTCTTCCTGGGGGATCAGGGAGATGAGCAAGGCACCAACACCGGCAGAGTCACAGGTTCAATTCCCAGTGAGGCACGTGGGAAGTCAGAAAAGTCAGAAAACATCTAAACAAGAACCAACTTTGGCATTTGCCATGTGACATCAAAAGAGGGGATCATGTGCTTCCTTCGGGGTGTAAATACATATTCATACATTTGATATATGTGTTATTTTACACCCCAAAAAACTTTGTAAAGAATAAATTAGGAACACACAGCTCCGAGGTCACCATTCATCTGTTCCAGGGGCAGCGCAGTTAGAACCAGTCCTCATGCGAAACATTGATTGATTTGTTTTCCCTTATTTAGCTGAAGAAGAAAAAAAAGGCGCCCTGGGCTGCAGAGCTCCGACCAGACACAGACTAAGCAATCTCGCTCCACACTCCCAGAGAACACTGTGGAGCACGCCAGCACTGTCTGCACAGCCCAGGGGCTCGGTGGTGCTGTGAGATCGATTGCCGGCCTCGTGAGCAAATGATAAAAAATGACAAACAGTCTCTGGGCTGTTAGCAGGGCCGATGTCACTAAACATTCAAGAACAATGTTTATCATGCATGTGGGTGGCAGGTACAGAAGAGACACAAAGAGTCAAGAGTACAGCAAAGTTCTTAATTCATGGATGTTGCGGGTAATCATTCTGATATCATACAAATCCTTACAAATCCTTCTCTTTGAAATGTTACAACAGGATTGTCAATCTAATGTATCAAAAAGACAAAAAAATAACCATCAAATCTATCCATGAACCATTTTGAGTTGGATTTAGACTTCTAGTTGCAAGAATAATAAGGATAATATATGAAGAAGATGATATAAAAGGTTTTTCCTCTTACAAAAGGGTAATTTGTGACTTAATATAATGCACTCTGCTGTTACAGCCTAGCGTTGGATGACTCAAAATGACTTGTTATGCTACAGTGGCATTAAAAAAGCTACAGCTACATAAAGAGACTTGACTTGTTCTGCTGCACTTGACATGACTTGAGGCTCAACATTTAAATCTCACATTATGACCCTGCAATAATATAAAATCTGACAAGGTGGCAATGACCACTTAGCATGAATATGTAATTATTTGAACTATCCACTTACTGTTGTTTCAGCCAAACACTAGTAAGGTTAAAGGAGTAACACATGAAAGGGGGGATGGTAGAAGAATGGAGGGAGAGGGAGGGAGGAACGACCACAAGAAGGGATAAGGTGAGGCAGCGATGAATCCTCCATCAACACTCTCATCTCCCCGGCCAGAGCAGAGGAGAGATGGTGGGAGGAAGTGTTAAGTGTCTTGTCAAGTGCCGCTACCTGCAGTGAATAACAATCAGGGGATCCAGCCTGCTGGAGGAAGAATAATATATGGGCAACCAATGAGCACCTGTTCTGAAGTAATAGCCTCTCTCTTAAAGAAAGCCTGAGCTTTAACACACACAATAGGCTGTTCACAAGAGCTTCAAGGAGGAAGATAAGTGTTCATTATGCAGTCAAGTGAGAAATATCCACCTGGTACACATCATATGACTTGTATACTTTGACGCAAGGTTCCCCGCATGTTTTGATCTAATATAATATTTCATTTACACACAGAACTTCAAAGAGGGGAGTCAATTCATATGTTAACCAAAGATGCAAACCTGCAGCATCATCTCTTTCTCCTCTGCGGCTGCCAGAGTCAGTGTCAGTGTTCTGTTGTTGGCTTAAAAAAACAACAACTCTTTAACATGGACATATCTCCCATCTGAGGCCTATTAGAGCAGCAGCACATTGACGGGTAGTTTGTCTGATATGAGCTATGCAAAGCATCACAGTGGGACAGTCGGGGTTTAAGATGTTGGAATTGATAATGCTGCTCTGGTTTCTGTGTTTCTTTGCACTTTTTCAATTTAATCCACCTGTACATCAGGTTATGGGGGAGCGGTAACGCCACCTTGCGGGCATACACTTTGTCAATCGCTGTTTGAGTGAGAGGCGATCTCTGGAAAAATGCATTGCCGACAACCACAACAAAAAAGGCATTAAAGACGGGTGAACATGTAAAAAGAAAGCTGAAAATGTTGGCAAATGAAAAGACTTGTTGTACTAACCCATTCTGCTGTTGCAAGATCCCTGCTTTGATCGCGCACCGTTACAAGAGCTGCCCCATCTCCCCTCCACTCTGCTATCAACACTCATCTGTCGGTTTGCATCACTCTCTGCTCCCTTATCTCACCCCTCTCCTACTCATTCTCCTGTCTGTCTCCACCTCTCCTTCCATCCCTTTGTCATTTTCGCCTTCCTCCTCATATTTTCTCACACGTTCAGCTCCTGTTAGCCTCACATCTTCCTCTGTCCTCAATTTATCCCCTCTTTTGCTCCTCCTCCTCCTCCTCCTCGTCTTTCCATGGACAAGTGATCACAAAGCCATGCATGTAGCCTGGTGGGATAATATAGAAGGAAGGAGGAAGGGAGCAATAGTTTTGCTCAGCTGCGGAGGGAGATGATGAGAGAATCAGGTGCTTGGTCTGGATGATATAATGTGACTGAATAAGCAAAGCTGCACAGCTGGGTTCTGGTCTTAAAGCTTGAAGCCTCTTTTTGCCCATATTTCTGTCACTGTCATCTTCCCTATGTTATTAGCCCCCTTTTGACCTCTACCTCCACTTAGTATCACCCTCCTCTTCCTCCTTTCACTGTCCTTCATCAGAGTTTTGCCCAAACGTGGAGGAGAAATCAATCCCGATGGGGGGGGGGTTCGGTTTCGACATCTCATCGAGTAAGAACTCAACAAGAGGCCGCAGAGGAGATCCCTGGGTGTGTTTCTGATTTACCTCCTCAATATAACGCGGCTGCTCCAGGGGCCCGCCGAGCAGTGCTTCTGGGAACAGATAGCAATTAATTTCATTCAACCGAGACCTCGAGCTCCCCCTGATGCAGCTGTAGATTTGACGTATAAATATACAATATAACTTGCGCAGTTTCTCGGTGGCTATAATCCAAAAAGCACTTTTCAGTATGGAGGGTATTTCAGTGGGATTCAAACCCCGGGTGCTGTATATCAGCAGGCAGTTTGGGTTTCTCAAATTGAGAACCACCGTTCCCATAAACCCCCCTGGCCTTGCACAGTTTGTTTTTACGGGACACAAATAAATGTAGGAACTGATACAAGCTCTTGATAACAGCCGACACACATTCTGATCGAATCAGCAAATCTGAAGTTAATTTGACAAAAAGCACTATTAAGAAGTCCAACATGATTCAGAGAAACACCTGACACCAGTGGAGGCTGAACAACTGTTTGCAGACAAAGGACCTTTTGTTTTGAGCTCTTTTCTGCCTCTGTGCTGACAATTTATTAAAATATCCGGCAGATAGAAGAGAAGCTTTTATCACATTTTGAAGCTGCTCGGTGGTAACCCATTTAAATTCAAATTTGAAAATTGCTTTCTTTGCACAAGTCAGAAGAGTAAATATATTCACTATTATGCAGGATTTAGTTTACAGAGACTGGAACAGGGGAGACCGCTAACCTGGCTTTGTCTAAATCAAACAAAATCAACTTCTAGCGCCTCTGATGATAAATAAATTGCCTGTGTCTCCATCAGCAACCGGAGTCTAAAAATGACAGGTCGTTGTGTGAGGTTACGTCCCAGACGGGTCCAACTCCAGGACATCACCCTGCCCTGCCAAGAAATAGTCTGGTACATAACCAATAGAAAACCACAGCCTGTCCTTCTTGCATTTTGGCTTTTAATCCAAGGAAGCTAACACTGTGTTATATTTAAATAAGCTTTCGAGGTTATAGTCAGACGATTTTGATTTATTTGGGCAGATCCTGGCTCGCTGGTCCCCCCCATTCGTTCCAGTTTTTATCCTGAGATAAGGGAACCAGCTACTGTAGAGCTAGAGTGAACTAACAGACATAAAATGTGACATTTATACCTCTGATCTAAATCTGCAATAGGCTCATTTCCCAAAGTGTCAAGCTATTCCTTCCATGATGAATTTCTACTCAGGTAATAATCTTGCTTGTGCTCCCGGTGGCAACATGTTAATTCAACAAATGGTGGTGAAACAAGCACTAATGACTGAACCTCCTTCTCTTCATTTTGAACTTTTTAAAATAAAAATGTTCCACCTCTTCCTTGGAACAAATAACATATCTTACTTTGAAATTATTCAAGTATTGCCAGGCTTGACTCCCACTGTTCTACATTGTGCTCTGTTGGCAGCTTAACACATTGAAGCTCCGGCGTCTGGAGATGTACGTCTCTGTTTGTCTCCAAGTTCCGAGACAAAATTCCAAATATCTATAAGCAATTCTCATATTCCCTGAATCCACTGCATGTGTTTAAGAATAGTGTTTTTTTATTATACATTTTTCCATTTCTCTCCAGAGCCCTGTCCAAAGTAAATCACAGTTTTTATAGACTAACTGTGTTTTTTAGAGGGACTTTTTCACCCTTTTCCCTGATATGAAGGAGGGGAAAATCTGCCTTTGCAAAGCCGTGATGATCTTCGTTTTCTAAAGACAGTGGGCAACCCCAGTAATTATTACCAAAACCCAGAATGTTCCATGTGACATTAAGACATCTCTCTCCTCAAGATGAGACTAAATCATCAAAAAACAGTGAGTCATTTTCGCCAATAAAAAGTGCTTTGTAAACGATACGCTCCTCTGGAATGGAGGGTTTTGAATGTGAGGGCCCCTGAAACCTTAGACCCGGGGGCCACTTGGTTTTTGTGGTGCATGTCAGTAATTCCTCCGCCCAACAGGGGAGAGAAAGTGATATTTTGCAGCCAAAGGGGAATTGCCCCCATCACCGCAAAACTTCATCTTACTAGCCTAATATACAGAGGATTTTCCAAGGGTGGGAGGGGTGAAGGTGGGGGGTGGGAATGAGCGATATCAAGTGAAGCAGGACAAAGAGGGAACACAGCCAGCTGATGCATGTGCGCTCACATGCTCGCACATGCACTGAACGCCGAGCTCTGATTCTGAGACGGGGGGTCAGTGGCTCTGATTGAGGTGCAACTGGATCCATGCTGCTCGAACTGGGCACCAGCGCTCCTGCTGGAAGCAACATCTGGCAGGACCGGTTTGAACCCTGAGTGCAAATCAACACCTCTGGAATCACTCATACAAGGATTTACTATGTCGGCTATTACTGTTACAGTAACACCTCCCCTGCTTTAACGACTGCTATTGCCCCCCCTCTCTACTGCTTTTACTCACAGAATTACTGCTACAACTTCCGTGGATGATGATTTTGCTGCGACAACCTCAGCATTTCACCAAACTTCCCATGTCAAGTTATGGATCAGCCGTGATAAATATAGACAGTTACAAACACACAGCATCTACTGTCAGTCACTTCGGCAACTGTGAAACCAGTAGTGATCTTGTTGCATCTTTATATCATTTGGTATATATACACGAGGAAAAAAATCGAAAACTGAAAACATGTTGTTTAAAAACCTTACTTCCAATTCAGTGCATACGTCACATTTACCCTGTAATTCCTCACACATGGTTCACAGCATCAAGTGCCAGCTCAGTGTCTACATCAGCCTGTGCATCAGGTACATTGCACCCACACGAAAGATCGCTTACGCACATCTTGACTTACAATGCTAATTCAAAGTGCCAGTAAACATGTCCATCAGGCCTCCAGGCAGACGCTGCCTCAGCCAGGAATGCGTGTCACCTCCGGCTCCTACAATACCTAACCGATGGTGCAGGTAGTTCCCACAGTCAAAGTGACCTCAGACTGGTCAGGTAAACACCAGCTGACCTTCAGCAAACAAAGGCTGCTATTCGGTGAATGCACAGCTTGTCAGTGCCCCCCTTATCTCAAGACTCCATCCCTTTGAAAGCACATGTCTCACACTGCGCCTTCAGCAGTAAGGTTTAACTAACTTTGATTTTGGAAGGCAGGTGTATATAAGTGATATTAGAAGTGAGGCTGATTATACCCAGAGCCTTGTTAGAGTCAAGTTGTAAGTCGCTTTTATCCAAACCCGAGGGTACATACCAAGGACGACAAGAATCAAAAAAGTACAATTTCTTCAAATAAAGCAAAACTACAAAGTGCTATAAGTAAGTGCCATTTAAGTGCTACTAAAGTGTTAGTTTCAAAAAGTTGTTAGTGTTTTTTTTTTTTTATTTTTATTTTTTTATTGAAGGTAAAGTCGGAAGAGGTATGTTTTTAGTTTTCTGCGGACGATGTGTAGACTTTCTGATGTACGGATGTCGATGGGGAGCTCATTCCACCATTTAGGAGCCAGGACGGAAAACAGTCGTGTTTTTGATGAGTGTTTAGCTCGCAGTGAGGGAGCAACGAGCTGATTGGCCGAAGCAGAGCGGAGTGAACGGGGTGGGGTGTAACGTTTGACCATGTCCTTGATGTATTCTGGACCGGATCCATTCACAGCATGGTACGCAAGAACTAGTGTTTTGAACCGGATGCGAGCAGCCACTGGTAACCAGTGAAGGGAGCGGAGGAGAGGAGTAGTGTGAGTGAATTTAGGTTGGTTAAAAAACAGTCGAGCTGCTGCATTCTGGATGAGCTGCAAAGGTCGGATGGCAGTAGCAGGTAGACCTGCCAGGAGGGAGTTACAGTAATCTAGACGTGAGATGACCAGAGCCTGGACCAGAACCTGCACCGCCTTCTGAGTGAGAAGGGGGCGTATTCTCCTGATGTTGTACAGCATGAATCTACAGGACCGTGTTGTTGCAGTAATGTTGGCAGTAAGGGAGAGTTGGCTGTCGAGTGTTACGCCCAGGTTCCTAGCCGTCTGAGTGGGGGTTAACACAGAGTTTTCAAAGTTATAAGTCAGGTCGTGGATGGGAGAGTCTTTCCCTGGAAGGAAAAGAAGTTCAGTTTTGTCAAGGTTAATCTTCAGGTGGTGTTGAGACATCCACTGAGAGATGTCGGTCAGACAGGCAGTGATTTGTGCTGCTACCTGTGTTTCTGATCGGGGAAAAGACAGGATTAGTTGGGTGTCATCGGCATAGCTCTGGTAGGAAAAGCCGTGTGAGTGAATGACAGAGCCGAGGGAGTTGGTGTACAAAGAGAAGAGGAGAGGACCTAGGACAGAACCTTGAGGGACCCCAGTAGTGAGGGGACAAGGTTCAGACACAGACCCTCTCCAAGTTACCCTATAAGTGCGTTACATCAAACGCTGATAGGGTCAATTACCTTTGTAAAGCCCTAAAGACCGAGGGGGAATCGCTGCACCAGGCCTTGTTAGTATTTTAGAGGTTGCCGTGAGAAGTCACCTACAGGCAGCCAGCATCTAATTGTTTCAGTCACAAGAACAGATCTGTGAAATAAAACCCACAATGGAGAGGGAAAGAGGAGAAGAAAGCTATGGAAGGAAATCGTTTTTGACATATTGTTTCTATCTTTTGTGGTTTTTCTACTCTCTGTTGTATTGAGACATAACACTGACTGGTAACTGGCTCCATTGTTGATCAGTATATATCTGCAGGGAGCTACAGGGATTGTTGATCGATACCAGTGACTCAATGATTTAGGAGGGAAGAAAGAGGCCGGCAGACGCTGTTGTGTCTCTGAAAACGACTACATCCTTTTACATCCATAGCTTTCTACTGGCACAGGTTCAGCTCAGCGTTCAAAAGCAAAACTTCTGTCGCTCACAGAGGGTGTATAGATGTCCTCACTTACCCCTAACAAGATACTTTCTGAGGCATTGAAGGTAACTGGGAACCAGAAAGAAGGAGGTTCTAGAGGGAGGACATTTGAGGATTCGATTATTTTGAAATACACAGTGTGGGTCCTTTGGGCTATGTGAGGAGCTGCACGAGTGGTTTAAAAGATTTGTTCACAACCAGACTTTCTTTGCTCCGCTGAATAATGAACACAGGCGATTTTGTCTTGGCGGCATTGGTGCAAGAATAATTGAAAAGTGGTTTTGTGGAAGAAGAATGGTCAAAAGTGCAACTACTCTCATATTTCCATGGCCACACTAAATCCTTTAAAGGAGACATATTATGCCCATTTTACCACAGTTGATATGGTTCCTTGGGGATTTAATGAAATGTCTGTAAAATATTTCGGTCAAAATACCACAAGGATCATTTATAACAGCCCTCCTCAGATTTACCTGTTTGGAGTGCCCCGCACCCCTCACCCCCGGTAAGCCTGGCTGCGAGAGCCCCAGCTCCCCAACCTAGCACCGCAGTGGGAGCAGTGGGAGCAGTGGGAGACTGAGCTGGTGCAGCAGCAGCATCCTTCCACACTGTTGAGTCAAGGATTAGAGGTGTCCCGGGGGTCCCTTGTTTATACGGCCACTTAAATGTCTAGACCGGCTAGCGTTAGCTCGCTCTTCCAAGGCCATGTAGCGAGACTCCCTACATGGGCATGGTGTGACTATGACGTTTAGGTCGTAATCACATTGGACACACTCTAGCGTATCGTTTCTGACATAGAGGAACCACAAAAAATCACGGGAGTTGTTTTATTCCAGAGTGTTTGGGACGGTAGACATGCCAGATACCCAAATGAACGTGTAGAAGCACTACAAAAGTGACATTTTCATAATATGTCCCCTTTAAGTATTTCTTGAACAAACAACCCATTAACCTCAGATCTTTGAATCCTCCTGTCGGTTGCTTGCTGAAATGGACATTTCTCATCCCGAGTGGCAGAACCTCACTCAAACTGTTGGGTCTTTTCTGTTCTGAATGTGTCCGATGATGCAGTTTGACGACAAGCACCCCGTCGCCGCCGCAGGGGGACGTCTCTTTCAGGGTTTGCAAACCGCCAGCTGGCCTGTTTGTGCAGTGACAGGAGGACGGAGCCTCCTCGGAGAGAGACGAGCACGTGGCGTGTGACTGACGGGAGCCAACAAACAAGCCTCCGTGACCGCCGGTAAACACGATTAGCATGCCATGACAGACAAATGGTGTGTCTGTGTAATTATCAAACAGAATTATGTGCCTAGGAACAAAGTGGAGAAATCTTTGCGGAGGCAATGCAGTCGAACTAATGACGATTCCGCAACATTCATCCCGTTTCTTTTTCACATCCTTGTAAAGGAAGAGGCAGGGGTAAGCATGTTTGTTACACATCATTAACCAATGTATTATGTTACATTGCCACTTATGCTCTGTGACTAATCTCTTTTCCTCCAGTGTCACTGATAAGTTCCCTCTATCTCTTATCTTTTATCTCGGCTCCTAAACACTATCAGGCATGTGCCTCCGATCTCGTCTCATTAGGATATCAGAGTCCTAATAAAGACAGTTTATCTCTTCCCAGCCAGACCCGGCTAATTAAATTCAGAGCTAGATAGCATCTAGTAAGTGTGTCAGTGGATTAGTAGGGCCTGTCACCACGGTAACTCAGGAGGAGTAGGAGGAGGACTAAAGTTGCTTCCTGAGGTTTGTTGCTTCCAAATGGCTCCGCAGAGCAGAGTCGCTCAATATCCTCCTGATAGAGCTCGCTTCCTGAGGCGAGCGACTTTGCACTGCAGTCCTTCATCGCTCTCAATCAGCAGCAAGCAGGAAATGAGACCAGATGTAAAACGCGACAGTCCACTGGCCTGAGACCTGCTTGTTGCCAGGTCAATGTGAGCTTTTACATGTGAGGCAAACAAGAAGCTTTTAATTAGCAGGAGACACAACCCCTGGGGTTTGTCTGTGTCCTTGTGCGGCTTTCATATCCTCCCGCTGTTTGTGATTGATTTCCTCCCTCGGTTTGCCGATCTCCACTCCCTCTCCTTTTTGTTTGTGTGTCTCACATTCTTGTTTTCCTTCCTTTGCCTCGCTCCTCCATTTGGGTTCAGACGATGTGAAGGCAAAGCATCCGCCGCTCTACTGCAGCTCGCTGGCAGCCCCGCTTTGCCAAAGACCTTGAAATGTGGTTAGAGTAACTTTGACACAAAGTCATCCGGCCTGCCGAGATCAGGACCTTGAAAAGCCCGGCTGTTGCGGTGAGACGCAACACGACCACTCCTGAAAGTTTATGATCACGGGCGGAGCGGCGGTCTTGTCTCGGATGTCGCCCTTGACTGACCACAGCACCAGCGCATTGGTCAAAGAGATTGTCAACAACTGCTGTTTGAGGGAAAATCAACTGTATATCTGTGTTCTTTTTTAGCTGACAGTGAGTAAAGGGCTATTTTTGCTTTTTCCTTTTAGTTTTTGTGTTTCTGTTGATGGCCCTACTTCACTCTGCATGTCTCCTGAAGTATTAGACAGATATCCCAAATGCTAAAGATATTTATGATCATTCCTACTGAACCTGAACAGCTGACAGACATTTGCACCAGATGCAAAATACTGGGAATATTTGTTTTTAAGTAATTTGTCTTTCTTTCAGCTGGTAGATTCTCGAGCTCTGTTTGTTCAGACGAAGCCACAAAACCCTCTGATCATTGCCAGCCCCTCTTCTCTTCCCAGCGTTTCCTTTCTCATGAACTCCAACCGTGTCAACTGCTGCTTATCCCCAGAGCATCTTCTTCGCTCTTCCTCCTCCTCCTCCTTCCTCTTGTGAGAAATGGGCTTTTCAATGCTTAGAGAGCAGTTGCAACACATGAACTCCTGACGGCCGAGGCAATCCCTCCCGGATTTCATCTTGGTTCTGGTGTGAGCTTGGCGCTGTAAGTGCATCTTGGAAATGTGATTAATGGCAGTATATCTGAGGGGCCCGGGGGGGATGTGCAAGATAAGCGGGACATTTTAAAGGTTGATATGTAGTCTTTAAGCTGCACAGAAGTTTCCCCACAACACCTTGACAGTAGGTTTCATAGATGTTCAATCAGGAATTCCTTTTCCAAAGGAAACCAACGGATTTTATTGCATATTCAGTGTCGGTGATTCATCTTTAAATACTATCTACTCCCAACTGCTGTGTTGAACCACCAGGTGCAAAACCTGTCTTAACTGGGATAAGTGCACAACAGCAAGCCTGGTTTGCTAAGCCCTGGACGGGATACAAGCCTGTAAAATACATGAAAAGGCTACAGTGGTGGGGTCATTCGAAACGAGCCGGGCGGAGCTGGAGCTCTTCCAAACAGGTGCTGCTGCCGCACCGCTGTCCCGACAGGACACAGGCCATGTGTGTGTGTGTGTGTGAATGTATGTGTGTGTGTGTGTGGTGGGGACTGGAGGAAGGTTTTTATGATTATTGTATTATCTTATCCTCTCGGGAACCGGTCCTGATCTGCTGCTTCCTGCTTAAGGGGGAAGGGACGGGGGACATATCAAGGAGATAAATTTCGCTCAGTCTAAACGACTGTGTGTTTAGAGGAGAGAAAACATAAGAGGATAGAGGGGAGAGGAGTTATGTCTATATATAATTTATATGCAAGTTTTAGGCCAATATTTGAAATATTGGCACACAAAAAGGGAATTCACGGTTTCCATCCCTTTTTTTATGGTCAAGAGACAACTCTGATGTATCAGTGTACTTTATGACTTCTCCTTCTCACCTAAGAGGACGCAAATGTCCTCTAGTTATTTATGTGATCACTGTGGAGCCTTTGATTCATGAGCTGTGACTGTATGTTGATTGAGAGCAATGACATCAAACAAGAATATCGAGCTGGGGTCGAATGGTAGCTGCAGTATTTTACATATACACACCCGACACCTGTGCTTTTTCAATCCTGATTTGAGGGGTTTATCTGGTGGAGTGAAAACATTTATCTATGAGTTATATGAGAGCGTTGTCTATAGTACAAGAAGCAGAAGCTAATACTGTGACACCAAAATCCTTTTGGAAAATACACAAAAATTCAACCGCCATGCTAAATGCGATTGTCAGCATGCTAGAATGACAACACTAACATGCTAATGTTCATCAGATGTTATTATGATATTGATTGGTTATTATTATTATTATACAATTTTCACATTTATACGGCTTCTCTAGATCAAGACCAAAGTGAATGTGAATGATCGAATCACAATGATTGACAAATCAGACCATCCACCGAACCAAGCTTCTAGTGCGGCTTAAAAAACTTTTTTGATATTTGCTACTCATCCAACAGTCACCTTTCTCAAGTCAACAATATTCATTTTGCTAATACAGTATTGGTCCTACTTCAGTTTCATAAGCAAAAATTAAACTCAGCAAGAAACACACACATATGAAGACACACATTTCAGACACTTCAAAGCTGAAGGCAAAGCGACAGAAGCAGGCTGACAGGTATGCAGGGGGTCGGTTAGCGCAGGTGGGATTGTGAGGAACCCAAGCCGACCACTAAAGGAGATTTCAGAGGAGGGGGCTCCGAGCAGAATGTCAACATCGACAGCTTCCCAAGAACACACACACACACACACACACACACACACACATACACTCTAGCTATAACCACAAATATTACTCTTGCCTCGAGGTTCAACTGTAGCTCCAAGTGCCAAGATTGTCTTTGAGGCACATCTCATTTTGTCTGCCAGCACAGATACACATCCAATAAATCTTAAGTGACACCGTTGTCTTTGTGGAATATCTTATTTCACTCGTTAGCGTGCACACAGCTTAGAGTGCGATGTTTGCCTTTGTCGCGTATCTGATTTCACGTGCGAGCTCACAAAGATATCATAGAGGTATATGATTGTATTTCATCTGCAAGCGTATGGGAGAACACAGACGCTCCAAAGGCTACAGCTGTCTTTGAGATATACCTCCACACTCCTCTAAGAAAATAAAGTCTTTGCCAAGAGTTGGGTTTTGAGAACGGAAGCAAACTCGGGTAGCATCACAGTGTCACATCAGAAGGAGCAGTTGGAGAGGAGTGTGTCTGTCAGAGCGTGCAGACTGAAGCTCCACAGGAAACACACTGAGTGACACCACTCGCACACATCCGCAGAGACACAATAATAATACAGTTGTCTCAGTTGCTCTCAGGGTTTACTGGTTTCAGCTGCGACCTCCTTTCTCCGAGCTGCGTGAAAGCTGTGACATAGAAATCGGAATACAAGGAAAGCTTTTCATTCAAACCAGAAGTAGTCTGGAAGTAATATGAATTCACCCCCTACATCTAGAATGATGGAATGCTCCTGCTGGGGAGCAACAACAGTATGGGCCATACTTCCTCTTTCCTCTCCCGCTCCTCTGATAAGAGAGCGAGTTGGAAGGTTATCTCTCAGCCAGATCGGACGGGGAGATAGTGCAGATGAATGCTGCAACGCTTCTCGTTGTGTCTGCGTTCTCTCTTGGAGTCCAGACAGATACCGGCCGGCCAGACGAGGACCTCCCGACGGACGGGTTATTCCTGATGCTTCCTGCTGGGACCGGCCTGCACCGCGGAACATCAAAGCAGAGCCAACATGCTTTATCAGCCAGGGCAAAACCAGTGATGCGTATCCACCAGCTCACACACACACACACACAGACGCACACAATATAGTCTAGTTAAAGACTGCTACACTTACAAGCTTTATTTTGTCAGACTGCCTTTATTGTTCGGTGGTGTCGTAGCACATGAAGACAGGAGACATGTTCTACTAGCAGCTGTTCTACTCTACATGTTATCAGTTGCCAGATTCATTAAAGCACTACTGTTTCTGTTCACAGAGCAAACTTCAGTACTTTTTATTGCCCGCTTGCTGTTTGATTATCTGAATGAATTAGACCTGCTCTCTCCAGCATCACAAGCCTGATACCAAAAAAGCAGCGTTGTGAAGCAGCTGATGCATTTGCTTTAAATGAAGTCAACTTTAAATTCTCTGCACAAAGTCGCACCCACAGACAACTAAACCTAAATTGAAGAGAAGATTGGGTGATCACAGAAAAGTCAAACGATGCAGATTTGATCCGTTAAGTATCAGAAAGAACGAAAGCAATGAAAAAGAAGGGAGAGCAAAGCAGAAAAGTACTGTTAGAGCAACCAGTGGTGGAAGATACGAGAGACAAGAGTGCAGTTTCATGAGAAGAGAAAAGAAACGACTTCATTAAACAGGAGACTCCTCCAGCCACGCAGTAACTTAGAACAAAATAAGCTGCTATTATCGTGATGAAACGCTGAGCTTGTGAATCCCATAAGCTTGTGCAAATATCAAACCACCAAACAGGATAGATACTGAGACAGAGGAAAGAATGAGCTTAATTATACATGTTTAGTCGGACTAGTCTTTAGCCGGAGAAGAGCTTAGGTCTAAAGGACTCTACCCCAGCATTCATCTGTTTACACCTTCTCTCAATCAACTAGTCAAGCTTACAAAGATAACTAGTGATAAAAAAGCTGCATAGAACAAAACAAGCTGTAACATTGTACTTAAAAATGAACTGAGAGCAAACACCTCTACCTGGTCAAACACCCTAATCAAAGTAGTGTTTCCTAATGTTTCCTAATGAATCAAAAACATTTTTTATACTTCTCATAATAACTTATGCATGCTTGCTCATGCTGTTGCCCATAAAGTTTTTACCACCCAAGTAGAAAGTCAGATCTAACAGTTTCTGCTGCAGTTGTGCACGTGCCACTTCTATTTCAGCCTTTATTCTGTCACTCGGAATCTGCTGCACTTAAGAGCGACCTTTGTGTGAGTGCATGTGCACTACCGCAACTGCCATAAATTGGATGTATTCTCTGGGAAACTCTGCAAAGAAAGTAGAGAAATTAAACTTCAGAATTGAATTGGTTCTTCCTTGGGCCATGCCACACCACAACATTTCACGGATATCGGTAAAAAATAAATAAAAGAAAGAAAGACATAAGCTGTGACATCAAATTACCTTTGTCTGATGTTCCAGCACATTAAGCCTTGTAATTTCCAGTAACAGAGACTCTTGCCCTTTCTGACATCACTGTTTACCAGCTCTTCATAGGCCACAAATAGTTTATTTTACTTTAGGATAGTTAAGGTTTATTACAACAGGTTTATTAGCGGTTTATGGTTTGATCACAGAGGTTGGACAAATGCAGAGAATCAAGCCAGATGATCCAAACCACTGTATCTGAAGGTACAACTGGAAGTGACCATTGGCTATAATATACAGTAGTATTGCACAGTGTCAGTCAAGGTTGAACCTGAATTATGGTCAGTTTGGAGAATAAGTTAAATTGAACCTGGGGTAGTGGTTGTGATCAATTCCATAATTCTGGAAATCTTGTTGAGTTCTCAGATCAAGTTGTGGCCAAAACTATAAAAATAAAACCCAAGTTGTAACAAAGCTGAATTACCCTTTAATGTGATGAGGTCATTTCTAAGTGAAAAAGCTGATCTCCCACATGGCCTCCCCCACTTTGAAGCCCAGCCGGAGCCAAACTCAACAGTAAAAGTACTTTCCATGTTCAGGTTCGATGGCTTGATTTACATAAAAATGTCCGAAGCCTTGTGTGTGCACATGTTAACTTAATGTTATGCATGGATGAGTAGCATTTTATTGCACCACCACCAGTTATTTAATCTCCCTCTGATCTTATCAGAATGCTTTTGAGGCATTTTGTGATTTGTAACATGATTTTATTGAGATTTTTACTACCCTGTTTTAAAAATCATATCTGCAAACTAATGTTCCATATCCAGCCAAGTTAAGAGTTGACTTCCTTCCATGCAACATATCTGCTAACTGGCAATCAAAGAACTTGTACATTCCCACTGCAAAGACTGACCACCGAAACAATTACTGTCCAACCGCATCTAAATTAGCCCCAAGGCTCCATCGCTAAAAACACAATTCATCAAGAAGAGGGAGAGCTGTGGTCTGCATTTCCTCGCTGCTTAATGAAAAGCCTGGATACAGTCAGAGACAGCTCCAACTTCTCAGAGACAAGGACGGCCTATCAAACAGAGGTCACTTCCCTTCGCACACTCTCCCCCACACTGGAGACGTTTCCTCACACCGGCCAAGATGGCCCCGCAAAATATTGAAATTAAAATGACACAAATCACTGCCCCTGTCATCGTCTTATTATTCAACAGGCCTGTGAAAAACTCCCTCCGCTTTCTCGGACAATCTGGAAAAGTCACAGATCGTCTGAGTGTGTGCCATATGCTTTATGATAAGCACTCAAAACTTCCCCAGTCATCGCTTTTGCTCTTTATTAGGCTGCTATGAAACAGTTTCCGAGTAACTGCTGTGTGAAATCTGCCTGTGGCTGTGATGGTAAAGTCCTTTGAGGTGCCAGATATTCTTAGGTAACCTAAAAAATGTGCATAATAAGGAGGGAGCCAGTTTCTACAAAAGCCCTCTTTGCTGGAATCATCTCGAAAGCGAATCTCTGTCAGGTCCTGGAAAGCTGTAATGTAGCATTTCAGATTAGATTAGATTAAACTTTATAGTCATTGCACATGGTTCAACTGCAGTTTTACATCTAAGCAGAAAGAACAACGTGTGAGCTAACCCTGAGTCTGGATCTCTTTCCCTGATGCAACGTAACACAAAACACAACTTACTCTGACAGCAGCGGTGACTTTCCTTAAGATGAATATAAACCATGCTGCCACTGGGAGCCAGGAACTATAAAGTGAGACTACTCCTCTGATTCAAGGTATTGCTGCTATGTAGCATTCTGAAAATCTTTTTTGTCAGCCATCTGAGACTGTGGTACAAACAGTGGTATGACGTAGTATAGCCCTGGTTCAAGGCTGAGGTGCCCTTGTCCTGAAAAGCTCGGCCATTTATAGCAATCCACGGACTTTACTCTGACCAGCACTCAACCTCTGCTCCATACACTTTGAGGAAGAGGAGGTGTGGCTTTTTAAAAGATCTACTTCCTTTTGAACCTTTATTTAAGTAAGAAAATAATCAATTTCCAATGTTCTTGTGATTAGTGTTGAAAAAAGTATGATTTTAACAACATCTGCACATTTAAGTTGTGTGTTTACAGGATTCTCTATTTTTCTGATTGTCTCTCATGCTCGCTCAGTCAATCTCTCAGCACTCGTTTGTTTAGTCAGTGTTTGGCTCACTGCAGTGAGCATGCAGGCCTCAGGGCTGCAGATGCTCCATGTATCTGCCTTTTCCAAATTCAGTGGTATGTCTCTGGGAGTGTGCGTGTTCCTTTGAATCATTAGGACAGAGGGCTGGAAATTCTGACCTCTTCAAATGAATAATACAATGGCAGCCGCCTTCAAAGTGACGGTTCCATGGAGGAAACTTATTCCACCCCGACTTTCCCCCCAAAATCTCATGTCAACACCTGGAAATGCAAAACAGAATTATTCAACACGTGTACACTGCTGGAGAAAAGCTCCATGCCACACTGTGCAGTTCAGTCAAACTAGCCAGTGCTCCCAAATATCACTGGCATGATTTATTTATCATGGCTTCGTTTGAGCAAATCCACCCGTCTTGTCAAAAAAGGTTGCAAACTACTGGCGGTGATGTAAAGTTGCTGTCTGATTGTGGAGGTCAGCGAGACACAAACCAGAGGCTTCTGTAATAATTGGAGCGGAGGAGCGGTGGCTGCTGGTCGGTGCTGTGGACAGACAGCAGGGAGGAGAAGTCGCAGATAACTCGTGCTCTGTTTACAGGCCGAGCAGAGAGGTCTGGGGCTCCCAGCAGCTGATCAGTGTAAACAGTCCTCATCAGCCTGTTAGTGCACAGAGCGGGCGACCACCCCCCGCTTTTTATGGTCCACCGTGCATTCTGTGCAGCCCAACTTTTTGTGTTCTTGTCTCTTTTGCATGCAAATTTAAAAAACATAACTGAAAAGGATCAGTCTTTCATATTTTAGAGATTTATGGTTAAAATATCCTGCACCATAAAAAGCGCCTCTCTGTCCTTGATGCGCTTGCAGTGGCTTGTGAGTAAGATTGGACCCGAGTCTGGATTTTGAAATGTTTTCATTTATCCAGGGAGGGTGGACTTCTTTAGCCTGCCTGCATTTGTAGCAGTGCCTCACATCATAGTCACAATGTTCCACACTTCAAAGTCTGGAAGTCTTCATCTGTTGGCCGCCGAGCAGCTGCAGCGGATGACTTACAGGTCCAGTGCCTTGCTCAAGGGCACTCATTCATTTTTTTCGTAAATTCAAATTCTCCTCCGCCGATTGAAAACACAGTGCCTCTGCGACCTCTGGACAACCTTTTTCCCGAAGCTTCAGCGACTGCCTGTGGAAAGTGTGTGCACGTGTGCGATGATGGTTGTGTGGTGGAAAATGAAGGTTGAGTGGGGGACAAAGAGCGACAGAGAGAGTGCACACGGGGAGAAATCGGCTACTTCACAGTTAAATCGCAAAGTTTAAAGCAAAAAAAAAGGAGGGTAATGACTGGGTGCCAGCGATGAGGGATGAAACAAGTGCCAGCTCCTTGCTGCCTCTGGGCCAAGTGTGACTTATTGAAGCCTGCAAAGAGCATTGATACAGGAAAACGTGCGAGGACTCTGCTTTGCTTCATGCGATTTTTCCAGTGAATACAGAGGGAGGCTCAAAAAAGGCCCTTACTGAGAGGCCTGTGCAGGTTTGATTCAAGAGTGGCATAATTCCCCACGTCACATAGCATCAATAAATATGTTCAAATATTTAAACAGATTTCCCCTAATTACATCCCTGCTGACCTCTGGACGCGATACCACCTCCGGGCCGACCACTTCAGGCTGGTGTTGAAACAGCCGCAGATGTAATTCTTCACGTCAGGCGTCCGAGTTCGCCCAGGACAATATTATACGGTGCACCACTTGACATGGATGGCAGTGCTCACCGGCCCCGCTGCCACTTCCAAGGCAAACATACTTCTACCCAGTGCGGCTAATGCTCCGGCCCAGAACATTAGCCGAAGTGTCGTATGCCGAGGACAGACAGAGTGCAGCCACTGAGTAAGCTGGCTGCTGTCTCACCTCAGTGTATGGGCTTGGCAGGTTTGAGGACAGCGGTGGGTGGAAAATATACCCATAATTCCCTTCTAATGTTCCCCCTACCTCTTGATACACTGACTGTCTGCTGACAAAGTGACTCATTTATGCTGAAGTATCCTTCTTTCCTCTCACAACTTAAATGTGTCTTGATGGCGGCGGTTAATGAATTCTCATGCTAATAGTATTATGAAACATTACTTAAATAATGATCATGAATTAAGATTTATACACTCGGTTGTAGTTATCCCTCCTGCTATTTCAAGGGTGGATGGAAATCTAGCTTAAAGGAACAAAGTGATTCTAGCTGCAGACAGAGAAACTCATTTTTACATCCCTGCTTTCGGTACAAGTCAAACGAGACTGAAACACAAGAAAGATAACAAACGTTCACTCTGACGAAAAGTACAAAAACAACCGCTTTGACTCTTTGAGATCCTTCACATCACGCCATCAAAGCAAAGTGGTCCAGGCATACTACATCTGTAAACACCACGCCGTGACACACACACACACACAAACACAGCCTATCACACTGATCAGTTTTCCCCCCGTCACAGGATTCATGCGTCATGTTCCCACTGCTCCATTTGGAGCCGTTAGCCCTTCACAAGATGAAAAGTGTGCGTGCGATGCAAGGCCTGCCGCTGCAGCCAAATATTGAAAATGTCAACTTCCTGGCAAGCTCGGATCACCTTTAATCATCATATTGTAACGGCGCTTTCCCAACACAGGCTGGAGAGGAATAAGTGCAGCGCTTTTTTGAAAAAGGCTTCATGGGTGTTTGCTGCTATGATGTTAACACAATGCATAAAGCAACAACGTCTTGGCAAACTGTCGAGCACTGCTCTCAAGATAAAGCTGACAAAGTCCCTGTGTAAAACACTGCCAAGGTTTGGGGTCCCGTCCCCTTTGAGGCCACCCATGCTCGCACGGAATGATCCCACAGTGTTGCAAGGTGCTGCTTTGACTATTTCACATCTGTGAAAAGGCCAGAAGTTAAATGGGATAATCTCCAGATCCTGTGGAATGTTTGCACCTAGTCTTTGAAAGGCGATTGTGGTTCCCATGAAGGCTTTTTGGGTTTGTGAGTAGCAGTGTGTTGCACATACTGTGGATGTGTGGGCTGATATACAGCAAGCTGGTCATTATAGTGTGACCGCTTTCCCCCAGTCAAAGATTATTCTGCCGTAATGAGGAGCTGGACATCAACCTGTTGACACACATGGTTCATCTGAAGTGAAACTGATTTTTGATGATTAAACAAAATTTGCAACACACGCATCCAGCATCTGGCCATAACAACGCTGTAACAGCAGTGTAACCACAGGAACATAAGGATATACACAGTGCAAACACACTTTCAGCAACCTGTTAAGTTTACAGAAGATGCTAAGTGCTGAAAGATCAAGCAGTAGGCCGATCCCAAAGTTTGATTACATAACCTGGAGTTATTATAAAAACACACACACACTCCAACCATTGGGCCATAAAATCCGTTGGCAAGATGACATTAGAGCTAAACTGTTCAAATGTCTACAGGCAGAATAACCCTCCCAAAATGGGGGTGGAGTGGGTTGGTATAAAGAGTAAACAACTCCACTGTTAAAGTATTACAGCCTGCGCTTGCTGTGCCAAGTGCTACTTTAGAGTGGAGACCTGGGGAAATTAGGCTCACACACACACACACACCCACACATAAAGGCACACGCACACATTCCTCTCTCTTTTTCCATACACTCACAATCTCCTTAAGGTGGTGGACGCACATGCAAAAAAACAAATATACACAAAAATAGCTAATATCTGCTGTCGTCCCACACATTCAAACGTGTACAGTGCGTGCATGCTTATTGGTATCATGCAGTGTATGAAAGCTGCAGTAGGTTTCTTTTTAGACATTTTACAAGACTGAAAACCTGCAGCAGCCACAGAGTTGAACTTTCCCGCCTGTTTTGAAATACATGCAAATATAAAAAATGCTTCATGCATACGAGGGCCTCACCCCGAGTCTGGAAAAACCGAATTAAATGAAATGAATGACTAGACCAATGCAAAATAGGATTGTTAAGGATCCAAAGATGAAAATGCACGACACAGGAACATGAATTGCAGAGCAGATGAGACAGTCAGCTCTATTTTGCTATGGTCCTTAACCCTAGCAAAATACCCTCAAAAATAAATATATAATGAGAAGTTGTAAAATATCGCTGCTGTGGTGCTGGTAGATCTGGATCGGATCGAGTGTTAGGATACCTCCCTCTTCTGCTCATCTGCATACTTAGACCATATTGTAGTTCTTAAAGCCAAGTATAGTGGTAAAGAAAATATTGGACAAAAGGAGTAATAGTTGAGAAGTAATTTAACGGAGCAAAGTCTCACAATGGGCCACAAGTAGGTCAGTCCAACCGGGAAGCAATGAAATGGGATGCTGCTTCACCACCTCACCTTAGCTTTTCCAATCCTGCAGAGCAACTCTCTCTGGGTCGGGTCAGAGCAACACACATCCTGTTCAATTTAGCCTTGGACCATTATGTCAAGCCAGTCTTGCAGTTTCTCTTCCAAATTAACCAAGTCAGTCTGGCTGAACACCCTGCACTCGTTGTACTGCAGCGACCTCAACTCTGAGAAGGAGAGGGGGAGTGACTGTTTGGTGGGAGGGTAACGCGTGTCAGTCATCGAGCGGCGGTTAGTTGGATGTGGGAGAGGACATTACCTTTCAACCCAAAGGCCTGATTCTCCCTCTCACTCTCTTTTGGGTGTGTACTTGGGCAATGCTGCACGGGACTGACCAGCAGACAGCTCCTGAGAGCAGCCCTTCCTGCTCCTGCTCATTCAACACATCTGGGGAGCAGCATAGTGATCATGAGGAGCACTCAAACATCCTGGTGAAGAGCAAAGTCAGCTAAAAAGGACCCATCCTACAATCTCATTGGTTTAGCTTTAGTTTGACTCAGGTCAGCTGGGACACAATATTAAGGTTTTCCTCTTGGCCCTTCGCACAAACAGCCCCGACAGATAAATGGGGCTGTCAAAAAGTATCAAGCTCTGCCAAATATTCCTCCCGGAGCACTCAGGGTACAGCTTCCATTCTAGATAAAACCAATTCAACACCATAACTTGCATAACTAATTCCACATTAGAGATACTCACATTTAAAGCTGTTGAACTTCTCAACTGTGAAGACGGATGACTGGAAGCAGGTAACTACCACAGTATGTGCCAGCATGCGAGGCGAATTGGCCGAGAAAGACATTTCGTCCTTCCCAGACTGTTTGTCCAGCAGCTTTCTTTTCCCTCTCTGCCGCTCCTTCTCTCCAGGGCCTGCACAACATATACACTGTGTATGGTGCTCCCCGTGCGAGAGGATCCTACCCTCCTAAACGCTGTAACTCAAGCCTCCTCCCCAAGACGAATGGCCCCTGTCAAGCTTGCGGAAATAAATATCAGCCAAGCGCCGATCTGATGACAGCAAGAGAAGTCGGGGTGATGTTTGCTGCTCCCCATACAACCATAAACCTACTTACACTCATCTTAACACATCCGTGCAAATTACTGTGCATGGAAGTATTATGGGTCGAGAAAACCAGTAGGATTGTGAGCCCTAGAGTTGTTGGCACTCAAGGATCTTTTATTTAACAAAAATATGTTATTTTTCTTTTGTGAGATCATGTGAACGTCACTCCCTCCTAATCTGAATGGACAGAACTTTCATTCAGACTCACTGTCTTGGGTTGGCCTTGACATGTGGCACCTGCCCCAAACTGCACCCACCTCCCATATCCTGCACGATCAGCCTGGCACACAACAACCCCTATTTCTCTGCTCCCTTCAGCCTCACACTTTTCTTTCTGGACATCCCATTTTCCTTCCCCAACATCCTAGCCCCCACCGCCCTCTAGGTATCTTACCTGCAGCTGTTCTAACACAAGGCCCCCAAAAAAGGAGCCAGACAGAGAGAGATTAGGGTTTTAAACTTGAATGAGGTGTGTACATCTGCTTCCAATCCAGCAGCAAGTTAACTCCAACCATCCACATCTTCTTCGAATGAATCCTAAATAATAAAACCCCCACTATTGGCTATTTAGCTTACCTTCCCTGAAAGATCGACCCCACGCCTGAATGATTTCCACCAGTGTTCTTCTTTGTTCCTCGAGGGCAGAGTGACCTTACCTTGTCCAGTCTGAACCACAAACTCACAACTCAACTAAACCCAAAGGGTAGACAATGCATTTTTTCTTGACTTATATTGTCTCTCTAGATGAATCATATCCTCTTGACTCATTCTAACTGAACTCAAAAGAACTGTTCTATCAGTGGAATTATTTCCCGAGCACTTTCCTCTAAAGTGATAATTTCCCTAACCCTAACTGTGGATTTAAGCAATGCAGTAACTGCAGTAATTATTCATTCATATCATTGGTTTTTCAATGGGTAAGAGAAATGAGGCCTGAACACCAGACAGCCCAGAGACTTTAATGTATGATGTGCTCTTCTTCTCTTCTTGTAGTTTGTGCCATTTCTCTACTATTTATTTGCTAATTAAATCAATCAATTGAATCAGTTGACCTGGATGAGGCCAAAGTCTCCAAGTTTCCAAATAACACATTTACAGAAGAGAAAGAGATCTTATAATCATCGGCCCTCATTTTGTCTTCAGGCTGAACCTCTTCGTCCCTTAAGGGATGTAGCGTGGGACAATACAAAGGGCTCTTGTCTGTCTCCGATGGGACCACTAACTTTGGTCGGACAAGCCATTGGCAAGTGGCCCGACAGCATGTGAACCTTCAGAGCTGCTAAAAGGAACCTCTTGTCCCCTTCATTACGTCTTCCTGTAATGAGTCTCTTCAGTGTAGCATGGCAGACAGCCCTTCCTCATCATTTAGGGATTAAGAGGGAAAATGTTGCTCTTTGCTGGAGCTTTCACATTTCCCTCGTATGGGCTAACCTCAACCATCAACCCATGAACCGACCATTTAGGCAACGACCTTCCAATGTTGACACAGACAAAGATTCCTCTTGTGTGCCATTCACCTCTGCTTTTACATGCGAGGAAGGCTATTACACCATTAAGATGATTAGGCTGAAAATAAGTCTTAAGAGTAAATAGTGATAACAGGAATAGAGAAGTGTTCACGGTTTGGGAGGGCTGAAAAAGATCATAGGTTACCCGACTCCTTATGTGCGTAAGTTTTGGCTAGGCCACTGCCAACCCTGCAGATGTGATTCAACAAACCCAACGTTGTTTAAGTGACAAGTAACCGCCACTGAGACGGGAGAGGAAAAGTGCAAAGCGCCAAAAAGGCCTCAGAGGATTCATCAACAAAAAAAACCTTGGTTGTTAAAAGCAAGTTTGAGCATTCTCATGGGATTAACAACAACTACAGCCAGTAAATAAAACTATACACCGATGTGTGTCAGGAGACTTGTCCGGTGAGAGAACGCGCCCCTGCCCAAAACCGCAAGGTGTCGTTGGCCAGAGGGAAAGGCTAAAGTGGAGGCGGAGGGTGTACTTAGCTCCCCATCTCTTGAGACGCTGTCAAGGGCCAGAGGTTTATGTTTAACACTCATTAATGGCAGAGTTAACACAGTTTATGGGCAAACTTAATACAGTGGAACAGCAGCGGCAGTAAGGCGGTGATATTGAGACGGAAATGACTGCTTTTTAATAGAAAGGTGCAGTGGGCCCACCTGCAGCTCAGAGGAAGAGCAATATAAGGACAGCAGAAGGGCGCCAGGAGAGGCCAGACAGTGACGTATAGGAGACCACTGTGGGACAAATGAGGCTCATTAAGACATGGCTTTCCATAACATGAAGTCCCGCCCTCACGAATAGTCAAATGAAATCATAATAACGGGATGCAGTGAGAAGCGCCACAATTTATTTAATTGTTCAGCGAAATCCTTTTCTAAAATGCCTGTGCAAAAACCGGTAGTGTCAGTAAGTGGGATGTATAGTACAGTCACACTGAAACTATTCAATACACCGAACGTAAATGTCGATTGACTCTCAAAGGACACACATAAACTCAGTGTGAGCAAGTAAACCACGTAGAGAAAGAACGGGGGTCAGGGACTGGGTCCAAGTTCGTCTTGCTTTAACACAGCAACATAAAAAACTGAACCACCAAGCCTCCCACTAGTAAAATACTTCTTTATTATTTATATTACTGTAAAAGACCTCATTTGATTTCATCTCATGTTTTATTGACACAGACGCACAGACACAGACGTGCACCCACAAGGCTCCAGTTGCAGCTCTGCAACGTGCACTTTCACACTCCATTTACTGTTTCCAAAAAGGGCCATGGACACATCAAATGCTGCCACAGTGCTCTCCAGACTGGCCAGTGGCTGCAGGGGTCACGCACCACTGAGCCGGCCGATGACCTCATGGCTGCTTTAGGATCACTGAGTCCGCCTCGACCTACGTGATCTTTCCAGATCTGTGATTCTTTTGCACATCGGTGTGTCCAGCATTGGGCCAAGACTGCCAGGACAACACATCAAGTGACAGCTGTCTTGCATTTCAGCGTTATAATCTCTCAGCTTTTAATACATTCAACTCTGACCATACTTTAAATTGGAGGGTATGGGGCGGGTGGTTTGATCGCACTGGGGCCTCCCGTGTTTTACATGCATGCACACATTCTGAGGCCATTTTAATGAAATATTCCATTAACGCATGGGGAATCCCACCAGGGCAATTCTTCTTAAAGTTAACACAGAACTATGAGTAAGTGTAATTATTTCCATTTGGCACTTTGTTGGCCCTTCAGTAGGACTCACACATACAAAATGCAGGAAAATAAGAGAAAAACGACAAGTACAGATTAAAAAAATGTGGAAAAATAATGAAAACATAGATGCCGGTTGTGGGTAATGATGAGTCTAAATGTGAGGGTTAACCGCTCCAAAAAAACATGTGTGCGTGCTCCATTGAGCGCCCTGTAAAAGCTTGTGCCAAGGGAGGGTACAGACCGCCCCCCAGTATCCCACCAGAATGAGCCTTTCATCCAGACATCTGTGTCTGAGTGTTGGTTGGTTTCGTGCGTTCTATTTACTTATCAAAAACATCCCATAGCCTATAAATGTAACCCAATAATGGATAATTGATAGTGTTTTCCAGCGATGCTCCGCTTGACTTTCATACTGCCACTAACATTCACACCTGGGCATTTTTATACAAGGAGCGCAAGTGGAGAAGGGTTGGGGTTAGGCTTAAACCACTACTTTCACTCAGAAGCACACATTTATCTTTAAATCTGAAATAATTAATAATGTAACATTTATTGTAGCAATAATCAATATTGACTGTTATGAAATGCTTTCTCTTGATGTAAATTTTGACCATATTGCTCAGTCCTGGGTGTTTTTAAAATAACCCCATTTATTTTGTTGAAATCAAAATAAAAAAAATCACTACCGCAGCACAGAAAACTGCAGTTCACCTCTTTTGTTTTTAATTTGCAGCTATAAAATCAGCATCTATGGTTGATTCATTTTTCTTCTTTACTTTCAATTACCAGAAACAACATTATGGGTTTGTTTTCCGTGAACTGTGAGTAACACTGTTTTGCTTCAGCTGGGAACAACAACCTATAAAAGCACCGGGCACATCTGGGCTGGGAGGCTGTGCAGTTGAACCTATAGCCTATGACTGTACTGTTACTCGATCCCCCCCGCCCCTCCTCCCCAGATGCCCCGGAAACCCAGTAATCAAGTTGATAGCTGGTGATGTACCGCCGGTGCTGCGTAAGCCGTGAGTCACATAGCTCAGAAACCACTCGCTTGACTCATAACACCAGTGATAGTCCTGCCTGCCTGCCTAAAAACAACAACACACACACACACACGCACAGACACACATGCTGGCCATTGTTAGTGTGTGTTATGATATGTGTTAGCATGTTTGCTGCCTGTCCATGGGAGTTGGACAGTTTTGACACCAGTTTTTGCTTTCCCAGATGTTTGCTTGCAGTAAGAAGAGAAGACAAGAGAAGCAATGACAAGAGAAGAGAAGAGAAGAGAAGAGAAGAGAAGAGAAGAGAAGGTGACCTGTTCGTTCAGCAGAGGAAAGGTTATCTGTGACAGCTGCTGGGGAGACAGAACTGGGCCAGGTGTGTGTTAACTCTCTCCTGCTGCTTTCCTCATTATGAATATCACAGAGAGGGGAAGAGATGGACAAAAAAAGAAGTGCGAGAGAGAGAGCGAGAGCGAAGTAAAGGTGGAGTACGGTGGTGAAAAAGATGAAAAAAAAAAACAATACAGAAAAAAGAGAAGGGGGTAAAGGTCAGAGGAAAATACCAGTAAGTGAGTTGGAGGGAGTAGAATAAGAGAAAGGCTCCAGTCTGGAGAGACAGAGAAGGCTGAGGCCAAGGAAGTACTCAGGGAGGAATGCTGGGAATGGGAGCGAGCAGAAAGACAGTGACAGGAGACAGAGGGGTGAAAAAAAGTGCCGGGAAGACGTGAAAAGAGGGGGACTGATGGAGGATAGAGGGAGAAGAGAGTACGGACGCTTAGAAAACAGAGCAGACAGAGAGAGTGGTGACAGACGGCTGAAGAGAGACAAATGGAGGGGAAATCAGAGGTGGAGGTAATCCAACACGAAAACACACTCAAAACATGCCCCGTGTCTGCATGTGTGTGCAGGTGTGTCTCCTCTGACCTTATGGCGACCCACTACAGAACAAACATCACCCTTTGTGTCTCTGAGGGTTTGTCCTCCATCACATTGTCACACTCAGGATGGACACTTTGAAAAGGAGTGAATAAACCATCACCTTTTTTAATCCATGCATTCGTCTTCTTTGTCGAACCCTGATGCCTGCTGTATTACCCATAATGCAACTTGAGGTAACAGAGGTCTCACTTCTTTCTCAATCCACACCCCCAGTTTTTTATTTACTTTCAAATGTGATTCACCTGATAGCTTTCTTTTAGACTTTATCCTTCTATCCACAAAACTTTTTCCACATAGTCTGAGCAGCTGTATTCCATAACACCTGTGCACATTGGGAAAGTTGAAAAACAAAACAACAAACTTCAGTTTATGGTTTACAGGAAGTTACAAGGAGGAACTCCTTTTTTGGCCGAGCCACTGAGTTCCTGGAGTCCCCGCTGGTTCCCGAACAACCTCATACTTTCCAGGAAGTAGATTTTTCCAAAATATTGAACTTTTCTTTTCAAGCCAATTCCTGCCCCGAGGCCCTTGACCTAACCATTTGATTTGACTTATACTACTTCAGAGATGTGCTTATATTATACGATCTTATAAAGTTTATATTTGTATTGGTATAGCGTATGCACAGAGGTAAACTTTAAATGGGTCTGGCATCCTAATCCAATAAGAGCTCTACAGACCCTGTGCACACAACATAAATGTTTTTGGCTCCAAAGAAAGAAGACAAATACAAAATCAACGTACTACCACTTTAAAAACAGAAAGTATGAAAGGATTTCAGTCTGAAAAAGGATCCAGAAAGACTTCACTTTTTACTTTCAGCAGGCTACACCACCAGACAACCAGGCAGCTACAGCTCATCTCATATCCTCACTGACACGAAGAAAGTGGAGCACATTACACCAGCCTTCAAATCACTGCACTGGCTTCCTCTATCCCAAAGGAGAGTTTTTTTTTAAATCCTATTACTTGTTTATACAGCACCAAATGTTCTCAGGCCTAAATACATCTCTGATTTCCTTGTACGCTACAAAGAATCCAGACGCCTCAGGTCGTCCTGGTTACTCCCTCAATCAAAACCAAGTAAGCTTTTAGTTTCTGTGCACCAGCACCTGTAGGACAATCATCCTGTTCTGCCCGAGCTCTGCAAAACATGTCTCCTCATTTAAATCAAAGGCATCGAACGATACATTTAAAACGCCTTTTAAATATTTTAAATGCAGTTTTTTATTCCTGTTTTTATTGTCTTTACGTGGAATTTTGATATCTATAGTTGTTAACTGTGCATCTCTGTGCATATTTAGATGTATAGTAGCACATTAATGATCAAATCCTTTTGCTTGTCCCTGTTTGCTTTCCTCCTTTTACGGCATTAAACAACAAACAAGCGAACCGACCCACTCTTGTATCACTTAGCAAGTCAACCTTTGAACTGGAAGAAGGCCTGGTGGGTGTGTGTGTGTTTGTATGTGTGTCTGTGTCTGTGTCTGTTTGTGTGTGTGTCATCCCGACGTCTGCATGAGAGCAGGCCTGTGTTTGACGCACATACACACGCTAACACTTTTTTCCCTGCGTCAAATCGGTGCCACGATGCCTCACGCACACAAAACATCAGAGAGAACCCTTGGAATATGATGAGACAATAACAGGGCGGTGGGAGGCTTTGTTCGGTTTAATCTCAGTCAATTGTTGAGTCCTGCAACTGTAGGTCAGAGGGAGAAGTAAAAACCAAGATGAAGATGTCGAGTCTGCAAAGGACTTTAAACAAAGTCAAGAGTTGTGAAGCTCCATAAAATTTGCTATTTTTTCATTCATACTTAAGAAACTCCAATTAAGAGGGGTCAATATTAAAAATTCATCACCCTGATAAACACAGACCCTCAGTTTTCACAGAGGTGGCTTTTTCCCGAAGACTTTTCAATGCTTTCACGTGTGCTTGAACTTGTTTTGCAGCGAGCCTTGTTTTTCTTAGTGTTTTGGAGTGAACACTATGACTGCACTTCCAGGGGAGGGTATTTTTAACCGGTGCGGCTGTACTGTAAACACCCGCCGCTCTGTGTGTTCTCCCTCCAAGATTTAAGCACAGCGACCGACAGCAAGACTCCCCGCGGCACAAAAGGCAATGAAATACTGCGTGTAAGACAAAAGACACAGGGAGAGGTGGAGGGTGGGGGGGAAGAGCCCTGGAAAGCATAATATTGTCTCAAATATTTTCCCAATTTCGACCCAGGGGTCATTAAGGAATCTCAGCCCTGTGGGGGAATGTTGCAGAAAGTGGAAAGACTAATGCAAAAAATGTGACTGAATCACATTAGTGGTAGTAACTCAACTGCAACATATGCTAACCCAATTCTTTTACATTTTCTTGCTATAATTTGATAATCTCAAGGTTCAAAATCATGTGTGAGACCAAAGATCACTGCCAACTTGGATCAGGCCAAGTGAGCTGGGCTCGACAGACCACATACATATTGGCCTTCATCAATCAGCTCCACTGCTGCTACAGTTGTGGGGACAAACTACTGCAGCTTACCACAGAGAGAACAAACCTGCAGTAACGTTTAGGGGCTGCGTCTTTTTGCTATTGGAGTGTGCGGTTTCAACCGAAGCAATCTTCAAGCCATTTCTGATGTCATTCTATACTGAACTTAAAAAAAATGTGGGTTTTTCTCATTTCACAGATGCAAGCGAACCACTCCGGTGTCATCGGTGTGTGTTTTAAAGTTCACTTGCTGACCTTGTCGGCTAGACGCTCAAATATAGCAGCCCTGACTGTCCTCTGCTCAACATTCACACCTCCCTCTCAGCGACAGCTTCTCTTCCAGATATGGAGTCCGGCACACGGCAAGACAGACCACCCATGACTAGGACACGTTCAGACCCCCCCCCCCCCCCCCCCCCGCGCCCCGTGCATAAGCCGTCCCATCCACCTCCCTATACTGGAGCAAGTTGGCCCGCTGTCACTCACTGTGTTCTCTCGGTTGTTTCAGCAGTGTTAGAGCAGCTCGAGGGGGAAGAGCAAGAGATTAGCAAGAGACATAATGAAAGCGAGACAGAGAGACAGCGAGAGAGGGAACGAGAGGAAGAGACCGAGGGAGAAAGGGGAACTTACCCCACTGATGTGCTGAACAAAGTCCATGCTTCTGTTTTCAGGTAGCTTGGAGACAAATTGCATAATCTTCCAAACGTTTTCAATTAACAGTCTTCCTTTAAATCATATCTTTAGTCACACATATCACATAAATATAAGAAGAGCATGACTGTGGAAAAAGCTGTTACACTATTATAATATATGTATTTCTATATATTTAAAAGAAAGACAGGGACAGCAAATAGTAGACACAGGGTGACAGAGGACAAGAGAAGCAGATTGCATCAGGCCCACCCAGAGATAACAGACAGAGGGAAAGAGTAGAGATAGATTTGTTTACGTTGTACTCACTAAAACTCAGTAAACCCCGACATTATTCCCTGAGGAACTCCACCCGACTTTATGACTTCGAACCCACCCATACTGTCGCCTACGCCATTATCAGGCCCCAGCATGAGCAGCACCAAAAGAGAGAATGTGTAACAACTGACTGGTTATTCTTCAGTGTACACACCACACGTACGCAGACAGTGAATCAACAGAATGTTTTTTTCTGCTTTTGGTTGGTGAGTGTCTCTGGCCCTCGTCTGCACTTACACCAAGCATGTACGCAGGATAGAGTGCGAGGAGATGGAGAAAACCTGAGCGTCTGTCTACTGGCAGGTTGATGTAGTATTGCAAAATATCCATTTGTGCTGTTCTCCTGCACCTCCCCTTGCACGTTACTTTTATGAAGGCTAGTCAGCCATTGTACTTTTCACGCTCTCTACATTTGAAAGAAAAAAAGTTATGAGATCTGTAAAAGAAAAGGCCCAACTTGAGTTTCCCAAACACTTTACTCTTAGGGTTGGGATAAAACTGCAGTAAGTGCACACAATAAAAGCTGGACTTTTGTGTGGCTCTCAAGGCAAAACTAACTGGTGCTTGGAAGCTGACCTGACCAGAGCTTCATCATGCAGGGGAACTCAATGCGATAATTGGCCACATTCTCAGGGTTAGGAGTAGCAGTGAATGTGTTTTCACCAAACTCTGTCCCTTACCTGACCAATTGGTATGAATACCTAAACAGAATTATACAAATCCTAATGATACTAGAGTTGCACTGGAATCCCTAAATCACTATGTTGTGACACTTGCACAGCAGGCTGTAAAAAATAAAGTTAACTTAAATCACAGGAAGGCACAAGACAGCTTTTAATGAGAGGCGTCAAGGCGTGAATAGATATAACCAGATGACTCCCCAAACAATGCATACAGTTGTTCAAGGATGAATGAAGATGAATCCGATAAACATCATTTGTTCTTCTGCCAGACCATAGAATTAATTAAAAGGTAAGAAATCTAAATTAGCCAAAGTCTCTGGGCTGTGTGCTCTGGAAAGCTGCCAAACCCCTTGATGCACTAGATAAGTCCCAATCAGTGATGGTGGCGTTGACACTTCATTAAAGCCCTTTAGGCTCAGATAAACTCGTCATCCAGCGGCTGTCAGCGGACAGAGAGAGTACAACAGGGAGAGCACACCTCCTGCCTTGTTCTCGTCTCCAGCGTGGAAGGGAAATCGGATTCCTGGACGGCCCCAAATCACAGACGGATTAGGCGATGAACCCCGGACGAGACACCAGACACCACCGAAGAAACTCAAGACGTACGCAGCTAATGTTTCCAAAAGCTGTGCATCTTGAACATCTATCGCGTAAATTAGTCATGGGGCTTAGAGAAACATAAAGAAAGCAAGGTGACAAGCTGCTTCTCTTTCAAAATGAACTGGTGAGATGCCTTTTGCAAAAGACAACCACAAATTACGAAATTTAGTACTTGGGAATAATTATTTTAAGTGTCTCTCAAAAATGTACTTTCTACGTGTAGTTTGTGGTCAAATTGATATATATTTGTATCATTATGTTATCATTTTATGGGGAATAATGGTAAAATCACCCTAGAATTAGCATCGGCATCAGCTTAAGACAATGTCCAAGTTGTTGGATGCATTGCTTCAATGGTCAGGTTAAGATTGTAAGTAAATATAAATAAAAATGCATTTATTAGTCCCAAACACATGCACAGACATTCAAAGGCACACTCATGCAGGTAGGGAAATTTAATCTCTGCTTTTGACCCATCTGGTGCAGGACACACAGAGCAGTGAGCGACCATGTACGGCGCTCGGGGAGCAGATGTTGGGGGAGTAAGGTGCCTTGCTCAGGGGCACTAGACAGGGTAGGGAGACTCTTGGATTTTTGGACAGATCAATCCAGGTTCGTTTTTTGTTGTCTCTCCGTGGAGTCGAACCAGAGACGAACCAAAGACCTTCTCTGCCCATAGTCCAAGTTTCTGCCACTAGACCACCGCCTCTATAGTCATTGCAAATGTTCATTGTGCATCATGTTCTGTATAATGTTCTGTTGCAACCACAATAACAGATTTCCAAAAAATGTCTCTAGCTTTCCTGATAAACTTGTGAAAATAACACACTTGTGCGAAGATATACAAATATAGACACAACTTAAGGACACTCCTGTGAAACTAGGTGTAGCCTGTTGTTTTTATCCATGAGGAATTATAAACTGTATTAACACTGCTTGGATTAGACCCAACTGATTCTGAATGGTGTCCAACATTAAGCTTGTCTATGCAGCTCGTGTCCTTTCTACACAATCAGACAACCCACTGGCTCCCTGCATCACTTTCTGGACCTGCAGTTCCTCTCGCAGGTGGTGCGTGAGCACAGCAGTGCTTCGTAAAGAACTGGTCCCTTCCTTCACCCGAGTGACATCTGTTAAATGTGAGAGCTCTCGGTCCAAACACAGCGGTGGGCCTTCAGCTTCAGGCTGAGTTGCACATCGGATTTGTTTCAGCTGAGCTTGTTTTAAGAGTCACTTGGACTTCCTCTCCGGCTTTGGGCAAAACAACATCAGGCCTGCTGTCTCCTGCAAACACCACACTGAAGGAAAAAAAGAAAAATCCCTTCTTCCTCTCTTCCTTGCACTTAACCCACATGCATTTGTTTATTTTTTTGCACTCGTCATTGTTCTGCAAGCACAGGAACATTGTGAGGGTATGGAACCTTGATGCTGATGCCATTATGAGCATGGGTCAAATACTCGACAGGACTAGACAGGTCAATACCTTAAGTCGTTCCCTCTTTGACAAACACCAGCGATGTTAAGATCTGTTGCACCTCATGGAAGACAAGCCAACACACGCTGGCACTATTGTGTATATGAGGCGGTTGAATGCACACAAACAAGCATGCAGTCATGCACACACGCACACACATAGTGCTACGCTGGATCCCACTTGATAAGAGGACTCCGGTTAAACAAGGAGCGTTGGTTAATGCAAAGGTGTTAGAGCAGCACTTACTCCACCTCCCCTTTCCCTTTTTTTCTGGAAAACCAGCGAGTAAAGCTCTTAAGGGACTACACAACACAATTAGACGGACTAATTACCCCCTCCATACCTCCCATTCCTCACCCACAGCGACAGGCTGGGGCAGGCAAGACACTTCTGCCCGCCTATGAGATTTTCCCGTGACAGAGACCATGGTTAGGTGCGGGGATTGTGCATTTCAGGCAATTTAGCTGATGCGCCGTCAATAACAACATCGGAATAAGGCAACAAACAGAAAACAGTAGGCATGGCAAGAGTCAAGATGAGAGACAAGGTGTGGGGTCACCTGCATGACACTTTTCCTTTTCAAAGTAAGACGGCGGATGGATCAGCTTCCTTCTTTTTATATAAATAAATAAGATGTGCTACTGTACTTTTAATTGACTAAACGGAAGGTTTTTAGGACCCCAGTTGTTTTTACAAGCTGAGAGTTAAGTAGAAGTTGCCAGTTCAGCAGCAGGTTAATGATGCCCCCCCCCCCCCCTGTAGTAAGGGCAGGCTTTTTGGACTCAGTCACGGACACGCTGGGCGGATTTAGAAGCAGGGGAGTCTTGACCCGTGCTTTGATGTCTTCTGCCCACGTTTCCTCTAGGTCTCGAGGTAAATCAGCAGCTTTGTTCGGTATCACAAGCCAGGAAAAGAATCAGGGTCAGGGAGTCTTTCTCATTTTTTTCACGTCTCTGTCAGGAAATCTTGTAACGGTAGAAAAAAACGGCAGTTAAGCGTAGAGGGGAGGAGGAGATGAGACCAACTGGCCAAACAGGAAAGTTTCAGTTTGTGCTCTGACAGCTCTGGATGTGGGACGGGCCGAGGCGCTGCTGAAAACTATTTGGCGGGGAGTTTTGAAAACCCCTTCCTCCTCGAGATGGACCGACCCCGCCTTCTCTTTTTGCAGCCGGGGGACACTGAGCCAAGCATTTCTGCAAAGCGGAAAGAACTTGGCACAGGCTGATTTGAGTATGGCGAAGCACTTAAAAATGATCTCTGTGCAACCATTAAACCATCTGCAACATTTCAACACTGTTGGAGGTTTTGAGGATGTACTCTGGGAGCAAGAGGGCCACGCTGGTGATCCATATGAAATATCACCCTGCATTGGGAGACAGAAAGGAAGAGGAGAGAGTGTATACATTCAGGGCTACTCAGGTAGCTCTCCGATTAGTCTCCCTCCCCACAGAGGAGCTGACATGGTTCACCTCACAGGTATAGACTAAATACTTCCACACACACAACCCCTGAACTTCCCTTTCCACACACACACACATACACACTGATCAGTAAATGATGCATAGAGTGAATGGGCAGCCAGATGAGGTAATACACTGCCAGTGATACATTACTCATGTAGTTTCCCCTCTGAGTTGATGACCACGAGCCAGCGACATCATCTCATTAAAGCACACATGACTCATTGCCTCGGTGTGTCCGCGCTCAGACTCGGTTCAGACACCTGCTTCAAGCCAGATGGAGAAAATAAAGCGAGGGCACAGACACTGCTAGAAAGAGGGCGAGCCACACAAGCCTGACACTGTCTCCTGCACTGACACCTGTGGAGTGTCAAACACACCAATACACAGCCTGATGGAGTCCGTGCAGCCCCACTGACCTTGCAGATCTTGCTCTCCTCCGTCTCGGCTCTGGACCTCCCATCAGGCGTCCTCTCCTGCCGGTACTCGGACCTGACTGACAGCTGGCAGGAGAGCCCTGGGGCGCCCTCACCTGCCCTGAGCTCCTGCTGCCGGGCCATGTAGCCCTGCGAGGTGGCCGCCCTCACCGCACTTGGGATGGGGAGAGCCGTGTGCACCGGTTTGGTGCCCACAGAGGAGGGTGGCCTGAGCTTGGAGGCTACACCAACCACCGGCATGGTACTTCCCAGGCACCGAAATAATAACACAGGAGTGAGAGAGCGGTCCCAAAAAAAAAAGTACAGTGTGGAAGGGGAAACAAATCTGCAGTGTCTACTACTGACGTCTGGCACAAGGAGGGAAGGGAAGACTAAAAAAGAAAAAGAAAAGAAAAGAAAAAAAAACTGCAGTTGCCTCTCAAACTGAGAGGAAAGCAACTGCGTCCATTCTGTAGCCTACAGCGAGCAGGACTCACAGAAACTGAGAAGGCTTCTCCTTCCTCCTGCTCTCTCCCTCCTCCTTCTCCTCCCACAAGCAACACTGCTCCCTCCCCTTCCCCCGCTCTCTCGCTGCCCCACTCTCTCTCACTGTCAAAAGTGAACACCACAAAGTCAGCCAAAACAGTCGGAGGGGGCGTGAACTCTTCTTGAAGGTACAGCCACCGGTCGGCAAAATCATGATTACAAGAGACCTGGCTGAGTGTGTGTGTGTGTGTGTGTGTGTGTGTGTGTGTGTGTGTGTGTGTGTGTGTGTGTGTGTGTGCTCAGTGCTCCCCGACACAACTGTCTAAACAGTTCTCCTCTCTCTCCCTCTCTTTCCTCTTCCTGATCACTGGAAATAGACGCACTCCTCTCTGTCTACATCTGGAGACGCCCCTCCCTCCGAAGTGAGAAATAGTAGAAATGTAAAAGGGGGAAAAGCCCTCATGCATAAAAGGGTGATCTTGAAAAAAAAGACCAGTTGAGGGTTAAGATAACAAAAAGGCGATTGCAACGTGAACAGCTGCTGACACAAGGAAGACGAACTTGAACCTTCTTTATCGTACTGACATCATTGTAGTAGCTCAACAGGTTTCTGCTTTAAAGCTGGTTATTGCAGTGGCTGCTCTTTGCCTGAGATTCACTCTGTCTCTCGGTTTCTCTTCACATGACTCACTCACTGCCTTTCTCTTTTTTTTCTTCTGAATAGGAACAAATTTAAGAGAAAAAGATTGCACGGAATGTTACTATATTGCAAAAATATACTCATAAGTGCTTATATTGATCTATTCTTATGACTCGCCCCTTCCACCTCAGCAGGTATCAGAGGTTGGATCTATTTCACACAAATACATCTCGGAGACCCTCAGTCAAACATCTGTATGCTGAAATTAGATTTTCCGTACAGTTTCACATTTCCCCTTAGGTTACCCACAGTATACAGTGTGAAGAGAACATATAAAACCACAACCAGCCTCATAATTTGTCATGTACACAGCAACATTGAGACTGTCTTTGAGGGGGAAACAGCGTGTGTCATTATGACCATTTGTATGAGTCATTGTTTCTTGACCCTCTCTGTGACGACCAGCTTTTTACCCTGCCTTTCAATGTGCCCATATCGGTGAACTAGTAACAGATCTTGAATGGTGTATGTTATGAATGGTTTAACTTTTCATAGTGTGGGCATCATGGATTAATGGACATTTCTGCAGAGACTCTTCATGAAATAAATCAAGTTAATCTACAGTTTTGGGCACTAATGTATTACTTAGTTACTCATTACAGTATTGTAATCACCTTACAATTTTGAATTCAACATTACTGTGACTAGTTTATTACTACATCTTTGACCATTGTGTGACAGCTGGTTTACTTGGGGGTTTGATGAAGGTTAGAAGCGGTCGGTCTGTTCTCGCTGTGGTCAGTGGGCAGACTGTTCTGGGGTCAGGTGGTGCTATGGAGTACAGTGTGTGTGTGTTGGGAGAAGCCTCTGTCTGCTCATGACTGGTTGATATAGAAATTGTTGGCCTGTGTTTTAAGAGTTTAGGACAGTGTGGGACTCTGCTCCTGAGGTTGGGACATCTGGAGAGCTGTGAGCAGAGTCAAAGTCAGTGCTAGCTGCCGGATGGTCAGTAAATCCCTCCAGATTGTGTGACTGCCCACTTGTTAAACTGTTATTTTCAGTTTCTACATGTGTTAAACACAGAAGCTGTGATGTGTGGGTGTGGAGGATGTGGAGTTGTTTTTGATGGTGCTGACAGTTGACTAATAAAAGTAGAGCAATATATCACATCACTTACTTCGCTGAGCAATTAGAAAGGCGAATACATTTTCCATGTCTAATGTGTAATGCATATTTGATCCCAGTTTTGAAGTCAATTGCCCAGTGCTGTTGATACAGCGTATTATTAATGGCGGAGGAAAGAGTGTAAAGGCTCTCGACTGAAATGGCCGTGATGAGTAGCTGCTGGGCCACAGAATTGGTTTCAGGCTGCTCGTCTGTAACAAGAAACAGACACTGCATCAATGTCCAACGTATATCACTGATGTGGACGGCTGGAGGCTGACTCCCATAAACAAGACAAAACCACTGTAAGAAAACCAAATCAGTCCACTCTCCTTGACCCCACCAATACTTAATATTACAGTAAATCTCTCCAAGTGTTTCTTTTGATCAGGGACGTTTTTTTTAAAAGCTTTGTTCTCTGACCAGTTGGTTTCAGCGAGCATTTGGAATTACAGTGTATTAAATGTAGGTTGTGGCGCGACAGCAGGACAGATGGAAATCTGTGACAGATGATCATATTAAAGACTACAACAGTCTGCAGCATTGGGATTTGTAAGTGTTCTATCAAATGTTGATTTTTTTTTTGAGACACAGATGAGACAAAATGCATTTGGATTGCATTAACCAGACATAATATAATATGTAGCCTTTTTTTCCATTTTGTTTTTTTCTAATAGCTCCCTGCTTTGTGCGAGACATAAAAGGGAGTGAAAGTTTTATATGGAAAGGCTCCATCTGTTTCAGTTTAGGGAGGCGAGGAGATGTGCTGGAGTCAGAGGGGCACGCTGCGGTGTCACGGCAAACCGGAACTTTTTAACACGGCACCGTCCAATAAAGTGAGCAGGGGAAGGGAGGAAAACCAAACACAGGGCTTGTCCCGCAAATGGGACCTCGCCACAGAAAATCACAACACCTCAAACGTATCGGCCTCCGGGCCTAGAGTTTCCATGTAGTCCTTTTTTTTATGTTTTGTAGTTGAGCCTGAACTCTGAACCTGAAGAGGGTTGAATGTCAAATCAATTAAGTATGACATGATTGTTTTCCACACTGCTGCTGCCACTTCTGCCCTCTGTTACAATGCTTCAATGCCTCTGACAGTCAATTGCCTTTACAGGGACTCTGCTCCCCCCCCCCCCCTGCCACATATAGCACCAGCTACTCAAACCTGTTTTCAATCATGCACCAGGGACTATCATGACAGGCCTAAAACAACAGGATACCACGTGAATGAATGGCACAACTCCAGCTCCGACTCCGACTACTGCTGCCTACCGAGTTACACGAGCTGGAGCACATTTGGCCGCCATCCAATCTCGCAGGACCGCCTGCTACTGCCGGGAAACCTGTTTCTGACAAGGTCCCTACCCGGGGGTGCTGAGTCATAACGAACTTGCACTAAGACCTCAGAGAGGTTTTGAGAAAGCCTTTTACTTCCCCCTGATTTGTGCTGGTTTCTGGAGGATAATCACCTCACACTGCAAAAAATAATTGCACGGTGGGAATGAGGGTGTCTCAGCTACCTGCAGGTAAGGAACCCAGCAGTGTAACGCAGCGCTAAAAGTTCCTCATTTAACAGCAGTGAAATGATCCAAAGTCAACAATCGGCAGAGGAGATCTCCGGTTCACTTCCATCCAGACAAACCCATTGGGCAGGTCAGCACCCTTATGTTTGGCTACCGGGGCCGACCACTTCTCTAAAAGTAGTGTGACGGCCAACGGTGTCAGGGTTGAAATAAAGAGAACAGGGTGAGTTGAAGAAAGGAATGGAATCAACGGGAATAGGACGCTGAAAAAAAGGAGATTGAATGCTCACACTGTATGCAGAGTTCCTCATCAATTGTTATCATATTTCAGTGACGTGTCAAAATGTGCGGCAGCCAGACTGCAAACAAATCAGTAGAGCTGTAGACAGGACCACCTCATTCGAGTCTGAGGCCAGTCCAAGAGTTTCGAAATTGAGTGGGAAAGATTGGTCCCCATCAAGACAAGAGAAGGTCTACAGGGAACTCAATTATACAGAGTAGGACCATATGTTGTACTGATGATTATATACTAAGATTGACAAGAAAGTAAGAAGTCATGGTGGCAATAAGGGTATTGGTCTGAAGACTGGACTCAAGCCTCAGGATTTTCAGAAATAATCAGTGTAGATTTGCATTGTGTCGACACTGCAGATGGTTTTCAACCCATCTTCTTCTCCAAAGGAAAACAAATTCCTGTGAAGAGGATGATGTCCCTCCTGAAATACATTATTCACAAACCTTTACCAGGTTAGTTGTTTTATCCTTCAAATGACCTGCTGCATCCCTGCCAGCAGTTATAAGTTAGGTGGGGAAAGAAACGCACCACTGACCCGAGAGTTTAAGACCGAACTGAAGTACATGGTCATCTGCTCAAAGTTGCAGACAAAGGCATTTTCCACAAGAGCCGACGATTAACTGTCGTTAAAATGCCTTCATCTTATTTCAGACAGACATGAAAAAGACTTGACCGCACCTAAATTTAAGCCCCGGTGACTTTTCATATGTAGTTGTGGTTTAGCTGGAAAGCCATTCTTTGGTTTCCTGCAAAACCACCGCTAAATATCTGGTGGAGAGGGAGCACATTCTGAAGTCTGAAGATGGAGGTGGCGGTCAAGGAGGGGAGCTTGAAAGCCGGGAGGTTGGCTGCACTAACCGTCCCCACATACCTCGAGTCGCAGCTGAGAGCGGCGTCCTGTTATTAACCCCTCGCTAAGTGCCGCTCTCCACAGGTAGAATGTGACTCGAAAATTGAAGTGTAATCAGATAAACTTTCAAAAAGGGTCCAGCCTGTGATTTGACCCCACAGCTTCGATTTCTAACAGCCGTCGACCAAGAGGAATTGTGTTACAGCCGGTTTGATGAAATGCCACTTATGTGATGTGCGGGTCGAAGTTCTATGACATCATTTCAGTCAGTAAGAATAACCCTTATACACCAGGGTTATGGAATCAATAATGTCATGGGTTTATTATCTATTCCAGGCAGTGGGTGGATGGTTAGTAAACTGCTGTGTGTGTGTGTGTGTGTGTGTGTGTGTGTGTGTGTGTGTGTGTGTGTGTGTGCGTGGTTTAAATAAACGATAGCGCCCAGCTTCAGATGACGTCAGCAGTAAGGTTGTGCTGTGGCTGTGAAAACAAACATGCAAGGGTGCTGCAGATAAGAGGGGTCAAACACCTTCCACCCTGGTGCCATGCGCACACAAACACACACACGCTCACACACACACACAGAATCTAAACACATCCTCCAGGGGGGCTAGATAGATAGTCACGCACCTGGCCCTCTCAGCGCTGTGAATGCTATCAGTCAACCGCACATCAGCCAACATGGAAAATAAAACAAACACACACTCGTGCTGGCACATACACAGCAAAGAGGTGCCCAAGCGACTGGAGGCATGTGCGTCGGCTGAGTGAGCACGAGCATGTGCCATTAACGCACACCACGCCTGACCTGGGAGGACATAAACACACGTCGCCTTTCATCTCCTCTGTCTCTCTGCGTCAGGATTCTCAGAGAGATTCCTGCTCCTCAGTCAACCCTTGACTTCTCCGCAGTCAGCCACCCACACAACGGAGCATCATGGGAAATTGATCTTTATTTCCCTTCCCTTCTTATTCACATTAACGTTTGACATTATCGGATGTAAACGAGGAAAGCAACAAACTCTATATGTTTTTGAATGTCAAATAAGTCAAATAATTAATAGTTTACTGCAGTATACAACCAAAAATGTTCACTCAAAGAAATCATTAAAACTACAGCCCTATCTGTTCTCTGAATGTAAATCTAAAAAGTAAGAGTACACATATGGCCTTTATTAACATAAAAAACACAACATTGTGTAACAGGATTGTTAATCTAGATAAGAAATACATTTTAATGTAATTTTACAATGAATTAACAATGCACCTTATTTTATGAGGTTATACAGGCTTAACCGGCAATTTACTAGAAACTACTCATAAATGCTGATATAGGCACAGTAAACAGTGTTTCCCTGGTTTACACTTTAATATTTCTAATACATCTCATCTGTGGTTTAGATGCTAGAGTTGAGCAAAACTATGCTCAACTCTAGCACAGAAAGATTCAATTAAAAAACTTCAATTAAAAAACCCAATTAAAAAACCCTTGAAGTAAAAGTGCTGACAAATGGAGACACAGGTGTCTATTCTTGACCTTTGCTTTTGGCGCCTCTAAAATAAATGTGTTCATGTTTCATGTGTGTATGAGTTGTTATCTGTTCTACAAAAGTTAGATTAGAGAAATTAATGAGTACAATAATATTGCTTCTTTCTTTCTGGCCCATTAACTAACAGGATTTATTTGGTGACCCTTTGGAGGAGCCAGATCCCTACTTTGAAATCCACGGTTTCACATCCCTCAGTAATCCACAACACTAATTTCTCTGGAGTTTCTGTGTGTCCTCAGTAGCTCATTTGTAAAAACACAAAGCCTGTTAGATTCAGGTTAGAGTGGGCACGTTTGAGGGATAGTGGTATTTGAAAAATGCCCTGTTCCAGGAGCGCAGCTATAAACAAAACATTAAGAGCAACTTTGATGAATTTAAAGTAATTAAGGCTTCCTGAATTCCTCTCTCAGCGTGCCATTTGAAATGCCATGTGGTGGGCTAATACCTCCACTACAATGAATCACAGGGAGTATTTGGATAGACTCTGCAGAAAGGATTTCCCCCAGCGATCTGGTTGGGACAGTTCTGGCTCGTCCTGCTCCGACAATCCTCCTTCTGTGGGAAGTCCAACCTTGGCTTTCACAAAATCAGCAGAGATTCATTGATCTATCTATTTACTTATTTACTCAATGATTTTGTGAGCACGTCTGACCAGAGTACATCCTGCTGTGTTCTTCATATGTTAAAGGCAAACTCTGGATAAACTCCGGACCCCATCGTCTGAAAATGCCTTAACTTCTCCTCCGCTCCCCAACCGACTCACCTTCAGCACCTTAAAATACCCCATTCATTCACTCTCTCATGAATACATGTATTTACATTGGCTCATTCAGCAGCTTTGTATTCACTAATTCACTTTGCACTTATTCAGCACTCAGTTGCTCTTATTATACCCATTGATTCCCCTCTATATTCCCATTTGGTAAATTATTCAGATAATTACTTCAATGCTGCCTCTTCAATTCTCGTCTCGACCCACTCACTCACTCCCTCACTGTTGCTCCATCATCCTGTCGAGTGAATACATCAAAGTCCCTTTGCTCAAGTCATATATTGCACCACCTCTCGGGTCAGATTATGGATCAATCTTCCAGTTTTTCCCTGACAGACTTTTATATAAAGAAATGTGGGATGACATTTTGAAGGGGCAGACGACCCCTCCAAATGCTCTGTGTCATGTAACGACTAACACCCTTCCATCACGACACCATCACTTTTCTCCACTGTCAAAACTTGCCATACTTCCCCTCGGTATCTTTAGACTTGACAAATTACGAAGGCCATCGACTTTCATTCCTCACAGCCAAGTAGGAGTAAATCAATCCCATTTACGACCATCACATTCCTTTCCCTTGTGATTGGCTCCGGTCTTCCCCCACGTCTACCCCGCATCTCAATGTTTCCCCTCTTGCGAAAGACTCGTGTCCTCGGCGAATCTTGGATTTCACAGCTGGAGTTGATAAAGTCCCGAAGTGCTGAATGAGTCTCTTCCCTCAAAAACAACAAGCAGGAGAGGCTATGTAGAGTTATACCAATGGTGGTTGAGACGCAAGCGGGCTGGGGGGCCTGAGGAAGAGGGAGCTGCCCAACAGAGGGCACTACCGAAACACAGATTTATGGAAAAGACGACGGGCACTTCTATTCAAACAGAGTCATGTCCTGATTCAACGGCAAAAATGACTTTTGTGGTAAAATTCCCCCCATTGCCCTGGATAGTAACAAAAGGTGGCTGCTAACCAAGTTTTTTGAAAATATCAAGGGAAATTACAACAAATGTCAAATATGAATCGAATTAGATTTGACTATTTTGTACAAACAGAAGAGATTTCAGCCCAATGACTAACACAAACCTCCCGGAGACAATGTGACACAGTCCTGCGTTGCTTCAGTGTCATCTGGAGCCAATCACAATATCAAACTGATGTGGCAATAATGTTGGAGCGCTCATTACTATTTTTAGCTACATATATGGTTTAGGACATTGGCTTCACATGTTTTTTTATAAAAAATATATACGTATTCGTTTTGTGCTTTCGAAAGTCTGCAGGGAATTGCAGTTGAAAATTTGGAGTTGATTAGACTCAACATTCAAACTGTGATAATATAGACTTGCTCTGCTAAAATGTCAGGAGTGTGTCGATCCCCAAAAACAAGTGTCCCTTCAGTGGGACCCGGTTGCTATGCCAGCAACCAGTCTACAAACTCTGCATTGCAGCATTTTACAGCTTTGCAACAACTAGTACTCTCAACCTGCCCCTGATGCCTGTGCACAAAGGAATTCAGAGTCTTTTTCAATGCACAGCTGGCCTAAGGGGATAAAATGAACATTTCAAGTCCAGGGTCATGGCCGCTCGTCCTCAGAAAACTCTTAACTATTAACTTTGTATCATCTACAGGAAGCCTCTCTCTCCGCAGTCCTCTCATCACCTGTAGCATTTTTACAAAATTGGGGCGACCCCGTCTCCCAGGAATGACATTTATATTCAACCAAACTGTAACAGCAAATACAACAATACGTTGCTACAACTGCTGTGATGTATTGCATTGGATTATTGCTTTGTAATACTCTATACTGTATTAGTCCCTATCAAAAAAATGTTAAGAAAAAACTGGTGTGTATAGATTTGACTTATTATTTGCAACTTACCATGTAAAGCAAATAATTGGATTTCCTGTGGAATGTTCTGCTGCAGTTGAGTTATATATACATTTAATTACATGATTCTTTCATGAAGTGGGAACACGTTTTATTTAAGTTTTTTGGAAGGGGGAAGTGTGTTTCAACAGTAAAAACCAGCGCGCAAATTCAAGTCAACTGACAGCTTATTGAATCCACATCACATTTCACATTATCAGGACTGATAATGCCGATCTAATGAAATAAGTGCACTTCAGGGGAACTTTGCTCCCATGTCACAGCTATAGTGTCCCCCTCATATTTTATCACAACACCAACACCTTTATAATATCCACTGGAGCCCGTCTGTTTGAACCCCATAAGCTCTTGTCAGACAACAGACAATTACTCGATATCCCCAATGTAAGTCGCCTAAGCCTCATTACTTTTAACTGCGTGTTGTGGCGCACACACAGCTTTTAACCTCTGTCCCCTGGGCTGTAAATAGGGAAAGCTTGTTGTTTGCTCATCTGATAAACACATATTGGTGTCATCTTTGGCTGGCCCGGGGCCCGCTCTGGCGTTGACTCTCATTCGACTCCCTCATTAGCGCTGAGGCTCACGCGACGGCCTGTTTTACACTGTCTGAGAGTGCGCCTGATTAAAGAAGAAGAGGCTTAAGAGCTGCTGTGCCCCTGGACACTGGCACGCTCTCAAACCACCCAGATGTGAGCATGCCACTGTGCACGTGCACCTCTGGTACGTACAGGTCCGCTGACATGAAAGGAGAACTCACAATATTGCATGATGACACACCCTGGAAAGAAAAGCAGACTGGACCGGCCTGCGTTCTCCACACAACATCTCATTACCTTTAACTTCTCACTGGCTTGTTATAGATGTCTTTAAACACAGCCTGGGGCGCTGTACTGTACATGCTCACTGTCTTGTAAACCAACACACAGTCGTTACATGCATTTTTTTTTTATGTCAAAGCAGCTCGCGGGCATCTCTGCTCCGCTTTAATTTACGATGCAGTGAGGAGGGGGCGAGGACAGTCATCTAATTGGAACACTTTGACTTGCAGAGCAACAAATCAAGGGCCTTCTGTCAGATTAGGATCCACTTCCATGGCCGAGTCGGAGTAAGCAGGAAGTGTGTCCACCTATAACTGTGTGTGTGTGTGTGTGTGTGCGTGACAAGACAGGCTGCGAGTGGGAGTTCCTCTCGTCTGACACAAATGTGTCGGCTGTACATCCTGTTGACTGGCGGCACGTTGGAGCAGCTGCTGCTTCTGCTCCATGAATGCGACCTTCTGTCTGTACCTTCCCTAACATGGGTTATGTAAAGTCAATGTGATAATTATGGGTTTCATTTAGGTCTAGATGTTGTTTTAGGGAATCAATTTCTGCTGGAAACTAGGCATTTATACAAAAGGAGCATTTATTGGTGATTTTTTTTGAGGTTTTTGGGGATTCATATTTTGCATGTGGGCCAATAGTGAGGCTGGAGCAACGTCACGACTCTTGTGGATAGCTGGGGGAAACAAAAAACAGCGAAGCCAACCCGCAGTGGACCAAAACTGAACCAACTAAATCCAAACCCATTAGTGGAACATAAGAATACCCTTTGAAATTGCCATGCTTTACTTCTGCAGTAACATTGATGTATCTATTATGAACTAGTAGTATTAGTATGAAAGTAGTGAGAGATGGTTAATATTATATAAAGTATTTAAAGTGTCAAGTGAAACTATTGTCGATGCTTATGGTCTCTGCATTAACAGAAACAGTCTGTGTTCCGCTTCTTTTCCCTTCCTTCCCCTGCTCCACTCCATCAGTCAGTGAGATACTACTGAAGCCCTGGAGACCATTAAGTGTCAATGGTCTGATCAGTATACAACACACTTCAAATAAGACAGTATCTGCCTTTTGAGTGTGGAATATATAAGTAGATATAAAAGAGAAGCCCAAACCCATGGCTGTGTGTGTGTGAGGGAGAGAGAAACGACAGAAATAGAGAGAGAGAGAGAAATAGAGATCGATAGAGCAAGTGAGCACGTACGTTTAATGTGAAATGAAAATTTGTCGTGGTCTATAAAGAGTGTTTACTCCTGTGTGAGTCTCTCTCTGTGTGTGTGTGTGTTTGTATGTGTGTGTTTGTGTGTGTGTATGAAAACGCAGGGGTGGTCAATCAAGTGTGTTTACACTTTAGGCTCTTTTCCTTGATTTGGGTGTGTTTGATGACAGCAGCTGAAAGCTTCATGGCCTCTGTTTTGAATAGAGCCTGGTTATTTAAGCCATCTCCTGCAGTTAAATGGCAACACACATATACTCTTTGATTTTGTGGAGCAGGTTCACATAGCTCAGGTGACTGATCAGTATGGAAAACAAAGAAGGAGATTAAAGTGAATTGCATATTTATTATTACCCTATGAAATGCATTTAAACTAGAATAACACTAGGGCAGAGTCGAATCTCTGTCCAGGCTCAACAGTCTCCTAACGAAACCCCGTTTTCAGTAAATCCACAAGATCTTGATTTTATTTGGATCGATACCAACCCCCTTATTCTGTCAGGAAGTTTCTCCCTTAATTCTCAGAGAGAGCAACAAAATAAGTGAAACTAAATTCCTGGATCCGCCCCAATAAAGATCTGCAACGGAATATGATTATTTCCCAACTCAAACCGACTCCTCCATCCCAGTTTCACTATTATCCACTCGGTAGTTTTTGCATAATCCTACTAACTAAAAAATAATAAAATGCTGATGAAAACAGAGCCTCCTTGGTGGAGGTAATCATGCAGATATTTGTCATCGATATTGGAGGTTTAATTTGTTTAGGAGCTGGAGAAAAATCAAATTTCATCAGTTTGAAAGAATCTGAATATGACTAGAATATGGATGAGAAACAGGAACAAGGAAATGTGCTGCTGGATTTGGAAAGTGTTCGCAGGTTCACAGGGAATTGAATTAAATTGCTGGCTGTGCTGACCATGGGGTGAATAAGGTCTGGAACAAACCAGCTATTTCTGTACAGTTCAAAAAACATGACATAAAACACAGAGTGTCAGCCAAACCTCCAGATTAGTCATTTCTAAGATGTTATATTTGGCCGTATTCAGCAATAGGAGACTAGCATGAGTTTAAAATGAATTTGCTTAATCGTTTCTCCTGTTGCAGAACTGTGGAAGAGGTGAAGGTTTGACTCTGGGTTGCTGACGGCTTTTGGACTCGGTAGAGAAAGTGAACGATATCCCCAACGTGCTTGTGTTGTTCTCCTGTGAGAGACAGTTTTCTCTTCCCGAGGAGTTGTGGATTGTCGTATTAGTGAGAAAACATGAACAACAGTGATTGGGATTGGCGAGGTCTCACTACCTGCCTCTGTCCAGTATTAAGCATTTAATGGTTTTATTCAGCATTTTCACTTCAGTGTATGCTGCACAGTGGAGTCATTAATGTGTTGTTATATTCAACCGGTCCGATGTGCCATCTGGAGGCTTGTACTTCTTTATGAGTGTTAGTCCTGGTGTTAATAGGCAGCTGTTGACAAGCTTTTAGATTTACTGTCAGTGTTCTGTTGCCGGGGGAACGGGCGGGAATTGCTAATTTTCACTCATCAATCTATGTCTCTGCAGATTAATTAACTTTTTAGCTGTACTGTTTTGGCTATGAAACCAGGCTCTTTCAGGCTCATCCAATCACCTTACACACACGGTGTAAAGCTACTGCGTCTTGGCCGCCGGTGTCGGTCTCCAGGTTAAGTTACCAGAAGGTTAGGAGGAAGCAGGGAAAGTCTAAATGGGTAAAATCAATGAGAAATCCTGTCTTTTTCCCTGTGGACCACAGCCAAAGTGACCTTGAGTAAAGTACTGCATGGAGGGAGCGCAAGGGTCAACAGATATGACTGTGTGTCGGCCTGACTTTAAAACAGGTAGGAGCAGCCAATGAATTAATATATATATTCTGAGGCCATTGGTTGACTGAAGGTGCTTAAGGCTACATCCATACTGCTATGTTTTCTTTAGAAAATGCATGATCAATGAAACGGATACGCCTTGTGTCCAAAACACTCAAAATGGAGAAGTTTGGAAACCATGACATAGACGCTTACAACAGCTTTCTGATTGGGCCTTTTGGTCATGACTTAGCCTGAGTCAGGCTCCTATCACATAGTTTAAGAAAAACTAAAATTCTCAAACAAAAACAAAGCAGTATGAATGTCTTAGACACAAAACTCTGTCTGAGGGCTTTTGAAGGTAAACCATAAAACCAGACGCTTGATTCGTCCATTCCCTGTTTGGTGTAGTAGGTAAAGGCCATGTCATTAACTCAGCCATGGTTTGAGGTTTGGTTTGTTCTAGGGCTGCTGGTGCCAAGACACTCACAGTCAAACTGCAAAAATCTTCTTTCTTTCAATGGCCGCCACAAGTTGAAACCGAAACTGCTTCCAGCATGCTCCACTTTATGTCACAATAAAACCAAAGCTCCTGATCAACTACTTGACAGGGGAGCGTGGTATAGTAGCAGTGGCTGGGAGGATCTGTCACATCAAAGATTGAGAACATCCAAAGTGGAGCTTTGACCAATCAGATGATCGAATGGAGCATTACCCAGAATGACAACAACTCCTTAAAATGTGCACGTGGAGGCCAATTATAAGTCACAAGCAGCCAAGTGTGAATATCATGAAATGAATGGATTCTCTGAGCTGTGTCGAGCAGTAGCAGTGGAGAAGTAATTTAGGCTAAGTGGGGAGCTCATGATTTAGCAGCAGAGTAGCAGCTGGCGCTACACGGTCCCAACGCTCACATCCCAAACACGACTGTGGATCACCATTGGCAAGAAATGCTATCGACACTTTTCCCCTGCACAGATCCGGCAGCCGCTTATATGTAAAAGTCATCTGTAGAACACTTACTGGTACCATGATGTGATTAAAGGGCTGAATTGACTTTGAAATCGTACCCCAGAGTAACACAAGCTTTATTTTTGTCTTGTAGCAGTGGAAGTAAATCAAACTGAGGAGTAAAGAGCAAGTCGGCCAAAGGGCTGCCAAAAAACGTCTAATTCCTTCCTACTTCCCTGTATTGGCTCCTTGCCTCCAGACAAAGAGTCTTAACAGAAATCGCCGGGTGCAGATCTGTCGGTTTGGCTCCGACGGAGTTTAGACCCTGATCACGTCGGGAGTCGAGCAGTTCTCCTCGCAGAGGACGTGTCTGAGGGGGCAGTCACCTGGCCAGCATCCAGGCTCAGGTTGTGATTGGCAAAAAAAGCACCGGTGCAGCTGAATGAAAACAAACTTCAAGCTCTCAGGCAGTTTCCAGTCATCGATAGACAAATACACAGATACTGTAAAATACACTCTTCTCTATAATTCGCTCAAAGGGGTTTACTGTAAGTTAACTTGACTCACTTGGAGTTCTTTGCTCCAATTCCTACATCAGAGATCATGAAAAAGACAGGGGGGGGGGGGGGAGGGTTGATAAAACAAACCTCAGCCTGCCAGAAGTGATGGTGGTTTATTAGTGGATCACTGCCACATGTAACGGTTTCCATTGTTCTTCTTATCCAGCTGGCGGTGCACCGTGGCAGTGCCACAGCTAACAGGCTGCTAATTGGGGACATGGTTGCCACTTCAACACGACTGCTAGACGTGTAACGACAATGGCGTTTACTAAAGGGTTTTCCCGAATGTAGGGCTTCAAAGCTTCTCCGTTGATACATCTTCACAGATTTGGAAGTGACTTATTCAATCTCACTGATTCAATGAGGCTTTTATCTAATGTTGGATAAGAGCTGTGAGGCAGAAAATTGAGATAAAAAATGTTGAGAATAATTCATGATTTCACATTGATGCTTACTGAATACATTTGTATTAGCAGGCCATCTATTATGTCATGTTTATCATGTTTGGACTGAAAGCCAAAGCAAAATCATACACATTTGGATGTTGATTACCATGGCAACAGTGGAAGCTTCTGATCATTGTGGTCAGCTCCAACATTCACTGATCTCATCCTCTCAAAGTACATTTTAATAATGATACTGGAGTTTTAGACAGAAGAAAGAGAGCAAACACACACATCATGTCGCTGCTACACATGTTGAGGCCAGTGAGGACGAGGCTTCGGCCTCTCTGGCTTCATTCAGACTCTATTAAATGGCTGAACATGTGGTTAAGTGCTGAGAACCTCGAGCATGAAGCCCATTTCTCTTGCTCAAATGGTTCTGATGAAAACCGAAGGGGGGCTGAGAGAGGCCGGCAGCCAGTAGGCCAGCCAGTCGGCACAATCCCCCCCCCCCCCCCCACACACTTCCAGCCCTCCACCCATCCGCCACCACATGCACATTGTCCAATTAAGGTCTTCTACTCTGTGCTCTGTGCCCAGGCAGACGGCCACAGGCTGCCAAGCCCCAAACAGTCTGGTCAGGGGAGTTAATCTCGCTCTCTGGGCTTGACAAGCCACGGAGTGTGATGCTGCCCGCTCTGACACTTCATCATCAGTGGGTGGGCACCAGCGCGTGGGCACAGGGCTATAAAAGGCCAGGAGGAGTCAGATTTGTGCCCCCCCACTGCCCCTTCTACCACAGTGTTTGGACCAACTGCCAGTGTGCGGCCGGTGTGTGGATGTGTTTGTGTGCGCGCTCCCCGGAGCATGGTGGCTAGACTTTACACTTGCTGCAGGATTGTGAGCAGTGTTATAACATATAGCAGACTCCTGCCAGTGAATCATAACAGGCAGCCATAATGAAATGCCGCTCTGCTGTGAAAATAGCCGTGCTATGGCTACCAGGCTGCGAGCTCCACTGCTCCACAATGTGACACGGAACGAGGCCGCTCTTGAACTGTGTCACCGGGTTGTCTGTGGAGGGAACTTCTGCCCAGCATCTTGGCAAGGGTACAAACTATGAATTATCCAAATAAATAAAAAATGCCTGCAGCTATTCAACATAGTTTACACATAAACACCAGTTTGCCATCTGACAAGTGATATTCAGCCTGTTGAAACAGTTGTGTAACATCTTATGAGGCTCTTGTGCTTTGACAAGTCTGAGAAAATACTTCATTGATGTCATCAGGGTTATTTTGACTGAGAGACTTTGATTCTATAACAGTATTACTCTGGTATTACAAAAGTGGAGGAGTGGAATTTGAAGGAGGAGGGCATTTAGATGATCTCAGGCTGCCCTGAGGGGAATGAAGGATCCAGGCTTTTCGGAGGATGATGCATATCCGGGACTTAAAAACGGAACATATTTGGCCTTATTGATTTCGATTTTTCTCGTTTTAGTTTCCAAACTTTATGGAGGCGTAACACTAAATCATTCGAGTTCCCCTTTGATGCTCTGACTTCTCCTGCGCCGCACAACACTAAACTTTCAATTTGCTGGGCTCAGTGCTTCAGCATACTAAAAGGCCTCGCTCCTGAATGAAAGAAGAAAAAACTAAAATGAAATAAAATAAGAAGCCGTGCTGCAGGTTGCCAGCAGCAGTAAACTCCGTGCTGACGGCGGTGAAAACAGCACTTTACTGCATCGTGATTGATACAACCTGACCTGAGGGAACAAATCACTCTTCCATTCTTTCAACACAACAGATCCACATGCTATCTCAACATCAGTGCATGAGGGCCCAGTCAAAGTGCACAATTTGCAGATCACTTTGCGGCCATATGGAACATTAGGCTGTCTGAGGAGCCGTGCAATGATGATTGATGAACCCGCGGGGGGCTCAGGTTAGCTCGCATGCAACTGCACATATAGATTAACAGCCTTGCTTTCTTGAACCTGCAGTACATCTTAGTCTGATTGTGGAACTTAAGCATGGAGGAGCTTGTTAAATCAAAGAGTTGTAAACTTTTTTTCTAGCATTTGACTTTGCAAGTTTTAGACCTTGATGTGTTAAGGAGCTGATTGAAACATTCTCAGTGGGGTTTCTGCAGGTTTCAATAGTATTAATAAGATAGTGAGTATGTACACTCTGCTCTCCACACACAGATGATCGGCTCGCACACTTCTACTTTGCAAGAGAGCAGATCCGTCTCCAGAGCAGATGTGGCTCAGGAGGTAGAGAGAGCTTCCATTAAATAAGAGGGTCGGTGGTTCGATTCCTGGCTCATTCCATTAGCATGCTCAAGTGTCCTCTGGCAAGACACTGAACCCCAAATGCTGTGTAAATGGGTGAATGTAAACATTTTGAGTGCAGACAACCATATGCTCATATCCTACCTGGTTAATCCACCATCAGAATATCAAACAACCAAGTGTTTAAAAGGCCATGACAGATGGCTCTCTGATTGGTTTACTGCATGTTGCTCAAAAAACACACCCATTATTAATGAAGAGATTAAGCCCTTGTGAATCTTGCGTGTGGCGCTGCACATTTTCCCACCGTTAAACCAGTAAAAGTGGATTTCTTTTTTCCTGTTAAAAGCCACAAGCACATGTTGTGCTCGTAAGACAGATTTACAGGAGTTGTTGTGTTGTTAAACAACTCACTGATCTTTTATTGTTATGGAAGGAGTTGCTCCTGCGTTCATTGTTTGGGAGGTTTTTAAATGCCATGATCAATACATATTTCATTTAAAGCACTAAAAACTTTGACCCAGCACTCCCTCCAGTTTACAGACTGACAGCAGCCTGCCTCCAGCCTGACACGTACACTCATCATCACTCGGCGTTATCTCACCGTGCCGATGTAAATCATTGAGGTGCGATCAGACACGGCATTGATCTTTATCTGCCTTTTTTTGGTTTGTGGAGTTTCCTAAAAAACCCTCCGAGGAAACCAGAAACAAGCAGCCAAGACAGGCCTGGAGCAGAAAGACGGGATGAAAGCCAGCCACAGGCTCGCTCCTCGAACTTCTCGGCTATACCGCTGTCTTTTCACATTTATCAAGGGAAACAGCGGTGCACTGCAGGAGAGAGCGTTTCAGAAGTGACAGTGGTTACTGGTTCAGTCACAGTCGGGTGCTACAGTTTCCTACAGGCCCTGTAATTAGATCAACAACAGAGATGTGAATGTGTATATTCACATGTATGTGGGTACCTTCATAGATATTAGTTTTATATTATCCTCCATCAACATTCATGCCGTAACCTCAACTATAGGTTTGGATTCCACAGGGCCTGAGGAAGTCATTACTGGACTGCTAGCTGTCTCTAACCATAGCCTGGTGGTGATATTATCTTTTCATATGCAGAGTGATGGTGGAACAGGTTCTTCTCTCAGGTTTCTTTTTGCCCCTAATTAAAATTGAGTGGCAGTATAGTATAGTGGAGGTTCTGCTTCATCAAGAAGATGAGAGGCAATGGAACCAACTGGTGGTGAAACCCAGTTGCTGCTCTGCACCACTGCTGGGCTCCATTTTTCCACCTGTCAGAGCGAAACAGCACGGAGCAGAGAGGGAGGATGTGTGGGCTAATAAAGCTCATGCACTTTACACGTCTACGCACACTTAATCAAACAGAGGCGGAGAGTCAATGTGGCATAACAGGTGCATTTCCTCTGGAAAGGAGAAGAAATTAGGTACAAATATGATATGGTTGAGAGAATAGACCAGAACTCCTCAGTGGTAAACTGATGCATCAGCCCATCAACTGATCGCTTCATTTTATAATTCAGTGTGAAGCCTGTGAAAGCTCACTTATTGGGTGGGGAGTCACAGACGATGATTAATACCATGGTCACATTTAGCACAATTCCTAAATTATCATTTCTAAATAATGAAGAATCTCTTGGTTTACCCTTGATTTAATAAGTCATACTTGCTACTTACTTGATACAAACTAGTATTAAATAGGTTTTAAAACAGTATATATGTTTTATTCAATGTGATGGTATATAATTATTGGGGCCGTTACAGGCGGCTGAGGCTCAGTAGCTACAGCAGGTCATTATCATGACCAGAGGGCGATCCAAGTCTTCCCCATTAAGCCTTAATGTCTTTGGTCAAGATACTGGACCCCAAAGTGGCGGCTGTGCCAATTGAAAAAGTGCCGCACATAGATGCACTGGAGGATTGGATGAAGGGCCAAAACCTGTACTGTAAAGTGCTTTGAGCGGTCATCAAGACTAGAAAAGCTGCATTTAACTAAAGACCATTTACCATTTACCCATCCATCCTGTACCCTGGTGAGGAGTAGACCCTGGACAGGTCACCCATCCATCACCGGAACATTTAGACCTCTCAAAACTCTAAAGGTCTCTGAATCACCCTATCTACAGGTCTTCTGTCTACAGGAGGAAGTTCAAAAGGGAACAATATTCAGGGAAATACCAACTTCACATAAAAGATCAGTGAATTCACTGTGAATTTTTTTAGTGCGAGGCAAGTTCAAGGGACGTCGTCGCTTCTTAATATAACTGCTTTAATAACGCTTTATCTGTCAGCAGCTCTCTTCTGCTGCAGATCAGAGGGAAACACATTGAAGTGTGGTTTTGCCATCATATGTGAAATAAATACTTTCAAGTTCAAGCATGGTTGATGCAGGAAGACTTGGAGGAGAAGGCCAGGTAAGAAGAGTTTGTAGACCATTGTGTTTTCTTGGGTGGATTTAGGTGCTTTGCATGGTAGTTTATGAAATTTTAAATCCATAGCTAAGTCATCGGTAGGTCTGACTGTCTGTGAGAGAGAGTCTGGGGATTTCTTGAGTAGAGATTTTGTGTGTTTGTGTGGAGGTTTACATATATATATATATATATATATATATATATATATATGGCTGTATCTGTGCAGCCATAAGGCCTTTTCTCAGTCATATATGGGGGAGCTCGGAGGTTCAGATCCCTTAATAGCTTTGTAATGACTCTGTGCATTGTCATGGAAAGGAAAACTAGAGCTGATTCCAAGCAGTGGTGGAGAGGGAGAGTCATACCCTCCCTTAATTCATAAAGAAACGCTTGTTGTGCTACCCACCGTGAACCAGGATAAACATTCATCAGCAGACCTTTGTCAAATATAATTGAATCTGTCGTCGGCCTTAAGAGCAGATTGGAGTTTTAGCTGTGGAGGTATTTCTGACGAGGCCGAGCTTCTGTAGGAGCAGGCATTATATCATTGGCTGAGTTTAGCCTGAGTAGGTGGAGCAGAGCATCAGACTGAGTTTGCCGCCTCCTTCCTCTCATTAGATATAAGCAATTTAAAGAGCTCTGAGGACCAGAGGACGGTGTAACATCCCACCGTGGAAAGTGAGCGGCGGCCGCAGCACCCGCCCGCCCGGCTGGAGAGTGCTCCCACGACTACTGGACTGTGAAATTACCACAAATACGACAGGAGAGAAAAAAAAAGAAGAAAACGCACGTTTCACCGCCTCTGTACTGAGGGCCAGGAATGTTAATTCCGCAAACAAACTCCCCTCCAGATTCTGCAGCGGAGAGATTGAGGCATTAGTCTTTCCGCGGTTTCGGTGCAGGGACGGAAAAAACAAATAAATAAACTCGCTGCCCTTGAAACAGTTACTTAAAGGGGGCAATTAGAAAACACAACTCAAGCTTGATGGACATAGCAGGGGCAGCGAGGCGAGGCGGGAAGGTGTGAGCGAGGGGATATCTGGCAGAGGCAGGCGCTGTCAATCAGAATTGTAAAAAGAGTTACGTGAGTGATTAATAAATCCAGTTATTTACCAACAAACACTAATCTGTGGGATAACCTGTGGACAACTGGAAGGTAGAAGTGAGCCATCTGTAATTAAATGCACATATGGATTTTTATTTCCCCGGCTGGAAGTTTTTAACACTGTTGTTTTTTGTCCCGGCTCCAAAACATATTCTTTGCATGCCCCCGCTTGAGCGTGAGGTCGGGCTGTGAAAGCGGCCAGGTTTGGCTGAGCGCTGGCTGTGGGACATCGGGAAATTCTCTTTCTCCCCGTACCCACTGGAGCCGCGTACACAGCCACTGTGGAATGGGCCCTAATAGCCCAGATGAGGGTGAAGGGGGGGGCGTGCGGATAAGGCGAAGGGATGCTATTGGCCTGAGGCATCAGATCGGCATCCGAATATTTGCCAAACGGGATCTGGAGCACACCTACTCATTATGGTAATAGCCAGCTCTTAAAGGCTGACGTATGGACAAATGGCTGCGGTGGAACAGCGGCGGAGTGTGCGAAGGTCACAGAGTGCGTCCCCGGGATCAAGGAATCCTCTGCGTGTCCCGCTATGACCTCTTTATTCCGCAGCAGGCATTTTGGTTTCCCCTTACCATTCCGTCTGTTTCATTTGTCCCATAGAAACATTTTGCAAATCACCTAGTTTACAGGGATTACGTTTCCACTCATTTCGTGTACCTAGGCGGGTGGATCCTGGCGGCAAGTCAGTGTGTAGAGTCATGGAAAATAATTAAATCTGCTTCCTTCCTGCTTATCATATGTCTTTCTCATCACTCTAGTAGTAAGAAAAGAGGGTGCTCTTAATGGTGATGATGGGTGAACATTGGTGCGGCTGCAAACCCAAATACTCACAGTAAGTGATCTAACTTTTCTCAGCAGCACTGTAAAAAAAGACAAAGATTTATGATCAGCTTCATGGTTTTAAATGAACATGGAAAGCTACAAAGATCAGTGCCTCTGCCAAATCGTTTCTGATGAGCTGTTTAGTTAATGAAATGACAGAAAAGAGAGAGGAAACCTGACTGCCGGTTCCCGCAGCTCGGAGCTCAAATTGCCTGTTTTGTCAAACCGAATAAAACCTAAAACACTCTAATCACATGGAGCAGAGAAAAGGCACAACTCAAAACGTTTTGCAAAGTAGCTGCCAGTTGGTTCTCTGTAAATCTATCAATTTGAAAGAATATTCTTTGGAGCATGAAACATTCAACAAAACTTTAACTTTTCTGTCAGAAGCTTATCGGTTGTATAGTTCCAGCTATGGTTGGGCGGTACACCTGATTGGCGGTCTTCACTGTGCAATACCTTCTTCACTGTGATAAATCAACAGCCTGATTATAAAAACACAGCATTTGACTTTTTTCAAATGCTCAGTTGTGGTCTTAAAACTTGTCCCCCAACCGTATATATCTTGTATGATGTAAAAACGTAACACATAATGTATGTACATATGACTAGACTAGTAAAAGATGGAAAGATATCGCAAGACATGACAAAATAAATGAATAAATTGATATAATGCACCCAGTTTCCTCAGTTGTGTCAATTCTTCTTAAATTTGCAGAAATGTCTTGCTGTAATAATCTTTCTGCAAATTTCTATGAAAGCCATACAAACGCACAGGTGAAATAAAAGAAAGGAGAACACATGCTACTGATCATTTTCACCATAATCTCATGTTATTAGACCAAAGTACTTTTTGTGGCAGTGATGCTTCACCTGGCACCTCTCAGGCACCCGGGAGCTGAAGCAGAAATTCTGTCACAGCGGCTGAAAACCTCCACCTCCCTCCCAGAAGTCGCAAGTCAGCACAAGCTCAGTGGACTGCAGTGGTGTGGGCCGAAACTGTGGGCTACTGAAGTGCACACCTCGCTCTGGGCCATGTTGGCGGCTGCCGAGGTGTCGCGGAAGAGAGCAAGCAGCTTGTGGGCTCATGGCCGCAGGGACGTCCATTGGGACCCGCTGTGATGTCCTCACATCAAAGCAGTGCTGCCACGAGCTGCTCTTTCTAAGTCACTGTGTGCACTCGCTGTTCGTCTGCGCCCTGGACTGGATGGTGTTTGTTCTCCGCCACTGCCTTTCTTCTTCTCTGAGTTCTGTCTTCTCTATTTGACTCAAAGAGAGAGAAGAAGAAGGAGAAGCAAAGAGCTAGGAGGGCAAACGGTAACACAAAGGAGCTTTGGCAGAGCAAAGCGGAGGATCAGTGAAGCTACACACAAATTCCAAGACGATACGGACATGTTGTCAGTGTCATTTTGGGTTTACGTCTGTAGTTCTGTGTCCAATCGTTAAACTTTGGAGGGTGGTAGACCCTTTGCTAGAAGGGGTGACAGTGCAATCTTTGATTTGTTTTCATTTATTTTGTCCCTGCTAGATAAAGCAAAAGAAAGAAAACACCAAGGTCACTTTTGGCTCACTTTGAGGTTGGGAAGTCTTTATAATAGCATTCAGACCCACATTGGACACTACAGCTCTTCATTCAAACCACACCAAGTAAGTTCTTAAAAAGTTCCCCTGGAGGAAAATGATACAGGGAGCTAGGAAGTGGATTTAAAAACTGAAAGTAAGTCAAGAAAGTGGGATTGATTGGATATACAGCCTAACCCACGGACAGGTATGAAACCTTACTGCTTTTTGTTGCAAAATCTGTCTGTAGCAGGGAATATCTTGATAGTTTCTTATCAAGCTCTTTATTTTTATACAAAATGTTAACTCTTGTGCAAATGCTTGTGTCGGGGCCCTAAGACTCTAAAAGGAACCGCCTGAAGAAACAGTCAGAGACAGTGTCTTATTGTAAGTCTCAGTTGCTTATTTCAAAAGGCATATTCCTAATTTTTAACGCTTTATACTTTGTGCTAGAAAGTGCTCTATTAATAAAAATTCAATAGTTATTAAGTAAGGCAATGTAATTCACTATTTAACCCAATATAATCAATATAACTATGCCAGCCTGTACCTGACTCCTGCCCAAAAACACATTTTGTCCTGAAAAGCTCTGATCTGAGGTTAAGGATTAGAATAAAACTGAAAACGCTGCCATTTCCTTCCTGTCCCAGACGGGGGCAGCTGGAACAGAAAGACTCGGCTTTGGTGACGACGAGGGAGTAAATGGATTAGTCTCAACTGGCTGCTTCTGGATCAGCGTGGAATTCATTACTACGGAGGCTAAGAGAAAAAAAGACATCATATATGTCATGTATTCGACTTCCTGATTAAAGCCTAAATTCTGGTTCACTGGGTACACAACTTATATTCTCATCTAGCTGGTTGACCGTGTGTGTGTGTGTGTTGGCGATGCTCTACAATAATGAGCCACAAACAAATTAGGGAGTAATTTGAATGCCTTGCTGCGTTTGCTTCCTTCCCCTTCATTTACATTTCTATCACATACAAACAAAAATATGTTGGGTTTTTTTCTCTCGCCCTCGAAGCAAAGTAATTACCAGTGACAGGGAGGGGACGAGGCGAGTGACCTTTCTACAGCGGTGCAGGGAGAGGGGCTGCATTTCGCTGTCTGTCAGGCAGCTGATGTGTTTTCTGTTATCTCATTGTGGACAGTTAAAGGACAACATGGCCACATTTAAAATGCATAAATCACTCAGCCATAAAAGTCATTACTGCATGCATGAGGAGCGTGTGTGTACTTGTGTGTGTGTGTGTGTGTGTACGTGTGTACATGTGGGGGTTGTGGCGGTTTGGCCCCTGACTCTGGATTCTTCCCAAAGGTTGGAATATGTTCTTTGACGGGAAAATGACCAGCCTGGTCACCGGAGTTAACGGATGGAAATAATTAAAAAAATCTCACGTCCACATTCCGTCAGCGCTGCGTGGACTCGGTCCCTCCCACAGGAGCAATAAGCGTAGATGGAAAACGTTTTTATTGTATCGGAAAACCCTCTCCTCACACACACACAGCACACACGCACACACACACATTTAAAATAAGAGTGGAAAGGTCCAAAAGTACAACAATTCCGTCAAGACCGAATCAATTTGCAGCTCCCTCCTCCTGCCGTGGAGTCAAAACCCCGTGTTTAGTGTAAAAGGTAACGTGGAGGCCCCCGTGATTTGACATCTACTAAAATATACTTGTAAGTGCTTTTAAATGACAGACAGCCGGCTTTCTGCTCCTCAGCAAATCTGTCAGAGCAGGAGACAAAGCCTTAAGTCATTTTTCTTGTTCGCTGGCCTCGGCCCAGGACACTCCGCTCCAAAGTATCTTATAACGACCGGTTGGCGAACTTGTATATGATTCTGATTATGGTGCCTGGACGCCGCTCTGTGTTTTGCTGTTTACGCCGGCCAAACCTGTGTGTGCCAGCTCAAATAATGTCCACGCTGGTTGAATAACACAGCATGAGAAAGTCCACCGTTTCAGCCCGGCAATGACTGATGTGTCTCCTGCTGCCGTTTTGTCTTCCTCTTCCTTTGACCCCCTCGTCTTACTGGAATGTACGTCTTTACATTTGGAGTGTTCAGCTGACAGGCTTCCTCGGAGCGCGCCTCGCAGTAATTAGATGCTACGAGATTAAGGGAGATTTCGGTTATTTACAACTTGGGTCATATTTTGGTAGTTTTTCTCATCAGCTCAGTCGGCCCCGCTCACATGGAATAGATTATGACCGTTGAATCCAGTCGATAATTGGTGTCTGGGCTCTGACCCTGTCAATCGGCGCTGGGGAACGGAAGCCGAGCACAGGAAGGAGTGACGACGAGGCTGCGTTCAGCCAGACGACAGCGCCGGGTGAAGAGAAGCAGCCTCCGCAGACGTTTCAAATGGAACCACTGTACTGACGCACCAATACAGCAGGATGTAGTCAATCCAAAAAAAAAAGTTCAACTTAACGACCTCAGTTTTTTGCCACAGTGCAACACGAGGTCATGTGGTCAAGGCTGCGTTGGCCAATCAAACGCATGTAAGTGCACATTCCAGGCGGTTTACTATCGAAGGATAAAATGATTGCTAGATCGTGTTTCCCTCCCAAACCAGGCCCTTTTGTTTTTGTTTCTTCAATGAAGGACTGGTTTTGGAACCGAGCGCACGCTAGGTCGACTCACAGTCTACAAGTGGAGGGTAGAGACAAAGGAGGCCTTTGGAAATGTTACACTGAATGAACTACGGTCACATGAGTGAGAGTGAGCAGAGCACTGATGGTTTTAGTACTTCACATCATCAAAATGGCGCATTGTTTATACAGTATGCTGCATTGAGAAGAACTGCCCTGAAAATAGAAGCTGAGAAATGGAAACCAGGTGAATTATGGTCTGACAGGGCAAGCGTCCGGACGATTCGACAATTTGCCAACGTATGAAGGTGAAATTGTGAATTTGAATGAAATTAAGACAAACAGGAATGATGAATGAGGGAGATCCAGCCTGGCCCGTGATAAAACAGTGTTATCCTTTCAAATCAGGGCTTGTTTGAATGCATTACTTCACATATTCATCAAGACATTTCAGGGGAAGTCAGGTTAAATGGAGCTAAATGTCTCACTAAAGGCCAAAGTGGGTAAAAGGGTGGACAGAGAGGGAGAAGGCTTTTTTAAGGAATGGAGCAAATTAAAGTGGGTAAAGCAGGAGAATATGGAGGAGAGAGATAGGATTCAGCAGTGAGAGGGGGATGTGAGGAGCTGCATTAAAGTTTTCACACACAGATTCATTGGTCCACCAATCAGGAAGCGGGGGGAGATACCTCACACTGCCAGCTTCTTATTAACACATGAGTGAGGTGTTTTTTCTTCTTTTCCAGGAATCCCAAAAATAACTCATTGCACAACACTCCCTCTCTCCCCTGCTCATCTTCTCTCATCTTTTGCTCTCAATCTCTTTTTTTCTGTCCCTTTATCCATCTCTCTTTAAACCAGAGGGATGTGTTGTGTCCTGTCTTTTGATTAAAATTCGGAAGCACTGCTACTCTGCGTTAGGCTGAACTGAAGTTTGTTGAGGACACCATGTTCGCTTAGAGGGACCGGTGGAAATCTTCTTCTAAAACTTCAATGCAGGGAACAGATAATACCAAGCAGCAGATGTGGGCACCCTGAGGGACCAGAGGCTTAGAAAGGCATTTCACTGGGGGAGCTCAACATGTCCACTGGGACTGGAGGCCTGAGGAAACACACGGCGGCAGTTCTGCCAACAATAAGAGGTGGAGACACTTCCTGATAAAGTGCAAACACAATAAGCAAAATTCAAATTCAAACAGCAAGCATCCGAGGCATTTCCACACCGAACTAAATTTAATTAGTGGGAAAAATCTGTTATTACCATGGAAGCAGCAAAATATGTGAGAGCACGTCGCTGCCTGAGGAACCAAACATGAAACTTTGATTGAAACAGCCTCTATAATTCTACGATTATCACTGTGGGATTTAATTTAATAACAATATATCTTATCATTTAATTATATTTTTTACACACCTCGACTAATTGATTTATTTCACTTTACAATTCTAATCTCCGTAAACAGATTCTGCATATTAATGTATAAGCAAGCGACAAGATTCCGTTTCCTGGTTTGGCCAATCACGTTGGAGCGGGTTTTGGTTGCGAAACTGAAATACATCAAAATGTCGCCCGGACTGAAAAGTCTACAAAAATGATTGCAGATTGTGTTTTTGTGGAGAAACGTTGGACTTGTGTGAAGATAGCTCATGGGCTTAGGATTGCACTTTTCACCAGCTAGTGACAAACCTCCTGTTTCTTGTATAAACATTCGCATGGTGTGCATATAAAAGAAAATGGTCCCTGATCAGACAATGCTGCAATCAACTGCGGTCATGCCAATAATGAAACAATTATCGTGGAAGGAAAGGAGAATGAGTGTGTCTGCTGTGTTCGTGAGTGTTTACTCGTGCCAGCACACACATCTCCAATGCTCGTTTGCATCAGTGAGTGTGTGGCTTTAGAATGTGTGTGTGTGTGTGTGTGTGTGTGTGTGTGTGTGTAAGCCGTGTCGAGCAGTCTCACCAGCAGCACTGATTAGCAGAGAGGAAGTCAGACTGATACGAGCTGCTGCCGAGGCTCAGAGAGCGATCGACACCGCGCAGCTGTGAGTGAGGAGAGGCAGTTGATAACTTTGAGACGGAGGACAAGGGAAAAACAAGAGATGAAAAACGAGGAGAGAGTTAAAGAGGAGAGTGACGACAGAAATAAAGGGAGAATGAGAGGGGCTGTTGGACGGGTCAATTGGCTTTTATAGTGCAGACATGGACACGTCAGACAGACAGAGAGTGAGAGAGAGAGAGAGAGAGAGAGAGAGAGAGAGAGAGAGAGAGAGAGAGAGAGAGAGAGAGAGTCAAAACGGATTTAGCAGCGTAACACTTGAGGGAGAGTGAAAGAAAATGGAGCGAGAGAGAAGAAGAAGTGACAGTCAGTGAGCCGTTTCAATTATTAACAGTTGAGTAAACCAGTGAGCAGGAGCGAGTCACACGAGGGAGAGAGAGAACGCGTGGAAGAGAAGTAGAGCTAAACTTAGGTGAGCCTCCTCTCGATCAATCTTGATGCGACACTATTTAGCCTTTAACATAATGGGCTCGGTTTTTACAGCTGTGGTTATAGGACTGGAGGAAAGAAGTAAGAGGAGGAGAGGAGGCGAGGTGGAGGCAGCCAACAGAGAGACGGGGACAAATAGGGGTGTCTTCAATGGTGGGAAAAAGACGGAGGGGCGGGAGCGATAGAGTGAGAATAAAAGCAATGGAGGCCAAACGCCCCTGGTCTGTTGGAGCAGGGAGCGGAAACATTAGTTCGGGGTGATTTGAGCAATTACAGCGAGTGTCAGGCTGATAGCAGTGGAGATGAGTTATCCTTCTGCTGGTCGACTAGACTGCTGCTGACCTTCACGCATGTTATAGTTGTGTTCTACTCATACAGCATTTTGCACAGACAATGACCGAAACATCCATGGATATTCTTTAGCGTCCAATGTAGGGATTGGACGCTGAGTACCAAGATTCCGAAGCCGTGTTGAGATTGCGAGGCGATTAAGTGTAAAGAAACAAGCCCTCTCAAGGATCTTATTTTGAAGCATGAGACAGAGAGGAGCCGTGTTAATCTCTGAAGATTAGAGTCACGGTAGTCAAATTCATCGTAACAAGCTGGATCAGTCGGAAAGACGAGATGAGATGAGCGAACACAGACCTGATCCATATTTTACTATCCGGATTATGTCGACATGTTAAGCAAGTCAAATGTTGACCATAATCGGCCCCTTATTGCCAAAATGGACCCTTTGCCATCTTCCTTCCGTTCAGTCCAATGCATTATGGTATTGCTCGGTTGGTGACCATCGGACAAGACTTTGCACGACACGACTTTTCATGATGCAACCATTAGAGGCATGTATGAGTTCAAGTATGAGTTCAATTCAGTATCTAAGACATGTGCATGCACTACAGGAGCTGGAGACAAAACAGCCATCCTTCTAGTAACGTCCTGAGTCACAGGTGCCCTGCACACTGATTTCTTCTATAGACTATATCAGTATATTCAATTTTCTTCTTTGGTCAGACCAACATAAAACATCTTCAAAAACTGAACTTAATATCACAGAAAAGTAGGTAAACTAGAAGATATTCACATTTGATTGGGTTGCAGCATTGACTTAATCTGTGGTGTAATTTTACCACGCTGCCTGTTTGACTGACAAATGATCTTTGAAAAGCGCCGGAACACAACATGGACACAACGCCATCTCCGATCTCTCTCCCCTGTAATCACACTGAGGTGAAACGATATTGATTTGAGCGCCGTGGAGAAGCGGCTGATAGCACCAAGCGATTCATGCTTCATGTATTCACAGACAGACACACAAAGCCGCTCTCTTCAACCGGCTGTTGGAAACACATGCGTCTTATCTGCCGCTGACCTGATAAAGAAATCAAAGGGGAAACTCAAGGTCTACACGTTGATTCTTCTTTTCCCCGACTCGCCAGCTCTCTTTACCTAAAACCTGTTTCCCCTCTGAAGTGTGTCATCGGGGCTTAATTTTTAACAGAGGGATCGTTTTACTGGTTTGCCTGGTGGGTGGTTTTCACATGTTTCTGTCCAAGTGGTTGAACTCCTGCCCTTTCTTCCCTCGGCCGTTTTTCCGTTCATTCTTTCCTTTCATTAATTGCTCATGTGTTTTCTAAGTTGCTGACTCTAGCTCCCACCTGTGAGCGATCGACCGCTAGCCTGCGTCCCTCACTGTAAGTCAATCTGGAGAGAATGTGTTCGAGAGCCAAACAATGAACAGAACATGTCTCAGCTTCTACCTGGTCCTCCCTCTTCATCTCCTCAGTTTCTTCTGTCTGTCACCATCTGCGGTTGTTTGAGAAAAGACACAACAGCCCGACCCGACTCACTGGCTCTCGGTGATTTGGTCAAACGGGATGATTGGGGCGCAAACCCGCTCATTAATCACGAAGCCTCGGTCACAGACGTTCCTGCTGTAAATATTAGGCGATTCAATATTACTCTGCCGTCATTATCTGCTATTACGCCGGGGAAAGAGAACACACGAGTTTCTGAGTCTGTGGCCCACGAGAATCCTGCCTGGGCCCGAGATGAGGAAGCAATCACTCGTCTGCATCGTCTGAACATTTTCAATACAAGCGAGGGGCAGCAAACCGCCGAAGCCGCACCAGGATGAAGTGGAAGGAGTAATGGGCAGAGTCATTTTAGTTTGATAGTTGCTTTCAGCTGTTCGTAGGCCTTTGCCATGCACAGGCACTGGAGCCTTTACAGATGAGGAAACGCACTTCCTCCACCTTTCAAACTCTACGAGTGTGCCAGCAGCCTGCCCTCACTTCTGTTCTACACACTCAAGACACAGACCTTACTGTGGACTGCTTTCATTCTTCCAAAGCTTTGGCAACAGCCATTAAAACGTAAATAAACGCACAAGCAGAATGAACACCGTGAACACAGTGGGAACACACACTGCTGGACTACAGGCTCTTACTCTGCTTAGTGTGGTTGACTTGAGATCAGGTTGTGTGTCAGTTGATCGGAACAGACGATACGTGCATGCAGATTAACAAACCGCCAGAGTTGTGCTTGGTTGGTGATGTGAACGGAAATAATTGCGATACACTTAAAAGTAGGAAAAAAACATGCACTACATCACACACGCACACACATTGACATGGAAGTGTTTAGGAGCCATTCATTGATGCGTAATGAGTTTGCTGCCCCCCCCCCCGCGATTTTTTAACAAAGCAGTCCGTAATCATTAATATTCATGACAGATAGTGGCTGGTCACACACCCCCACCTTGTATATATGTATTTGTCTGTGTGTGTGTGTGTGTGGCGAAGAGAGGAGGCTAAACGTTAAGTCATTCTTTCATGCTGCACCTCTGCTGAACTGCCGCTCCACATCTGAGAGTAAATCATTATTTCCAACTTCACCTATTTGAATATTCACTATCCGACAACATCGAGCAGAACTCAGTCAGAGTCTCCGTACAGGATCAGGCGGTTGGGAAGCTTACGGCGATGTTGTTGCAGGATCAATGCAGCGAGAGGTCAGGGATTAAAAGTACGACTGCCCTCTCACACACACACACACACACACACAGAGACGCAAATGACCCGTTATTCTCTATGCGTGCTCTCCCCCTTGCTTTTCAACGATATCCACAAATGTATGAGTTGCTGCCGGATTTTTTCCTTATTGTGCTTGGACACGAGGGGAGATTAGGTATCGCCGTTCCCATACAAACAGCACGCTGAAGGATGGATTTCCCTGTGAGCAGAGGGAAGTGGGAGATCCAAGCTAAATAAATTCATTCTCATTCACTGCCTCTCGTAGTGCATAGCTGGACAGTGATTCTGAGCACACACACGAGGATTTCCGCCTCGTCTGTACAGAACTGCACTCATTTTCGTTTGATTAAAATCCAAGAGCAATTAAACGGGTCATAAAAATCCCTAGAACACTTGCTCAAACAGACGGAAGTGCCCTGAGCGACGTATTAAAAACAGCAGTTATAGCTGACAGGATGGATTGGGGGACACTCAAGCGAGCACACAAACTAAGATGAAGTTATTTCACAGGGAGGGAGACGTGACGATAACCTGAATAACCCAATAGCTCACCTGCTTGGCGTGCATATCTGCCTTGGAGGGAATGACAGGGCTGGCAGCAGGGGTGACCGGGGCACTGCGGCTGCCCCCGGCAAACACCGCACGCACGGACGCCAGCCACTTCATGATGGGAGAGATTTCACCCTGACCCCAGAACTGGTGTCCGGAGTACACAGGAGTCAAACGAATCCTGGAGGTGGACGGAGGGATGCGTGTGGAGACACGAGGACACGCCGTGATGCTACGTCTCCTGAGGCGTCACAGAGGGCTGGACGAGTGTGTGACCAGTTTGCTGCTGCCTCACCCAGCTCAGTCGGTCAACTGATCCCCCAACACACACACACACCCACATGCTGTCACACACTGACACAGATCCAACATACAAATGTGCACAATGCATACAAACATGCACTAATCCATGGCTAATCCACACACACACACCCATGGCTACATGCCCATACAGACCACCCCCTAGCCACCAGTAGCCTAGTGACACACAATCCCTCCACAATCACTCTTATGGCCATCTGTCACTTTCCCTGGCTCCTCATGCTCTCTAACCGTATTACTTTAGCCCCGACTGGTATTGTGCTCCACCCCCGATGCACACATGCACACACACCTCCCGCTGTGATCCTATGGCTGTTGCACACACAAGAGAGGGATGGCTGACATCAGTCTGTCCTTAGTGCTTCATGTACTGATGAGAGGTGTGTCCATCCCTCTGTGATGGAATGAGTGATGGACAGATGGGAGGCTGAATGCATGCACACGATCACTGCAGATCAATTTATGATTGGATGGAGGGACTCAAAAGACAGAGCAGGTTTCGTAGACGCACAACAATCTAAGAATCATCTAGTGAAAAGCCAGAGATGATACACAGATGCGGCCCAGCAGCCCTATCAGTTATTATAAATCACAATAATCTTCATAAAAAAAATATTGAATGAATTTAAATGGTTTTGTGTGTGAACATAAACTGATTATTTATTATATTTATATAATTGTAATTTCACAAAAGCCACCAGACTACTTGTGTGTTTGAGGCAGCATACCTTTTCCATTTCATTATGCCACACTGTCTTTTTTTATAACTATGAACTTCTAATACTAGAATTAAGTAGAAACCCCAAATCGTTTTGAATTAAAAGCCACATTTATATATTATTATTGATTCTGTGTAAGCAGATGGAAGTGGGAGTTGGAAATTCCTATGGTGCTACATGGAATAACTGTTTAAAAAACGAATCACACAAGATACTGTGAACAAAAATCATAGTTGACCAAGACAATAATTCTCCAGATTTACAGATCAGTTTTTTCTCAGTAGTGTTAATTTTGACTCTGTAATTCTCTTGCATTAATAAATTTATACAACTAAAGCTGGTTGAGGTATCAGTGTTCCACAAATCTGTATTGTGATACAAGATTGAGAAGATCCTCAAAACCTTATTACATCTGCTACTTTCACTATATAACCACTGCACAGAAGCATCACTATTGGCCCGAGCCTTTACGTCTTCAAGTTACATCGAATCCAACTGGATGAAGATCAACATGAGAGCAGACAGCCCCGCACATTCGTGCACTGTCCTTTTACAGCTCCGACACCAGCAGGGGCGTGTTTCTCATGGTCATCAGTGATGTGGTTGCATCAAAGTAACCACAATAATGGCACAAAATGTTCTTAAAGATATTCAGGTCTTTACAGCACTTACACATGCGTGTGTGCACCATCGGCGCGTAACTTCTTAAGGAGCACGTACGCACAAGAACAGAAACGGGAATCGCACAAGATAAAAGCGCTGTCTTTGTTTCACATCGGTTCGATGAAGTATATCGTGGGAGTAATCAGTACACATGGAACGCATGTTTGACCAAACGCTTGGAGTTACCAGTGCGTTCCGTATGACTGTGGCTTTATGAAAGCCACACTCCGATCCCGGGAGCCCTGGTGCGCCTCATGTTTTCCGTGTGACAGTCGCGCGGATCAGAAGAGTGATGCATGGTAACAAATGTCACAATGTTGTACATTTGGAAAGAGGATAATCCCCCGCAGAGTTTCACATGAGATTCAGTGGTATTATTGCCGGCTGGAAGATACCCTCCAGACGCAACATAGACAGGGGGGGGGGGGGGGGGGGGCATAGCTTAGTGCGTCCAACTGCACATGTGTGCTAGTATAGTGTGTGTCAGGCTCGTCCTCGTGTCCTGGCTGGGAGGGACAGGGCGATATGTGGAGGCCAGGCGACTGGTCTGATACTGGTGAGGATATGGCCAAAGCTTCGACTTAATCCATCTCTTAATCCCCCGTCTCGGTGCCGTATCACATATGGCACGGTGCGAGGGAAACGCCGCATTTGACGGTTGAAAGTGTCGTTTGTGCAAAAGCGAAAGAGTCGTGGAAGAGGAAGGCGAATTATGACATCAAGGCAGATAGGGAGATCAGAAGTGACAAGCGTAGCCTTCTTTTGATGGCTGGTGAATCATAACTGAGTGTGTGTGCAAGCGAGTGTAAGAGTGTGTGTGTTCATGTGTCTGTCTCCAAACAAGGAGCTCTGCCTTCGGGGAGACATCGACAGTGTCTTATCTCCGACTGAGAGACGTTTCCAGTAACAAACACTGAATCATGCACAACATGTCACTGGTGCAGGGTACAGGCTCATCTTATAATGAAACTTCCCTTTTGCTGTAACCGGTTCAATATTATACTGGAAAGGATACAATTAAGCCTCGGCTGAAGGGAAACCCCAACAATGGCTCTGACGTAAACGCAGCCGGAGGCAGAGACGAGTGTGACAAGCGGTGAGCCGCCGTTGGTGGGCGGAGGAATGGGAAATAGAAGTAGTGTCAGTTGTGGTTTGCGAATGAAGATATCACAACACTTGAATGGGAACTAAAGGGAAACAACATGTTGCACGTACATGAGCGTAAACCACACATTCTTCCACACTGGGAAATATAACAGCATGTCAAAAGATATTGTTGAAAGCGGTTAGGATGCTTTGCATAACAACAGTAGACGCACAGCAGAATTTGAAAGATGCTGAAGCTGATCTGATAGTGTTGGTGTATTTATTGAGTTGTTCATTGATCTCCATACACTTCATCGGTTACTTTTCCTACCGCAGTACCTGAGTGTTTCTGTTCTCGTCTTTTCAGTTTTTTGGGGGAAATATTATATTAATCCAATGTCAAGAGTAAATCTAAATACATCGTCTCCCTCATCCGAGAAAGATTTATCGCCATCTTTCAGTGTCTTTAGGGTTAGGGCAGCCTATATGGAGCCTGAGAGGCAAAATCCAGGGCCAAAGAAGTCCATGCTCTACTTATCAAGCTTATTGCTGGGATCACAAGGTAAAAGGCATACGTGATCCACATGCAGAGGAGCATATTGCAGGGCCTCACTTATCTGGATTGTGACAGCTGGACGTTAAAGAGGACACTTCTGAGAGATTTGAGGGAGTAAATCCAGCGGGGGGGCTGTGCAAATTTGTAAAAAGTGAAGCGACCCGTCCGCTCCCTGTGGAAATTATGTCCTTGATAGAGTGGCTGGGAAGAACAGCACTGCAGGGTTGCTGCAATTCAAAACTGAAATTACAGTGATATTTGATTTATCTTAGGACGAGGCTGTATAAGGAGCTTTGGCTTCTTGAAAAGCATGGCCTGCAGCAGCATTCTGTCTTCGACAGTCTGAAAACCACATTTCATCTTTTACAAATAACACTTAATCAGTCGCCACAAAGTCAGACTGCAGAACGGAGAGCCACAACTTTGATCCAAACTTATAAACTTCAAGCTTCAGTGTAAACCACACTGTCTGCCTCAACAGGGGCCGAGGACGATGATGGAAGGGGACAGGATACCGAGGTGCGGACAGACAAAGAAAATGGGTTTCCAAAAAGTTATTTTATCTTGACGCTTTGTCAATAATGGCCTTTAATGTCATGCCATTGAAACACAGTAACTCTAATTGAAATCGGGAAGGAAACATACAGAGGGAGAGAGGTGGGAGGGAGGGAGGGAAGGCGGCGTTTTGACCATTGGAACTCCTCCACATTCCTTCCTGCTCCCACTTCCCTCCCACGTTTTCAGCGCTGAAATGCCCCGGTGGAGATGACTGCTTTTATCCCACTCCAAGCGGCCGGGGAGAAAATCAAGAGGGCTGTAAATGTCTCGGCGTGAGAGAGACAATGAAAGTAATTCCCTGGAGACAGAAAAGGGCTTTTCCAACTCACGACTCCACCCTATGGGACAGAGCAGTGCTGCATTTGAGCAAAGGTCATCTTTGCAAAAAGTAAATGGCTGCTGTGAGCTGAGGGTTGAAAGGTTCTGATCCAATGCGAGTTGTTATGAATTTATAATTCTTCTATCTATATTAACTGTTATTAAATGGACTGTACTGGACGAGTCACATTCATCCACTAATGCACACATTTATATGCAGCACTTTTTCTATCACATCATTCATACACTGTCAGTACGGACGTTTGCGGTTCAGTATCCTGCCCAAGAACACTATGGAATGCAGACTGGAGGTGCAGGGGATCAAACCACCGACCCTCAGGTAAGTTGAGTGATAGTGAAGGAGAGACAAGGCACAAGGTTTGAAAGATCAGGAATGAGAAGCAGCCTGGTTGAGACTCGAGCCGGGAACCTGCTGCACTCATGTCGTTTAACTACTAAGTAGTTACTTGTGCTAGAGTTGCACTGCAAATATAGGTTCATACTTGAATCAGGGACATTCAAGTCCCGACCTGTTGATAGTGGAATGAACTGTCCCATGCATCCATGCAACAGACGGGGAGCCGATTTCCTCTGGAGCTAATCCTGACTGCAGGCTGTTGCCATCAGTACCTGTCAGGCTGTGGTGCAGCCACAATGCAACACCGAGCAACAACAAGAAGCAAAGAGAACAAGTCAGGAAATCTCAGGGGGTGCGGGGACATGGAGAGTTGTTATTGTCCAGCTTCCCTTCTTGTGAGGTCCCTGTGTTTGTTGTTTCCTTTGTTGCACTGTAAGCTGGTAAAGTCGTGCTGGATGTTACATAATTCATATTTTGACATGGGTTAGGGTTAGGGCATATGGGCTAAGTGCAGGGGTCATAAGTGCACGAGGAAGCGCAATCACAGTCCAAATTAACCTTTTCTAGTCGGCCCGTGGAACAAAAAAGGTCACTGAGCCAATTTTGCGGGTTAAACTGTTGTACTTTGTCTCTTAATCAATCAGGAGTGTGTTTAGGGTGTAACAAGTAATGAATCAACCCGGGCGTTACTTCCCACTCCCTTTCGAAACCAGGTGTGCTCTAAAGTTATTTAACTGGTATATTTGTAAGGTAGTTAGTCTGTCTCTGCAGAGGAAAGGATCCACTTAGCGAACAAGCGGATCTCTCTTCTCAGCTAGCAGAGTGAACGCGCGTCGTGAACCCGCCTATGGAGGCACATGTATCATGATGTGCCCTTCAAATACTTCACACAAGGCTTTTATTGGTCAAAGCACAATCGCTTTCTGCTGCTGTCAAGAGTCCAATGAACGTGACCACACCTCATTCAATAGCAACACACCCATGGGCTCAATGCATTTGCTATTACAACATCATGGCAACCGTCAACAATCAAATAAAAGTGCATTGTACTTGGAGCTACTTTGCACCAGGTGTAAGAACAAAGGTTGCTTACAAATACAGTGAAATAAATATTTGTACGTTAAGTCAACGGCATCTTGCTCTTGCTCTAACAGGACTTATTTCTAAGTTCTATTAAAGGCCAATAAATCAACTGTGTCCCCTCAGGTAAAAGGCAACTGGTTGCATCGTACAAATGTTGCAACGAACAGGCCTATTGTATATTAACGACTGAAGCAGAGTGATAAACAACCCTCAGCTTCTCATGCCGCACGGCTGCTTTGAAGTAAGGCAGCCCAGGTGGGACAATTTGAGAGATATCATATAGCGGGGGTCAGGACATACCACTGTTGTACTGCGCATAAATCTCGCTAGGCTGAAGGAAGAGAGCCAGATTGAAGAATAAAAAGTGACCTTGATGAGACGACTGTAGCTCGAGTGAGAGCACCAGTGTTGCTGCAGTGCAGTGCAGCTTGGCTGGAGCACCGGATGGCTTCTCTCATCCCGTGCCAGAGGATCCAGGGGCCAGCGGGGACTTGAGACGTTTTCGGAGAGGGCTTTTCACCCCGGCAACAGCTTTTTTGGAACAAGGCAGATGTAAACAATTACTGAGCAAAACGCTCATGACGGGACGGAAACAGAGGGGGGATTAGCTGAGTTACGTCTCCTGAGGTTTGGCATTAATTGACACACATGCAAAAGCCGACAGTTTTTTTTTTTTCCAAATAAGCGGGAAATGATCACCTTCACCCTCAGGTTCAGCCTTGTAGCCACAGGTTCTGGCTCAGTTACTGTAGCAGTGAAATGCATTGCGGTGAAAACAGTTACATTTCTCCTCCCATGGGGGATTGTGTCAATCAAATGGGGAACAAATCTGAGAATGAGAGAAAATGAAGCATTGTACAGTCCAGGTGGTCGGGTTCAACACATTCCCTAATTTCAGGGTAAAGAAAGAGATAAAGAGACTGGTAAGAAGGAAGGAGTATAAAAGGAGGGAGAAGAGATAAGAACACATACAAAAATGTGACCTCAAGTGACCCACAAGCACCTCAAAATCCAGACGCCCCTATCTTTGATACTATAATTCATACGGCATCCTGCATCCTTTGGGGTCAGAGTCAACCTGAAGGTTAGATGAACAGGATTCCTGCCAGCAGGTTTCCAGTTAAACCAGCAAAACACACAAAATACGGAAAAAAGAAAGAAAAATACAGATTTCTTTCATCTCCTTAAGTGCTAGCTGAGCACAACACCCTCTCGGAATAGATTTTGGGTAACGACTCCCAAACGCTGCTTGAATTATTTATCCCGACTTTTCCCTGGAATCAGGTTGGCAAGTTTCTGCCAAAAATAAAATCTCTAGTAAACATGAGCTCTTTCACATGTGAGGAGAGAATAAGTGGGCATTACAGGGTAGAAACGCTGCCTGGCATTTTGGCATACAGACGTCTGGGTGTATGACACAACAGGGGAAGGAAGAAAGTCTTGAGGTACGTCCGTGGACAACAGGCGTTACAAGTGTCTCAGCCGAACGCATGCTACGTATTTTTCAAAATGCATGCCATTGTTGCTTGCATCCACAAAGACGCACACAGAAGAGGAGGCGTGTGCACCGACCTACAAACGCACATCAACGTACAGCTGGAGCTTTGGGCGACTCGGTGAGTAGCAACAGAGAGAGATGTTGTGTCAAAACAGAAGGCGAACAACACTACTGCATTGTTTCCCTGCCAGTTGGACAGATGCCACGCGTCCTTCTCTCACCTGTAGAGCTTTGACAGACTGATTGAAAATCTCGTCAAACAGGTCCGCCTGCGTTCCGCCGTGTGGAAACAATAAAAGTGTGCGGTGAGAAATCCGCCTGCAATCTGTCACAACACACACAAACACGACAGTGCTTCCTCTGTGGTTTGAAATGTGATAAGAGTGAGAAACACATTGAGTTCTCAGGTTCAAAGGTTCAGATTGATAATCTGTCGTTGGAGTTTATTCAGCTCTCAGATCTATGTGATGTTTTTTGTGCGTAATCCCTCTTTATTTCCTCAAACAATCTAGCGTATCTTGATAAATTTGTTGATACATTAATTCTGATTATAATCAGGTGTATCCGGTTGTCTGTTAAAGGCGCTGCATGTGTGGCCCAGTGATTGACAGCCTGTTCCTGTGCCGTGCATTAACACCTCATTAACCATAACGCAGCCTGACGATTCATTTAGTGCTCAGCTTCTCACCCACCTCTTTGTCCCAGGAGTCTCTGTGTCCTTGTCAGATTTGGTTTGTTTGAGAGGGGGGGTACCATGTTTTTAGGTTGGCATCTATTTCTTACCAGCAATGCTCTGTCAGAAAACATTTACATATTATTTCTGAGCGTGAGATCAAAAGCGAGTGGGGGAAGGAGGGCACGAAATGTCTAAACAATTGCACATGAATGCAACTCTTGTCACCCGCACAAACCTCCCCATGTGATATGTTGGAAGCGTACGACCTGGGTCGCTGTGGGTGAGAAAAGGAAAGTGGTTTTCGATTTTGATCAGATAAAACTGAATGCGTGGCCTCAAGCGGCAGCAAATGTTGACGCCATGCAAGGGGACGGCAGCACAACATAAACATGCCAACAAAACACAAACCGCAGCATCGAAAAATGAAAGCAACCAATGTAAAAAACAAAGTTTACCAATAACCGATGGGGGAAAGATGAACGGCTCAAGGGTAGAGGGAAAAAAAACAGAACCATATTCATCTGGGAGGCCCTCTGCCAGTTTCTAGCAGGGGAGAAGAAGCATTGATGTTGCATATTAGCAAAATCTATTCAATACTCACAGTTAAGGATAGTTTCTAACCGTGAATTATTCCCTTTCCTCTAGGAAAAGTGCAGCTCCCATTGCAAAGAAACAAACTAGTCAACTAAACCCAAAACCTTTCCAGTCTGAACTTTGAGGGACATTCTTACCCATTCAGACCAGTAAACCAGTAACCTTTGATCACATGGGCCCTGTTCTCTAACACCGCACCACAACGGCACACAGGTCTCATACTGTCATTGAACGCATACAAACTGACACCGATATGAACCCATACACAAGTATGTGTGGTCCTTAGTTGACTTCCTTTGTATGCTGCTGTTATCCTTCGAGGTAAATAAGGTGTCCACAAGAGAGTATGAGTTTTTAAGTGGCTCTGGGGACTTCCCGTCCCAGCAGCCCAAAACCTCAGTCTGAGCTACACACACGGCTGGAATTTGACCAAATGAGAGAGTGTCTGAATCTGAGACTGTGCATTTCTGCTTTGCATGTGACTGTGTCTGCGTGTCTCTCTGCTCACCAAACACTTACTCAAGCCACTGCTCCTGGACCTAACAGTGAGGTTTTGTAGTGCTGATATCCCCAGACCAGCAGAAAATATATTATTTTCACTCAAAACACAATTTTCCCTGTTTCCCCCGCTGACATGAGAAGCTAAATCCTTACCAGTGACTTAATTAGAGGGACGAGCTTTCACTCACGCATCGTGTCTCTGAAAAGTTTCGGGCCGCTCTGAGGACCGGGCAGCTGCCAATCGGTAACGAAGAACAAAAGCGGCACATCTGCTGTGGCTTTGGCGAGGGAGAGCACCAAGACAGCCTCAAAGCAAACTCCAACCTTTTATAGTAACCATAAAAAGACCGCACTCAGCGCTGGGATAGAAAACAAGAGGGAAAAAAAATATCATAATACTAATCTGGGTAAACAAAATCTGCTGGCTGCACAGAAACACACGCTCAGATGGAAAGTCAATGGAGCTCCAAGGCAACCAAAGGACAACCATCAACGGGGTCGATCCACAGGAACTTACAACTCATAATTCTTCCCACTGAGGCAACTGGACACCATCATTATGTCTGCCGTATCTGCAGTTCTGGAAAGAGGAAAACACGCACACTAGACAGAGGTCTTGGCTTCTGAAAGATCCAATGTGTCAAACAGATATCAGGAGATGAGCCAGTCCAAAGACTTGCAGCACATGAGATGTGTGCTTGGAGATGTGGGTTTGGCCTTCAGAGAAGCTGGAAGGTCATCACAAGATGCTACCAATATTGAAATACTGGAACTGAGGGATCAGGACTATCACAAAAGACAGTTCTTCAAAACTGATTGAGAGAGAGAGAGGATATGAGTAGTCGTAGCTAAAACTTGGCTCCTTGGAGACAAAAGCAATCAGGGTCCAACAACCGAGAACACGTCAGTGGGTCTTGAACAGTTTATCCAAGTCTGCTCAACGAGACGAACTAGTCTCAGGGCCGAACGACTTCACATCACAATCACTGTGCTAACGTTACTCAAACGTGTCCAAGTGTGGGATCTGAGGTTAGCCATCCTGGGTTTTTTCCCTGTTTGTCCTGAGATAGTGTCAAATCTGCGATGCCGAGTGTAGCACTGAGGCCAAACTCAGACTTTTTGGTATCACGGCAAAACTGTTGGAGGAAGCTTCCAAGCTGCGGGCTGGAGCCGTCAGCTCAACACTATAGTTTAGGGCTTTTGATTGGAACATCATTAAAGCGCAATTTGCACGATCCCGTCTGGGAAACAGACAAGCGCCATCCATCAGGTCCCAATGAAGACGTCCACAGGAAACACATGGTCTGTGTGCATTTCTCACTGTCAGCAGTCGTCTGCTCAAACAGTGTGGACTGGGCTCCTCCAACAGCCCAACTCCTGCTAGATCTGAGGTTTGGTGATTGGCTGCTACCAGATTTCCTGATGCACTCCACTGGGTCAGGATCCGCCACAGAGCACCACCCAACTGGGTAGTTCATCTTCATTGTCTCGCTCAAGGACACTTGTTCGGGGAATACTCACGGTATTGTGTTAATCATCACTTGAGGGAATTTCCTCTCTGGTACAAAGGTATTCTTCAAAAGTTACACCTGCATGCAATGTTCTCTTCTAGTGAGCAGTTATGAGAACAAAACAGCATCAAAGCCTGACTAATTGGGCTCCATGGGAATTATTAACACAGTTAACCAAACCGATTGGTTGAGTATAACTAGTGCGTGCCAGACCAAGTAATTGGCAATTATGTGTGACCAAAGACTTTGCTGCATCATATAAAAGTTAGGCCTTAGTAAATTGCAACAACAATCAACCATCCTGTTTGGCAGTTGAAAAAAGCACAAGGCCTGAGTGGGAACGCTACCACCCCCGAGCAGCTCATCTTGTTAAGACAGGGCACCATGTGAAAGGTTCTGGTTTGCCAGTAAAGCAGGCGGAGGCGAAAAAGCTGGAAAGCTGAGCTGATGAATCCTGGCACGCCGCTGCCTCTATCCTCACGCCGCATTATGGGAACAACAGACCTGGAGAAGTAAATCCTATCCCCAGGCGGGAAGCAGCTCTCCGTCCCTCAGCCCGGCTCAGAATGAGATACCACCGTTCGGCCCCCTTACACAGAATGACAGGCTAATGCTGCACAAGTCTGAGCTGCGGCACTAACACCAGGTTGTGCTTTTGCGGGTGTATGATAGGTTGTTCTCCTTGTAACTTGCAAGAGCTGCAGGGAAACAGCAGTTTGTAGAGAGGAGTTCCACATTAATCCACAAGAACACTTATTTTTAATTTATTTCTCCTGGTGCTATACTAAATTAATCAAGGATTACGCGAACATTTTATAAATAAAAATACTTGATGTATACTTTATGAATGTGTATACTCTCTTCTCCAAACTGTATTGTAACTGTAATTTGATTGTGTCTACCCAGTTGTGTGCTTTTCAGATCACTTTTAAAAACTTGATGAAGCTTGATAGTCAGGAGATCTCCCTGCACTTAACCGAGCTTTGAGTGCTTCCAACATTAAACATGTTTAATGAAAGAAATAACTGACATATTTAAGATGAGTAAAAAATGTACGTGCAATTTTCAAATGTATGAGTACACAGATGCTGTGAGGGTCTGTACAAAGTCATAGGGGTTAAAGAGCTGACAGGTGACTCAGAAGACATTTTTTCACATAATCTGCTCATAAACTTTACCTGATTCATTATAGAGTTTAAGTTTGATTCTCAAACCGATGGATGAAGGACTCACTAAACACAACCCAGGAGTGATCACTGCCGTCTGATGATTAACAGGGACTGTTTGACGGACCGCTGCATGACACTCTCTAAGGCCTATCTATGGATTATCTGACATTCACAGATCAATTCACTTGAATGAAGGTGAATCTCCTATTGATGTAGTGGAGACTGTATCTGTAGCAGTGAAAGAGTTATTGGTATTTTCTGGAGGGTTACGTTTTGTTTGCAGGGTCAGGAGGTGGATTTTTCTTGGATGTGGAGTAACTGTAAACCTCTATGTTATAAATGACTATGTTCTCGGGCAGAATGTTATTAACTTATCATGTTCAGTCTCAGAAACATCCATCGCCATGGACGGAATGTCCAAGACGTTGACATACAGAGACAAACAAGCATTCCCACTCACATTAAATGGTCGATTTAGAATCCGAGTGTGTTTTGACTGTGGTAGGAAGCACCGGGAGAAAACCCACACAATACACAGGGACATGTAAACTCCCCACAGACAGACCCTGGCCAAACCGGGTTTCGAACCAACAACCATCGTGAATAGTGCTTTCTGTTTACCTCAGAGGAAGATTACAATATTCCCCCTTCCTTTGTCTTTTCTTCTCATAATTTCAGAAAACAAGTTCTATAATTCAGAAGCTGCAGACGGTACCCGCTGAGTCCAGGGACGAACATTCATCTATTTGGGCTGTGCAGCAGAGAGAAGGAAGATATTTTGGTTTTGGGATTATTTCTTTCTCTTCCTGTATTGACTCTTCGTTGTGTTCGCACTCGGCCTCCACAGTGCCCAACGTTTCAGCATCTGTTGCTTTCTTGGTGAGGAGGCTGACCTTGAGGTGACTAAAGAATCTGCCATCTGGGCTGGTTTTTATGCCAAAAATCACACATGCACACACTCATTTCCTCAGAAATACATCAGCCGCTCACCAACACTCTACCTCAGCACCACACAAACAAAGGAGGAAATCCATCCGGGAGCCTTAATGATCTCTGGCGGTCTCCAACGGTCCGACACTGACAATTTACGTCGACTCGGGCTTCCTTCTCTTCTTTCAGCCCTCCAGTTGTTATCTGTGGTTTGTTGCTTGCTAGTTTTGCAGCTGCAGGTCACTGGGTTGCTTCGCTAATCAGCTGTTTGGAAGCATTGGTTCTAATGAGGAGCTGTGCAAACATCAACAAGACGCGGAGCAGAGTGACTTCCTGCTCGGCAGGTTGTGCAACAACCGAGAAAAAGAACGATCTCCTGAAAAATGAAGCAAAAGATTGGATTTTTGTTTTGCTGGTTTTTCAAGAGTCCCACGGGCTTTCTCTAAAAAATGCAGAGCTTCAAAAAAGCCTTTCATTCGACATCTATAAATATTTTACAAGCATGGGAACTATGTTAAAACATTCAAATGTTACTTCACTATTAAAGGAGAAACAATGTGAAAGCCCCCCTCTTTTTTTGTATGTGTCACTGCCTGTCTACTGCTACATAAATAACAATGCCTCTGGGTCCTCGTGTTAAATTGTGTATTTGAACTAACAAGCAAACAAGAGCCTTCTCCACCTCATCATTAAATCAATTAGCAATGAAGGTCTTGGCAGCGAAGCAAGGCACCACGATTAGAAAGATGAAAGACGTTTAAGCAGTGATTAAGAGAGGGGGTGGGGAAATTAGTGAGAAAAGGATAGGGCATATATTTTCACTGTATTTTCTTATAAATGTTGTCATCTTTTGCTTTTTGCATCCTCCTCCAAGTCAAACGTGTGCGCTCAAGTGGGAGGATTCATTTTTTCTTTTTTACAAAGTGTTTAACATCAATTGACAAAAGAGAAAAGTACAAAAAAAAGAAAATCTGTTAAGAATTTAGATTTGAAAAAAACTGGGCCTGTTTTTTTTTCCAACACAAACTCTGACCATTTGTATTAATATTGTCGCAGGATTCAAAGTACTGAATTTCGTTGGCATGAAAATAAAATAAAAAAAATCAAACTTGTACAGTTTTTGCCATTTGTCCTTCATAAACTTTATTCTTTGTACAACTAACTGTGACTGCTCATGAAAAATGTGAATTATTGCAGTAAAAAAGTAAATCACTCAAAATTCTGGATCTGGACCTGAACTACTCTCGCTTTAACGTTTAATAGTCACATGGGGCCTTAATCTTGGCTTTGTCTTTATTGGTCAGTTCATGAAGTGTTGAAATATCTTATTATATTGTTTCATGTGCATGTTGATCATCAATATGCCATTTTATACCCTTCTGTATTGTTTTAACAACCATAACTGAAGTTGGAAGGCGATGCTGACAAATGGAGTTAGTGATGTCCCTGGCAGGAGATCAGGCCTTTGTTTGGGGTTATTGAAGAAACATTTATGGCTCATTCTATCATGTGAACTATTGTTTGTGACAAGTAATTCAAATCCACTCAGTGATTCGTTTTTTAACCAAATATATTTGATGCCATAATTTGAATATTGACTTTGATATAGGAAGAGACAGTATTGTGCTGTATTTAATGCCTGTTGTATAGTTTGGCTCAGTTCCTAACAGATCTGTTGAACTTGCTGTCTACATTTTACTTCCCACTTGTTTGTTTGTCTCCCTTGTTCTCGACTTTGAGCTTGAAATGAAAGAATCTCACTCATGTCCACTTACAGCTGCCCGCATGAGGAGCTGCTGCACTAAATGATGCACTCGAGCTGTCGTCTCAAAGCCTGGCTGAGCCTCGGGGAGCCTCCTGACACCGAGACGCTCGCTGCTGTCATTTCCTCTGACATCCTCCTTCGCATCATCATTAGGCAGTGACATTACTCCGACCAGCGGCTCAGGAGACGCCTGTGATTCTGATGTTTGCTCTTGAGTTGAGAGAAAACTGGCAGATTAACAGGATCAGGGAGTCTGAGCGGGGCTGCTTGATGAAGGACAGCGGAGCAAACACACAGCTGCAGGTGGATGATCACTGGTTTAAAAGACACAGTGCAGAGCTCTGGATCCACAAATTAAAGCCAGGCTGCATGATTATGGCTGGGGCTTTCTTGGATGAAGTTTTTTTTGGGGCTATTTTTAGTCTCTTTCTGTTATTAACAACTAAATCCGGCATCTGATGTGACTTTTCTTCATTAAATGTAACTTTCAGGATCCTGAGGCTTGTGCTGCTTTCTGCATCTGTGTGTGCTAAGTGGAGATCCTTGGCAGACACTCCCTTATGGGGACTGGCTGTTGCCCCAAGCGGCCTCTGTCTCAAAGAAGAACAAGTCAGAGTAACAGGACATTGGTCCAGGGGTTGCAAACTGGCAGCAAACACAAGAGCTATATATACAGACTAATAGATGACTTGCACAATAAACATGACATGAGATTTACCGGTGAATAAACGTGTTTCCCGCTCACACACAAACTCTCCCAAAGATCAGGGTGTAAAATAATCAGGGCTGAACCGGTTGTTTGGACTGAACCTGCCGCCACTGAGCCAGAGCTGAACTGCCACACGCCTCCAGGGTCACAGTGGTTATCAGGGAAGGAGAGACGAAGACCCCCGACCAGCCTGCAGCTGCCCTGAGGTCTCTGGCATTATGTAATAAGTTGGCACCAAGGTCCAATTTTCTATTTATTGATAGCCAATGTTTTTTGAGGTGATCCCAGCTGGACCTGGGAATTACCCAGTGGTCAGAAAGAGGGGAGAATAACAGAGTGGCACATGGCCCCCGAAGTCTGGGCTTCATTAAAAAGGGGAAAGCCTTTCCCATTGTGGTACAGGCCTTTTCTCTCTCATGCTGTTGTGAGATCTGCTCAAACCCAGTATTTACTGTCAGGAAGGAAAAGGACATGCAAGAGGCACAAGGGTTTTTTTCTTGAGGCAGAGAGAGAAACACATTGCAATGACCAAACTCATGCACCTTGTCCTCGATTCAAACCTTACCCAGACCTCAGAAATTACATTTAGCCTTATAAGGATCATTGGTGCCCATGGAAACAAACCGAAAGAAGTAAAACAAAATGCACATACACACAGAAACACACATAAACACTTGACCTGACCTACATACTGCCCTGGCTGCTCTCTGTTCTTTTCGGTCGCCCGCAGCAAACTGTGAAGTTCCAAATCAGTCTCGGAACACAGAGGCATGGATGGTGTCATTCACAAAAAGCATCCCGGTGCTCTGGCTGATGCTACACAACCTGAACTCAGTTGTTTCATCATCGCTCTCAACGTGCCACCGGCACTGCAGCATAATTGTTATTTTGGAGCAGCAAAGAAGAAGTGACTTCTTGCTAAACAAAAAAAAGTGTTTTATATGGGTGAAAGTGATACTCTGGCATCTGAGCAGTTCAAAGATACATGTACTTGCTGATGCCCCACCCAGAATTCTTGGTAGAATTAAAGTAATTTCCGATGCTGGTATCGGAACATCTCTAAATGCAAAATGGTCTCAAGTTACATAACAACTCAGTTCTCATGAGTCGGGCCAAACCTGTTTGACACATTTAATGACTGGATGTTCCAGAGCTGTGACGCCCCAGTGGTGTGCACAGACAGACACCTGCCTCTATGGTGGATCATGCAACAGAAGATGTCTCCACATTTTTTCCTCACAACAGTGACATTGATACCAGCCATGCTGCCTGGATTAGATTAGACTTGATTTAGCTTCAGTGCTCTTTCAATGTTCAGAGAATAAATGAGAACACAAACCCCATTCAGTCCTGAGGCTGAGGACAACAAAAATCAATTTACAAAGAGCAAAGCTGATGGTTTAATCTTGTATATTCAGCTGCATTTGTTTAGTTCAATTCTTTATCAAACACAAGACTCTGAAGGAAATGATCTCTTAGTATTGAACCCCCAGCTCAGACTGACCTGACAGCATCTGCACTGTCCAGTCTTTGGAATGCGGCTGTCGAAATACATCTGTGACTTCTGTCACATGTGGGGGACGCCTGCAACTCATTCAGATGCTGACCCATATTTTCACAACACTTTCCTTGTTTCCAGATTTGTTTCCACTGAGTGTTTGTGACATCAGATGAAGGATCTTGATCACTTTTGTGTGTACAATGAAAGTGATTATATCCAAATGTCAAACACAATAAGGGATCATATCTCCAAACATGTGGATAGCACATTTAATGTTATCTATATTCTAAAATCTACCCTTGGCTTTTCCACTATCAGCTGTTAGTTAATTTTCAATGAGACATTTTCAAAGAGTACAAACATATTCATCATATAATTGCATATTGGAAAAATAAATGTAGCCCAAGCATTTCTGACACTTCCAAAAATGAATCCTCTAAAAACAGGGTATGAAGAAATAGAAAGGAAGTGGAGATGCACTGTGATCTAATCCTGCTGCTGCTAATAGCTCAGGGCCAGGAGGTTAAGTGAAATCATAGCATCTGTCAAACAACACTAATCCCTGTGATCTATAGATCGCCTGACCACAGCCCCGCTCTACATCCCCCTCTTGTGGTAACGTGATGTTTGAGGTCAGGTCGTCAGTGTGTGGCGATAAGCTTCCGTCCGGCTCGACACAATAACCTGAATCGTTAAACTGATGTGCAGACGGCTGAAGCTCACTGAATGGATCGTGTCACTGCTGCTGCTACAAGGATCAGGGTTCGATACCTTTACTGAGGCAACACGCTAGAGCCCCCGTCATCACTGATCCGTCAGGTTATCTTTTGTTTCGGTCTGGATGTGCTTTTAAATAATTATTTAATCTAATATTCACAGCACGCTCTCATCACAAATGAAAGAATGAACGAGAATATCAACATATACACCCTTTTAGAAAGACACGTGAAAACCAGGACGAGCGCAGACCATTACAGAAAAGATTACAGAGCTTAGGGAGCTCTGTCCCAGAGAAAATAGCCTCAAGGCTTCTGGTGCGCTCAGGCTCAGTTTCCTCTTCCTTAGCCAGATAGCAGAAAAAAAATCTAAAAAGTAGCAGCCAGGAGTGCAGAGGGAGACTATTTGTTCGTTGGAGTGGAACGGTCGGTAAAATTAACTGGAGGCAGGTGAAGAGGAAGTGCCAAAGCCAAATTAAAGTCGCGACTCAGAGCTTTAGTGAGAGATGGGAGATATGAGAGGCAGCTTCAAAGTTTGACTGTAAACTTTATACACAGGAAAAGATGCGTCAGGACTTAAACTGCTAACCATGACTATGCTGATGTAGCAGTATTATGTATTTTATAGCAGCTTATTAATTTAGTGTTGTATTTTTTTGTAATTTATCCTTGATTTATCCCCAAATATGAAGAAAGTAGATCTTTTTTGAACATGGGTCTGTTACAGGGGGGTGCTGTGACATTAAATAATTCCTTTCCAATCATATCATGTGTGCCGGTGCTCTACCTAAAGCCTGGATAGAAATTGAACAACAAGGTCTATCCAGTATAATCTGGATTAGCCTACAAATCCCCATTGTAAATCAAATCAGATCTCGTGTTTCTCCCAGATTACATTGCCTTTATCAGTGTGCGTAACAAGTCTGGCTGAGGAGACAATCCTTCATTCTCCAGGGCCCCGGGCAGGTCGACAGTGTTGGGGACACGCATCGCTTCTCGCTGAGTGGCATGCATGGAGTGAGAGCGGAGGAAATCTGATAGGGAGAGGGCTGTGACCTGTGTCGGGCCTACACACACACACACACACACACACACACACACAAACACGCGCAAACGCATGCACACAATGTGCAAATAGTTATTAAAGGTTTATCTCCTCACGACTTCACTCCGCCACACCTCACTGAATTAGTTTACAGTTCAAGGCTCGTCCCATCCTACTGGAGATAATAAACCCCAATCCTGTATCTAATTTCCTACCTATCTTTGTTTTTCGTTCCGTGTGTTCCCCCATGCATTTCCCTCTTCTGCCCCTTCTCCAATCCAATTTACTTCCTCAAAGTTCAAGCAGCGAGTGCTGATGAACGCTCCCCTCATTTCGATTAGATCAGATGGGGATCAGAGCTCACAAACCTCAGCGGGGTGGAGCTCGTGCGTTATCTCATCAGTGAATCAGGCTGGAAACAGCAGCGTGTCTCATTTCAACATGACGCTGATAAAAATCAGCACACTGGTAGCATGTTGGTGGACCCCAACTGGACTGCATGGAGCCGTGCCAAAATATACACACGTGCACAAACGCACGCATGAGTACACACACCCCGAAGCAGCGGGCGTTTGACAGAGGGCACCTTGAACATAGCTCTCAACGACTTGTAAAATTTGCCATCTGTTTTATTTGTTATTCACCTGAATTCAAATAAAAGTGTCATCGTGATGGTGGTTCCCTCCCACTTATTCCATACGTCTCACGTGTAATATGTGTGTTTAGCAATACGACAGATTGACCTTGTCTCATCTTTCCAAAAAGGTAGTAATTATGAAAGAAAAACAGAAGCTCGACCTCCTTTCCAAGACCCTTAGATGAAAAGGGTCCGTGTCTGGCATGGCTGAGTACCGATTGGATTTATAGCAGCGTAATTGATAGCTGAAGTCCTGCTGCGAGACAAACTTTAAGACAGGATATCCTCCCGCGCTGCATGCATGAAGATTCCCAGCATGCAAAAGATGGAGAGAAGTTGCTATAGACGCGAGAGCCAAAGCGTCTGCAGGCGAAAGGAGCGGAAGATCGGCGAAGATTTGTGAGAGGTGAGTCTCAGGTCCCCCTTCCTCTGAGATCGGAATACCGATTTTTTAGACGGAGCAGGGGGAGGGGGGAGTGAACCGAGCATGCTTAATGAGGACAATGGCTCCATAGAGTGTGAACAAAGAGTCTTTAACACACCTGAATGTGTGCATTGAGCTGAGATGAGATCATAAATTAGGAGACGGAGAAGAACCTTGGCGAGGATTGAAAGGTTCCGATGAGGGGGGCTTATGGGGGAAATGAAGGAGAGAGAGAAGAATGGGTGGTGTTTGCCTTTGGGCTTTTGTTGACACGATGATAGCAGCAGGCAGGTTAACTTGTGTGGACAGGCAACCGCCCGGGGGTTGGCCATGTGTTCCTATTGAGAGCAAGACATTCAGATGATAAACAAAAAGCAGAGGGGTGGGGGGGAAACAGATGAACAGAGATGCACAGATAGTGCATAATACGTTATGCCGTCCCCTTCCTGGAATGTCTCAAGCCCAAATGCTTAGTGCTAATAGATTTATGAAATGAGTGTTCTGCCCTGTTAATTTCAAGTTTATGGGTATCCTGATCCTGTGGGCTCCCTCAGGTCTTGTACTCTGTAGTTTTCGGATTAGGAAGTTCTCCATTTTTCCCTTGGCCCTGCAGCCTGCCGCCACAGAGCATGAGTGGTAAATTGTGGTCGCCCAGTTGTGGACACTAAGAGAATGGTCAGTCCTTCCAAACACAAGCTTGCATGGAAATTGTGGCTGATGCTTCCAGCAGAGCACTTTCTGACTTGAGTGCTTTGCTGCCAATGGAACTAATGCAATGACTGACCAGACATTAAATGCCCCTGCAGGAAGTTGTGCGGCCAACAGATGGGCGATAGATCGAAGGGAAAACCTGAATAAATAAGTGGAAAAACTTTCACACAGGTGCACAGCATGGTCCAAAGAATCAGCTGACATCCAATCGTGCTCTGTAGCAGGGATCATTTTGATTCTGCATCAAGATGGCAAAGAGGAAAAGATTTAAGTTACTTGGAAAGAAGGTTCATTGTTGGGGCTGGTGTTTCATTTGGTACTGGGACTAAAGAGACATCTGTATTTACATCTAGAGGTGAGAAGTCAGTTGGAGTTTTCATTTTGCACTAGTGTGATATGTCAGGAAAAAGCAGAAGACTTTCAACTTTCCCTCAGTTGACAGAGAATGTGAACTCAGGGGCGTGATCAGAATATGTTGGAAAGGATGTTGGAGTCAGGGTGCACTGCATTAACTCCTCATTACAAAGATGCACACGCCTTATTCTCCACCATAGTGTAGTGAACGTGTGGCATATATAAGAGGACTGGATGCTTGATCCCCACAGGGAGGGGAGTAAGTGGCTGGGTATTTCATTTTGCTGATGGGACAATGACGAGATGTCCACATCGACAGAGCACACAGGGTCACTGACTCGTCTCACGGGTATGAAAAGTATGTGAATCGTTTGTGTTGGATTTCAGATTCACCAGAGCTTCGTAACCCCACCGACGAAGCTTTGTCAACCAATATGATGATTTCTCTTTAAACCCAAAGCAATATTTCAGCAGAAATGTGTTCTACCCCTTCCGTGGATACCCAGACACTACACACTATCTCTGGAGCAAGATGGAGAAAGTCAGGTCGTAGACTCCGTAGGTTACCAACAGTGGTCTGTAGTGATGACTGCCTGACAACTCAATGAAGAAAGAACCAGACCAGAGAGAAAGCAAACAAATTGGCAGGCTGATTAAATCAAGAAGTCCAAGGTCATTTTTTCAGGCCCAATTTCTTACCAACAACACTTTCCAAATCCTTTTTTAACAGGAGATTTGCACGGGTGGTACCAGTTGGAACTGAGCCCCCTACCCCTGACTGTGTTGGATCCATTTTTAACCCCAAAAGGACCACAGGCAAACTAGTGAGTTCTATTCTTTTTGGAACCAAACCCAGTAAAACCCACTGCTATGTTCTGTATTTTACAGTGGTCTTATTTTTCAGCGAAAATCAAATACTACAAGGAATTGTGGTCTGTTGGGTATATTGCAACTCTGCTATGATATATGAATTTGGCTCTAATTTAAAACAGTAAAACATGTTAACAGTCCGCAGTCCTTTTGAGGGTCGTGGGGGGGAGCTGGAGCCAATCCCAGCCGATATTGGGCGAGCGGCGGGGTATAGACTACGGAAAGGTCCCCAGCATATCACGGGGCACATGTTGATAGTATTAAAGCGCAGAATAAGTAAGAGAAATGCATGAAGGGGGACTTGAAGATGTAAAACTGCCACTACCTTATGAATAAGGCTTTCTTGGACACCTCACACAATATGGGAATACCCGTCAGGATAAGTTGTAAGGGAGCTGCTGTTTTCCTTTTTGTTGTGTGCAGCGGACAGATTCTTTCCGACAGGTTCTGGTCCACTGGGGGGGGGTCTCCTCTCCGATGGCAAGAAGCTGATTCAGACCTATGTACGAGTGTTTGTAGAACAAATACCAACGGCTACTAAATGCCAACTCCTTCAAAGAGTGAGAGGAACTGGGGAATTTGGGAAATTCCTTTCTTCTATCTTTTCTTTCTTGTGTCCTATACCAGGTTTTTCAAATTATACTACTTAAGAGGGAAAAGGTCAGGGGTAAGTGTGCTAACACTGTAGTCAGATCTTAGCTGTCACTTATGTAACATGGTATCTTAACCACACTCATCATTCCAAACAACACAGTCTAGTCAAAAATGGCTGCCTTCGGTCTGAGCTCCAGGCCCTGTTAATTACCCCAAATTATTTAAAATGAAGCAAAGGTTTTTCTTCCAGACCTGCATTTGACCCCAGTGCTTGAGGTAAATAATAAGCAGTCTACTGACAGGCCTCAATAACCTTTACGTACCTAGTGCAGCACAGTGGAGCCTCCGGGGTCTCTTAAGGCAGGGGCTTACAAATGTGTTTTTGTCTGAGAGTCATATGTGGCGACGCACAGGAACAGAGTTTGATAAAGGTTTGGTCACACAGGTTCCCGTCTGAGAGAGTAACTGATTTACTGTTTACTCGTGGGTTTGACATGTCTATAAAACACACAGACACATTCTCAATCTGAATATTTCATAGCAAGGCTGCAACAGTAAATCTAAACCTACACCTGAAGCAGCAACAACAAAGAGTAGTTTTTCTTCAAGACTTTGCTTGGCCCCTATGAAATGAATGATAAAGCTGAGAGGCTGACACGGCAACTCAAACAATTCTGGGCGCAAGATATTGGCAAACAAAACAGGAAGTGTCAGTAGAGGTGAAAATATTAAATCCAAATTTGTCCCCAGAGAGAGACAAAGGAAAGAGAAGCGTCCTACCGAACCAAATCTGCCTGCAAAATATAAATCAATGATGAAGCGATATCAAATGGTTTTCAAAAAGTCCAATCAGAGAAAAGCAGACTCATAGGCACAAAAGTGTCAGTGCAGGAAGAAAGTATCAACCAGACAGACGTAAATTGAAGGGTTTAGAAATACAGTCTATCACAGACTTGGCAAAGTGCTGGTCTACTGTACCCTGGGCGACCCCAGACCTACCCCCCCACAGCAGGGGCTACATGGGGCCACTGGGAGGCCAGAGGAGGCAGACAGGAAGAGACGATACGAGGCCTCAGAGGAAGGAAAAGAGAGGAGCAGGGAGCATGGGTGGTAGTGAGGGGTAGAGGGACAAGCAGGGAGGCACAGGGAGAGAGAGAGGGATGGTTGGCAGCCATGTCCAGCGAGAGTGAAGTGAACCAGAGCAGGACAAGTGTAGGTCAATCCTGTGGGTGTGACCATACAGCACTTTACACATTGAAATCCCCATTCGGAGGACTAACACACACAGACACACACACAGACACACACACACTTCCTAACGACCGCGCCGGAACACAACCCAACAAGCAAGGAGGTCACGGCCACTGAATAAAAAGACTGGATTGTACGCCAGAGTGGAATAATAAAACTTGTGAGTCAAGCCTCTCTGGAGCATTACTCCCCTCGTCGTGGCAGGAAAAATACCCCGGATGCTTGCACTGCGGTGAGGGCCGAGTGAAACCGGATCAGGAGCCGGAGCAGCAGCCCAGCGGGGGGCGGCGTGTGGGTTCGGAAGCCGGGCCTTTAATGAGGTGTCAGACTGATCGGTCCAGCGCAGGCAAAAAGTGATTCACCCTCCCAACCTCTGTGTGGCCTGAGCAGCGCCCCGGACAAGCCCATCAGGGAGCGCGGAACAGGGGCCACGCTCGTGCCAGAGCTGCTAGCGGCCCATTATCGGCCTGGAACCAAAACCTGTGTCTCCTGCCAAAACAATTTAATATCAAGAGCCTGTGTTTTACATGAAAGGGTTTCATTACAGACTTGTATAGATTCTTTGAGAAGGAGAAGGAGTTAAACTCAGAGGAAATTATGAACTTCTACTTCCTAAATTATAACAATTATATAATTGCATAGTCTTTAAGAAAGGGCTGATTAGAACGAGTAGAGGAGGAATAGATCTGACTCACTGCTTTCCTTTTCACTCTTTCTCTATTGGCATCAATATTCTCGTGAAGTTCCCAAAGACTATAAACGTTAGGTTCAATTTTGGGCACGCACAATACAAACTTAATTTTATTTTGGCTTTGTTAGAGAACTAGGACAGACGTGGAGAAGATATATATTACGTTGTGAGATAGTTTGGAATAAGAGGATTTTCCCTAATCCTAAAAAATCAATTTGTAAATAAACATATTATAGCCCGAGTTCAAACAGGATACATGACACTACTAGGAGCGATGGAGAAAATACATTTTTCTGAACCAACACAGTTCAATTCACTATTTCAGAACGTAACATTTCAGCAGAGTAACCCCAGACATGTAATTACCCCACCTGTCAACAGATGGCAGTGTTCTGTCTGTGATGGTGAGGGGAGCAGAGGCAGGAGTGGCACGGCAGCCCCCTGCAAAGAGGGAGGCTGCCGTAATGACGGATCTAACCTTGGGAGACAATTGCTTGGCTGCACTTGAATCCGCCGTCGACTGGGCGGAGATGTGTCTTCTCCCCACAGAGCTGAAGATTAACATCATTTTACAGTTGTATCACGGGCGTTAAGCAGATGTTTTCATCCTCGGTGACAAGAGTGGAAGGATAAGCTGGTTTCAAAACTTGTGTGGGAACATGTAGAAACCTTCACTGTAAGACAGCCGTGATCAGTTGGCTAACATTGCATTGTGTAAATCATCTACTCTGTCCATTCTTCACATTTAATCTATTCGGAAGTAAAGGTAGAACAAGATGACCTCGTTAACATCTCTGCATGCGGAGGAGGAGGAGGAGGAGAAAAGATAAACACCGGAGGAGTTGGAGGGAGGGTGAAGCGGTAGGGGCCAGGAGAAGAAAAGGGAGGGATGAGGAGGAAATGGGAGCAGAAAGAAAGCGAGAGAGCAAGAAGGGAGAAGATTCTGCAGATTGGGGGAGGTCTGGGAAAAGGTCAGCTGCCTCTTCAGCACTTCTCCTTGATGAAGGGAAACAGTGGCCTGGATAGAGCTCTCTTTTTTGTCCTTATTTACCAAGATGTCAGGGGCTTCATCACCGGGTCTATTCATGGGCTCTTGTGGGGCCGGAGCAGTCGGGCTGTGGAGGAAACAGCGCGCTAATGCATAATTTGTGTTTAATTTAAGAACAACTAAGAAACAGACCAATGATCAGGAATCAAACAATAAGTCCAGGGGCTACATCCTTCACAGGAGGTGGTTTGTGTTGCCCACGAAGTTCATCTCCTTGCTGTTTAGAATCTTTGATTGCTGTATTGATTAGATAATCCTGATATAACCATCTATTTAGTGATAATGGATTTTACTGCCTCTGAACAGAGACAAACCTTCCCTCTGTTTCTGGCGACCCTGGCTTCACATGGACGGAATGAGATCACTGAACTTCTTGCCTAAATGACAGTGGGATGGTAATATGTAGCTCAAGATAAGCATTCAACACATCATTTGTTACATATAAAAGAAAATAAGAAATTTCACAAATAATTAATGCAGAATTTATTTGGATTTCTTTGGATTCTTATCCAACTGGAACGTCCATAGTTTGTATTGACCCTATAGGAACGTTCCCTCAAGTGCCCTAACAGTGATGCATGTACCACACCTTGGTGATCATGGTAATAATAATAAACACAAGGTTATCGGCAGTGTTCCCTGACCTCCGTCGCCCCGGTTACAATAACAGTCACGCAGTCAATCCTTTGGATTGGTAATGGTGTCGTTCCATTAAGTCACAAAAGCTTTAAGGTACAGTTCAGAAAAACTGAATGGTTTGGAATAAAATAAGCTGTTCTGTTAGATTACAGAAAGCTTGTTTCCATGTGTCTTTGCACCAGTGATTCGAAATAATATAGAAACTTCTGTGATCTTTATTCTTTGTTCTTCTTTGAACATCTAACATCATCTAAATCAATTACCGACCAGACATTTCTGCGCACTCCCTTATCCTCCTTCACGATTCATTACCTTTCCTCCTGCTGCTCACATCAGCAGAACCTCCCTCTATCAGCAGCACCAACTCATCACAGACTGAAAGCTGATATTTATGTATAGTATTTGGATTATTCCAGCACTTACCACAGTCCATCCCCAGCAACCCCCATCCACCCCTCGTATGATAACATGATGCTGAAAAGTGCTTATGAAAGGGTCTCCTAGTGGCTCAGCCACCCACTGCCAAACCCACGTACTTAAAGCTTGGCATGAAAAACATGGCTTACACCAAAGCATTTCTGCTGACTTTCCGATCCTCAACTATTTCATAACCGTCAACTGTCATAGAAGGTGAGAAAGGGCATGAGAAAGAGACACGTCCCACTCATCTCTGATCTGATGCATGTTAATGAGACCGGGAGTTCACTCGGTCAACAAATAACCTCATCAATCAAGTCACACAGTAAATGAACCCATCAGACCAGAGTCAGTGCGGTGCTGCGGACGGAGATGAAAAAAAAGGAAAACAGTTCCCTGAGTGAAGATCTGACATGTGCTCTCGTCTCACTGCTCCAAACTAAAACTGAACAAAGTCACAAAATAAACAATGTGTCTGTGTTTGTCAATTGAAACTGTCTAAAATACCAAATGTAAAGGTAAAGAATGTAACAAGGTAAAAGTGTCTGCAGAAAATGTGTGAATATGATTTTTATGTCAGTTGTACTTAAGAGGTTTTATGAAAATTATCACTTGGAATTAATAGCACATAATGTGAGGATTGATGTAAACTATGAAACCCTAAAAACTAATCACAGACGAATGAGGACACATAACTCCTAAAACATGGAATTTCGAAATGATATGAATCTACTCTCAAGAGTCTGAACTCATTCCGGGTTGTGAACTAGGTGTTTAATGTAGGAATAGAAAAAGAAGAGGAAGAGAATTTTCCATTATTGTATCTCAAACTCGATGGGGTGCTGTTTAAGCCATATGTAATCCGAAGAGCTTTGCCTTTGGGAGAGATCGCTAGTTCTCTGCCAAATCTGTCCCTCCCTCAGTTTGAAGTATTGAGAGACTAATTTCCGAGAGCAGCATGTTCCCAACATGAATTGAAACCCCTCATCAATCCTTCTCTGCCCTTGTTTGCTCTTTTTACTAGGGAAGGCAAGAAGGGGGATCAATATGACGCAGGCAGGAGAGCACTTTCAAATTACCAAGATCATCACATCCCTTAAAAAGCAATGGAATTGCCAAATTTCCACAGAATGGGGATGATGGTGAAATCCTTCTTGGAAAGCAAAAACCGAATAGTCGTCATACTCTTTGACATCTACAGTACACACAAACCCCAACCCTTAGATAGATTCCTTTATAAATATTGCGGAAACACACTTCCTTGCTGGTTTTAATTGGGGCTACATTGAGCATAGACCTGCCAGTAAGCTTTGGTGATCCCCCAGAGCCAGGAACCCTCTCAGGCGGTTCACAGTGACCTCACTTATTCCTGGTGCCTGCTGTCTGAAATGGGATTAATGCTGCCACACAGCCAGGACAATGCCTGGAAGACTCCACTAGGTGTGTGTGGTAGTGTGTGTGTGTGTGTGTGTGTGTGTGTGTGTGTGTGTGTGTGTGTGTGCTGCCAAGATATAGCACTGCAGTAACACTTGGACAGTCCTCAGGCATATATCCCTCATACTGCGAAAAAAGAGAAGAATTAAAACAGCTTGTGCTACAACACAGACTATCACACACTCTCTCACACACACACACACACACACACACACACGCACACACACACACTAGAATACACATGTTCACACGCTGCTGGTGAAGGGGTTAATCGTGAACCCTTGAATGTAATTAACCCAGAGAGGTGAGCTGGTGTAATCGGCCCGTATGAATGTGACTCGCGACACTAATGAGACTTTTAACTGCTCTGTAACAACAGGGTCACAACTGGATGACCTTGCTGGCGTTAAGCACAGGCATACGATTGTAATTGCGTTAGTTACAAAATGCACACACACACACACACACACACACACACACACACACAGCAACTTCATGCTTCCTTTCCTCTTCTGAGGCACGGCGCCTCACTACGTGCTGGGTCACAGGTCAGAGGTTGCAATAGCAGAGACATTGCTCTTCTTTCACAGAACCACCTCGACACTAACGGCTCAACCCTCGCGTGCTGCTTTTGCCCTGAAGGTATTGCCGAGACGAGGGGAAAGTAAAGAAAGAGTTAGACGTAAAAAAGAGTTTTCCAGTTGGGTCAGATGTGAGCCTGCGGCTGCACCGCCGCTGGTCGTCCTCTGGCTGCTGTGGTCAGATGCTATTAAGGATACATAAGAGAGACGGATGGCTGCTGACAGGCTGCAGAGAGACCCGAGCATATATCTCCGCGTTTCTTTGACATCTTTGTGCTTTCCGAAACGTGGTGGAGCCGAGTTGTGTGCGTGCTTGCGTTGGGAAGGCAGAATTTACGCTGTGGTCTCCGTCCGGATCCCGAGTTCACGACCCCCCCCTCCCTTCCCTACAAGCGGGTCTTTGTGCTCCCTCTAATTTGACTTTGGGCCGTGCGTTCTACCCCGACTGTTTGGCCGCACGTCGAGCTTTCTTTCTGCTGTTATTCCAGTGGTACTATTACAACAGCGCCAACAAAACATATAGTTAACTTGTCATGATTATGAGGCTTTCACAGTTACTATCGAAAAAAATAAGGCTGAAATTTGTGAAAAGCACTGTTTGAGTGGGAGTTCAGAGAGCCGCCTGGTAATACAGAGGGGAAATTCAGTATGTATAATTTATAGCAGCTCCATGCCATTGGAAAAGAACTCAAGTAGCAGGCCAATTAAGTTATTTTCTCTGGTTTGTGGGAGGCCGAGTGATTATTTGGGATAGCGGAGGTGCAGGGAGGCCTGTTCTGGTTTGGTCTGCAGGGCCACATCAGGCCCTGGGGCACGGAGATCCTCTTCTCGTGACCGCCGATGTCTAGAGTTACGTTGCATAGAGCTGCCTCCCTTCCTGCTTAGCTTATTCTGAGAGCTAGTTTTACCGTCTGTTTGTTTGTGTTTCTGGGTGTGTGCGACTTTGAGCTTGCTTGTGTATCTTCGAATGGGTACGTGCAAGCTGCTGAGACGTACACACACTTTTCTCAGTCCAAACACCGCTTCGTAGCGAGTGTCAATCAATTACTATTCGCATGTTCAACCCGGTGTCTGTGCAGCGTCTGACTGACAGTGATGGACGGTTACCGACATCGTAGCAGACACATCTGGATAAAGCCGATGCAGTAAAAATACATGTGCAACAAGTACTCCGTCATGTTCTAGTGGGATTTACTGCAGGAAAAATGTACATCTCAGCCATTCCTGCTCTGGGTCAGTGTCATAAAGGCACGGACATTTTTGTTAATCTCAAACAAGCTGCTTTCAGACATTCACTGAACTCTGGATCATCTCTTGAGTTATTCCAGAGGAGCTGTATGTGAGAACTGACAAATGTAAACTAGAAAATAGTCAAATGAGCCCACGGGGCAATAGAACAGGAGATTCTCCAGAATCACAGGGAGCGAGTGGTTGTGTTGATATGATGCTTATAACTCATGGTGGACGGAAAACAAACAAAACTAACATACAAAAAACATTGCAGGATGAAGAAGAGACAAGTCAAAGACACAAATGTCAACTTGGAAAGACAACTCGATACTAGAGCTTTTGGTAATAAGGGCCGATAGGAAAAAAAAACATATCTGTAGTGGAATTTATGCATTAAGTCTTGCCTCTGCATTCTGCACCACCCCTCGCCTGAATGTTCCGGAGATTTCTGTTTTGTTGTGAATGCATCTGACCGGAGAATCTGGTGCTGCATTGCTCAGTTGAGAATAAAGCAAATCAGAGCCCAATTACTTTGACCTTTTTCCGGATGTAACGTCGGAAAATCGCTAAAGAGAGCTGCACAAATGCATGAGTTTGAAACGCAGGATGGAAGGAGTCCAGTAGTCCAGTTGGTGTGTCAGGATATCGCACGAAAGACGAGCTAAGTGGGACGGCCTGGTATTTAGAGTTTCGACGTAACCTGAGGGCCTGGCAGCGAGGCTACCTTCACAGCTGTCCAATACCAGCCCTGTTTCCAGTCCTCCTGCTTCGGCCTCGACCTGCCAGCTTCCGTTTTTGCCGGAGAAAAGGAGAAAACAGAAAGACTGCTTCGGGGGAGAGCGACAGACTGCCACCCCACGTGACTCTTGGCGCCGTCACTTGGCGGCTGTCACTGCCAATCTGGGCCCCGTCACGGGACCCACCTATCGAAAGAAGCCCCCCGCTGCGTGGCACAGATGGGATGCCGTTGACATGGCACACTCTGTTGGTTCATTGATTCATGTCCACCTCGTGAAATTTCCACAACAGAAGGAGAGTGGAACTATTATTCATTCATAAGAAATCGTTTGTATTGACAGCAGATGAAACTGAAGCTCCACAGGGTTTTTTTCTTTCTCTGCTGCCAGTTGTGAGATCAAATGGCCTGCTGAGAAACTAACCTTTGTTGTGTTCTGCAGTGCATGCTGAAGAAATGTGCTGTAACTTAGGACAGATGCACTGGAAGAAACCACTGCAGCTACAAGTTTCTTATCGCTGCGGGGAGAATCCGATCTGCGTTACAA